>NC_133331.1:96917645-98117645 GCF_042186555.1 Aquarana catesbeiana
TCATCCGACTATGTGGTGTATGGCTTGATTTGCCCATGCGGTCTCATATATGTTGGCCGCACCATTCGGCCTTTGAGACAAAGGTTCGGGGAACACAGGAGGTACATTGAGGGGGGCACTGACCCCCATAGTGTACCGAAACACTTCGCTGCAGCCCATAAGGGCTCCACCGTTGGACTGCCAGTTTGGGTCATAGAACAGATCCCTAGGTCTCTCTCGCCTGCCGAAAGGTTTAAAAAATTATGTGCGAGGGAGACCTATTGGATCTATCGTCTAGATGTCCTCTCGCCTGGAGGAATAAATGAGTGTATCGAAACCTCCACCATCTTGTGAGATTCATATTACATGGTACCTACCCCCTCATCTTTCAACACATTCACATTATCCTATTTAAAATGATTTATATTAGTTCTCATGTTAAGTGCCATCATGAGATTTTTATCTAGCTTTTTAACGAGGATTTTTATCTAGTTCGAGTAAATGTTTTAATTTATTTTGTGACGTAAATGTTGATAATATGTAGACATGCTACCCCTACCTTATTCTGACGTAGATCCTGTATGCAGGTATATACAGGTGCCTCCCATTTTCCCCTCTCTTCCCTCCAACCACCATTACCCTCTTTATTCATCATTATAGATTTTTTCTCCCCCCCCCCTTAATCTCCCCCCCCTCTTTTCTTCCCCCCTCCCCCCCCCCGGTTGTCTTTTTCTTTTATTCCCCCTTTCCCATGCAGATATGTACACACATGTGTGTGTATTCTTTTTTTTTTTTTTTTATCCCCCTCCATGCATATGTGTATGCATACATATGTGTGTACATAGGTGTGTATATACATATATACCGTTTTCCTCTTCTCTCCCCCCCCCCTCTAGTTTATACGGTTATCATCTCCCCTTTAGTATTAATTTCTGTAAGCCATACATCGATTCTGATCCACTTATTAATGGGCTAACATATACCATCAGGATATGCAGCACACTTCCAATCGTTTCCATTTTCTATATACATATGTCTGCATATACATTCTCTCTGTGTCTATTTGAAGACACATATAGTCATGGTCATCTTCCCCCCATATATAATTCCCTATACTATTTTTCTTATGCACATGTCATTTCTTCCGTTTTTTTACCTTGCAGCCGTCCTTTATATTTGTCCTTTATATTTATTTTTATCTTTATATTTATTTTTATTTTTTACATTCTCATGTTTTTACTTTTTTAATCCATCATATTTATTCTGCCTCCTCTCCATTTATCATTTGTTCACTCTTTTCCCTTCGCTCCTTTTTTCCCCCCCCTCTCTCCCCCTTTTTTTCCCCATCCTGTATTATTTTCTGTCAAACTCCTCCATTGCTGACACTTCTATACACAGGACCTCTTGCCACCCCCCCTCTCCCTCCCCTTCCCTCCCCCTCCCATCATTCAAACTTCCGCTCTCCTCCCCATCATTGTCTTACATAAAAACATCCTGTTTAGCTCCCAGCCAATCAGCTTGACAAAGGAGCGCCGCCGTCATACCACTCACGGCGTGCCAGCTTAGGAAACGCGTCGCACATCGTGTGACGTCATCATCCCTCGACAGGATCGGCTGTAACCCAAGCCTCGTTCTGGTGCCTGTCTCCGCTGTTCGGCCGAGGACATCCAGCGCTTTGAGACTACCCAGACCCCTTACATCTACCAGCCGAGAGAGATGACTCCACGGACCCCCTGGATTGACCTGGGACATTGCTATGTTTGATATCCACCACATAAATGTGAGTGTATTACCAGCTGTTACTGCTTTTTAATAAATTGTTTTAAACGTCTGCACCCAGAGGCGCCTCCTCTCTCTTGTTTTGCAGTACTCTTGGGATAAAGGCTTTCACCCCTACCGGAAGGCTGCCCTGAATGTGGACTTCACACAATATATTTTTTTACCCCCCCCACTTGTAGTGTCACAACACGGACTTATTATTATTTTTTAATGTTAATGATAAATTCATTTCTGTACATAACTGTTGATATGGATACAGCTGTCACTATTTTGCGCCGATAACTTGTTACATGAACTCAGTTGCAGATTGAGAGTTTTTCCCATCTCCACATTCCTGCTTAAAGGGGTTGTAAAGGAAAAAATATTATCTCCTAACTAGCTTCCTTTTACCTAATGCAGTGCTCGTTCACTAACCTCTTCCATTGATTTCCTTTGCAAATGTCCTTTTTTCTTCATTAAAATCCTCACTTCCTGTTACTCTATATGTAACTACACACCATCAGGCGAGCCGTTCTGCCTGGTGGTGAGTGTCGTGCTCACCCCCACCCTTGGACTACAGGAGTGTGTCAGGACGCTCTCTACGTTGAACATAGAGACACAAGGGCTGTGTGTTAGTGGGCGTGTATATCACACAGCAGCGCCACCTCCCTTGGCTTAGTTTCTATTCTTCACTGGCCCTCCTTGACTCCGCCCCTTGCTGCCTAGATGAAATAGTCCTGCTGCGTAGGCTGGGGAGGCGGGAATGGGTGGATAATATGGGTGGCGTGTGGACGAGAACTTTGCTCGTTCTCGTAAGGCGAAAAAAAAGGCTCTGCGCATGCGCGATGACGCTAAGCATAATGGGAACTGTAGTTCCCTTATTGCCGTGACGTCGCTGTAGTGCACGCACACCGCAAGCCAGGAAATACAGCATACTAACTACACAGGAAAGCCGGAGGATGATTTATAAGCGCTATTTAAACAGATATCTAAATTTTTTAAATGAAAATTATTACTTTTTTTGATATAAGCACCTGACAAGGAATAATTATAGGGGAAAACATTTTTTCCTTACAACCCCTTTAAAGTAAAAAAATATGTTTTTCTATAAAACGTATTCATATTTAAACCCTTAGTATTCCTTTCCTCTTAGTATTCCCTAATCAGTCCTAATTAACTTATTCCTCCCCTTTTCCTCTTAGCTATTACTTTTCTGTTGCTTTTTTACTTCTCTTCCATCAGAAACATTATTTTAGTGTAATTTTAAACTGGACAAACTATAGAATAATATGTTTAGTATTTTTTACTTTTTATTTCCAGTAAAATTACTTTTTTTAAACTTACACTGGCCAAACTAAAAAATGTTTTTTGTTTTTTTTTTATCTGGAGATCACATAGAAAATAAAATAATGTTTTTAAGTCATTGTTTCCACAATAAAGCCTAGTTTGTCCTATAAAAAAAAAACGTACATATTACTGTGTTATCTTTAAAGTACTGTAATTGTTGGTAAAAACAGGTTTATAGCGAAAAAATAAAAATTGCTCTCATAAGGGGTTTAAAAGTATGAGAGCGGAAATGGTTAAATGGATTGTAAATGGGGTTTTGTACTGCATAGTTGTTGGTAAATCTAAAAAAAGATGTGTGAAAAATTTAACCAGATTTCACGCAATGTCATGTTCCCAAGCAGCTGGGCAGACTTTGTACATAATGCCAACCTTAGTAGCTCTAACTGGCATCTACTTTACAAAGCAATGGCTCACACACCAGTTTTGGCCGTGTGCATCTTTACTGCTGTAAAATAACTCTTCCCTGAAATCACAGCAATGATTGTAGTAATTGGAAAACTACAGCTTTATAGAGGTATAGAACAAAAAGATCTCAGAGCACAGCATAGAAATAAAAAAGTGCTTTCTATACTAGTTTTCTAAATAGTGATCTATTAAAAAAAATCTCATTTACAAGGACAAAAGACAATGCATAGACAAATCTGCTGAGGCCTCAGCAAATATTAGGAAATATTAGGAAAAATGTATATAAAGGATGCATGCTGGCAAAAATAAAAATAAAAAATGCCCAATAAAATATCCAGCCTGGGAGACCTGATATAAAAAAAAGATATAAAAAATTGTCTATATTTCACAATTTTTCTTGCATATATCAGTCACTGTTTTTTGCAATACTCTGCCACACCCATGGGCGTCTGTTTAATGCCCATGGGCGTCCGTTTAAAACATTTATCAGTGTCATTTCATGTGATAATTTATGAGGGTGTGTTTAGGGGCGGACTTAGGAGTGGGGCAGGGTAAGGGTTAAAAACAGATTAGAAATTGCTAATCAGAAATTAAATATGAAGTACTTGTGCGCTACTATGGACCTCACACTCAACCAAAGTTAATGTACTACACAATAAATACCAAAGAATAATAAATCATCCTAAAAACATGAAAAAGCTGCAACCGTTAGCAAGTGACCTCAACACACTAATGCCCCTTACTCACGATAGGATTTTCCGACGGAAAATGTTCAATGGGAGCTTGTTGTCGGAAATTCCGACAGTGTGTAGGCTCCATCGGACATTTTGCATCGGAATTTCCAACACACAAAATTTGAGATCTGGATCTCAAATTTTACGACAGCAAAATCCGTTCTCGTAAATTCTGTACACAATTCTGATGCACAAAGTTCCACGCATGCTCAGAATCAAGCAGAAGAGCCGCACTGGCTATTGAACATCATTTAACTCGGCTCGTCGTACGTGTTGTAGGTCACCGCGTTCTTGACGTTCGGAATTTCCGACAAGATTTGTGTGACCGTGTGTATGCAAGACAAGCTTGAGCTAACATCCGTCGGAAAAAAACATGGATTTTGTTGTCGGAAAATCCTATAGTGTGTACAGGGCATAACACAATAACAATTAGGAGGAGCCGGTGACATCACTTCCGATCACGGCCGAGACCAGGAAGTAGGGATTTTATCGATACTGCTTGCATTTAACTTAGATGTAAGGTACAGTATTAAGTTTTAATAAAACCATTTCTTATGTGAAGCTACTACACTATGGAGTTCTTATTTGTCTTGTATGGCCTGTGAATGGAGGAGAGGAGGAGATCCAATACATCATAGCGGATATTTATCCCTGGATTTATGCTATAAGGAGAGGAGAAGAGAAGAGAATGGAATGTGATTTTCCATAAAGGATCCATATATTAAAGCCTTGTCAGACCAGCTATGGATTTCGATGCAGGAGAGGAGAGTGGAACGTGAACTGTTGCTAAGGATATATATACCATGTGGTCTTTTTTAAGGTGAGCTGCTAGCGCACACTCCTGGTGGATACGTGGGTGGTGGGAGCAATTGTGTTCACAACTTTCAAGAACTTTTTCTTGAGCACGTAATCTTCACATCTCATCACTTTTTGATGCACAAGTACTTTATTATTTGGGACTTATTTTAACTTTTTTTATGTAAAATCAGATGAATATCTGCTTTTGATTCAAGCACTTTTCTATTTTTGTGGTTTAGCTTCTTTAATTAGTGCACTTTATCACTGTTTCACAAATTATCGCATATTACTGCAATTTTTGTTTTGTGTTTTTTTTTTTATTATGGATAAGCTTAAATGCATATTTCTCTACTTTTGCTGCACAGCTTCTTGAATTAGCACACTTCATGACTGTTTCACATATTATCGCATATTACTGCATTTTTATTTATTTTTTAATTAGCGATAGCCGTTCATGCATATTTGTCTATTTTTGCTGCATAACTTCTAGAATTAGGGCACCATTTTTATTATTATTATTATAAATTGCTAATCAGACAATGGCAGCTTGATCCTTCTATTAAACTTTTGCATCAGGTTTCTCAAACCTTTGCATGCCTGCGCTTTATATGATTACTAAGCCCCTCCCCTCCATGACATTGTTGAAAAGGGACGGGGCTTGGGTGACCTTAAAATTATGCCCCCCCTGAAAAAAGTTCTGCGGACACCCATGACCTCACTTATGAACCCATGTGTCAAAAGTTGTTTGACAAAAGAATCCCAAATCAGTTAGTACTGAAAAAACTACAACTATAGATTGCAAACATTTGCCTGTACGTGTAGTCCATATTTAAGAACAACCATCTGGTCAATCCAAACAAATTCTCCACGATCTCCAGCATTTACCACCTTGGTACTACATGGCTGACCTAAACTCTATGACAAAAGTTGCCACTGTGGAAGGTAGAACTTATTCTATGTTTGCTAGCCTTTTCTTCGTGGGCACAGGTTGTTTAAAATAAGAGGAAACCCCAACTCACAACTACAACTACAAACATCCTGTCAAGCTTGGAATCAGGTGCAACAAACCATCCTTGGTACAGTGTAGTACAAGATCATCCCTTAATCTAAATGCAGTCCTTGAAGTACTTTAAATCTCAGGCACTTGTTACTCAGCCCTGTAGTTTTTGGCATTGCAATGTCTATGGGCACCTCCACACCTAGGCAGACAGTTACTAGAATCTCTTGTCCCCCTTGAGATTTAGGGTTTTTTGAAGAGCCCAAAGACCTATAGTGATGCAGTATGGAACTGCATGCCTTTCTGGATGTGACATAGCCAAGACACAGTTCAAAGTCAAGCCAAATCATTTAATGCCTAATGTTTGAATCTAAATGCCAGCTTTTTAGGGTCAGTTCACACCACAGAAACGCAGTCCGGATGAGTTCTAGATAAGTTTCTAAATGCACATTTTTGCTGCGTTCCAGTGCATTTTGATGCATTTTCAATGTGTTTTTCCCTCTTTTTTTCCCAACATTTCCTGGGTTTTTTTTGTTGCTGTAATGTGTTTTTATTGTTGTTGTAATGTGTTTTTTATGTGTTTAGATGCGTTCTGGTGTGTTTTTGATGCGTTTTGCCACATTTCCTTACAGTACAGTTCTGTGCACAAAAAATGGAGCATGTTCTACTTTTTTTTTCTGCACTGGAATGGACTGGAACTGACAGCACTGGTGTAAACTAGGCAATTGGAACCCATATAATCTACTGTCCATGCATTTTGATGCAGAAATAAACACACTGAACTACATCTCTTGTGAACTGGCCCTACCAGTGTGTATGGAAAGGGTTAGAGAAAATATACTTATGGAATCCATATATATTTTGCATGCTCAAAGTATAACTAAGTGTACGCTCACACTGATTCAGCAGGTTCAGTAGGGACCGGACAAATTTTGATCCATATGTGGCCACTTTAGTTGAACAGAAGTTAATCTACTGAGTCAATAACCCTGTCAATATATTTTCATTCAATCAGCGCTGCAGCTCTGATCTGTGGGTGAAGTCTACTCATTGTCAGAATACAATAACGCAGTTGGGAGGATTCCCACATCCACATTGCATATGTGGACGGGGAAATCGGGTCAGTTATTTTCCATTCAACCAGTGGGTTGTACGAAAAAAACAGACCCATGTATGGGCAGCTTTAGCCTTAGGGCCCCTTTAAACTAATGCGCTTTTGATCTGCTGAAATGAAAACCACAAAAAAAATGCAATAAAAATATTGCCCTTTAAATTTTATGCAACTCTTCAGACCAGCGCACTGTTGGTGTAGTGCATTTTATGCTGTATGCTGCATCTTTGGTGCCCTGTTTCAATAATGCATCAAAAACACCCTTCCCATTGATTTCTACAAGAAAACCAAAAATGCATCAATAACACACTAGCTAAGTGTTTTTGGTGATATTTTTTTAATTCAGACATCCATGTTTCACAGGTGCATGCTTGGGAGTCAAGAATCCAGAAAATGTAGCAAAAACACATTAAAAATTGCATTTTTGCAAAATGCATGCTACATTTTTAGGCACACCAGTGTGAAACGGCCCTAAGTGAGCTTGAAGTTTTAACCCAGAAGAGCAAAGATGAACCAGAGGGCAATAGCTAAGCTGGGATTGGGTGATACCACATGTAGCGGTGTGTTGCCACTAGTTACTAACATCCACCATATCATCCCGCTGCCAGACTCCATACATCACTTGCAGAGACAATGAAAAGTCATTTGCTGTGTTTTGTTTTTTTGTTTATTGGGGAGTACAACTTGGTTGGGGAAAAGGGTATATGGGATGCCCATAGAATAATTCACTTTGCCATCATATTTGTAGATTTTTTTAGATTAACACATAGTTTGAGCCTGAAGAAAAGATGTACATCATTTGACAGTTATGATCTTTTTCCTGCATCACCATGCAGACTATTGCTCCTCCTCTGCTTAACTCCCACAGACTATTGCTTCTAGAAGTTCCTCACCCATAACCGTGTAAGGATGAGGACATCACTCTGAATAGCTCCTCAAGCTGGCTCTGGCTGCTCGCTCCTACTAGGCCAGAGGCCTGCAGTACCTCTCCCCGGAGGCCTAGTAGTTTAAAAGTGGTGGACTACTGTTCCCAGCCAGCCCAGCTTGCAAATCCTGTGCCCTAAGGCCACATCGATTTGACATAATCCCCCACAGTCTTTCCTCTACTCCAGGACTCCTCATCATTGTCCGTGTAATAAGGACTTCACTACTGACCGTGTAGAAGTGAAGTTCCCTTAGCCCGGGTTCACACTGTATCGGGCTGCGGATCGCACAGGAGCGCTGTGCGTCCCTGTTCCCCGTTTCAGGGATGAATCAGGGCCAATTCTATGCCTGAATTCGGCCCTGAAACGGAGCCAAAGACGCACAGCGTTTTTGTGCAGTGCGCTCCGCAGCCGCCCCGGTGATATGTGAACCGGCTCCATAGGGAGCCAGTCACATTCTCCTGCTATGTGAATTAGATGTGCGGAAACGCACATCTAATTCGCATAGGTGTGAACCCGGGCTCACAGACTTCCTGGCACATCCAGCCCTCCACTGTGGTGCACTCACCGACCTTTCTCTGCCCCGAGTCCTTGATGGAGAACTTGACCAGACCATGCGTTCCGACAGCTTCACACATATTTAGATCTATTTAATAAATATATAACCAGATGTGGTACAAAGCCATTCTACTATTCTAAATGATGTTTTATGTATTTTATCATTTGGATAATAGTGTCCCTTAAATCCTTAGAACAATTACCCTGTTAAGATTTAACAGAACACTTTATATTCACTTTGTACAGATCGAAACAAGAATGATGAGAACAGATTTATAGCACTCAAATTTTGATCATCTTTATATTATTATCATAATCATAATCCTCTATTTGATTCACACACATTGTGACAGCAGCACCTCTGTTTGCTTTTCTCTCTTTTTATTTTTAATCGCAGTCTTGTGTTTTAGAGCATTTTAAAGCCAATTATGACATCAGAGGGGATTTTACAGGTGCAATAAATCATTAGCTGTCGTTCCTAAACTAGCTTTCTACATCATTAAAAAGACCCTGCAGCATATCACTAATCAGATCACTCCATCCACCTGTTATCTCCTGTGCAGTTGTTTCTTTGTGCAGATGAATGGCAATCAGATTGTTCCACTCTACGAGGCATGCGATATTGACTGTTTTAACTTCATTAAAATGTAAAGTGGAGAGATTACGAAACACCTGCTTGCATGAGAAAGGTAGGTGTTTGCGAGACATCTTCTATTAATCTGCAGACAGCTGCAGTCAAAAGTGACTTTCTTGGTGTCTCTTCATTCCGCAGTGGAAAACATTCTTTTGATTGCATAGGGGTCTATTTTCTTCATTTTCCATTTATGTGGAAATCTGACCACCTCCAGAAATAAAAGCTGACTTTTAAAAGTGAGGGCAGTGGATTAGATTACATTCTACAGGTGACCATGCCACACAGACCTCAAAAGTCATATTGTTAATGAATGAATAGGTATAATGACTGGAAATTTATATTTATTTATATTTTATAGTCTCTTATGTAACATTTTTTTAGCATAAATTCTTTATAACAGTAAACTTTTATAGCACATTCAAAATAAATTACATAATGATTTACAATCCAATAAAAATTCATATATTATACAGACATATGTAGCAGTTGATACATATATACATAAACATAATACAATTGATACCTATGTATCCTGTTGACCTGAGTTCCTATTAACCACTTAAGCCTTAAGCCCTGGACCATTTGGCTGCCTTAAAGACCAGAGGACTTTTTACAATTTGGCACTGCGCTACTTTGATGATTGCACGGTCATGCAATGCTGTACCCAAACAAAATTTGTGTCCTTTTTTTCCCACAAATAGAGCTTTCTTTTGATGGTATTTGATTGCCTCTGTGATTTTTATTTTTTGCTATTATAAACAGAAAAAGACCAAAAATTTTGAAAAAACAAGATATTTTCTACTTTTTGTTATAAGAAAAATCCAATAAACTCAATTTTAGTCATACATTTAGGACACAATGTATTCAGCCACATGTCTTTGGTAAAAAAATGTCAATAAGCTTATATTTATTGGTTTACGCAAAAGTTATAGCGTCTACAAACTAGGGTACATTTTCTGGAATTTACACAGCTTTTAGTTTGACTGCCTATCTCATTTCTCATTGCTAAAATGGCAGGGCAGTACAAATCCCCCCCCCCCCCCAAATGACCCCTTTTTGGAAAGTAGACACCCCAAGGAAATTGCTGAGAGGCATGTTGAGTCCATTGAATATTTAATTTTTTTGTCCCAAGTGATTGAATAATGACAAAAAAAAAAAAATTTACAAAAAGTTGTCACTAAATGATATATTACTCACACATGCCATGGTTATATGTGGAAATGCACCCCAAAATACATTATGCTGCTTCTCCTGAGTACAGGGATACCACATGTGCAAGACTTTTTTGGAGCCTAGCCATGTACAGGACCGCGAAAACCAAGCACCGCCTTTAGGATTTCTAAGGGCGTACATTTTTGATTTCACTCCTCACTACCTATCACAGTTTTTAAGGCCATAAAATGCCAAGATGGCACAACCCCCCCCCCCCCCCCAGATGACACTATTTTGGAAAGTAGACACCACAAGCTATTTGCTGAGAGGCAAGTTGAGTCCATGGAATATTTTATATTTTGCCACAAGTTGCGGGAAATTCCCTGAGATAACAATAAAAATGATAATAAAATAAAAAAGGAAAATAAATTAAAAAAAAAAAAAAAAGCACCCCTGTCATCCCCTGCTCTCGCACAAAGGCGAACCCAAGCGTCAGTCTGGCGTCATATGTAAACAGCAATTGCACCATGCTTGTGAGGTATCACCGTGAAGGTCAGATCGAGGGCAGTAATTTTAGCAGTGAACTTCCTCTGTAAATCCAAAGTGGTAACCTGTAAAGGCTTTTAAAAATGTATGTAGTTTGTCGCTGCTGCACGTTTGTGTGCAATTTTAAAGCATGTCGTGTTTGGTATTCATGTACTCGGCCTAAGATCATCTTTTTTATTTCATCAAAAATGTGGGCAATATAGTGTGTTTTAGTGCATTAAAATTAAAAAAAGTGTGTTTTTTCCCAAAAAAATGTGTTTGAAAAAATCGCTGCGCAAATACTGTGTGAAAAAAAAAAATGAAACACCCACCATTTTAATCTGTAGGGCCTTTGCTTTAAAAACAATATATAATGTTTGGGGGTTCAAAGTAATTTTCTTGCAAAAAAAAAGTATTTTTTCAGGTAAACAAAAAGTGTCAGAAAGGGCTTTGTCTTCAAGTGGTTAGAAGAGTGGGTTATGTGTGAAATAAGCTTTTAGATGTTGTTCTTAAAATGCCAGGACAGTTCAAACCCCCCCAAATGACCCCATTTTGGAAAGTAGATACCCCAAGCTTGCTGAGAGGCATGTCGAGTCCATGGAATATTTTATATTTTGACACAAGTTGCCGGAAAAAAATTTTTTTTTTTTTTGCACAAAGTTGTCACTAAATGATATATATAATTCACACATGCCATAGGCATATGTAGAATTACACCCCAAAATACATTCTGCTGCTTCTCCTGAGTACGAGGATACCACATGTGTGGGACTTTTTGGGAGCCTAGCCATGTACAGGACCGCGAAAACCAAGCACCGCCTTTAGGATTTCTAAGGGTGTAAATTTTTGATTTCACTCCTCACTACCTATCACAGTTTTGAAGGCCATAAAATGCCAAGATGGCACAAAACCCCCCAAATGACCTCATTTTGGAAAGTAGACACCCCAAGCTATTTGCTGAGAGGCATGGTGAGTATTTTTCGGGTTTCAATTGTTTTTGAAAATAAAGAAAGAAAAGAAAAATGTATTTTTTTTTTTCTTTTTTCCAATTTTCAAAAGTTTGTGACAAAAAGTGAGGTCTGCAAAACACTCACCATACCTCTCAGCAAATAGCTCGGGGTGTCTACTTTCCAAAATGGGGTTTCATTTGGGGGGGGGGGGTTTGTGCCATCTGGGCATTCCATGGCCTCTGAAACTGTGATAGGCAGTGAGGAGTGAAATCAAAAATTTACACCCTTAGAAAGCCTGAAGGCGGTGCTTGGTTTTCGGGGTCCCGTACGCGGCTAGGCTCCCAAAAAGTCTCACACATGTGGTATCCCCGTACTCAGGTGAAGCAACAGAATGCATTTTGGGGTGTAATTTCACATATGCCCATGGCATGTTTGAGCAATATATCATTTAGTGACAACTTTGTGCAAAAAAAAATATTTTTTTCCCGCAACTTGTGTCAAAATATAAAATATTCCATGGACTCGACATGCCTCTCAGCAAGCTCGGGGTGTCTACTTTCCAAAATGGGGTCATTTGGGGGGGTTTTGAACTGGCATTTTATGCACAACATTTAGAAGCTTATGTCACACATCACCCACTCTTCTAACCACTTGAAGACAAAGCCCTTTCTGACACTTTTTGTTTACATGAAAAAATACTTTTTTTTTTGCAAGAAAATTACTTTGAACCCCCAAACATTATATATTTTTTTAAAGCAAATGCCCTACAGATTAAAATGGTGGGTGTTTCATTTTTTTTTTCACACAGTATTTGCGCAGCGATTTTTTTCAAACACATTTTTTGGGGAAAAAACACACTTTTTAAAATTTTAATGCACTAAAACGCACTATATTGCCCACATTTTTGATTAAATAAAAAAGATGATCTTAGGCTGAGTACATGAATACCAAACACGACATGCTTTAAAATTGCACACAAACGTGCAGCGGCGACAAACTACATACATTTTTAAAAGCCTTTACAGGTTACCACTTTAGATTTACAGAGGAAGTCCACTGCTAAAATTACTGCCCTCGATCTGACCTTCACGGTGATACCTCACAAGCATGGTGCAATTGCTGTTTACATATGACGCCAGACCGACGCTTGGGTTCGCCTTTGTGCGAGAGCAGGGGGGGACAGGGGTGCTTTTTTTTTTTTTTTTTTTTTTTTTTTTTTTTATTATCATTTTTATTGTTATCTCAGGGAATGTAAAATATTCCCTATGATAGCAAAAGGTAGTGACAGGTACTCTTTTTTTGAAAAAATTGGGGTCTGTTAGACCCTAGATCTCTCCTCTGCCCTCAAAGCATCTGACCACACCAAGATCGGTGTGATAAAATGTTTTCCCAATTTCCCAATGGCGCTGTTTACATCCTGCGAAATCTAAGTCATGAAATGCTCATAGTTTCCGGTTTCTTAGGCCATAGAGATGATTGGAGCCATTCTGGTCTCTGATCAGCTCTATGGTCAGCTGGCGGAACCACCAGATGTCCCTGTTGGGACAGGAGAGCCAGAGAAAACCATGGAAGATGGTGGGAGGGGGAGGACATCCCCTCCCACTGCTTGTAAAAGCAGTCTAGAGGCTAATTATCCGCTAGGATTGCTTTTACATGAAAGCCGAACGCTGGCTGAAAAGAATGATACCAAAATGATACCTAAACCCGCAGGTATCATTCTGGTATAACCACTCAAAGTCCAGCAACTATACCAGTACGTTGCTGGTCCTTGTTGGGCATATATTGTAATCTTTTTTTTTTTTTTTCATGCAGCCTGTGGGCTGAACGAAAAAAAGAGATTGATCGGTGGGTATGCCCACCATTAGAATACCTCCCTTCATCCACCCACTTCTAATGATAGGCATACATGCACCATTTTGTTTTTAACTGTGGTGGTGAAATCACCTCCTACATCACTGGAGTCACAGCTTTATATCGTGGGAGCAAACGATGTTGCTGTCAAGACAAATAAATCAGTGCTGCAGTTGAATGGCCTAAAAAATATATGCTGAAACATGGGGGCATCCGTCCCAAAAGTTAGGAGCAAATCAATCCTCCACCTCTGCCCCCATGCTTCGGTATATATGCTCTTTTTTTTTTTAACTGTGGTGGTGAAATCACCTCCGACAGCGCTGGAGTCACGGCTTTATGTATCGTGGGAGCAAATGCTGTTGCTGTCAAGATACATAAATCCGCTCTGCAGCTGAATGGCGTACCTGCTAAGCAAATGATGGTTAACAATAAAACAAACATTACAGTACAACATACCATACCTGCAAAGCAAATACAATAAAACATAGTAAAAATAAAACAGAGAGAACGATAGCTATAGAACAATAGTGAGCGAACAGTAGAGGGGACAGTAGAGAGCGAACATAAGAGGGAGAACAATAGAGAGAGAGAGAGAAGAAAAATACAACCTCAACTATTTTTGGCTTTTTTATTTTTTTGTATTTTTGTGTGTGTTTTTTTTCCACTTTTTTCACTGTTATAAAAACTGTAAAAAAACTATAAACTGAACGTTGCAGATTAGGGTCTCTCAAAATGTGATGGCCATCACATCTTTCGAGATCCCGAGACCCTGTATACGTGTGCCTTTGACTGTGTGGTGCTGTACCCTACGCTAATACTCAACTAGTGTGTGATAGCGTTTGAAACAGTCACCAATGCAAAGACCAGGTTGGTCAGGACAGGAGGGACAATAAAAGCAAGTATCACGCCTAAATCCATGCTTTCTACAGACACGACATCTTCTTTGGGGGTTTCTTTGGGTAGGGGTACCAGAGCCCAGAGGACATGTGGAAAATGTCTCTCATGCAGCCGGCTTACTGCATTTGCATTGGGAAGTTGGACCAGAGCACCGTCTGGAAACTGAAGGGCTCTGATGATCTCTTCCTGGAATTTAAGGAAGTATCCAGTCCGTCCTGAAGCTCTGTATAGCACATGAGCGTTCAGCAAAGCCAGTTAAAATAAATAGACACTTTTTTGTACCAGCGTCTGGCCTTATGGGCAATTAGGTACGGCGCCAAGAACTGGTTGTTGAGGTCCTCCCCTCCCATATTAAGGTTATATTCGTGGACACAGAGGGGTTTCTCCACAACACCAGTCGCCGTAGGAATTTGGACCGTCGTGTCTGCGTGAAGGGAGGACAGAACGAAAACATTCTTATTATCCCTCCACTTCACAACAAGCAAATTATTACATCTCAAGCAGGCTCTCTACCCCAGTATAAGACGAGAATCTACAAGCCGCTGGGGTAAGCCCCAGCGATTAGATTGCACGGTGCCACATGCGCCAATTCCGTGATCAAACAAGTGACTAAAAAGTGGCACGCTTGTGTAATAATTGTCCGCATACAAGTGGTACCCCTTTCCGAATAAGGGTGACACCAAGTCCCACACAATCTTACCAGCGCTCCCTATGTAGTCATGGCAGTTTCCCGGCTCTATGCAACCATCTCTTCCCTCATAAACCATAAAACGATATGTATAGCCTGTGGCCTTGACACAGAGCTTATACATCTTGACTCCCATATCTGGCACGCTTGCTGGGAAGATACTGTTTGAATGACAAGCGGCCATAAAGCTTAATCATAGACTCAACGCAGACAACTTGATGGGGAGTAAACAAGGCTGCAAACTGTTGGTTGAACTGGTTTACAAGGGGCCGAATTTTGTAGAGCCGATCAAATTCAGGGTCACCCCGAGGACGACAGAGTTCATTATCGTTGAAATGCATGAACCGCAAGATCTGCTCATATCGTGTCCTGGTCATGGAGGCAGAGAACACGGCGTATGGTGAATTGGGTCAGTGGACCAATATGACCACAACTCACTCTTTTTAGTTATGCCCATGAGGAGGGATAGGCCCAGGAAGGTCTTAAATTCGGAGACCGTAATTGGTCTTTAATCTCTGGCAAGGGTCAGCTGGGGATTAGCGGCGATTAATTGACCAACATGCTTTGGTCCACAATAGATCTATAGAGATCTTCAGTGAAAAACATCGAATAAAAATCAAGTGACGTAAAATCAACTGTTTCCACCTGAATTCTGGGTTGGCCAGTGAATGGGGGAAGTAAGGGGGCTGCAGAAGTTGTGGGTTCCCAATTAGGGTTGGCAAATGCAGCAGGAAGGGCACTATGGGCTTGACGGGCCTGTCTTTGTCTTCTTCTTGGTGGTAGCGGGACACTACTTGTGCTTGCCACCTCCCCAGCTTGAACTGCACTGGGACTCGCCACGTCACCAAGTGTTACTGCAGTGCTGGATGTATGACCAGGATGTACTAGGCCGCTGGTGCTTGCCAGTTCACCAGAAGGAATAGCGGCGCTAGTACTTTCTCTCTGCTCCATATGAGGGACCTGCGGTTCTTGCACCTCAACGACAGCAGAAGAAGATCGGGGTCTGGAACGCCTGACCTTAGCAGGGACCACAACTCCGTCGTCAGAGCTATCTGTCAGGGTGCCGCTTCTGTCTACAGGATCGTATTCTGAGCCTGAATCTGACAGATAAGTGACTTCCTCTTCGCTATCTGTCATACTCAGAAATGTGTAGGCCTCTTCACTACTGTACCTTCGATTTGACATTTTGGTCTCTAAATTTACTGGTACAGTAGTGAGACTTGCAGGTAAAAAAGCTCCTGACTGTTAGCGACTGATTCATATGCTACCAAAAAAACTGTTAGCATTCGCAGGGATCAGGCGAACGCTGCAGTTAAGTGTGTTGTGTTTTGTAAGTGACAGTGATCGATTGATACTGCAGGTGGGTGAGCTGGGCTGGGCTGGGCGTAGGGGCTAAATGCAGGTGCTAGCAGGTATCTGGGCTGAACACTGCATTTTTGGGAACCCTAAACTGTTGGGGACGCTAATATAGATCTGATCAGATATTCATCCGTTCGGACACTATACTACTAAGGGAGGCGTATGGTGTGTGCGTGGGTGTTATCGGTACTGGCACTGATATGACGCTGCCTGGGACGAAGCAAACCCTATCTGACGCTAAAACCTAACTTTGATCGCCCGCCGGGTGATCAGGGGGTTAAACCTTTATTGGGTAAAATACGGCGGGTGCCCTGACACTATAAAAAAAAATCTAGCTAAACTGCGTCACCCGTGACACTTATACTGTGATCACAGGTGAAAGGGGGTAATCAAGGGGTTAAACCTTTATTAGGGGGGGTCCCTAGACCTATCTGGGCCTAATACTAATTACCCTAACACTGATTAGTGTCACTAATGACACTAGTAGAGCGATCAAAGAAAAAATCTGAACGCTGCACTGGCTGACACAGTGACAGGTGATGAAGGGGTTAACTGGGGGGGGGTGATCAGGGGTGAATTGTGTGCCTACGTGACCTGGTGTCAGTGTAGTGTTGTGCAACTCACTATTTGATACTCTCTCTCCTCTCGGTCTGGAACGAAAAGACTGACACGAGGAGAGATGACATCACTTCCCTTGTCAGTGTTTACAGTTACACAGACAGGGAAAGGATATCATTCGTCAGGAGTGCTCACCAGGTCCAGGCCAGATTTCATTGGCCTGGGCCTGGGGATTGATCGGTTCCTGATCGAATCCGATCATCACGGCCGGCGTAGCATAACGGTGATTCGCCTGCCTGTGCCATTCTGCCCCAGTACAACTGTGGAGGATGGTCGGCAAGCGGTTAAAGTAAATGAGAAAAATTGGGTATGATGGCAAAAGTTCCATAGTAAAATATTATAGACAGATTAAGTCATAAAAAATCTTGTCGACCCATGATTAATATTTGAATATGAAAGTTGCTAGCTCGACACGTTTTGTGACCTTATAGCCGCTCATCAGGAGCAAAAACCAAGGGATGCATCTATAAATAGAAAGCATACATGTCTAGATAATCTAACAAAATAAAAAAAAAATAAAAATAGAAATATAGAAAATAAAAATATATAGAAAAAAATATTGTAAAAAAAACACTGAAAAATTATAAAAATAAAATAATATATTATAGGGTAGAGAACCTATGTGAAAAAAGGTTATATAGAGGACTTTTATTCCTATTTGTTATTTATTTTCATATATATATATATATATATATATATATATATATATATATATATATATATATATATATATATATAATATATAATTTTTTTTTTTTTTTTCTACTCCCTTTTAATTTTACGTTTGTACATATTCACTTTTTGCACTTCAATTACACTGTTAACCTCAACACATCCCATCTACATAACTTTTTTTCACATAGGTTCCATTTGGGGTCACCATCTCGACCACACATTAGGGTCACTTCACTTACACTCACCCGTTTCGGATACTGTCCCGGAGGTGATGTCCTTGGTTGGTTTACAATCCTCAACACCATCATTACGCAGATACAACTGCAAGTTAGACGTAGTAAGGGGGTTCCCTACCCTATAATATATTTTATTTTTATTAGGGCTATGGAAATGAAAGATTAATTCCTCGATTAATCTTTAATTTTTTTGATCAATCAAAATTTTTTTGATCGGTAGGCTGCCTGCCTATGTGATATAAAAGTTTACTGTTATAAAAAAATTATGCTAAAAAATGTTACATAAGAGACTATACAATATAAAAAAAAAAGTTCCAGTCATCATATTATTATTATTATTATTATTATTATTATTATTATTATTATATAGTACTATTATATAATCACACACATGGGTTGGACTTGATGGACGTGTGTCTTTTTTAAACCTCACCTACTATGTAATTATGCCTATTCATTTGCTACTGTGCGCTTCATATAAAGTCCCACATCTCGCTTTTTTAAAATAATGATAGGGATGGAGGCAGGGACCTCAAGGTTCTTGCTTCATTTAAAGTCTCAAAGCTCCTCTTTTTGCAATATCATATTGTTAATGTAGATGAGTCACCAATGATGGGGGCATCAAAAATGCATGCATACAACATTTCAGGGGCACAAAGTAACAAGCTTGATAGATGGGGCCCCTGCGTCCCCAAAATGTCAACAAAAACAGTAGTTTTCTATGTGTCATTTATCACAATGGAAAGCTGAGTTTATATGCATTCTGGAGATGTGAATTAATATGTAATATATTTGCATTTTAACAGACAGGAATGTGCATAGACACAATGTACCTCTCACCCACAACAATTAGGTCAGAGGAAACTTGCCTTAAAAAAAGAGCTATGCCGATAAACACACAGAGAAATGTATGTGACTCCACTACAAAATAGTGTCGGGGCTGGGCTCAGCCCTTCCTTCTCAGAGCAGGCCGCTCAGCTGTCAATTAATTGCCAGCCCTAATCTTTCCACAGTGACTCACCTGGTGATGATATCCTGCTCGTCGGTCCTGCTGGCTATTTAAGCTGTTCAGTCCAGATCCTCTCTGCCTTCGCCTGGTCAACATACCAGAGACTCTCTCCTGTGTACCCATGAAAGACTTGTTTAGCTGACGTCCCTTCTGGTTCCTGATCCTGCTTGCTGTTCCACTACGCTGATTCTCAGGTTTCCTGACTTGTCCTGAAGTACGCTGATCCCTGGCTCCCTGACGTCCTGGGTTGCCTGACTATCCGTTCAGGTTACCGAACTCTGGCTATGTTTTGACTACGTTTGCTCTGTTTACCTTTTACTATTATTATTAAACTAGTGTAATTTTTACTGCACTTCTGCTCGGTATGATTCATGGTTTCTGACAAATAGTCTGTTGAAAATGAATAAAATTTTATTCTTTAAAAAAACATAAAGCATGTGACTGCAGGCCAACAGATGTGCATTTTTATAGCTTTTTATGTGCATTTATAGTGTGAATGGACCCTAATGTGTAACAAAAACACATTTTCGGTAGAGCATGCAAGGTTAGAACTTTCGAAAATGTTTAGCTTGCTTTCCTGCCCCAGAGATCGTGTCTAACCTAGTTTTTTGAAGGGCTGTCACGTAGACAAAAGTGAGGGAAAATCTCCCTAACGAGGGCACAAACCAAGACCAGACAGTAGTTTTAAATCTTTTCCACTCTATCCAAAACTGAAAACACATTTTGGCTAAAGTTGGGTCTTAAATTACACAAAGGTGTAGGGTAGGGGAGGAAGAAATATCCAAATATAGTAATAAATTAAAAAAACATGGTATGGGTTTCTGAAGGATTTTTCTAAATGTGGATTTGTCCAATTTTGTCTTAAATCTCCTGAAGATAAAAAAGTAGGAGTTCTATACAATGTAAAACATTAACTTATTTTTTGGCTGAACTGTCATCCTGACACTTAAGCTTAACCTTAAAATATAAACCCCTACTTAACATAAAAAACAGACTTCCTAAATCCTAAGCTTACACTTTAAACATAGCCTTACAATCAGGGCCGCCATCAGAGGGGTACAGCCGTTACAACTGTAATGCCCAGTACACACGGTCGGATTTTCCGACGGAAAATGTGTGATAGGACCTTGTTGTCGGAAATTCCGACCGTGTGTAGGATCCATCACACATTTTCCATCGGATTTTCCGACACACAAAGTTTGAGAGCAGGCTATAAAATTTTCCGACAACAAAATCCGTTGTCAGAATTTCCGATCGTGTGTACACAAATCCGATGCACAAAGTGCCACGCATGCTCAGAATAAATAGAGATGAAAGCTATTGGCTACTGCCCTGTTTATAGTCCCGACGTACGTGTTTTACGTCACCGCGTTCAGAATGATCGGATTTTCCGACAACTTTGTGTGACCTTGTGTATGCAAGACAAGTTTGAGCCAACATCCGTCGGAAAAAATCCTAGGATTTTGTTGTCGGAATGTCCGATCAATGTCCGACTGTGTGTACGGGCATAAGGGGCCCCGGGGCCCGAGGGGCCCGCCCGGGCCAGAAGAAGGCAGGGATGGGTGAAGGGGAGCCGTGCTGTGCATTACAGAAATAATCTCACCCCCTCTCTCCAGCCACCCACCCACCTCTATGTATCATGGATAGATTCATGCATTGCATTGCATGAATCTATCCATGGCTGCTGTAGCCACCCCCTATTCAGGCGCCCAGCCGTTTTTCTAACACCGGGCGCCTGAATTGCAGCGGCAGGCATGTAATTTTGAAGCACCTGATTAGAGCCATAGGCTTTAATAGGCTTCAAAAAAGGTGACCTGCGAGCGCAGAGCATTGTGCTCTCCGCCGTCACCTGCTGCCCCACCGAGGGTAAGTGCCGGGCAGACAGCGAGCGGGCGGGGGGTAACAGTGTTAACTTTTAAATAGGCACAGTAGTGGCATTTGATGGGCACAGTGGCTGTATTTGATAGGCACAGTGGCGGCATTTGATGGGCACAGTTTCGGCATTTGATGGGCACAGTGTCGGCATTTGATGGCACAGTGGCAGAGTTTGATGGGCACAGTGGCAGCAATTGATGGCACAGTGGCTGCAATTGATGGGCACAGTGGCTGCGTTTGATGGGCATAGTGAGGCTGCAATTGATGTTTTTTTTTCTGAATTTTGCAGTTTGTATGCGTCCCCCCAAAAATTTTGAGCACCAGCCACCACTGTATACAGGTGTGTGTGTGAGTGGGGGGGGGGGGGGGGGTGACATATATACAGGGGTGAGGGGGGCTGACATATATACAAGGTGTGAGGGGGCTGACATATATACAAGTCTGTGTGGGGGGTTAACATATATATACAGGTGTGTGGGGGGGCTGACACGTATACAGGTGTGTTGGGGGGGCTGACATATATACAGATGTGAGGGGGCTGAAATATATACAGGTGTGAGGGGGGCTGACATATATACAGGTGTGTGTGTGTGTGGGGGGGGGCTAGCATATATACAGGTGTGTGGGGGGCTGACATATATACAGGTGTGTGGGGGGCTGACATATATACATGTGTGGGGGGCTAGCATATATACAGGTGTGTGGGGACTGACATATATACAGGTGTGTGAGGGGTCTGACATATTTACAGGTGTGAGGGGGGGCTGACAAATATACAGGTGTGAGGGGGGCTGACAAATATACAGGTGTGAGGGGGGCTGACATATATACAGGTGTGTGGGGGGGGGCTGACATATATACAGGTGTGGGGGGGAGGCTGACAAATATACAGGTGTGTGGGGGGCTGACATATTTACAGTTGTGGGGGGGGGGAGGCTGACAAATATACAGGTGTGTGGGAGGCTGACATATATACAGGTGTGTGTATGGGGGGCTGACATATATACAGGTGTGTGTATGAGGGGGCTGACATATATACAGGTATGTGTGTGGGGGGGCTGACAGATATACAGGTGTGTGGGGAGGGGGCTGACATATATACAGGCTTGAGGGGGGCTGAGTGCGAACAGGTGGGGTGGCCAGTGTGTGGATTCTGTAGGATGGCCCATCGGCAAGCCCTGGGGAATGTTGGTGGTCAAGCTCGAGGAGGGGGGGGGGGCAAGGCCTAAAGCTGTGTAAAGGGCCCAAAAATTTCTGATGGCTGCCCTGCTTACAATACATAATCCTTAACATATTACATATTACCTTTAATTTGCCAATGATTTGTGCATTATAAATAATTTGTATGTTTTTCTTTTTTTTCATAAAATACTGTTGTAGTCCTCTTTTGGGGGGTTGGGGGTTATGAGAAATAACCCTCCCCAAACAGTAATCTAATCAAAGTATTTGGGAGCAGAGGAACTACTACAACCAGCATGTAACATTAACCATAAGTATACAGATGCACACCAGTATAGAATGAATATAAGCTTTATATATTGAAAAATTATAAAATAGTCTTGCGAGCCACAAATGGGTTAATGCCTTTCAGGTGAATATCCTAATAAGGGTAAGCAGCAAACACTAACCAGATTTCATATCCGTGTAAGTGATAAAAGTAAATCAAAAAACTGTGTCTGCGCTAACCAAGGATCAGTAATAATGTGCAAGAAGCAAATATAAGCATACGATTAAAAATAAACATATGAAAATATATAAAAATATAACAGTCATGTGTGCTATTAATCAGTGATAAATAAAGTGCAACATGCAAAAAAATCTCAAATCCAAGTGCTCATAAAATATCAAAAAGTGTGTTCACTCCTCCTATAGAGTGATATACAAGTTCCATAAACGCAAAGTTTTATAAATGACAGAACTCAAAGTGCATAGATATAATGTCCATCATCAGTGTTATCCATTGTGCTCCTCCAAAATTGTGTATACAGGGATATAAAGCATGCTTCAGTGTCAGTGCTCTCCAGTGACCCCAACAGCATATGCGCTCACCTCTAAGCGTGTGACACAGTAAAACTATGTCTGAAAACGCATGGGAGCCCCTCCACGGCTCTAATTGGTATGCTGACGCTGACCTCCAATTTGCTCATATATCATCACGATTCATAAAATAGGGAAACAGAGAATTCCATAGTGTAATAAGTCCAACAATTTATTATAAAAAAAGCACTTCCCTTCATAGGGATACTCACATTGTGTAGGTGCGTGAGTGCACCATCCTAATCAAGGTTATACAATGTATGGAACGCTGGTACGGCGTGCGGTGCGGTATATCCTTCTCATCTACTCCTATCTACTACTATTAATAATAGTACATACATCCAATGTGCAAACAGGTAATATCAGGAAAGGACTCAACAGGAGTACTGGTGGAATTGTGCTCATATACCTGGGTATGTATAGTTAGTAATAAGGAGATCACCTGATAAAGATATTGTCATGAAAGTCCCATATACCATGACACAATTTATTGGATAGACTATTTCTGGGATATTGGCACCCAAGTAGGCTCCAATCACACCAGTTACCTTTTGACATTTACCTTTAGAACAGGGGTGTCCAAACTTTTTTCAAAGAGGGCCAGATTTGTTTAAGTGAACATACGTGAGGGCTGACCATTTTGCCTGACATTCTTTGAACCATTAAAATTTGGTCGAAGTGTGTTAGTCCGAGCACTAAAACACTGCCCAACAAAAGTTCTCTTGCCTTTGTGGATGTTTGTGGTGAAGAGATGAGCTTGGGCGTGTTATTTGGATATATATATATATATCTTTTGTGGCCCCAACGAATCCCAGAGTGCCGCTCAGGACCAACGATGAGCTTGGGCGTGTTATTTAGCTATCGTATTTATCAGCGTATAACACACACAGGCGTATAACATGCACCTTCAATTTAAGAGGGAAGTTTCAGGAAAGAAAATACATTTTAAATAAAGAACTGTGAAGCAAAATAAGTGAGGCCCGGAACGACAAAAGAAAAGAGAATAGTGCAGGGCCGGGCATGACAGTGTGTCTAGTGACACACATAGGGTTAAGCTGGCTGGTGTTTGGTGGGGGTGGAGTCAGCAGGAAACTTGAGGGGAGCGGACATATAAAAAGGAGGGGCGGAGCTTGGACGGGGTCAGTGGATCAGGAAGAGACACGAGGAGGCAGATTTTCTCTGCTCCTCTACAGCCATGGCCGACATTGACTTAATTTTGGCTCGTTTGCGGCAGGCAGCGGCGTCCAGGGGACCGGAGTGGCCCCACAGCCAGGTTGCTGGGCTTATCGTGGAAGAGGCAGGCGGTTTGGCGATGGAAGGTGAGGGGACTGCGCGTGCGCGGAGGTCGCGGCCTCCGGCGGTACTCGCGGGGACCCAACGGACGAATGGGTCGCCAGGCACGAAGCCCTAGGGGGGAACAGTCAGCCCCACCGGCCAAGAGGAGTCACCCGACAGCCGCTGCTAGGCCCGGGCGGAACACACACCACGGTCACAGCGCGGTGGGCGGGGCTACGGGTCAACATGGCGCCGCTTCCCCAAGTACAAGGTCCAGGCGGGAACGAGTGGACCCCCCAGCAGCTCAGCACGAGCCGAGGGGGGAGGACAGAAGGGAGAGAGCAGCTGCAGCAGCGTCCAGGGCTGTGAGTAGAAACAGGATTGACACCGCAGGTGGACATCGGTCGCCTGGCGTGGGGAGGGACCTTCAGAGGAGCGGACAGAGGACTGATCAGGCCGGCCCAGTATCAGCCATTCCAGGGCGGAGTGGACTCCAGTCGGGAGGCGGGGTTTCGGAGGTCGGACAGGTCACGTCCCAGAGGGGACATACAGCCTCCAGGAGGGATGCGCCTGGGGGGCTCACTACGCCGGCAAGCCCATCTCAAGGGGACCGGTCGGAAGATGAGGAGTTGGAGGAAGGTGGGGTGGAGACACGCCAGCAAGATACTGCGGTGGAAACCAGATCAGCGGCTGTCGGGATGTCTCTGGGTCAGCCCGGTAAGTCCAGTGATAATGTATCTTTCACCAATGCTTTACAAAATATATGGGGCGTGGTTAACTCGGGTACGGCAGGGGCAGTCGCCCACCCGCCACGTTTGCCGGGACAGGGCCACGACCACCAAGTGGCGGGACCTGGATCCGCCGGTTCGGGGTCCGGGGGACAACTACAGGAGCTGTTGGAGGGCCTGAGGGCGCTAGTGGGGCGCTTTGGGGAGCAACCTCCTCAGGCGACCACGAATGCAGTATCGCAGGGAGTGCAAGGAACTGGCGGGGGTGCGTCCTCTGGGGGGGAGGTGGAAGTTTCCTCAGGGGTGTTTGCTGACAAGACCCCGGAATCGGGGGTTGGTAAGGAAAAGCCGGGAGACAGAGGGGCAGCGGAGGCTGCGGGTAGGACGGACATAGTCAGGATTGCAGACGCAGCAAAATGCGAGGTATATGTCTGTTTTGAAGGCCCGCTGGGTGCGCATCTGAAACAGGAGGTTCAGGAAAAAATTCAAAAAGGGGAATACGTGGAAATCTTTTCCTTGTTGCCGTTGGAAAAGTTTAACCTGGACAGGGTTAGGCCCGATGACTCCAAGAAGGAAGAGGAGGAGAAGAGGAGATACAGGTTGATTCCAAGGACGTTTGTTAATTGGTTACAAGCGTTCGCTATCATGGCCAGCGTCATTAGCGAAAAGAATCCCGATCATTGTTCGGGGTTGTTTTGTTATATGGATGCTATTGGGGAGGCTCACAGAGTTTATGGGGGAACGGCTTGGCTGCGTTATGACGAGCAGTTCCGACAACGCAGGGCAGTTCGTCCGGCCCTGCGTTGGGACCATAAGGACATTAGCCTGTGGATGAGACTGATGTCTTCGGCTAGGGCCTCGCCTCAGTCTTTTCAAGGGGGGGCCAGGGGTACACACTCCTCAGGACTACCGGCCGGCAAGAAATGGGGAGTGTGTTGGCAATACAATGAAGGGAACTGTAAGTTTGGGGGATCGTGCAAATTCAAGCACGAATGCTCAGGGTGTGGGGGAGCCCACACATTTGCCAGATGCTTCAAAAAAGGGAAACGTACCGGGGAGCCTGTTAACAAGAGGGATGACGCCGGTGAAGGTGGAAAGGATGCTGCCTTTCCTAAGTAAGTAGCCGGATAAGGAAGCAGCATCGCTGATTACCGCAGGTTTTCGGGAGGGGTTCAAAATACCATGTGCCTTGGAGGTGGTTCCCCCTATGGCACGGAACTTAAAATCAGCGTTGCAACACCCGGGGGTGGTGGGAGAAAAATTGGCGAAAGAAGTGGCTTTAGGCCGCATGGTAGGGCCATTCGCGGTGAAGCCATTACCGGATTTGGTGGTGTCCCCACTGGGTGTGGTGCCCAAAAAAGAGCCAAATAAGTTTCGGCTAATTCAGCATTTATCCTTTCCAAAAGGGGGCTCGGTCAATGATTTCATCGACCCTGATGCCTGCGCTGTATCCTATACTTCCTTTGATGCAGCGGTGCGGTGGGTTAGGAGGTATGGAAAGGGGGCACTGATGGCGAAATCCAACATAGAAGCGGCGTTTCGGCTACTCCCAGTGCATCCGAACAGCTTTAGGCTGCTGGGTTGCCACTGGCAAGAACAGTTTTATGTTGATAAATGTTTGCCCATGGGTTGCTCCATTTCTTGCGCCATGTTTGAAGCGTTCAGTTCCTTTTTGGAGTGGGTGATTAGGGATGTGTCGGGGCTGGACTCGGTTATCCATTACTTGGATGACTTCCTTTGTATAGGTCCTCCTTCCTCCAGTGTGTGTGCGATTATATTGTCAACGTTGCAGCACATTGCGGGTAGGTTCGGTGTGCCATTGGCAGCCGAGAAGACGGAAGGCCCGACAACCGAGATTAGTTTCCTGGGTATCGTAATCGGCACTATAGCAATGGAATGCAGGTTGCCGCAAGAAAATTAGTGGATTTGCAGAAGGAGATCCGGGAGATTTATGGAATGCGGAAGGTGCAATTGCGGACCCTGCAGTCATTGCTAGGTAAGCTAAATTTCGCTTGTAGGATCATACCCATGGGTAGGGTGTTTTGTCGGAGGCTGTCGGCAGCCACGGCGGGAGTTAAAGCCCCCACACATTTTATCAGGCTGACTCGGGAGCATTGGGAGGACCTGAAGGTATGGTATCAATTCCTGTCAGTGTACAACGGAAGATCAGTGTGGATGTCAGGTCCGGTAAGTAATTTTGATGTGGAGCTAGTTACGGACGCGGCGGGTTCTACGGGTTACGGAGCATATTTTCAAGGGCAATGGAGTGCGGAACCTTGGCCACAATCATGGGTGAAGGCGGGGTTTCTTCGGAACCTGGTACTGTTGGAACTGTTTCCAGTGGTGCTGGCCATGGAGTTATGGGGGCGGTCTTGCCAGAATTTAAAGTTGAGACTTAATTGTGATAACATGGGGGTTGTACAGGTTGTCAATCGCATGTCAGCGTCTTCCCAACCTGTCATCAGGCTGATGCGACAGTTGGTATTGCGGTGCTTGCAATTGAATATTTTTATATATGCTGTACACATACCGGGGATTGATAATACACTGGCTGATTCGCTGTCTCGCTTTCAGTGGGACAAGTTCAGGGAACTAGCTCCGGCAGCAGAGAAGGAAGGGATTCCTTGCCCGGAGTGGATCTGGGAGCTGGCATTGGAGTCGCCGCAGGATGGATCCAGCAGTCAGTGAGTAAGTCCACTTGGATGGCAAATGTGAAGGTATGGAGAGAATGGGCGGGTTTAATCCAAGAAGCTGGGGTGGATAAGGATGGGGCTGAGGTGAGATTGCTGGTCTTGTATTTTGTGTCCAGAAATATGGAAAACGGGGTTGCGGTGTCTTCTATTGAAAAGAAGATGGCGGCTTTGTCATTCCTTTTCAAGTTACAAAGGGGGGAGGATTGGACTAAAGAATTTTGGGTTAGGCAAGCCCTTAAGGGGTACAAAAAAGGACAAAAAAGGAAAGATACAAGAAGGCCTGTCACTTTTGCAAACCTGGTGTCCATTTGCGGGCAGTTATTCAAGTTTTGAATGTTTGCTGTTTACAGCAGCTTTTTCGTTAGCGTTTTTTGGGGCGTTCAGGATTGGGGAATTGGTTAGTCCGGCACGGGGGGATGCGTGTGGCATTTTGGTGCAGGATGTTAGGTCACACAGGGATAAAGTGTGTTTGCGACTGCGGAGGTCAAAGACGGACCAGACGGGGAAGGGGGTGGACGTATGGTTGTTCGCTCTGCCAGGATCCACGGTATGCCCGGTAAGGGCGGTCGAGGAATTGGCACGGGTAAGGCCGATGGGTGGAGGGCCATTTTTGTGTCACAAGGATGGGTCCTATTTATCTAAATTTCAATTTGTAGCAGTATTTAGAAAATGTTTGACGAAGTTGGGTTTGGAATGGAAGGCTTACGCTTCACACTCCTTCCACATTGGGGCGGCTACTGAAGCTGCCAGATGTGGGTTGGATGAGGCAGCCGCGAGGAGGATCGGTAGATGGGAATCGAGAAGGTTCCGCACCTACATACGACCTCAGCTGATCGTAGAATAATAAAAAAATTTAAAAAAAGAAGAGTGTCCGGGTACGTGGGGGTTTTGTTTTAAGTTTGTTATAAATGACGTTACCTTGGTTTGTGATCTTTTCATTTCAGAGGGAGGTGCTCCACACCTCGTCTGGATTCTTGGGCACTCTTACGTGTGTTGGGGGGCCAGGAGAGGTGATGCGAGACCTGATGGGCGGCAGCTGGGAATATCGAGGAGAGAGGCATATATCAGGTGGCTGGGGAGACCGGGTATGATGTGGGGTAGAGTGGTTATGGAAGTGGAACGTTATGCGTGGATAGACAGACCACCAGATGTGTTGGTCATTCACACAGGAGGAAATGATTTAGGGGTACGCACGGTCAGAGAATTAATAGCAGATGTTAAGTCGGATTTGCTATATATCTGCACGGTTTTTCCCAATACCCTTCTGTTATGGTCCGACATGGTGGCTCGAACCACCTGGCGGATGGCAAGGTCTGTGGAATGGCTTAACAAAGCACGTATACGCGTTAACAAAGTGGTGGGGAGGTTTTTGGTGCAGCAGGGGGGCATGGTGATAAGGCATAGAGAACTGGAAATTAATGTTGGCCTTTATTTACGCAGGGATGGTGTTCATCTCACGGATGTGGGGATTGATCTGTGGACCATGGGGCTGCAAGATGGAATCCAAAGGGCATTGAGGGTGTGGAGGGGCCCTTAAGGATAAGGTTTCATCCTTTCGGGCTGTGGCTGTGTTTTTGTGTAAATGTGTTAATGTGGTAAAAAGAGGTGGGGGGTCATCGATAGTATGGCCCCTCCGGTGTATTCCCGAAATGGAATACCGGTATGTTTACACTGCGGGCAAGGGGTTGTCTCCGAGCGGCACAGCTGGAGGCCTATCAAGTTGGAAATGGTTCCCGCAGTGTATTGTTTTGATATGTGGTAGAAGGGGGTAGCTCCGTCATTGACCAACAGATTGCGGTTAATAACATGTTGTTTGCACTGAAGTTATATGGTATATATATTTAAGGTTATTGGAGTTATTTATTCAGTTTGTTTAATAAAAAGGGCTGTTGTGGCCATTTTATACTCCAGTAGATTGGCGTGGTCTCGTTAATTAAGATAAAGAGGTAAAAGGGGTTGGAGTAAAATGGTATAGCAGTAAGAGGAAATAGGTGGGTACATCTGGAATACACTGGTCAAGGGTCAGTGCCCATCAATGCAGCCTAATCAGTGCCCATCTGCAGCCTCACCATTGCCATGAATGCAGCCTTACCATTGCCATGAATGCAGTCTTACCAGTGCCATGATTGCAGCTTTACCATTACCATAAATGCAGTTTCACCATTGCCATGAATGTTGCCTCACCATTGCCATGAATGCAACCTCACAAGTGCCATAAATTCAGCCTCACCATTGCCATGAATGCAACCTCACCATTGTAATGAATGCAGCCCTACCATTGCCATAAATGCAGCCTTACCATTGCCATCAGTGCAGCCTGACCCATGGCTGTCTGCAGCCTCGGAGGGGGCGGAAGGAGACTTACAGGAGAATCTCCTGTTTACTCTGTGGCCTCTTTAATGCCAATGCCAGTAAGGGAGACAGGACTTCCTATTACAGACGCCGCCAAGTAAACAGGAGATTCTCCTGTATGTAATCTGACGTCACTCGTCCGGCCCCCTCCCTGTCCCACCCCCTCCCTGGGGGCCACCAAAGATATATAGATCCAAATTACCAGGGGGGCTGTATTAAACCGGAACAAGGCTGCAATTGGCCCGCGGGCCGGACTTTGAACATGTCTGCTTTTAAAATGACCCAGTTATGTCATTATATACACATAGTGCCCCATTGAATGATTCAGACATGCAATTTATAGATATATTTTCCTGTTGAATATCCCAGATATGTCATTGTATAAATACAGTTGCCTAGGAATTTACCCAGACATGTCAATGTATACATATAGCCCCCCCTGGAATGACCCAGACAAGTCATTGAATCATTGTATAAATACATTTGCTTAGATATGTCATTGTCATAAATGCCCTTTGTCTCAGATTTTCTGGGCCCAGGACAGTCACTTATCTTGGCCCACTGTTCTGATGATGCTGTGTCCTGGAATCACAGCATCACCCTTATTTGAGTTCCTCAGCATGTGCAGTAACTCAAAAAAAGGGTAATAACTGAGGAGATCATGGCCTCGACTGGGTGGTTCCCACATACTTAGGGGAAGGTGGGAGTGTCAGGTGAGGGCTGTGGGTGGGGGAGACAGTGTCCCATGGCCTGGGCCTAGTATGTTGTTGGGAATGCATTATAAACATACAGTCTCCTATAGAATTACCCAGACATGTCATTGTATATTTACAGTCCCCTTTGAAATGACCCAGACGTGCCATTGTATATACTGTATACTAGACATGTGCAATTCGTTTTGGTCTGAATATAAATTCATACAAATTTTGGGTTATTCAGAGATTCACATGTATCCAAATCTCCGCATAAAATAGTGACATTTGATTGAAATTTATTAAATTTAATTTCGTATATTTGTTTTCTAACGAATTCCAAATTTTCTGAATGATTTGAGTTCGGATCAGTCGAAAAATGATCGAACGATTTGAATTCTGTTTGAAGAACAGCTGGTTGTTAAAGAGCGGGAAGCTGGCTGCCGTGTCCTTAACAACCAATGACTCATCAGCTGTCAGCAGGCTTCCCAGCTGAGTGCTGAAATGTAAACAGAAGAATGCCGGCAATAGAAAATTCAGAAAAAAAAAATGCGTGGGGTCCCCCCAATCCAAACCAGAGGACCCCCAGATCCAAGTTCCCCCCTATGTGAATGAGTTTGGGGTACATAGTACCCCTATCTATTCACCAAAAGAGTCTAAAAAGTGAATTAAGATACAATACGAGTTTTTGACAAGTGCTTTATTAAAAAAATAAAAAATAAAAAACAATGACCCCTGATGTAGATTCACTGTCAATCACAATGCCAGCCAGACCTGAAAAAAAGAAAAAAAAATCATTCCATAGTGAAGTCTATCCCCCCTGCCCCAAAGCACCCCCTTATGTTAAGGGCTTGTGGCCTGGTATGGTTCAGGACGCTCGCTTCTGCCCTCCTTTCTGGGCCTGCTGGGCTGCATGCTTGGATAAGGGTCTGGTATATATTTTGAGGAGGAACCCACGCCGTTTTTTTACATTTTGGCATGGGGTTCCCCTTAAAATCCATACCAGACCCGAAAGGCCTGGTATGGATTGGGGGGGACCCCACGCTGTTTCTTTTATGAATTTTTTATAGCCGGCATTCTTTTATTTACATTTCAGCACTCAGCAGGGGGAAGCCAGCTGACAGCTGATTAGTCATCGGTTATTAAGGACGCGACGGATAGGTCGATCGTTTTTTGACCTATCCAAATTCAAATCGGTCCGAAAATTTGGTATTCGTTAGAAAAGTAGTAAACAAATTTAAATTTAACGAAACAAAACAAATTATGAAAGGAATCAGTTAAACAAAATTAGTAACATAATGAATCTATCCGAAACTAAATACATTTTTCCATTTTTCACATGTCTAACATATACTGTTCCCAATCAAATGATCCAGTCATGCAATTGCATACATAAAGTTCACAATGAAATGACCCAGACAGGTAATTGTTTATATACAGTCTGCTATAGAGTGATCTGGATGTGTCATTGTGCAAATACAGTTCCCACTTAAATGACCCGGGAGTGTCATTATATATGTTCAGTTACCGATGGAATCACCCAGACATATTGTATACATAAAGTCCGTTATGGAATGACCCAGATGTGTAATTATACATACAGTCTTTAATGAAATGACCCAGATGTGATGTTGTGTACATACAGTTCCCTATGGCAAAATCCAGATTTGTCATTAAACACATGGTTACACACATAGGTTGAAAAAAGATACTAGATGCATTTCCCTATAGAATTATGCAGATGTGTCATTGTATACATACAGTTCCCTACTGAATGACCCAGATGACTCATTGTATACATACACATTGTATACATACAGTCCTCCGTTGAATGACCCATACATGTCATTGTATGCATCAGTAGCGGCTGGTGCTCAAAATCTTTTGGGGGGGGGCGCAAACAAACTGAAATTTTTTTTTAAAATACTGAAACCCCCCCCATCAAATGCAGCCACTGTGATCCCCCCAGTGGCATTTAACCACCACCCCCCCAACCACTCACTGTCTGACCGGCCCTTACCCCATCTTGGTGGCAGGTCAGGCAGCGGGTGATGGCGGCGAGCTGTGGGATGGGAAGCGGGTCAGGCGGCGGCTTCTGTGTCCTCCTTGCTTTCTCCATGCTTTTCCTCCTGCTGGGTGTCCAATAGTAGCACCTGTCCTTTCAGCTAATCAGGTGACGGGTATCAGACCAGCGCTTCCTGATTGGTGGAGAGGTGATTCAGTGTAAAGCTGGCCATACACTATACAATTTTCCTGTTCAACTTTCCTTTAGATTTACCAAAACCATATAATATGAGGTCAAACCTAAACCCTTTCAATTTGTATGCAATCAGACAGGCCCTTGCACTACATAGTTGAAGGTAAATCTAAAGGAAATTGAATCAGAAAATTGTATAGTGTATGGCCAACCTTAGAAAAGCAAATATTCATTTGCTTTTCTAACACACCTGCATGGGCCCTGAGTGCAATGCTCTGCGCTCTGAGTCCACCCCTTTAGAGCCTATAGCTCTAATCAGATGCTTAAAAAAAACCATCTCCGCCACTGTAATTCAGGTGCCCAGTGTCCTAAAAGGGGGTGGACACCTGAATAGGGGGTGGCCGCAGCGGCCATGGATAGATTCACGCTATGCATGAATCTATACATTAAGCATATAGGGGGTAGGGTGATAGAGGGGGCGGTGCCTGGGCGCCCCTAATGGACGGGCCGCCAATGCATACAGTTCCCTATCAAATGACATACCATTGTATACATAAACTTCACTGTGGAATGATCCAGATGTGCCATTGTATAGATAGACTTCCCTATGGAATGACCCAAATGTGTCATTGTATATATACAGTCCCTTTTCTAATTTCCCATGCATGCAATTGTATGCATACAGTTTCCTTTGACATGACCCAGGCATGTCATTGTATACATACAGTGCACTTTGGAATGACCCAGCTATTTTGGCAAAATTGTATAGGATAATTACAACTCAGAATAGTAACATATTACAAAAGAAACCTATCAATATGGCAACTTTGGCAGATAAAATGTAATGTTAATAAATGTAAGGTTATTTGTCAAAGTTGTGGTATTATTACTGTTGCTACACATTAAGTAGAATACAAAATGGGAAAACGGAACTAGAGAAGGATTTAGGAATACTGATTAACTGCATGCCACTCAGCAGAACTCAATGCCAAGCAGCAAATGCCAAAGCAAATAAAATCCTGGGATGCATAAAAGGCATATAAAGTATAGTATTTCTGCATTAATTCTTGTGAGCCCATGTTGTGAATGTGAGGGACCATACTGTGAGATGGACACCGAAGGTTTGGAGAGGCTTATAGAAGAGTGATTTAACAAAAGAGATGCAAGGCCTTCAAAGTAGAATGCTAAAATTGTGTGGCTTCTTAATTTTGCTAAAAGCTATCAAAAAGGTGATCCAATTCAGATGATATACAGTGGGGACAGAAAGTATTCAGACCCCCTTAAATTTTTCACTCTTTGTTATATTGCAGCCATTTACTAAAATCGTTTAAGTTCATTTTTTCCTCATTAATGTACACACAGCACCCCATATTGACAGAAAAACACAGAATTGTTGACATTTTTGCTGATTTATTAAAAAAGAAAAACTGAAATATCACATGGTCCTAAGTATTCAGACCCTTTACAGCCATGAGTCTTTTTAGAAAGATGCAACAAGTTTTTCACACCTGGATTTGGGGATATTTTATTTGTTATGGTCAAGAACAATCGTAAATTTTATTTTTATAGTCAGTGAAATATGAGGTATTGCATATAAATTGTTAGCATTTTAATATGCAGCCACCAGATGGAGCTCCTGGCTCCTTTTCTTATTTTCCAGGCATTTGCTTAGATTAAGAAAACAAATGTAACTCTACAAATATGAACTTTGCCTACCTTATAAGTGGATGGTGTCAGTAGAGCAGTGGATGTTTCGGTAGGGCATAGGAAGGTGTCAGTAGAGCAGAGGTTGGTGACAGTAGAGCAGAGGATGGTGTCAGTAGAGCAGAGGATGGTGTCAGTAGAGCAGAGGTTGGTGACAGTAGAGCAGAGGATGGTGACAGTAGAGCAGAGGATGGTGACAGTAGAGCAGAGGTTGGTGACAGTAGAGCAGAGGAAGGTGTCAGTAGAGCAGAGGATGGTGACAGTAGAGCAGAGGTTGGTGACAGTAGAGCAGAGGAAGGTGTCAGTAGAGCAGAGGAAGGTGTCAGTAGAGCAGAGGATGGTGTCAGTAGAGCAGAGGTTGGTGACAGTAGAGCAGTGGATGTGTCAGTAGGGCAGAGGTTGGCGTCAGTGGGGCAGTGGACTTCGTCAGCAGGGCAGAGGATGGTGTCAGTAGAGCAGAGGTTAGTGTCAGTGGGGCAGTGGACTTTGTCAGCAGGGCAGAGGATGGTGTCAGTAGAGCAGAGGTTGGTGTCAGTAGAGCAGTGGATGTGTCAGTAGGGCAGAGGATGGTGTCAGTAGAGCAGAGGTTGGTGTCAGTAGAGCAGTGGATGTGTCAGTAGGGCAGAGGATGGTGTCAGTAGGGCAGAGGTTGGTGTCAGTGGGGCAGTGGACTTTGTCAGCAGGGCAGAGGATGGTGTCAGTGGGGCAGTGGACTTTGTCAGCAGGGCAGAGGATGGTGTCAGTAGAGCAGAGGTTGGTGTTAGTGGGTCAGTGGACTTTGTCAGCAGGGCATAGGGCGGTATCAGTAGGAGAACAGAGGTTGGTGTCAGTAGGGCAGTGGACAGTGTCAGTAGTTTATTTTTATTATTTTTTTTTTACAATTTTATGTTTTATTATTTTTTTACAATACAAACACAGTTTACTATGCTTCAGTTATGAATGAACACTCAGAAGAGGAAGTGGCCAGTAAACTACATATTTACTGGCCGCTACCCCTGCTCTGCATCCTGACACCTCCCCGCAGCAGCTGGTGGGAGAGGAGGGAAGCCGGAAGTGTTGTGGTGGGGATATGGGGTGGGGGGGTCGGCAGCAGAAAGGCATGGAACCTGGACACGAGCAGTGGTGAGGGGACCACTTACTAGAACTGATTGGCTGTATTTTCCTCCTGCAGCCACCGAATGCCAGTAGGAGAGAGAAGAGGAGAAGCTGGCTTTCAGCAACTGCAGAAGGAAAATACAGCCAATTGTTCCTACTAAATGCCACCCCTCCTATCCAGGTGTGACCGGGAGGTCACACGGGTCCCCTGGAGCATGGGAGCCACAGTCCAGTCTGAATAATGTGCCCGAGGCAGACTGGAACCCGTACACATGATTCCAAACCTGGACAGGGGGCAACGCTAGTGGCAGCACCCCTCTCAATGCAGCCTAGTTTTGGCTCTGCTTGTGCTAGAAGGTGGGGTGGAGAAGGTGGCAGATATGTGGTCAGGGGCATTTTGGGAATGGAGTGGGCTTGTGCTAGAAGGTGGAGTGGGACGGACGAATGTGTGCCGAGGGTGCTTTGTGAGGGGAGAGGACTTTTTCTAGAAGGTGGGGGGGATTCAAATTCAACACCCCCTCTTCTAGCACAAGTCCTTTCCCCTCCCAAAGTGCCCTCCAGCACATATCCACTTACCCCTGGCCCCCTCTTCTCCAAGTGTACATTCTTGAAAAACATGGGGTGGGTGCAGCGCTAAATGTGTTGATCAAAAAGGTGAAAAGACAAAAACTGAATAAATTACCATTCCGTAGTGGTGAAAAGTGTAAATGGAAAACTAAGGCAAAGTCCCTATATCTCAGAACAGGGAAGCTGACAAAAGCATTCCAATGAATCAAAATATTGTGAAAAAATAAAGTTATATGAATAAAATTAAAAGAATCAAATACTATAAATAACAATAGTAAATAATATAGGTCACAAATATTAGTTTGAGTTTTGTATTTAGGACTTCTGGTGCCGGCAGCTTTATTTATCTTTTCAATTTGCATTTTTCATATATATTGTTTTTAAGTGTAGCGTTAACCACTCGTTTCTTTTACTAAGTGTACATTCTTACCTGCCCCCCTCTATCCCCCCTTCCTGGTCACTGTGCCCCCACTCTGTGTAAGTCTCCATCAACAATAAACTCACTGCAGACCTCAGATCAGCATGGCTTATACAAGGCGGTGCCCCACCTCCCCAGCTCCTCCTCCTCCTCCTGCCTGTGTACAGAAGAATGTCAGAGCCAAGGAGGAAGTGGCTTCAGTTCTCTGCAGCATGTTCTACAGGCAGTCGGCGGGAAGAGACGTCGGCTACCAGAGGTGCAGATAGTGGCAGTTCCCACTTCCCAGACACTGCGCAAGAGATGTGGACCAGTGTGGGGGCCGAGCACCCAGGCTAGGGCGCCCCTGCATGAATGGAACCATTGCCAGCACAGGGCCTGAAAAGCTTTACAAAAGCACATTTACATTAGGAGTAGACTAAAATTATGCTTGTATAAAATATCTCTCTATGCAGCAGCCATATATATGTTCTACAGGCAGCCGGCAGGAAGAGATGTAGGCTGCCAGAGGTGCAGATAGTGGCGGTTCCCACTCCTCCCCGGCTCCTCCTCCTGTCTCTGTACAGGAGAATGTCAGAGCTGAGAAGGAGGCGGCTTCAGTTCTCCGCAGCATGTTCTACAGGCAGCCGCCGGGAAGTGATGTCAGCTGCCAGAGGTGCAGATAGTGGCAATTCCCACTTCCCAGACACCCCACAAGAGATGTGGGCAGGTGTGGTGGCCGAGCACCCATGCTAGGGTGCCCCGTCAGACCAGTTACTGGAGCTCAGTGCTGGAACTCGTTCCGGCACTGGGCTCCAGAGTGCAGAACAGATTTGCTGGGATGTCGGGATTTAAATCAAATCTTTTAACTGCACAGCAAAAACCTAGACAGGTGGCAACCCTAGCGGTGCCCCTCTTATTGTGGCATCCAGGCCACATGACCTCCCTGACCCTCCTAGTTTTGGCCATGCCTGCAATATATGCAGCTGGCAGGACTGCTGGTCTTCTCTTCAGGTCTCTGACACAAAGACAGACACCACATCATCTGCAGGGACTGCTGCAATATTCATCTGGAAATATTTCTATTAGTAACTATATATACTGAGGAATCCTGGTGGAATAGTACACATACAGTATACCCATCGGGCCCTTTGCTGATAATACCTCTTCGTACATTGAATGTATGTACTATTATTAATCTCTTCTTTTATAAAGCTTGTATTATTTCTATACTGGTGTGCATCTACAGTATATGCTTCTGGTTAATATTATATGCTGGTTGCAGTAGTTCTTCTGCTCCCAATTACTTTATTTAGATCACTAGTTAGGTTCCCAGGGAGGTAATCCCCTGCGTTCATAGAGGCCCTGTCCTGGGTGGAGGCACTGCCAACTTTATTATCGAACCCATTCTTCCACTTAGTGAAGGTTCTGCTTCTCTTATGTATCTACAGGTTTAGCACAATATCCTGTTTGGTGGAGGGGGGGGCGCATTTCTCATAACCCCCTCCCAAAATAAGAGGGCTATAATTACAAGGAACTGAGTGCCACAGATGGTCTAGAACCCCACCAAACAAAAGCCACCTGTTCCTGTACCATAATTTTCTGTACCATCATTTGATGCCCAGCTCTTGCTCCCAGATTCTCATCAGCGCCTGCTCTAAGCACACTCTTTAGGCACCAACGTCTTGCAATGGCCCAGTCAACTCTTCCTCTTCCAAGAGTCTTTAACCAAAACTCTCACCTCCCTCCAAGATCACTTTCATCTGACAATTAAGTCTTTCCTGAACAAGGTTCATGCACCTCATTACATAGAATCCTATAGACTACAACAACATTATTGAGCATTTAGTCATTTATATACTGACTCACCCGCTAACTGAAATAAGCTTTAAAAGTGAATGTTCTGTCCATCCTCCCTCTCCACCCCTACTCTAACAAAGTTGGTGTTTGTTCTGGGAGGGGGTACCTTTTTCTGACAGGTACCAACTCCCACTTCTGTAATTCACACCCAGGCGAGAATTATGTCACCTTGGCATGGCCCCACCTGCCTGCAACCAGTCTGAAAGTCCTGCCCAAGCCTGCCACAAACGGTTCCCACCTCCAAGATGGCAGTGCTGGGCATCTGAAGCTCAGAGGAAGATTGGCTCCAGTGAAGACAGTGCTAGACTCCTGGGCTGCTAAGTGTCTGGTAAAAGTCAGCAGCTATTGTATGTGTAGCTGTTAACTTTTAACTTAATTGTTTTTATAGAAACTAAGTTCCTTTTTTAAAGTGTATCCCTAGCCAAAATTTTCACATGCTGTTAGAAAGACAAAGCAGGAAGTGGGAGGATGTCTTTCCAAAGAGGAGAAATCTTCTAGGATACCTTTTTAGGAACAGGTAGGTTTTCCCATTGTAAGATTTCTCCATGCATTTTGTTACAGTGATCCTCTTTTGAATTACCTATGACTTTTAATTCAGTTGACAGGACAAATAGAGATGGTGAATCTACCCAGCAAGGACACAGATAAAAACCTGATTGCGGGGTTCAACCCTTCCCCACTATATTCAAAACTAGAAAAAAAAGGGTGGCTTGGCTGGGACTACACTTCGACTTTGCCTGAACTCTTTGTTTCACCTTAAATACCCTCCCGTAATGACAGACACATAACTACAAATTTCCACTCAACAGCTTTGAATTTGTCAATTGTTGTACCTATTTTCTTAATTCAGCATCCATTGTAGAGATGGCCTTCATCAACTGCATATTAATCTTGTATGCAGAATACATTATTTTAAAATAACAGAAGACTGCAAGTAGTTGCAAACATCTTGTGAAAATAAAGCAGCGTTCAGCCTGCATCAATTGTGTTCTTGGAGCAGGTCAGGACATACAATTTATGCAGTGCTCCCAGCAAGCGCATCTGTTAGTGAAAGGAAATAGTTTGTTTGGACCAGCTTGGTCCAAATTAACTATTCAAAGTTAAATCTTAAGCTAAAACCTGGAGTTAGGATTTAAAGGATAGCTAAACTCAAGAACGGAAATGTAATATATTACAGCTTACCAGTCCTTGGAGGTGGTGTGCTATATTAAAGCCAGAGCTTATGCATGCTTGAACCAGCTTGGACCAATATAAATATGCATATGCCAGGGGTGTCCAATTTTTTTTCTAAGAGAGCCAGATTTGATGAAGTGAACATGCGTGAATACTGACCATTTTGCCTGACATTCTTTGAACCATTAAAATTTGGTTTAAGTGTGTTCGTTCGAGCACTAATACACTGTCCAACAAGAATTCTCTTGCCTTTGTGACTGTGTGTGAGTAAAGAGATGAGCTAGGGTGTGTTATTTGGATATACTGTATTTATCGGTGTATAACACGCACCTTCACTATAAGAGGGAAGTTTCAGGAAAAAAACTTAAGTTTTAAATAAAGAACTGTGAACCAAAATAAGGGTCAGTGCCCATCTGCAGCCTCACAAGTGCTATAAATGCAGCACCCCCATTGTCATGAATGCAGCCCTACCATTGCCATGAATGCAGCACCCCCATTGCCATCAGTGCAGAACCCCCATTGCCATGAATGCAGCACCCCCATTGCCATGAATGCAGCACCCCCATTGCCAGGAATGCAGCACCCTCATTGCCAGGAATGCAGCGCCCACCATTGCCAGGAATTCAGCACCCACCATTGCCAGGAATGCAGCACCCACCATTGCCAGGAATGCAGCACCCACCATTGCCAGGAATGCAGCACCCACCATTGCCAGGAATGCAGCACCCACCATTGTCGGGAATGCAGCAACCCCATTGCCATGATTACAGCATCCACCATTGCCATGAATGCAGCATCCACTATTGCCAGGAATGCAGCCCCCACTATTGCCAGGAATGCAGCACCCTCAGTGCCATGAATGCAGCACCCACCATTGCCAGGAATGCAGCACCCCCATTGCCATGAATGCAGACCCACCATTGCCATTAGTGCAGCCTGATTGATGCCCATCCATCTGCAGCCTTGGAGGGGACAGGGAGGGGACAGGGAGGGGACAGGGAGGGGGGTGGGACGAGCGCCAAAAGATTACATACAGGAGAAACTCCTGTTTTCTCGGGGACCTCTTTAATAGAAAGTACCGCCTCCTATGATGGACAGAACAGTTGTCCAATGGCAGAGCAGGAGATGGGACTTTCTATAACAGAGGCTGCCCTGTAAACAGGAAATACTCCTGTGTGTACGGCACTCATCCCGCCTCCTCCCTATCCCCTCCAAGGCAGCCAGCATATATATATATCATATATATCATATATATATCATCATCGCGGCCGCCGGGCACACGAAACGGGTCCCGAGGAACGCGGCGGGGCGCGCGCGCCCCCTAGACGGCCGGGAATCCCAGGACGTCATATGATGTCCACCCAGGATGGGAGATCCCATCTGTGGACGTCATATGACTATGGGCGGGTAGGGAAGTGGTTAATGAACACAGTGGTTTACTTGCTCAGCATGGGGTCTATTTAAGCCTGATTCACACCTATGCAGGTTGCAGTTTGCATATTGCAGGTTCATTTTTCAATACACGCTTTTGATCCACTGAAGTCTATGGAACCAAAAACTAGAAAAAAAGTCCCTGACCCTTTCCATAAAATGCACAAATGTGAACATGACCCATAGAAAACCATGTTAAATGGACTGTAGTGTGTTTCTGCAAAACTGAAAATGTACTAAACCAGGTGTGAACCAGGCCTTATAGGGCACTTTACATTTTCTCAATGCAAAGTGTTCTCTGATTGGACGATGTGAAGAAGTGGGGTGGTGACATCACTCTCACCACCTTGTACAATCGGAGAATGCTTTGTATTTTCTCAATGAATGCAAAGTGTTCTCTGAATGGCACCCATGCCTAGCAAGCATTAGGCATGGGACCTGATAGCCAGCAACAATCACTATAGGAGAAGTGCCTACTACAGTGGTTTCTAGCCTCCATGGGATCGCCCAAGTATGGCACATACATAGGTACATCCAGGGCGGACCAATGCGACCATGTAAAAATAACTATATCCAGACTTAAAGCATAACTCAGGTTTTGTTGAGAAAAAAAACATTCCCTCTGGGTGATCTATGTACATTGCAAGGATTTTAACAAACTTTTTTGCAGATTCCTACCTTTTGTTATTCTGAAGAAATCCCTGTTTGTTCCTCTATGTCTCTGTGTAGAGTGAATCTAATAGGGGTGGTTTCATAATTATCAACCAGCTGCTGCAGTTGCAGGACACTAATGAGGAAAGCTGTTGGGCCTGCATACCTTTTAGATGTGTTCCTATTGGGAATATCTCACTAAATATTATATTTTTGTTGCAGGGGATGCCTGAAATATGACTTGCATCTTAGGCCCCATACATACTGTTAGATTTTCTGCAGATTTTTGTCTTCGGATTTACCAAAGCCATATAGTGCAAGGGCCTGCCTGCTTGCATACAAATTGAAACTCCTAAGGTTTGACCTCATATTATATGGTTTTGGTAAATCTGAAGACAAAAATCTGCAGAAAATCTAAAAGTGTGTATGGGGCTTTAGTGCAGACTTCTTGGAAAATCGGTGAGCCAATCGTACAAGCAGGAAATTATGTTTCTGGGGGGTGGTCAGTACACATTCAGGGTGCCATTATGCACTGCATTTTCAGATAATTGAAGGGGCTGAAGAATAAAAAAGGAAAGGTACCGGTATATTTTAATAACATTTAATTACAAAATGACGTGTAGTAAGGAGGGGTTTGGGTTCTTGGAGGACTGGGCTGACTTCTCAGTCGATAACCAGTACTATAGAAGGGATGGACTCAGGGGCGGACTGACAACTCATGGGGCCCCCGGGCAATAGAAGATCATGGGGCCCCCTGTGTCTCCGCCCACATGCAAGCCGCACCTACACAAAGCCCCACTTACATGGGGCACACAGTAAGGCACATCACATGGCACACTGCAGAGCACGGGGCACATCATGGGGCATAGGGCATGGGGCACACAGTAGGGCACATCACAGGACACATAATGGGGCACCCAGCAGGGTTTATTATGCTGTACACATCAGGGCACATTATTGAGCACAGCATGGTGCATCACAGAGGGTACAGGGCACATCAGTGGGTACACAGCGGGGCACATCACAGAGCACATCAGGAGATACACAGCAGGGAACGTGCTGCACATCACAGGGCATGTGGCAAATAGTAGGGCACACAGCAGGGCACACAGTAGGGCACATCCTTGGGAACAGGACACAGGCGGTACACATCAGGGCACACATCCCAGGGCATGGGGCACACAGAGCACATTACAGGGCACACAGTAGAGCACAACAGGCGGTACACAGCAGGGCACATCACAAGGCACATCACAGGGCAAGGGGCACAGAGTAGGGCACATAAGGGGGTACACTAGCAGGGCACATCACAGGCCATGGGGCACGCAGTAGGGCAAATAGCAGGGCACAAACCAAAACACAGGGCACACAGTAGAGCACTGGGATCCTCCAGACTTAACACAGTGTCTTTCAGGGTAGCCATCAGGGCGGAAGGCGACACAGTGGGGGTGGAGGACACAGGGAGACACCATGGGGGGGGGGTTGGAGGGCACAGGGGGACACTGTAGGTGGGTGGAGGGCACAGGGGGACACTGTGTGTGAGTGGCACAGGGAGACACCATGGGGGGGGGGATGGAAAACACAGGGGGACACTGTGGGGGGTGAAGGGCACAGGGAGATACTGTGGGGAGGTGGAGGGCACAGGGGGACACTGTGGGGAGGTGGGGGGCACAGGGGGACACTGTGGGGAGGTGGAGGGCACTGTGGGGGGGAGGTGGAGGGCACAGGGGGGCACTGTGGGGAGGTGGGGGGCACAGGGGGACACTGTGGGGAGGTGGGGGCACAGGGGGACACTGTGGGGAGGTGGAGGGCACAGGGGGACACTGGGGGGGTGGAGGGCACAGGGGGGCACTGTGGGGAGGTGAGGGCACAGGGGGGCACTGTGGGGGGGGTGGAGGGCACAGGGGGGCACTGTGGGGAGGGGGGAGGTGGAGGGCACAGGGGGGCACTGTGGGGGGCACAGGGGGACACTGTGGGGAGGTGGGGGCACAGGGGGACACTGTGGGGAGGTGGAGGGCACAGGGGGACACTGTGGGGGGGTGGAGGGCACAGGGGGGCACTGTGGGGAGGTGGAGTGCACAGGGGGACACTGTGGGGAGGTGGAGGGCACAGGGGGACACTGTGGGAAGGTGGGGGGGCACAGGGGGACACTGTGGGGAGGTGGAGGGCACAGGGGGGCACTGTGGGGAGGGGGGAGGTGGGGGGCACAAGGGGGCACTGTGGGGGGCACATGGGGACACTGTGGGGAGGTGGGGGGGCACAGGGGGGCACTGTGGGGAGGTGAGGGCACAGGGGGGCACTGTGGGGAGGTGGGGGGGCACAGGGGGACACTGTGGGGAGGTGGGGGGCACAGGGGGGCACTGTGGGGAGGGGGGAGGTGGGGGGCACAAGGGGGCACTGTGGGGAGGTGGGGGGCACAGACATGGGGACACTGTGGGGAGGTGGGGGGGCACAGGGGATCACTGTGGGGAGGTGGGGGGCACAGGGGGTCACTGTGGGGAGGTGGGGGGCACTGTGGGGAGGTGGGGGGCACAGGGGGACACTGTGGGGAGGTGGGGGTCACTGTGGGGAGGTGGGGGGCACAGGGGGACACTGTGGGGAGGTGGGGGTCACTGTGGGGAGGTGGGGGGCACAGGGGGTCACTGTGGGGGTGGAGGGCACACAGGGGGGCACTGTGGGGAGGTGGGGGGCACAGGAGGACACTGTGGGGAGGTGGGGGGTACAGGGGGACACTGTGGGGAGGTGGAGGGCACTGTGGGGAGCACAGGGGGCACTGTGGGGAGGTGGGGGCACAGGGGGTCACTGTGGGGAGGTGGGGGGCACAGGGGGACACTGTGTGGAGGTGGGGGTCACTGTGGGGCACAGGGGGACACTGTGGGGAGGTGGGGGTCACTGTGGGGAGGTGGGGGGCACAGGGGGTCACTGTGGGGGGTGGAGGGCACAGGGGGCACTGTGGGGAGGTGGGGGGCACAGGAGGACACTGTGGGGAGGTGGGGGGCACAGGGGGACACTGTGGGGGCACAGGGGGACACTGTGGGGAGGTGGGGGTCACTGTGGGGAGGTGGGGTGCACAGGGGGACACTGTGGGGAGGTGGGGGTCACTGTGGGGAGGTTGAGGGCACAGGGGGACACTGTGGGAAGGTGGGGGGGCACGGGGGGACACTGTGGGGAGGTGGGGGGCACAGGGGGACACTGTGGGGAGGTGGGGGTCACTGTGGGGAGGTTGAGGGCACAGGGGGACACTGTGGGAAGGTGGGGGGGCACGGGGGGACACTGTGGGGAGGTGGGGGGCACAGGGGGACACTGTGGGGAGGTGGGGGTCACTGTGGGGAGGTGGGGGGCACAGGGGGACACTGTGGGGAGGTGGGGGTCACTGTGGGGAGGTGGGGGGCACAGGGGGTCACTGTGGGGGTGGAGGGCACACAGGGGGGCACTGTGGGGAGGTGGGGGGCACAGGAGGACACTGTGGGGAGGTGGGGGGCACAGGAGGACACTGTGGGGAGGTGGGGGGGCACAGGGGGACACTGTGGGGAGGTGGGGGGCACAGGGGGACACTGTGGGGAGGTGGGGGGCACAGGGGGACACTGTGGGGAGGTGGGGGGGCACAGGGGGACACTGTGGGGAGGTGGGGGGCACAGGAGGACACTGTGGGGAGGTGGGGGGCACAGGGGGACACTGTGGGGAGGTGGGGGACACTGTGGGGAGGTGGGGGGCACAGGGGGACACTGTGGGTGGGAAGCTGTGCAGCAACTTTCTAATAGCAGCACGTGGTACAAGCTGCTGCACTTTCCTTCCTACATGCAGAGTAGCGCGGGAAGCGGCTGTATACAGACCTCTCGTGATGCGCTCCTCCTCCTCCTCGCCGGCCCCTCCTCTTTTCTGTCCGTCCGAGGTGATGACAGATACAAGCACCTGGGGTGGACGGGAGGGAAGGAGGGGCCGGCGGGGAGGAGGAGGAGCGCATCACGAGGTGTGTGTATACACTGCAGTCTCTTAGCAGTGAGCAGAGACCCGATCAGCCCATCAATCACAGCTAGCTGACGGGTAGATCGGGTCCCGAAGTGGAAGCTGCCATGGGGCCCCCTACTGGCCACGGGCCCTCGGTCAGCGTCCGAACTGCCCGATGGTCAGTCCGCCCCTGGATGGACTGCACCTAAATGAGGAGGGTGCAGATCAGCAGGGAATGAACATGGCCAAAAAGTTAGAGGGGTTTTTAAACTAGGCGACGGGGGGGGAGGGTCCAGAGGTAGAGGTAGTCAGCGCGGAACATATTCCAGAGGGTAGTATTGGGGGCATTAGTGATAGGTTGACCAAAGCACATAAAACCCAAGGTAAGTATAGTAGCAAGTCCTAGTTGCAATCTCGGAACAATCAATAAGAGGATAATATGCGACCGGTCAAAACTATGTGGCATATTCACCAATGCCAGGAACCTGGCGGACAAGATGGGTGAACTAGAGCTACTGTTGTACTAGGAGGATTTGGATTTTGTGGGAATTTCAGAGACCTGGTTAAACAGCTCTCATGATTGGCTGGCAAACATTCAAGGGTATACCCTTTATCGCAAGGATAGAGAGGGTAAAAAGGGGGAGGGGTATGCCTATATATCAAGAATATTGTACAAGTGAATGTAAGAGATGGCATCACTAAGGGAACTAGGGAGGAGGTGGAATCCTTATGGGTAGAGCTCCAAAGGGATGAAGCTAAGAGGAAAATATTACTGGGAGTATGCTATAGGCCCCCTAACCTGAGGGAGGAAGGGGAGACAGATCTCCTATCACAATTTGGATTAGCAGCAAGGATGGGAAGTGTTATCATAATGGGGGATTTTAATTATCCAGATATAGACTGTGCGGAGGGAACCACGCATTCATCTAAGGCCCGCCAGTCTTGCAGGTCAATTTTATGGGTCAGATGGTAGACGCACCAACTAGAAATAAAGCGTTACTGGATCTACTGATTACCAACAATACAGACCTGATCACGGATGTGGAAATACGGGGCAATTTAGGTAACAGCGATCACAGGTCAATTGGCTTCAGTATAAATCACACAAATAGGAAACATAAGGGGAATACAAAGACACTGAATTTCAAAAGAGCCAACTTCTCTAAACTACGAACCTTGTTAGAAGGCATAAATTGGGATAAACTCTTAGGAACAAAGAATACGGAGGACAGATGGGTTTGCTTTAAGAGCATATTAAATAAGGGCATTAGCAATGCATCCCATTGGGTAATAAATTTAAAAGCGCAAACAAAAGTCTTGGATGGCTTGATTCCAATGTGAAAATGCATATAAACGCAAAGGAGAAGGCCTTCAAAAAATACAAGGTTGAGGGATCATCATCAGCATTCAGACTTTAAAAAGAATTCAACAAGAAATGTAAGGGTGCAATAAGGACGGCTAAGATAGAACATGAAAGACACATAGCAGAGGAGAGCAAAAAAAATCCCAAGAAATTCTTTGAGTATGTAAACAGTAAAAAAGGGATTACAGACCATATTGGCCCCATAACGAATGAGGAAGGATATCTGGTTACAAAGGATGGGGAGATGGCGAAGGTATTCAATTTATTCTTCTCCTCAGACTTCACGAGGGAATCGGGGGGCTTCAGTAACCAAAACTGCAGTGCTTATCCTCATGCCACATCACAGGAAGCACCTCCATGGTTAACAGAGGACAGAATTAAAATTAGACTTGGGAAACCTAACATTAATAAATCACCGGGACCAGATGGCTTGCACCTGAGAGTACTTAGGGAACTCAGTCAAGTAATTGCCAGACCATTGTTCCTAATTTTTATTGACAGTCTACTAACTGGATTGGTACCAGCTGATTGGAGAAAAGCCAATGTAGCACCAATATTTAAAACTGGCCCACAATACATCCCTGGGAATTACAGACCAGTTAGCCTAACATCAATAGTATGTAAACTCATGGATGATAAGGGACTATATACAAGATTTTAGTAATGAGAACGGTATCATTAGCAGTAATCAGCATGAGTTCATGAAGATTCGTTCTTGCCAAACCAATATATTAACCTTCTATGAGGAGGTGAGTTGCCATCTAGATAAAGGAAGGCCCGTAGACGTGGTGTATCTGGATTTTGCAAAAGCATTTGACACAGTTCCCCATAAACGTTTACTGTAAAAAATAAGGTCCGTTGGCATGGACCATAGGGTGAGTACATGGATTGAAAACTGGCTACAAGGCGAGTTCAGAGGGTGGTGATAAATGGGGAGTACTAGGAATGATCAGGGATGGGTAGTGGGGTCCCCCAGGGTTCTGCGCTGGGACCAATCCTGTTTAATTTGTTCATAAACGACCTGGAGGATAGGGTAAACAAATCAATCTCTGTATTTGCAGACGATACTAAGCTAAGCAGGGCAATAACTTATCCGCAGGATGTGGAAACCTTGCAAAAAGACCTGAACAAATTAATGTGGTGGGCAACTACATGGCAAATGAGGTTCAATGTAAAAAAATGTAAAATAATGCATTTGGGTGGCAAAAATATTAATGCAATCTATACACTGGGGGGGAGAACCTCTGTTGGAATCTAGAATGGAAAAGGACCTGGGGGTCCTAGTAGATGATAGGCTCAGCAATGGCATGCAATGCCAAGCTGCTGTTAACAAAGCAAACAGAATATTGGCAAGCATTAAAAAGGGGTTAATCCAAGGGATAAAGCAATAATTCTCCAACTCTACAAGACTCTGGTCCAGCCGCACCTTGAGTATGCTATCCAGTTCTGGGCACCAGTCCTCAGGAAGGATGTACTGGAAATGGAGCGAGTACAAAGAAGGGCAACAAAGTTAATAAAGGGTCTGGAGGATATTAGTTATGAGGAAAGGTTGCGAGCACTGAACTTATTCCCTCTGGAGAAGAGACGCTTGAGAGGGGATATGATTTCAATTTATATATACCGTACTGGTGACCCCACAATAGGGATAAACAAGGAAGTTTAACAAGACACGTGGCCACTCATTAAAATTAGAAGAAAAGAGGTTTAACCTTAAACTAAGTAGAGGGATCTTTACTGTAAGAGCAGTAAGGATGTGGAATTCTCTTCCACAGGCGGTGGTCTCAGCGGGGAGCATCGATAATTTAAAAAACTATTAGATAAGCACCTGAACGACCACAACATACAGGGATATACGATGTAATACTGACATATAATCACACACATAGGTTGGACTTGATGGACATGTGTCTTTTTTCAACCTCACCTACTATGTAACTATGTAACTTGTGTCGCAATTGTATACCATATATTATTTCTTCTTTATTTGCTATTTTTTTCTCCACAAAAGGGAAGTTACCCTTTAACCTTTAAGGAACATAAAAAATACACTAATTATTTCAGCTTTGCATTCCCTGTTACATAATTGGACTTAGTATCAGCTTAGCAGTCCACTGTGTAGCAGAGCTCAGACTTGGAGAGGGAGAAACAGCACAAGGAGCCAATTAGTGGTGCTGAAATGCTTCATGTGCTAACAAGGAGAATGTTGATAAGAGGAGAGAACAGAGTGACAGAGAGATGAGCCCATCAGTCTGCAGCTTCTCTTTTTACTATCTATCCACTACCTGGCAAAGGGACAAGACTTGAAGGCTAACCTAAAATGATTAAAGGATTACCTTGAAAAACAACCTACTCAGTTTAAAATAGAAATGAAAGGCAAAACATTTGTGTATAGATATAAAAAAACATTATAAATACCCTTTCTCCCTTTTTTTAATACGTGATCACATTCCCTCTCAGCTGCATAACAGCTGAGGGGAGGGTAAGCATCAGTACACTGAGCTTACCAGTGAAAGGCTGTGGTGGGAAGGGTGGGGGGGGGCATGTCAGGACAAGTCTGATCAGTGAGGGAGAGCAGGCTGAGTTCCCAGCACAGCTAGAGAACTTACCACGCTGTGCTCTTCTGCTTAGTGTGGTCAATTATTAATAGGAAAGCAGAGGGATTTGCAGGTACACCGGGGATTTCCCACAAAGGAAGCAAAACAAAGAGAACAGGATACTTTTTCATACAAGTACATTGTACAGCAGGCACATACCAGGAATATCAAATGCTGGGGTAACAAACACTTTAAGTTTAGCAGAAAAAAAACAGGACTCCTTTCCTGTCAGACAAGACTACTCTGTGGCAGAGCTGTGTCAGGACTGAAATACAAATTGTGCAACAGGTTAGCATATATGCAGTAAGTCAGAAAAGTCAGTACACCCCTCACATTTTTATAAATATTTTATTATATCTTTTCATGTGACAACACTGAAGAAATGACACTTTGCTACAATGTAAAGTAGTGAGTGTACATCTTGTATAACAGTGTAAATTTGCTGTCCCCTCAAAATAACTCAACACAAAGCCATTAATGTCTAAACCGCTGGCAACAAAAGTGAGTACACCCCTAAGTGAAAATGTCCAAATTGGGCCCAAAGTGTTTTGTGTGTTCACCATTATATTCCAGCACTGCCTTAACCCTCTTGGACATGGGGTTCACCAGAGCTTCACAGGTTGCCACTGGAGTCCTCTTCCACTCCTCCATGACGACATCACGGAGCTGGTGGTTGTTAGAGACCTTGCGCTCCTCCACCTTCCGTTTGAGGGTTTAGGTCTGGAGACATGCTTGGCCAGTCCATCACCTTTACCCTCAGCTTCTTTAACAAGGTAGTGTTCGTCTTGGAGGTGTGTTTGGGGTCGTTATCATGTTGGAATACTGCCCTGCAGCCCAGTCTCCAAAGGGAGGGGATCATGCTCTGCTTCAGGATGTAACAGTACATGTTGGCATTCATGATACGACCACAACACTCCCAGCACCATGCTTGACTGTAGGCAAGCCACACTTGTCTTTGTACTCCTCACCTGGTTGCTGCCACACACGCTTTACACCATCTGAACCAAATAAGTTTACCTTGGTCTCATCAGACCACAGGACATGGTTCCAGTAATCCATGTCCTTAGTCTGCTTGTCTTCAGCAAACTGTTTGCGGGCTTTTTTGTGCATCATCTTTAGAAGAGACTTCCTTCTGGGACGACAGCCATGCAGACCAATTTGATGCAGCATGCAGCGTATGGTCTGAGCACTGACAGGCTGACCCCCCACCCCTCCAACCTCTGCAACAAAGCTGGCAGCACTCATATCTCATATTTCCCAACTCAACTTCTTTGGTCGACCATGGCGAGGCCTGTTCTGAGTGGAATCTGTCCTGTTAAACTACTGTATGGTCTCGGCCACCATGCTGCAGCTCAGTTTCAGGGTCTTGCCAATCTGCATATAGCCTGGACCATCTTTTTGTAGAGCAACAATTGTTTTTTTCAGATCCTTGAAGAGTTCTTTGCCATGAGGTGTCTTGTTGAACTTCCAGTGACCAGTATGAGAGAGTGAGAGCAATAACACCAAATTTACCACTCCTGCTCCCCATTCACACCTGAGAACTTGTAACACTAATAAGTCGCATGGCACCGGGGAGGGAAAATGGCTAATTGGTCCCAATTTGGACATTTTCACTTAGGAGTGTACTCACTTTTGTTGCCAGCTGTTTAAACATTAATGGCTGTGTGTTGAGTTATTTTGAGGGGACAGCAAATTTGGACTGTCATACAAGCTATACACTCACTACTTTACATTGTAGCAAAGTGTCATTTCTTCAGTGTTGTCACATGAAAAGATATAATAAAATATTTACAAAAATGTGAGGGGTCTACTCACTTTTGTGAGCTAATGTGTATGTGTGTATATATATATATATATATATATATATATATATATATATATATATATATTTATATATATATATATATATATATATATATATATATATATATATATATATATATATATATACTATATTGTCAAAAGTATTGGAATGCTTGCCTTTACATATGAACTTTAATGGCATCCCTGTCTTAGTCCGTAGGGTTCAATATTGAGTTGGCCCTCCCCTTGCAGCTTCAACTCTTCAAGGAAGGATGTCCACAAGGTTTAGGAGTGTGTCTATGTTTAACCACTCTTCCAGAATCGCATTTGTGAGGTCAGGCACTGATGTTGGATAAGAGACCTGGCTCGCAGGCTCCGCTCTAATTCATCCCAAAGGTGTTCTGTCAGGTTGAGGTCAGGACTCTGTGCAGGCCAGTCAAGTTCCTTCACCCCAAACTCACTCATCCATGTCTTTATGGACCTTGCTTTGTGCACTGGTCCAAATCATTTGGTGGAGGAGGCATTATGGTGTGGGGTTGTTTTTCAGGGGTTGGGCTTGGCCCCTTAGTTCTAGTGAAGGGAACTCTTAGGGCATCAGCATACCAAGACATTTTGGACAATTTCATGCTCCCAACTTTGTGGGAACAGTTTGGGGATGGCCCTTTCCTGTTCCAACATGACTGCGCACCAGTGCCTGGAAAACAATTTAATGAACAGGACTAAAACCTGCACATTAATTGTGGTATGGTATGATGGCTAGATTTCATGGAACACGATTTGTTCTGGGTGTCATGGAACATCCAAAGGGTGAAAGAGATGCTTGCTAGGCACCCTTTTACATTGTCAGTGTGTAAGTTTTGTACATTTTGAGACTGTTTTTGCGCTTGGTCCCGATATGGTGTATGCTCGGCGGATTTAGAAAGAAATATAGAGCTGTCGGTTAAACTGACATTTTATATAACACCTGCTCACTCTGAGCCAAACAGACTCCATGCTTGTGCCTGACATCCAAACCTGCACAAACATTCACAAGTACTGATATGGCACACACTAACATTTTAATTAATGACAAGACATTCTTTTTTTTTTTCATAAGTGCTTTAATGTGTGTTCATTGCAGCAGCAGTCCCCACAGTCATGGAAATATTATGTTGACGGATGTGCTCTGTCGCCAGCGTTCCCTCAACGGGGCCAGCTGTCAGCTCGAGATGATGACATTAACACGGAGAGAAAGTGATGACAAATGCCCGTTATCAGCGAACGAGGCCGGTGACAAATCGAATGGAGGCTCCCGAGCAGCCCCATTACGCTGTAATAAAAAAAGATGGATGGCTCTCTCTGGCGGGGCCCTGCGTTAATGCGATTTTGGCTAGTCTCTCTGGGTTCCAATTAAGGAAGAAAACAGAGAGAAGAACAGGCGCCTTAGAAAGGGGGGGAAATTCAGCCACGCAAGCTGCACTAATTGAGTCTGAACAGCCAAAGGCAATCCCTCACCTATAAGCTGCAGTCAAGTCGTGGACTTACACCGCAAGCCATCATATTCCCATGTTCCACTGCATCCAGCGGTCATGCGTCTGTGTTTGTTTCTACATAATATGTAGGGCAGATAGTAGATATACTAGAAAGGATGGATAGATAGATAGATAGATAGATAGATAGATAGATAGATAGATAGATAGATAGATAGATAGATAGATAGATAGATAGATAGATAGATAGATAGATAGATAGATAGATAGATAGATATGCAATTTTGCAGTTCATGTGAATGTTTTTTGTATTTAAACATGCACTTCTGTATGTTTGTGGTTCCTGTCTGGTGTACTGCAAATCTATAAAGAAATGCCAGATGATAATGCTGAGGATTTATTTTGACATTGTTATGACCAATCTGCACCTTCAGGATCCTCTTTAACCACTTCACATCCCAGCTATAGTCAAATGACGTCCGCAGGTGGGATCTCCCATCCTGGGCGGGCGTCATATGACGTCCTCAGCTTAACGCCGGTATAGGAGGGCGTTGCGCGTGCCCAGCGGCCGCGTTGTCTGCCCGCACCCGCGATCGCTCGTGACAGAACAGGAGCGTGGATCTGTGGGTGTAAACCCACAGAGCCATGTCCTGTCAGGGGAGAGGAGACAGATCGTGTGTTCCTAGTATATAGTAACACCAATCAGTCTCCTCTCCCAGTCAGTCCCATCCCCCACTTAGACCACATAGTGAGGGAACACAATTAACCCCTTGATCGCCCCCTAGTGTTAATCCCTTCCCTGCCAGTGACATTTATACAGTAATTAATGGCTATTTATAGCTCTGATCGCTATATAAATGTCAAAGGTTTCAAAAAAGTGTCAAAAGTGTCCGATCTGTCCACCGCAATGTCGCAGTCATGATAAAAATCACAGATCGCCGCCATTACTAGTTAAAAAAAAAAAAGTAATAATAAAAATGCCATAAATCAATAACCTATTTTGTAGATGCTATAACTTTTGCGCAAACCAATCAATATATGCTTATTGCGATTTTTTTTTTAACAAAAATATGTAGAAGAATACATATCGGCCTAAACTGAGGAAAAAAATAGTTTAAAAAAAAAAAAAAGGATATTTATTATAGCAAAAAGTAAAAAATATTGTGTTTTTTTCAAAATTGTTGCTCTTTTTTTGTTTCTAGCGCAAAAAATAAAAAACGCAAAGGTGATCAATTACCACCAAAGCTCTATTTGTGGGGAAAAAAAGGAAGTAAATTTTGTTTGGGTACAATGTCGCACGACCGCGCAATTGTCAGTTAAAGAGATGCAGTGCCGTAGCGCAAAAAATGGCCCGGGCAGGAAGGGGGTAAATTCTTTCGGGGCTGAAGTGGTTAATAACATAGTCACAATCTTGTGATATACAATATACACAACTGCAAGAGAGATTGTTTTTAGTACGTCATCATAGTCTAGTCACAATTTCAGTAGATGTGAAACTTGGTTTGCCATGGCAGATATGGGAATTGTAGTACGAATATACTATAGAAAAAAAATATAAGGACACATCCATATTGTTACAATTCTGTGAACGCCACTTATTTCAATTGTTCTGCTTAAAATGTTGCCTAATGCATTGGCATACATCCTTAGACCCAGTCTGTCCAGACAATATGGTCACCTGATGATTTGGCACCATCCACAGGCAGCTTAATTCTTCAATAAGACACAGAAGCTGAATCAAACGTGATCTCTACTTTTTAGATTAATTGCAGTACAGAGAATGTTTTTCCAGTCTTTTGAAATATAAGAAGACAATGGAGTGGATTTAATAAAGGCAAATAGGCTGTATAAGGATATGTAAAGGTTCCTTAAAAAAAAAAAATGTCATACTTGCCTCCTCTGTGCAGTTGGTTTTGCACAGAGTGGCCCGATCCTCCTTTTCTGGTGTCCCCCAGCACCACTCCTTGCTCCTCCTCTTCTCGAGTGCCCTGTCGGAGAAGCGCTCTCCCTTGTGCGGGCGCGCTACTGTGTCCTGCTGCTGCGTCCATTGACACAGCACAGACAGCAGGACTCGGCCCCGCCCCCCGACTCCTGTGTCATTGGATTTGATTGACAGCAGCAGGAGCCAATGGCTGCGCTTCTATCAATCTATCCAATCAGGACCCGAGACACTGGCTGGAGCTGGTGTGCTCATCCCCATCGGTGGAAAGACTGGGTTCAGGTAAGTAAAAGGGGGGCTCTGGGGGGGGGGGGCTGCTGCATCACAGGAGGTTTTTCACCTTAATGCATAGAATGCATTAAGGTGAAAAACTTTGAGGGTTTACAACTCCTTGAAGCTTCACCACATTCATCAAGCTCTATGGAAAATGAGTGCAACTGCATTTTCAAATCTCACAGTCTATTTTCCTTTAGTAAATTCAACCCAAGGACTTTCCTAAGCCATGTCTCTGCAACTAAAACGGAGTGAGGGAACATGGAGAAAATGGGAAGATTCTAGCTATGGCTGAACTAACTAGCATTAAACATGAGATGTGGACAGAGAGAAAGACCAAAATCCCATTAGTAAACAAGTTGCAGTGTCCCAAAACTGCTACTAGGTATCAGCACACTGCAAAACAATAATAACCTCATGCAGTTCAATACAAGACATACAAAGTACATAAAAAATAGGGAAGAACAATTGTATTATAGTGCTACATATAAAAAAGAAATACTTCCATAACCCAGTGAACTATGCAATAAATGTCTCAGCAGAAGAAAGTGTTTTTTTTTTTTTTTACTTGTTATATAGCATACATAAAGCAACTCTGCTGTTAAAGTAGACCTATAGGCAAACTTTTTTTTTTTTATTTTGGATAGAGTAAGGAAGGGTTATAACCGCTGTCAGATTTTTTTTCCCCATCTCTGTCCCACTGCGGAGATTTCCCTTCACTTCCTGTCCCATAGCCAAACAGGAAGTGAGAGGATATCTCTGCAAATTATAGGAATTTTTTTGGGGACCCCCAGCTCACCAGAACTAGTGACCCCATTGGAAGATTTGCGATTTATTACTGTTCTGGGGACAACCCAAAAATTGGGGTTTGCTTTTTACTCTCACTTTCAATTATAATGGTAAACAGGACAAATAAAGCAGGTGAATCTCCTTAACAGGGGCGCAGACAGCAATAAAAACTGACAGGGGCTCTAAACCCTCTCCACTCTGTCCAAAACTAAAAAAAAAAAAGCTTTGCCTTTAGTTATACTTTAAGTTAAAAGGTTAAAAAAGCACCACCTGCAGGTTTACAGTATACTCACTTGTCCCACTCCCTAGTTCCTCCATTATTTGCTCTGTTTATAAGCTGCAAATTCTGGCAGAATCTACGAATCTGACATTTCTGTGAGTGTCAGATGACTGTTTCCCCTGATGTGTGTTGTGGTTCCTTCCATTGACATCAACGTCACATGAGGCAGCGGCAGAAACCACAGAGCGCAATGAAGGACCAGGTATGTGACACACCTAAAGGCTGTAGTTCTGCAAATGGATTCAAACCAAGACCAGTGTACAAATGAATATTTAAGCAAAAACCAGGCCTTCTGAAACAATGTGCTGTGAACTGGTGAATCAAAGATAGAGTTTTGGGCTACAGTAACAGTAGATATCTTTGACTCAAACTGAAGACAGCTCTCCAAGAGAAGAACCTTGTCCCAACTGTGAAGCATGTTGTTGAAAATGTTATGGCTTGGATTTGCTTTGCTACGTCAGGGCCTGGGAAGCTTGCAGTCATTGAGTCAACTGTGAATTCTGTGTGGTTGATGAGAATGTAAGGCCAAGTGTACAAAAGTTATAATGGATCTTTCAACATAATAATAATCCTAAGCACACTAGCAAATACACCAAGGGGTGGCTCAAAAAGAAGAAATGGAGGGTTTTGTATTGGCCTAGTCAAAGTCCCAGTTTGAATCCCATTGAAATTGTTATGGGGGATTTGAAAATGGAAGTTCACACATGGAAATCCACAAACATCTTGCAAATGAAAATTTTTTGCAAGAGTGATAAAAAAATGTCCCTTAGTCAGTATCAGAGACTGGTGGGTATCAGTGTACATCTATTGATTTTTTTGTTGAATAAGTGATTGAAAATGCAGATTTTCCTTGTGTTTTCATTCAAGTATATCACCTTTCTACAGTATATACTGTAGGTAATGTTTGAATAAAGATCTAATATTTGCTTGTTCAAATATGTTGAAAAAGTTAACAATATTCATGGGGTATAATTACTTTTTCACATGATTATACTGTATATGCTCAGAAGTTTGCGGATTCTTCTTCAATGTCAAATCACATGCTGGGGAAGGGATGGTAATCAAGCAATATTGTTTTAATGTAAAAGAGAAAAGCAAGGTCACCAATCAGGCTGGACAGTAGAAACAACCTCCTGCTCTCAGATGTGGTGTTTAAAGACCAATAGGTTTCCACTCTTTCAGTCGTGACTGGCACCACCACGCTTTGCTGCCCTTTTTGGATTTAGGGTATCCCATCATGCACAGCACTAACTTTTTGTTGTTTTTTTAGTGCTGTGCACAATGGGACACCAACCAGGCTGTGCTGTCTGACAATGCTGTGTAAATGTCTGAAAAAAATAAAGCGCCTCAATGTGAAAGTAGCCTTATGCCGTGTACACACGACCGGACTTTCCGGCAGAAAAGGTCCGACGGAATCATTTCATCGGATATTGCGATCGTGTGTGGGCTACATCGGACTTTTCCTTTCGAAAATTCTGACGGACCTAGAAATAGAACATGTTTTAAATCTTTCCGACGGAATCAATTCCTATAAGGAAAACCGTTCGTCTGTATGCTATTCCAAAGGACCAAAAACGACGCAAGGGCAGCTATTCGCTACTGGCTATTTAACTTCCTTTTTCTAGTCCTGACGTACGTTTTGTACATCACCATGTTCTAAACGATCGGACTTTGGTGTGATCGGGTGTACGCAAGTCCGTTTCAGCGGAACTCTGTCAGAAAAACCGTCAGAGTTTATTCTGACGGAAAATCCAGTCGTGTGTACGCGGCATTACAGTTTGGGCCATCATTGCCAGCTTGTCTTTTGGTTTGAGGGTACCCAGTATTAAAGAGAAATAGTTTCCCATTGTGCTACAAAATATGTTAATCTGTGCTGAAGATGCTATATTGTATGAAATGGTGACTTTTAGAAAATCATGCCTTGAAAAGTAAAGATCAACAATGATGGTTTTAGAAGTTTTGGGAATAAGTATGAAATGCGTGTCCTATAAACACAAAAATAGCCATAGCTAGTTTATGCCATGGAAGCACAGATATGTCATATGGCAGCAACATCTCTTAACTAGTCTTTTTAGTCTTTACTTTTGCACCATTTCTTTACTGTCCCTGGACATTTTATGCTTGGATAAAAATGTTTTTACACAATTCGTTGGTTGCATAGAATAAACTCATCAAAATCTTTTTTTTTCCTCCTGTACTGCAGTACTTTCTCTATCAGCTACCTGTAGTATCTGTCACTCTACATATGCATTACCATTTTGAACAATAGTTTAGCTTTGTGACTTTTTGCCATCTTTTTAAAAAATATAAACCCTGCTCCAGTTAGCTTGGATCTAACTACAGTTTCTGTCTTGTTGTTGCACCAAGTCTTTGGAATGTTTGTCTCTTGCCTTTTTTATAGGACAGTGTTAATTCAGGTCCTGCAAAATAATTTTCTCCATGCTTAGGGCATGTTGCTATGTGAACATCATTGGCTCTCCCATTAAAATTATCCATAATTCCATACTGTATGCAACTACTGACTTGTATTTTAGATGCTTTTGTATGTCTTCATTATGGAGATGTATTTCTTTAGAGTAATTTACAAAGTGTACCAGCCTCTTGAGTAATCAGGAGCCATTGTTTTAGGTGATCTATGTAGGAGGAGCTATCCTCTCTGCAAGATGGAGGCAGTGACACAAGGCTCTCTTCCTCCCATCGCTTCTCACTGCTCAACCACCCTATTTACTCAGTGAACAACATTTACCATACCAGCATTCAAGAGACAGGAGATTATTGTTCATTTGAACACTTAGGGGTTGATTTACTAAAGGCAAATAGACTGTGCACTTTGAAAAGTGCAGTTTCCCTCTCCAAGTGCAGTTGCTCCAGAGATTAGTAAATGAGGTAAGGCTTCAGTTTGCAAAGAGAACCCAATCAGTTGCAAGGAATATAAAAAAAACTGCATTTTTGCACATGATTGGATGATGGAAGTTAGCAGAGCTTCTTCTCATTTACCAAGCTCTGGAACAACTGCTCAACAACAATCTTCCTAGGCCATCTTTATGTAGAGCAACAATTATTTTTTTCAGATCCTCAGAGAGTTCTTTGCCATGAGGTGCCATGTTGAACTTCCAGTGACCAATATGGGAGAGCGAGAGCGATAACACCAAATTTAACACACATGCTCCCCATTCACACCTGAGACCTTGTAACACTAACGAGCCACATGACATCGGGGAGGGAAAATGGCTAATTGGGCCCAATTTGGACATTTTCACTTAGGGGTGTACTCACTTTTGTTTCCAGCTGTTTGGACTTCAATGGCTGTGTGTTGAGTTATTTTGAGGGGACAGTAAATTTACACTGTTATACAAGCTGTACACTCACTACTTTACATTGTAGCAAAGTGTCATTTCTTCAGTGTCGTCACATGAAAAGATAAAATAAAATATTTACAAAAATGTGAGGAGTGTACTCACTTTTGTGAGATACTGTGTGTGTATATGTATATATATATATATATACAGTATATATATATATATATATATATATATATATATATATATATATATATATATAATGTAATCATATTTGTTTATATAGCTAAATTCACACCACCTTTGCTTTCCCTACCACCCCATTATCTGGGGTACTGGAATATGTCATAATGGAATATGTCATACATATAATGGATATTGGCTGATGTCTTATGGTTTTCTATTGAGACATGCATTCATGTTAAAAAAACAAAAGCAAATGTATGTCTAATGGCTCCTATCAAGGTTAAGAAGGATGGCCTGTAATTTTGAAGCAGGTGAAGGTAGGTACTTAATTTATCATATAAGTGAGATGCCAAGGTCACCTTTACAGGAAAATAGCAAAGATCAGATCAGGAAACATGGTGTTAAGAGAATGTTTATGGCCTAGAAGATTAACCATTTGTTACATGATGTGGACAGACAGGGAGAGGTGTGCAAAGCAGAGACAATGTCAGAGAATGTGGCGGTGATCAGATTTTGCAAAGAATAAATTGCTGTGGGAATATCCAGCCCCAAAGTGACAGTGTGTGTTGTCGAGTGAAATTCATGAACGGTCTTTCATAGTGGTCCCCTTGTAAGATTATTGCTTGTGATGCTAAGATGCCCCCTTTGGCTACATCTGTTATCTGAACAAGCTTTTGGGATGTCAAAGAAACATGTTTTTTTTATTGATTACACACTTTAGCATATTGTGCTTTTTTGGTTATCTAGATGACATAATGATTTCCTGCTGAGAAATTGTTTTTATTTCCCATTCATGATATGTCCTGCATGTTGGGTAATTTACATCAGCATAGCCAGCATATGGTGTCAACACTAATGCCCCGTACACACGGTCGGACATTGATCGGACATTCCGACAACAAAATCCTAGGATTTTTTCCAACGGATGTTGGCTCAAGCTTGTCTTGCATACACACGGTCACACAAAGTTGTCGGAAAATCCGATTGTTCTGAACGCGGTGACGTAAAACACGTATGTCGGGACTCTAAACGGGGCAGTAGCCAATAGCTTTCATCTCTTTATTTATTCTAAGCATGCGTGGCACTTTGTGCGTCGGATTTGTGTACACACGATCGGAAATTCCGACAACGGATTTTGTTGTCGGAAAATTTTATAGCCTGCTCTCAAACTTTGTGTGTCGGAAAATCCGATGGAAAATGTGTGATGGAGCCCACACACGGTCGGAATTTCTGACAACAAGGTCCTATCACACATTTTCCGTCGGAAAATCCGACCGTGTGTACGGGTCATAAGAATTCCTCACAACTGCAATCACGATTCATCTGAAGGGCCAGTTCATATTAAACTGTGGGTGGAAGATAGTAACACCCACCTGATGATTATATCACTCATGAGCTCCAGTGGTTAGATCCATACATCTTAATTTAAAGCTCCTACAACCTGCTGCTCATATCAGTGTAAACATACATTAATTACATTAGTCCGCTTTTTTGTGTTCAGTCGAATTCAGTCAACAATATTGTCAGGATTCACCTTGCTACCTGATTGACAGCTGGTTTCAACTTGGCCGAGAGCAGGGGTCAGCTGTGTCCACCCTCTCTGCAGCCCAGAGCTCCTGTGAGCCCTGGAGGAGCACATACAGTTTTATGTGTTGATCTTATCTTGGCCTCTGGCCTCTTGCTATTCTGACTTTAGAAGCAAAAGGTCCACTTTGATTGTTACCATCCCACCCATATAACAGTATAAATTTGAGCATCCTTAAGGGGTCAGCACATTGCTGGGGGAGCAGGGGCTTCTATCCTTAAGGCTTCTATCTCTAAGTGATTCTTTCTACAAGTGATATGCACTTCAATCTCTGCACTTCAGCGATTGCACGAAGCAAAAAAATATAGCAAACCGCACTGGAAAGCACCTAACAGACTGCAGGCAACCCTGTCTCTCTATTAAGCTCTCCTTCCATTCTGTAACATGCGCTCTCTACCACTGCTTCTGACACTCGTGTCCTCTCTCCTCAAACTCACTTACCTTCACCCCTCTTCTCCACCCCCCCGCTTATACAGTACATATCACCCTGCCTTCTGTCCTCTCCCTACTACTGCTCCTACCAACCCTTGCTCATTCTACATCCATTTACTGATAAAACCTCCAGTAATTTGAGACATGCCCCTTCACATAAATCACATTCCCACATTACCTCCCTCACCCCCGTGCTTCTCCTAATGACATATCCTCAAACCCTGGGACACCATCATCTGTCTTTGCCCAACACTCCCATCCCCCTACACCCTCTGGCAGGAGCCGCAACCCACAGAACTTGGTCTCTATTCCTCTTCTTTCCAAAACCATCCCCCCCTTTTCCTGTGCCCTTTGGAATGCACGCTCTGTCTGTAGAAAAATCACCTCCCTCCACGACCTCTTTATCACAAATTCCTTTAACCTACTTGCCATTACTAAAACCTGGCTTCATGAATCAGATACTACTTCTCCTGCTTCCCTCTCACATGGTGGTCCTCTCTGGACTCACTCCCCCAGACCAAGTGGACGGAAGGGAGGCGGAGTGGGAATCCTTCTAGCCCCATGCAGCACCTATCAGATACTTCACCCACCTCCCTCTCTGACATTCCTTTTTGAGGCACATTGCATTCGTCTATTCTCTCCCACTTCTCTAAGAATTGCTGTATCAGCCTTCCTTGATGACTTCTCTGCCTGGCTACCCTACTATCTCTCTTCTGAAATCCGCACAATTTTTCTCGGTGACTTTGGGGTAGCCCCCCAAAACACCTTGTCCCCATGTTGATGGGGACAAGGGCCTCATTCCCACAACCCTTGTCCTTTGGTTGTGGGGATCTGCGGGCGGGGGGCTTATCGGAATCTGGAAGCCCCCTTTAACAAGGGGACCACCAGATCCCGGCCCTCCCCACTGAGGGAAATGGTAAGTGGGTACACCCCTACCATTTCACAAAAAAAGTGTCAAAAATGTTAAAAATGACAAGAGACGGTTTTTGACAATTCCTTTATTTAAATGCTTCTTCTTTCTTCTATCTCCTTTCTTCTATCTTCTATCTTCCTTCGGTTTCTTCCTCCATCTTCTTCTTCTTCTGGTTCTTCTGGTTCTTCCTCTGGTGTTTTCGTCAGGCATCTTCCTCCGCGGCGCCGGCGTCTTCTCAACTTCTTCTTCTCGGGCCGCTCCGCATCCACCATGATGGGAGGCTCCTGCTGTGTGACGCTTCTCCTCTTCTGATGGTTATTAAATAACGGAGGGCGGGCCACCTGGTGACCCCGCCCCCTCTGACGCACGGGGACTTGATGGGGATTTCCCTGTGGCATTCCCCGTGACGTCAGAGGGGGGCGGACAGGAAAGTCACCGTGCGTCAGAGGGGGGCGGGGTTCCTGCGACCTGCCAGGTTGCGTGCTCGGATAAGGGTCTGGTATAGATTTTGAGGGGGACCCCACGCCATTTTTTTTTAAATTTTGTCCGGGGTTCCCCTTAATATCCATACCAGACCTGAAGGGCCTGGTATGGAATTTAGGGGGACCCCCATGTAATTTTTTTTTAATTTTGGTTCGGGGTTCCCCTGTGGGGAATTCCCATGCTGTTTTTATCAATGAACTGTTATGTGTATTGTCGGACCGGTAATTCATTAATAGCCACGAGTAGTTTTAAATTACTTTTTTCCTTTGAAATGTCATTTTGCTGTCAGACTGTTCTAAACATGGTAAACATGCGCCCCTTTACAGGCATACTATAGACACCCCCCCAGGTACGAAATTTAAAGGAATATTACACTTTTATTGTTTCACTTTAAGCATTAATAAAATCACTGCTCCCGAAAAAAACGGCCATTTTTAAAACTTTTTTTTTTTGCATTAATCCATGTCCCCTGGGGCAGGACCCAGGTTCCCAAACACTTTTTTTGACAATAACTTGCATATAAGCCTTTAAAATTAGCACTTTTGATTATTCATGTTCGTGTCCCATAAACTTTAATGGTGTTCGCGTGTTCGAACAAATTTTTTGCCTGTTCGCATGTTCTGGTGCAAACCGAACAGGGGGGTGTTCGGCTCATCCCTACTCTTCGCTGGTTCTCATCCTACCTATCCCACCGCTCCTTCAGTGTCACTTACAACTCTACTTCCTCCTCTCCTCTCCCTTTCTCCGTTTGGGACCCCAAGGTTCTGTTCTTGGACCTCTCCTTTTCTCAATCTACACCACCTCCCTGGGTCAGTTGATTGCCTCCCACGGATTTAAATATCATCTCTACGCTGATGACACCCAAATCTATCTCTCCACCCCCCAGCTCTCTCCATCTGTCTCCTCACACATTACCAACTTGCTTGCAGACATATCAGCCTGGATGTCACATCACTTCCTCAAACTGAACATATCCAAAACCGAGCTCATGATATTTCCTCCCTCAGGTGCTGCTTCCCCTGATTTGTCTGTCAATATCAAAGGCTTAACTATCAACGTGTCCCCCCACGCCAAGGTCTTAGGTGTAATCCTGGACTCTGAACTAACCTTTCGGCCCCACATCCTATCGCTATCCAAAATTTGCCTCCTCAACCTCCACAACATCTCCAAGATACGCCCCTTCCTAACCAATGTCACCACAAAGCTTCTAATCAACTCCCTGGTCACCTCCCGCCTCGACTACTGCAACTCCCTCCTCATTGGCTTACCTCTAAATAGGCTGTCCCTACTTCAGTCCATCATGAACGCTGCTGCCAGGTTCATCCACCTCACAAACCGCTCAACGTCTGCTATACCCCTCTGCCAATCCCTCCATTGGCTGTCACTCAATTAAATTCAAGATACTAACTATAACTTACAAAGCCATCCACAACCTGGCCCCCAGCTACATCTCTAACCTAGTCTCAAAATACCAACCTGATCGTTCTCTTCGCTCCTCTCAAGACCTCCTGCTCTCAAACTCCCTTGTCACCTCATCCCATGCTCGCCTTCAGGACTTCTCCAGAGCCACTCCCATCGTCTGGAATGCTCTACCCCAATCCGTCCGATTTTCTCCTACTTTATCCACTTTCAGACGATCCCTGAAAACTCATCTCTTTAGAGAAGCCTATCTGGCCCCCACCTAACAACTGCACATTTATCTTCTCAATCAGCACATCACCCACAGTTATTACCTCTTGTATCGCTTGACCTTCCCTCTAAGATTGTAAACTCTAAGGAGCAGGGCCCTCTTATTCCTACTGTATTAATGTGTATTGTATTTATACTATCTACCCTGAAGTTGTAATGTGCTATGTAAACTGTTGGCGCTATATAAATCCTGTATATTATTAATAATAATAATAAAAATGCAGAGAGCAGTGACTGACCTGGGAAAGCTAGGCGAGAACCATTGTCCAATCCAAGTTGCTTACAAGTGGACACTGCTATCTACTCTCCACTATACACTGCATGTTTGTCCTCACTACAGCATGAATTGTACAGCCCATTCCTCAAATGCAGACCATCATGTGCAGCCTGTATTTAGGGCAAGGGCAGGTCATGTGACAAGGTGGTCATCTTGTCCTCCATGTTTCCCTCCTCCTTGGGCACCAAGCAAGGGTCACATGAGAGGCCTACCTGGGGGGGGGTTCCTCTGGCTATGATAGGCACTTTGTAAAGGGTCACTGCCCTACACATGGGGTACCTTTACCCAAGCCATGCAAACAACTAAGACAACTGATTAAAGCGGGATTCCGGCCTTAAAAAAAAAAGGCCGACCCGTCCCTCGGCTCTCGGGTCCCAGCACCACCATCCTAGGTAAGGGAAACAGGCAGTGGAGCCTTGTGGCTTCACTGCCAGTTTCCTACTGTGCACGCGCAAGCAGCGTGGTGCTCTGTGAATGGCCCGTGGTTTTCTGGGAACACACACAGTTCCCAGAAGACAACGGGGCCGCTCACCGAGGAGCAGAACACGCCGCGGAAAAGGAAGAGGCAGATTAGGAAGACTGACATAGACAATCTCTAGTAAATTCTCTTGATGTGTTAAGCATGGTCACTTGTGCATTTATGAGGGACACGCAGAGCCAATGCCCTCTCCACCTGTCCAGCGTATCACCAATACCTCACTCCCAGTAATGATATGGTGTCCTGCCGTGCGCATAGCGTGGACTCAATGCGTGCACTTCACTTAACTCTTTTTCTTCTGTACCTGTGTAAAGAATGAGAGCCCTGTTGGTGGAGATCTGCTACCGTTGCTATGGAAGATGGATCACGGCCGAAGGAGTGTCGACAACGTCTCTCTTGCTGCAAGAGGTCATCTCACCTACCACATGTACACTGTTGTCTTCATACCCCAATGTGTTTAGTGACCCAAGTTGTAGACTATATGTGCCAGTTGTTTACATTGCACCCCGTTAGTAAAATCAGACCAGGCAAAGGCAAAGTTTCAAATATTGTACTTGAAGAATAAATTAACATGATGACAATTACAATCGACAGTCCAAGATAAAGTGCAAACATTTCTTGACATCCCTAGTCCCTAAATACAGGATTGTAGTTGCCCCAGCATACCTGTTCAAGCAAAAGTCCATTATTGGTTGAGTCCATGTCTGGAGTTTAGCTCCCGCTTTGGCAGGACACAGACCATCCAGACTCTGGTAACAGCATCAGGCAGGACATTTCACTGTCTGTGCCCTCATCCCTTTTATAGCACACAGGACCAGATGGTCGGACCTAAGAAAAACACAGAAGGTGCAGTTGACCCCTAACTGTCTTCTGGAGCAGCGGCAAACACTACATGCGGATCCCTGCAGAGTTCTCTCTGCTTTATACAGCAGAAAGAACTCTAAGGTTGGAGAAGAGCTGGTCACATGCCTTTGACATATCATGTGACCAGGATTGTTTCCTGGCTTTTTATTTTTGGATCCATTTATTTTATTAGTGCTCCACTGACTGTGATGTCCTGAAGCCAGCAGATTGCTAAACACATTCATAGAGAAAATCACTGTACATATATTATACTATTATAAACATGCAATTTTTAAGAAGTGCTGTGGCAAGGCCATACCATAGCTTTATTGATGCAACCCTTAGTTTTGAAAAGAATGTGAAGAGATGAAAACCCCCTGTTCTGTTAACTGCTATATGGGAGAGAGATTTCTTCTCACTTACTCATTCGGTGACAAAGGTTTTACCAGACAGGAATATAGAGAACATTTCCAACAGCAACACAGACAGAGATAAAATAAAAGAACATTTTGTTTGGACTTATACTTTAAGTAGCTCCCACCGCAAGTCATACAATCAGTATGAGCATTGTTTATGATAACTAGTGCCATGTGCACACACATACACACACGTTGCAAAGAGAAGACATTTATAGTTGAAGAAAAGGTAAAAAATTAAAACAAATGCAGCTATAATATCTGTAGCACTCACCCTCGTAGGAGCTGCTGATGAATGTTTAATCCTGTACTCTGCCTATCCACCCCAAGAACAGACTCAACCCCTCTGGCACACCTGTGTGATAATTGTAGTGTGAGACCCAGCGTTAAAGAGGAACACAGCAATGGTACACTATATAGTATATTTACCGTAGCCTTGGAACTCGTCTCTTCACCAGCTGTAGTAAGAGATGGAGTCTCACACAAGTTGTCAATTAACCACTTAATAAGTTTACTGAGAAAGTACTTAGCACAATAAACACGGTGGTAACTCAGGAATAGAGAATGAGAATGAACAGTCAATGTGTACATGAAACTTAAATCTTCAATGACCACCATAAGGATGTATATGCAGACAGGCGCACAGTAAGACAGACGCCCAATATCCTCAAATAATTATATGAAGCACCTTCCCAATGACCTCCAAGCATGCACACCAATCTGCAATAACTGTGATGAACACACAGTAGTACAACACAATAAATATATCCTGTGCTTAAGGGCTCCCCCTAGGCTGTGATGCAATGTCCCAATATGCAGAGTGAACTATAGTACTTTGTATAAGATGATAGAAGTCCAATGTCTTCTTGATCTTCAGCTAGCTCATGTATTGGACTGCAGTATTTGTAAATTCAAACAGGGGAAACAAGTAGACAGCAGACTGCGGGAAAAGTACTGCGTTGATTATTGTGTATTGGCAAGCAGAAGGGCACTTATAATATTTTCTCCTTATCAGTGGATGTGATGCAGCATCAAGTTATTGCACAGAGAAGGCCACCCTGAAGTTCCATGGAATGCAGCCTATGGATAAGTGATATTCTTCGGCGGGACTACAAGTCTCTAACCGGCAGTCTATAGCTGATACACTCCGCGTCTTACAGGCCGCAGTCTGTCGGTCCCACTCACAGACCTCACTGCAGGCAGGTGATGAATGGCGTCCCAAGAGGCTGGAAACATACCACGCCTGTCCCTTTTATCTGCTTACCCAGCAGGCTGTTCTGTGACAAGGCATTGTGGGTAGGTGAACTGGGCATTGTGGGTCAGTAGTTCACAGACTGAGTTTTAGCACATGAGTCACTTCCTCATTCACTACATCTCCCACAATGCTTTGGAGCATGGCTTTAATGAAACCAAACAAAAGTCTTAATAGCATTAAATAGAAAGGATACTAGAGGGAGCTAAACTCTTATTTAAAGAGCATCACATTGTTTAACATAGATATGTAGCGCAGGGGTTTTGCCACCCAAGGACTGATAAGGTGCCAATACATTTTTTGTCCGTGGGTTTAGTTAAACTTTAATGCTATTTTTCAGTTCTCTGGGTCATCACGTCTATAAATTGTTGGATATGTTTACAATACAGCAGTTAGTATTTTCTATTAAAAATAAGGAAATTCAAATTTTCAATAAACACACAGCAGAAATTAAACTGTACACAACGGATTACTTACAGCACCGCAGGAGCACCAACATATGTACAGATCTGACTTGATTAGACTAAGAAACATGCCTTCAATTTAAACATTACAGATTTTTATTTACTGATTTAATATTGATTTAACATAAACCAATTCCCTCCCTCCAATGCTGTAACGAGTGGGTTATGTCCATACAGAGGATTTGAAATACTTTAGCTAAATGTCATGGTGATTTTCTCTCCCTTGGTGGCCGCATATGAAACATAAAAATGGCTAACGTGTGTTATTAGAAGCAGCCTGTAGATTGCTAGTTGTGGAAGTTTACCCCTTAGAATGCCCACACTTTTTGGTACAAATATTTGCACCTGAGTGTTTTGTTATTTCACTTACATAGATATAATTCCATTTATCTGGAAAACACCTTTGAATCAAGACATGTGTAGTGTGGCCATCTTGTTGAGATTCTGATTTAGGGCCCCTTCTCATGGGCAGCATTCATTTCAGCAGCAGGGGATTCATGAATCAGAGCAAAATGGATGTCACTCTTCCTCCAGCCTGAAACCTGACATATTTTAGGTTTTTATTATTATTATTATAGTTGTTTATTATTATTTGGCCCTGACATAAACTACCATAACAGCCACTGATTGTCAAATTGTAACAATGCCATGGCATTGACATTAATGAAGAGTTGTGTGACAGTCACACATGCTGTTGGTAGGAGCCTTGTGGTCTGAAGGCCAGGGCCCAAGGAATCCCACATGAAGTAGTTTGTGCTTTAGCTTTGCAAATATGATGTGGCTTGCTTCCACTAAACTCCAATTCTAAGTGCATTAAAATTCTGCCGATAAAGTTGACAATAGAAAACTCGCCAGCAATCTTCTTTTTTTTCCCATAGTATTTTTATTGAGATTTTCAGGTTTACAGCAATGCAACTCCAAAAAGGATCTCAATAGGAAAAAACAAATTCACCCCTAAGGGCAGTACAACTGTCAGAATATAAAAATAAGAAAAAAAAAAGGTGTCAGAGATAATGTAACTCGGACTAAGGACAGGTATAGAATATAGTCTTATTTTTTCATTTAAATCGATGGGATCCTTGAAGTAGAAAAACATACCGTGGTGGACAGTCTCCCCAACATTTCTCAACTAAAATGAAGCCTCATAAGCAGTGCTTGAAATATCTTTACGGCAAACCTAATCCCCAGTCCTGCTATCTTCGGGGAAGAAAGAAAATTAAACAAGGTGGGGGGTAGAGGGGAGGGTTTTTTGGGGGGAGAAAGTATGAAGGAAAGGAAAGAGGCATTACAGAAGAGAAAAAGAAGGGAAAGGGGAGCTTTTCACCCCTGTAAGGAGGCACGGGGGAAGAGTGAGGCCCAGTCTGGCACTAAGAGCAAGCCACTAGAGACTTACAGTATGTCAGAGAAGCTCAGGAGCCTCAATTTTACCGCCAAAAAATACACATAACACACATAACAATCACTGACTGCTCCCTGGACTCGATATACATGTTCTGTCTACCCATATATTTGAGCAATTACCCCATCAATTACCTTAGCAATCTTCTATATACCGTATATAATGAGAAAAAAATACAGCTATCATGGTTTGCTTTGATAAAATTTCAATTTAAAGCAGCCTTACAGGATATATAAAAATAAATTGGACCCTTCTTCTGAAAAATGAAAAATTACTCTGCGCTTACCTAAATATATAAAATCACAAGTGGTGCAGCCAAGCACTAGGGTGTGTTCAATCACCAATAAAGTAGAAAACCTCAAATAAAGTGCAGTGCAACCACAACCATGCTACAATAACATTAATAAAGAAATCAATAATAATAATAATATTCTTCACATAAAAAATATTGTGAAAAATGTATACATATATATGTATACATATATATGTGTACATACACTCCAATAAACTTCGACAAAGTCTTGCATGAAGAAAAGGCTCCAAACAGAATCTTGCACCACAGTGTACCACCACCTCACACTCTGGTCCCTTACCTCACATTTAGTCCTACATAATTGTAAGGTCTAAAAACGCTTGTCCCAATATTGGGTATGTATCCACAGGTATCTTCAGCCCCACTGGTATGGTGTATGAACTCTCTTTATATTACGAAACTCCCATCAACACAAACATATGAAAAGAATGGGGAGACCATTATGGTGCAGTATCAAAGATAACATGATTTATTAAAAAAGGGTTAAAATACTCACAAGTGTACTGCACTAGTGACATCCAGTGCACTAGATGATTCACATGTAGCAACAATAGTAAAATGAAGGTCCCTTTAAGGATGGGAATCCCTGGATGGATGCTGGAGTTGGCCAAAAAGCACACAAATGGGCGCAATGACGTCTTGCGGCCCCATTACCTGACGCGTTTCGTCACATCACCATGACTTAATCATAGGGAAAGACTTACTTAACTTAGGTTATATTGGAGCACCGCTGTCATGCAAGATTATTTCCTATATATCTCATTTTGAGGACTTATGCACAAAAGGACATTTATTGTGATTCTGTATTCACTTTTTTTCAAATAATGGGTATATGTTAAAAGATTATTTGGGTTTTTTTTTTAGTTTGTACAGGTATATGTATATACCTGTACAAACAAAATATATGTATTATATTTTTCATAATTTTTTTTATTTGGAGAATATTATTATTGATTGCTTTATTTACATTATTGTAGCACAGTTGTGGTTGTGCTGCACTTTATTTGAGGTTTTGGATTCTTTTTCTAAATGTTTTCTTTTATATGCAAGTTTATTTAATGAAGAAGTGCATGTGTTTTAAATAGAGTAACTCATTGCAATTTAGAAAAATTTAGGTCTCTTCGATTCTAAAATAGTAAACTTAAACCTACTTGGTTGCAATGGGTTACAGCACTTGGCAACTAGTCACTGTGCTTTGCAATAACATACCAAAAACCGTTATGTGTAGCTCTAAGCTATAAACACACTAAACAGTATAAGTCTTCAACTTGATTACAGAATCCCAAAGTAACTTAGTGAACATGCCAAATATGAACAGACATACTGTACATTACAGTATATAATCAAAGGTTTGTGGGCACCTGACCATCACACCTACTATATACTCAAATGTATGTGAACAAAACTCCAAATTATTGAGTTCAGGTGATTCCAGTGAAGGGTACTGATAATGCTACACCATGCAAAGACATTCTTAACATTTTTGTGCTTATAACCTTGTAGCAACAATTTGGGGAAGGCCCTTTTCTGTTCTAGCATGACTCCATAAAAACATACCTATTCCAGCATAGCTTCATAAAGACATACTGAAAAGTTTGGTGTGAAGAAATTTAAGTATAGAGCCCTGATCTCAACTCTATTGAACACCTTTAGGATAATTGGGCCTATTGAGAGCCAGGTCTTCTCATACAGCACCTAACCTCACAAACCTTATGTCGGCTGAATGGGCACAAACTCCCACAGACTCATTCCAAAATTAGTGGACTGCTGGCCCAGAGGAGTGGAAGCTTCAAAAGCCAGAAAAGGATGACCAACTCTTTATCAATACTCATGTTCTTGGAATGGCATGCACAAAAAGCTCTTAAAGGATAAGTTCATCTTTTGTAACATGTGACCTGTTACATCCATATTCAGGGTGTAACATGTAACATATTACAAATGCATCACCCCTGCACCACCCAAGTCCCTGTTTTGACAGCACCCAGCCACGTCATCCATTCAATGTACTACCATGGCGCTGTTGAGCGCTCTAGGAGGTAACAGAGGTACGGGCAGACAGGTTGAATGACCGAGTGATTATACTCACGATCTGCTGATCAGGGGTGCAATACTTTAAAGGGTTCTAACAAAAAAATAAATGCCTATTTTTTTACCTGAAAAAATGTGCATTTTATTATTTTTTTCTGTAAAAGTGAACTTATTCTTTAACAATGGGATGGTAAGTTTTCCCCAACGTTTGCCCATGTAGTGTATTGAGGTCTAGTTATAACGTTTTCTCACCAGATTGACACAACTTTATCAAGGATTCACACATTTCCTAATTGGATTCAGCTGAAAATATGTGAGTATTGGGTGAAAATATTTATAAATGGATCCTAAATATGTTTACTCGCTATATTGAATTGGCAAAATTCCAGAATTCTCAAAGCATTGGTGCTCTAATAAGACAAATTTAACACTGACTTTTTAATTATTTGTATTAATTTAGCCAGATAGATGACCATTTTCCTTAAAAAAAAACAGGTTACTACATCCTGTTTACCTGCAGTGGCAACATAGTAAAAAAGCCCTGGGTTTAGGAGGTGGGATCTCACTTCAGCATAACAGAAATCCAAATCCTAAACCAAATCGTCCTTACCGAATAATATAAGGTGCATAAATTGGCCTTCAAATGACTATAAAGTGTCAATTTTTATTTTTTCCACAAGACCACGTTAATATAAATTAAGTCTAAGTACTTTTCTTCCCTTTGCTTTTAAAAGGACACAAAAAATTACCATCTACATCGCAACCCAGCAGTATGTTGGTCTGGAGACTCCTAATGCGGTATGAGAGGAAGAAAAAAAATGACACATTTTCCAATACTGAAAATTCTTTGATTTCCCCCCAGAAATAATGATGTCATGAAAATTGCAGTGGGCTGTGAATTGACAGTGGCATCTGTTGTGTTAGGAAGAAAGATTGTAGCTTTGCCTTCACTGCAGGTCAATATGAAACACTGACACACAGGGGAGACGATCTATAGCTATTACATTGTAGATGAAGCACTTTAATTTAAGATGTGAATTGCTCAAAACGGAAAAGAAACCTTCACTATTTCTCCATGGGAAATTATTAATGTAGATCTCCGTATCTGAAATCATTTAACTAGTCCAGGTGTTTGAGTTTCCATGGGATATTTAACTGTTTCTGAATCCTAATGGACACAAATAATCTGTAACAACCATTGACACATCCAGACAGAAGCTTGTGTTCCTCTTTCATATTCAGAATTAGTAGCGCTGTCTCTGGTGGCTGCTTCCTTTTCTACAGAATTATATTTCACAGTTTGGGCTTTAATTCCTGTGCTAGAAAGCTCTTCTAGAAATAATATCACATTGCTCCATGTATATAACAGAAGTAAAGATTAAAGAAATAAAATATGGAGGCGTTGCCTATAATTATTAACCTTCGTCTTTTGGACCTAAATCTATCTGTCGAGCGAGAAAGAAATCTCCCCTTTAGAAAAATTGGGACTTTTTAGGCTCAAGGAATGTGCAAAGGTCAGGCATAATAGTATTAAATATATTGTATTTATTGGTATAAAAAAAGTATTAAAAAAAAATCGACAGTATAAAACATACATACAAAAGACATGAAACGTGGGGGTTGGCCACAAGGCAAAAAAACCCCCACTAAATGAGAGTACAATTGTTGTATATAAACCAATCGCCAACACATTTCAGAGTCCTTAAAGCTCCTTCTTCAGGGAAGGTTTTAACAATCATAGTAATTATATTATTATATGGTTCCAAAACCCTTAAAAAACAAGATGATTCTACTTGAATTATCATGAAATTTTCAGATCAGCACTCTAAGATCAGACACATCATACAAAAACACTGGCACCTATTATCTTTGGACTCTAACATAGGTATATTTGTATCCCAGGTTCCTCAGATTACATATAGAAGAGCCAGCTCATTGAGGGACTATGTCATCCAGAGTTAATATAAGGGAGAGAGAAAGAAGGACCTGTGTAAATACAAAGGCACATATACATGTGGAGGCTGCCGTCACTGTAGATTTACACACACAGTTCCATCAGTTACACAACCAAATGGACATCTTGTCAAGGCCAAACATTTTGATAACTGTAAGATCTATGGTGTAGTATATCTCTTGCTCTGTGACTGTGGTTCCCTCTATGTTGGCAAAACTAAAAATGAGTTGTGGAAAAGAATCTATAGGCACATACTCAGTATGCAAGCTTGCAACCCTGAGTGGCACCTTGGTAGGCATGTTACAATCATGCAGAGTGGGATTTTTCCTAAAGTAATGATTTTTGCTCCCGGGGTGGGGACTGGAACAAACTTCTCCTCCAGAGGGTATTTCTTTTAAATACTTTTTTGATACCAATAAATACAATATATTTAATACTATTATGCCTGACCTTTGCACATTCCTTGAGCCTAAAAGAGATCTCTTTCTTTAGCCATATCAGGGATGTGGCCTTTTTAAGCAGAAACATACAACCTTGTTTATTTTATAAATCTATGTGTCCATCAATCACAATTGTCCCTCTTTCCATTATGATGTTTATATGTGGTAAATTAGGATTTAGAATTCTCATATAGAATGCCTTGTAAAAAGGAGCTTTGTGCCGGGCTGCAAAGCAGGAAGCAGAGTCCATAGTGAACAATTATGGTTGGCTCATGTAAAAGTATAATTAATAAATTATATATAGAAATGAGACTTACAATATTACCAGATATCGCTGAGTCTTTATATTGAGATATTATTTCAGTATCTCAATATTTCAGAAAGACAATGCATTCCCTTTTGAAGAGGCTTTGTAACTTTGCCCATTCAGGTGTGAGTAGCAGGTTCTCTTATAACAAAAACCCTCTGAGAGAGAATTCATTTTGAAAGTGAACATGTTCTACTACTTCAGTAAATCAAAATACCATGTATGATTAAGAAGCAATGCTTGATATTTATATTGATGTACAAAATACATTTTCTAAAAGTGGATGCAAACAAGTTCAGATAATTATAGTTATAAGAAATATGTGGCTCTAACTAAAGTGCATAAGTAGTATGAGCAACTAGCACAAATAATGTGGTTAAACATATAACTAGTGGCAATTCTTCAATGTGACATAAAAAACTAGCAAAATAATAATGATATAAGGATCCAATAATAATACATACATCCAAAAACTCTTAAAGTGCATATAAGTGAAAAAAATCACAAAAATAGAAACTTTATCTCCAACACACCAGACCTGTCTGCTTCCCAGAATGCCAAGGCATCCTGGAGAGTAGACAGGTCTGGTGTGTTGGAGATAAAGTTTCTATTTTTTGATCAATTGTTGGTTCTCATCTGCTTCCAGACTGCAGGCTTGATTTAACCCGTAGGGGTCTTTAATAGAGGTGAGAGGCTGGGGGAATCATGTGGCGCACCACGGATTGCTGATGATTGGAGGAACCTGAAACCGATCATTTTATGCACATGCACTTTTGTTTTTTGCATGAACTGTTACATGAAGATTTGTGCCACTGACAGAACCTTATTGCACTTGTTGGATTATGCACTTTTATTTATTTAGTTAGCGTATGTTTCACTTTTTTGCACTTTATGTATACTAGTTTTTTTATGTCACATTGAAGAATTGCCACTAGTTATATGTTTAGCCACATTATTTGTGCTAGTTGCTCATACTATTTATGCTCTTTCTTATAACTATAATTATTTTTTCTGTGTGGGAACACTTTTATATGTTTGGCGACTTCTCTTATTTCTTTATTTTGTTTCAGTTCACTTTGGTTTTGCACATTAGTTCCCTCCTTTCTGTTCAAACAAGTTCAGATAACTGACTATACGTGAATAGCATTCATGCAATGGAGTACCAAGGGTGGGGTGACAGTTGTGCTCCTCACAAGGTGTTGCCACACATGGCGTGCATTGCAGGCACCTGCATAGTTCAGACACTGAGGTCACTCGGCAAAGCCAGGAGCACACACACCAACTATGTATTTAGTTCCTACTGACCACCAACATAAAAGGGCACTTCCCCACTGACAGCAATGTAATGGGTACTTCCTCACGGACACCAATGTACAGGGCTGGCCTAAGACATTGTACTGCTTGGGTCCAAGAATGAAATGCTGCCCAACAAAAGGCCCCCACATCCATTAGTTTATATCATGATAATTAAAACTAAAATTCTATTTATCAGGAGGTCAGATTTACATACAGCAGCACCTTGTCTATATGCAAAATTATATGACATACCCTTATGTTCAGTTCCAAGGGATATGCTAGGGCAGTATAGGGGCGGGCTAGGGTAGTATCAGGGCTGGCGGAGTGGCCCGAGGGGCAGTTGTCTTCATGACACACAAAACTGCTGGAAAAAAAATCTTGGTCATCAATTTGCTGGGTAAATAGAAGAGAAGGAGAGGCATCTGTGGTTCAATTTGCTGCCCCTCTCAAAGTGCTGCCTGGGTCCAATGGACCCACTGGGACCCATGGCAAGGCCGGCCCTGCCAATGTAATAGGCAAATCCCCACTAAAACCAAAGTAATCGGGCACTGCCTTACTGACGCCAATGTAACGAGCATCATTTCCCCACTGAAACCAATGCAATAGGCACTTCCCCACTGACACCAATGGGGCATTTCCTTACTGACACCAATGAAACAAGCACTTCCCTACTTACATCAATGTAATGGGCACTTCCCCATTGACACCAATGTTATGGGGCACTTCCCCACTGACTCCAATGTAATTGGCAAATGGAAAGCCAGAAAAAACATGACCTGTTGAGGCGCCTTGAGGACTGGAGTGTAGAAACAATGCACTAGACTAACCACCAATGTAATAGGCACTTCACCACTGACACCAACATAAAGGGGCAATTTACCACTGATCACCAACGTAATGGGGCACTAAACTCACCAGCAATGTAACAGGGCACAACACTGACCACAAATGTAATGAGAGCACTATGCTAACTAACAATGTAACAGGGGGGCACTACAATGCCACCAATGTAAAGGGGTACTGCACTGGTCACTAGTGTTACAGGGGTACTGTACTGACCACCAATATATCAGGGGCCACTTCTCCACTGGTCACCAATTAAGGGTGATTGATGCAAATAAATGCAGGATGAAATACAAAAAAGTATATGGCTAAAAAGCAATAGACCTACTGGCTGGATTAAACAAAAACAGGATATAAACAGGTTAGGCCAGAGCAAGAAGCTCCATTCTTGGTCTATACATCTATTGAGGTCTATGGTCTGTAAATATATTTCTTTTTTTACTGAAAGTAACTGGCATTTGACTTTGATCAGCATATAAATTAACAATTATTAGCATATTTAAATAAATTTTATTTATTGTAGTACATCTTTTTTTTTAGAATGCTATCACTGTGTTTATCAAGGCAAAAATTCTTGTCCTATGTGTTTGCTGTATGATGCCTGCCTGTAACTGCTTAAATAAGATTATTGCAACATCTTGCCTTTTGCATAAAAAAAATTTAAGATTTTCTTTTTTCTAGATCAAAATGTTGTGAAAGATGGTACTGTTCATATCAGCCAATCAGTCATCTTTCAGAGCCTTCCAATCGGTGATAATTATCAGGTCAATAAAGATGATTGCTTATTGGCTGCTCATGACCCTTTGCCCACGAGTGTCCGGTACTTGACTGACTGGAACTTGAAGGTTTATATTGCTTAGACCTTGAACAAGAGGGTACATGCCGAAAACCTTGTCCTGAAAATTTGGATGTTAGTGCAAATAAAAAAAGTATCACATCCCCTTCTTCCAAACTCTCCCAAACTAACTAGCCTCCTGTAAGCAAGAGTTGGACAGACTGAGTACGTTCTATCCAACGTGGGCAGGCAGAACTGCAGCCTTCAAAATGTTACTGCTTCCCAAATTACTGTAATGCCGCGTACACACGGCCGGACTTCCCGACAGAAAAAGTCCGATGGGAGCTTTCGGTCAGACATTCTGACCTTGTGTATGCCCCATCTGACTTTTTCTGTCGGCATTTCTGACGGACTCAGATATAGAACATGTTCTAAATCTTTCCGTCTGAAATACCGACGGAGTATAGCCCGTTGGCAAGTCCGGCCATGTGTACGCGGCATATCTGTTCTGCGCATTGCCTGTACACGTCCCACCTTTGTTCTTAAGAAAAAGAAAGTCTGAAGACTGCCGCCTTTACTACACGAAACACCTCCATCCCTATGTATAGCAGAGAAACAACAATCGCCCGTGGGACTTTAATTGAAGTGTTCATGGTAATCAAAAGGTGAATAAATACATAAGTAAAAAATTAACAATTTATTAAATTAGTAACAGTGTCATCCAATACAGAACATGAGCACGAGTGACAGGTTCATAAAAAGCAACATTGCATAGTGGTCCTCTAAACATAGCCATAATCATATAACACCACAAAGTATAAATGGTACAGATATGCATAGTACATCTCTAACCCGATGCGTTTCGCGAGCTTAACTCGCTTCCTCAGGGGCTGATGTGCATATCTGGTGTCTGTAAACATAAATGAAGTATATATTAAAGTAACGGTTATGATGGGACAGAAGCATGGAGCCTAAACCGATCATCCCATACTCACTTGTCAGATGGTTGGCTTCAGAGGCTGATTCCAAGAAGGGGCCAGTGGAGGACATCTCCCCCGGGAGCTGAAGGGACGGAGACCAAGGTAGGGATGACCGGGGCCAGACGCGGGGCAGGCACGGCAAAGATGTAAAAAGGAAAATGTGAACCCAAACTTATGGTTCTTGCAGAGCACGATCACTAAATAGAGTATACAAGTATAAGTATATGTGTACATCTGAAATGGCTGAGGTAACAGAGTCCTAAAAATATAAGACTGTGTACTAAAGTACAAGGTATACGAAGGTGTCCTACAGACGAGGTCTGAGGTATCTAGAGTAACAATCACCTAGGAGTATGGTGAGTACAAGATGTTCAAAAGTGTCCTGCAGAGCATGGGGGGAGATGGAAAATTAAAGTAAAAAAGAGAGTAAGAAGGAAATGCAGCAGTAGAGAAAAAGATGAAAAGAAAAGTAAAAAGTGAGAGTGAAAAGAGAAAAACAAGTGAGCTGGAATGTGACTTACTGACTTACTCTCTTTTTTACTTTAATTTTCCATCTCCCCCCATGCTCTGCAGGACACTTTTGAACATCTTGTACCCACCATACTCCTAGGTCATTGTTACTCTAAATACCTCAGACCTCGTCTGTAGGACACCTTTGTATACCTTGTACTTTAGTACACAGTCTTATATTTTTAGGACTCTGTTACCTCAGCCATTTCAGATGTACACATATCCTTATACTTGTATACTCTATTTAGTGATCTTGCTCTGCAAGAACCATAGGAGAAGTTTGGGTTCACATTTTCCTTTTTACAGCTTTGCCATGCCTGCCCCGCGTCTGGCCCCGGTCCTCCCTACCTTGGTCTCCGTCCCTTCAGGAGATGTCCTCCACTGACCCCTTCTTGGGATCAGCCTCTGAAGCCAACCATCTGACAAGTGAGTATAGGATGATTGGTTTAGGCTCCATGCTTCTGTCCCATCATAACCGTTACTTTAATATATAATTCATTTATGTTTACAGACACCAGATATGCACATCAGCCCCTGAGGAAGCGAGGAAAGCTCACGAAACGCATCGGGTTAGAGATGTACTATGCATATCTGTACCATTTATACTTTGTGATGTTATATGATTATGGCTATGTTTAGAGGACCACTATGCGATGTTGCTTTTTATGAACCTGTCACTTATACTCATATTCTGTATTGGATGACACTGTTACTAATTTAATAAATTGTTACTTTTTTACTCATGCATTTGTTCACCTTTTGATTACCATGAACACTTCAATTAAAGTCCCACGGGCGATTGTTGTTTCTCCACCTTTGTTCTTATTAGCTGTAAAACGTATCCTTAGTGCTTACATATGGCAAGGTAAGCAGCCACGGTGCTCCTATAACATACTCATTAGGAATAAAAAGATACAGTGCCTTCAAAAAGTATTCATACCCCTTGAAATTTTCCACACTTTGTCATGTTACAACCAAAAACATAAATGTATTTTATTGGGATTTTATGTGATAGACCAACACAGAGTGGCACATAATTGTGAAGTGGAAGGAAAATTATAAATGGTTTTCAACATTTTTTACAAATAAATATGTGAAAAGTGTGGCGTGCATTTCCCCACTGAAACCAATGCAATAGGCACTTCCTCGCTGACACCAATAAGGCATTTCCTTACTGACACCAGTGTAACAAGCATTTCGCCACTGACACCATTGCAATGGGCACTTCCCTGCAGACACCAGCGTAATGTGGCATTTCCTTTCTGACACCAATGTAACAAGTAGAAATGGGCCACCCCCAGGTTCGGTTCGCGCCAAAACCCGCAAAAGGCCACAATTTAGTGCACTCAGAACAAGATTACATTTGGATAAATTCTGGTGTCTCTTTGGCAGACTTTGGATGGAAATACATTTTTGCACCACAGTGAGCAAGCCTTATGTAAAGAAGCCAAATTACAGTACACTCAGACCAAGATTAACAATTTTTTTTTAGATAAAGTCTGGTGTCTCTTTCGCAGACTTTGGATAGAAGTAACAGGTGTGGAAAAATTGGGCTTTGGGTGCTGTTGGTGCCTTCACACCGTTACCCTATAGAGGTACTCTTGATTAAAGCAGTAAGAATTAGCTTTAAAAAATTTAAATTTGATGCCCTGGTCAAACAGTTGCATAAAAATTGGTCTTTGGGTGTTGGTGGTGCCTTCACAACGTAACCTTCTAAAAGTACTCTGGATGAAAGCAAGAATTGGTCTTTGGGTGTTGGTGGTGCCTTCACCCCTAACCTCCTAGAGATAGGCTTGATAAAGACCTCTTCCACACTGGTGTTGTCTGTGCGTTCGCGATAAAGCGACGTTTTACCGCTGTTTAAGCAGCACTTTTCAGGCCGCTAGTGGGGCACTTTTAACCCCAAAAAAGGGGTGAAAAACACCTGTGTTGCGCCGTTTCCGAAACGCTTATTAGGCATTTTGGAAGCGCTGCCCTTTCACTGCATTAGGCAGGGGCATTTTGAGAGCGCTGCTCCCAAACCGCCCCAAAGACGCTGCTTGAAGGACTTTTTCTAACGTTCTGCAAGCGCACTGCCCGGGTGTGAAAGCACCTATTGCAATGAATGGGAGGCAGTTTTCAGGTGCTTTACAGTCGCTATTTCTATTGCTAAAACGCCTGAAAACTACAGTGTGAAAGGGCAAGAAAAGCAAGAATTGGCCTTGCTGTAAAAAAATTGAAATTTGATGCCTCAAATAGTTGTGGAAAAATCTTTAGAAGGTTATGGGGTGAAGGTACCACCAACACCCAAAGACCATTTTTTTCACAACTGTTTGACCGGGTCACCAAATTTAAAGCTCTATATGAAAAAGTGATCCGTGCAAGGACTTCTGTGCTACTATACCAAGACTAAAAATAAATAAAGACTCAAAATAAGTAAACAACTGTGTGATGGTATTGCTGCAAAATCCCAAAAGTGAACACCCCTCACTCAATAAAGACTAAAAATGATGCATACATATATAATATATACATATACAAATGATCCTGCGCAGCACTTTTATCATAAATATGTCTATAAATCCATAAATAAACAATAAATATTATAAGCTCTATATGGTTATGGGTGAAGGCACCCTGAACACCCAAAGCCCAATTTTTCCACAACTGTTTGACCGAGGCATCAAATTAAAATTTGTTAAAGCAAGGCCAATTCTTGCTTTCATCAAGAGTACCTCTAGAAGGTTACGGGGTGAAGGCACCACCAACACTCAGAGGTACTCTTGATAAAAGCAAGAATTGGCCTTGCTGCAAAAAAAATTGAAATTTAATGCCCTGGTCAAACAATTGCGGAGAAATTGATCTTTGGGTGTTGGTGGTGCCTTCACCCTGTAACCTTCTAGAGGTACTCTTGATGAAAGCAAGAATTGGCCTTGCTGTAAAACATTTAAATTTCATGCCCAGTCAAACAGTTGTGGAAAAATTGGGCTTTGGGTGTTCGTGGTGCCTTCACCCCATAACCCTATAGAGGTACTCTTGATGAAAGGAAGAATTGACCTTGCTGTAAAAAATTAAAACTTGATGCCCCGGTCAAACAGTTGCAGAAAAATTGGTCTTTGGGAGTTGGTGGTGCCTTCACCCCATAACCCTATTGAGGTACTCTTGATGAAAGCAAGAATTAGCTTTACTGTAAAAAAAAATGCATTTGATGCCCCGGTCAAATAGTTGCATAAAAATTGGTTTTTGGTTGTTGGTGGTGCCTTCACCCTGTAACCTTCTAGAGGTACTCTTGATGAAAGCAAGAATTGGCCTTGCTGTAAAACATTTAAATTTCATGCCCAGTCAAACAGTTGTGGAAAAATTGGGCTTTGGGTGTTCAGGGTGCCTTCACCCCATAACCCTATAGAGGTACTCTTGATGAAAGGAAGAATTGACCTTGCTGTAAAAAATTAAAATTTGATGCCCCGGTCAAACAGTTGCAGAAAAATTGGTCTTTGGGAGTTGGTGGTGCCTTCACCCCATAACCCTATTGAGGTACTCTTGATGAAAGCAAGAATTAGCTTTACTGTAAAAAAAATGCATTTGATGCCCCGGTCAAATAGTTGCGTAAAAATTGTTTTTTGGTTGTTGGTGGTGCCTTCACCCCATAACCTTCTAGAGGTTCTCTTGATGAAAGCAAGAATTATCTTTGCTGTAAAAAATTGAAATTTGATGCCCTGGTCAAACAGTTGAGGAAAAATTGTTTTTGGGTGGTGCCTTCATCATCATCACTGGAGCCAACTTGGCAATACGCTGCGGACAAAAAGAAATGCAGCAACCAAAAGGAAAAAAAGCGGTATACAGCACTGTATACAGCACAAAATACTATGTAATGCTGTGTTAAACACTGCACTACACTAAGGGTCCTTTCACACTGGGGCGGTTTGCAGGCGATATTGCGCTAATAATAGCGCCTGCAAACCGACCCGAAACAGCCTCTGCTTTAATTCCAGTGTGAAAGCCCCGAGGGCTTTCACACTGGAGCAATGCGCTGGCAGGACGGTAAAAAAAGTCCTGCCAGCAGCATCTTCGGAGCGGTGAAGGAGCGGAGTGTATACCGCTCCTTTACCGCTACTGCCCATTGAAATCAATGGGACGGCGCGGCTATACCGCCGGCAAAGTGCCTCTGCAGAGGTGCTTTGCGGTGGTTTTAACCCTTTCTCGGCCGCTAGCAGGGGGGTAAAACCGCCCCGCTAGCGGCCGCATAACGACGGTAAAGCGCCGCTTACAATAGCGGCGCTTTACCGCCAACAACGCCCCCGCCCCAGTGTGAAAGGGCTCTTACACACTGATACTACACTATACTGACACACTATACTCACACTACACTAACACTCTACACTCATAGTCACAATAAGTGAACACACTAACTCGCTAGTAGCAAACTGAGCCCTGATCTAACTATCTCCACTCCAACACAATGCAAAAGCTTCCCGTGGAAAGGAACCTTTAATAGGGTGGGACTATAAGCACTGAGCCATGATTGGAGAAAATCATCGACACTTTGTCCAATCAGGGCTCTGACAGTGCTCTGTGCCCTAACTGGCAAAGCCTTGCACCTGACCAGCAGTCCAATTTGGGCCCTAGAATGTACTGTGAAGTGCCCAGTGCATTGTGGGGTGTTCCCACCGAGCACCCCACATATTCGGGTGTTCACTGAACTGGCAAACAGGCGATGTTCTGACTGAAATTTTGCTTGACTCAAAACGTTCGCCCAACACTAGTGACAAGCACTTCCCCACTGACACCAATGCAACTAGCACTTTCCCACTGATACTAATGTAGCGGTACCCCCGTAAGGGCTGCTGATTTGGTTACTAGCAATCCGCCAATCACCCTGCTGCCAAGCCCCCATCCACCATTCTAAAGACAATGAACAGTCGTTTTGATCCATTTTGTTACTTTATTGTGGGGTACAACTTGGATGAGAGAAAAAGGGAATATGAGATGCCCCATCACACAGCACATTCTTGACATTATTCGTGGCCTTGGCCTTGTGACTTTGTACTTCTGAGCATTACCTTCTCTACTGACCATTTCTTCTTCTCTTTCTGTTGCAAATACTGAGTTGCTAACTTCACTTCCAATTGAACAAGGGGAATCACTCTGAATAATTCCGACTTGTAGACTAGAATGATATTGCCTTATTGAATCAAAGAGTTGGAGGCTTACACACCCTCTCTTCCAGACTCCACGAAACTGACAGTCACCCAGTCTTTGGAAGATATTACCAATGTGTTAACCAAGCCAGAGACGACACAGCATCTCCCCCCGATGACCTGACACATGGCAATAAGTGGACTACTGCTCTTAGCCAGTCTGTCACTAACAATGCTGTGCTCCCCGGTCACAGCATTCTACACTGCTCTGACCAGCTTCTACTTGTTCTCTGTTGCACTGACCTTCTCCTCTTAAAAGACCATTCTGTGTCCCCGGTCACAGAATGCTGCTCTACTCTCCTCTGCTTGACTGCTACTTCCTCTGCTTGATCTTTTTTACATCCAAGTCTTGTGTTCCCCGGTCACAACAGCCCGATGTCTCCTCAAAGATGAAGATCCTTATCTTTAGCTCCTTCCCTGGAGTTCCTCCATCCTTCCTCCGCGCATCCCCCCATGGGGAAGCCCAGAACAGCAACCCAGCTGAGCAACTCACCGTCCCTTGATTCCACCCTCTACTCACCTACCAGTACTGCCTCTTTTAGAAAATAAAGAACCAAGTATCATTTTGTGGTAATAAATCATTTGTATGGAACATGTTAATGATAAAAAGAAAAGCAGTAAAATAGATCCCCTGCAGCCAGGAATAGAATCCCAGCAATAGATCCCCACACAACAATGGACTCCACCCCAACAACAATAGATTCCTTGCAGCAACAGTGAACCACCCACAACAAAATATCACACCCAGTAATAAAATATCCACCCAATCAACATTAGACCCCCCAGAAGCAACAACAGATCTCCCAGCAGCCAGCATCAATAGATCCTCCAGCAGCCAGTACAAATAGACCTCCCCTCAACAGTAGATCCCTTCCAACAACAAAAGACCCCCCAGCAACAATAGATTCCCCATCAGCAACAATAGACCCTCACACAAAATCAGATCCCCACCAGTGACAATAGAGCCCCCAGCAGCCAACATCAATAGACCCTCCAGCATACCCCAGACCCCATGCTATTACATACATTCAGTGATGGAGGTGCAGGAACTGCGTTCCCCCGCGTTCCCGCTGAAAAAAAGCCCTGCTTAGACCTTGAACAAGGAGGTACATTCCGAAACCTTGTCCTGAAAATTTGGATGTTAGCGCAAATAAAAAAAGTATCACATCCCCTTCTTCCAAACTCTTCCAAATTAACTAGCTTCCTGTAAGCAAGAGCTGGATAGTCTGAGTAAGTTCTACCTAACGTGGGCAGGCAGAACCGCAGCCTTCAATATGTTACTGCTTCCCAAATTACTGTATCTGTTCCGTGCATTGCCTCTAAACATCCTACCTTCGTTCTTCAAAGCTGTGAAATGTATCCTTAGTGCTTACATATGGCAAGGTAAGCGGCCACGGTGCTCCTATAGTATACTCATTAGGAATAAAAAGATACAGTGCCTTGAAAAAGTATTCATACCCCTTGAAATTTTCCACATTTTGTCATGTTACAACCAAAAACGTAAATGTGGAAGGAAAATGATAAATGGTTTTCAACATTTTTTACAAGTAAATATGTGAAAAGTGTGGCATGCATTTGTATTCAGCCCCCCTGAGTCAATACTTTGTAGAACTACCTACTGCTGCAATTATAGCTGCAAGTCTTTTTGGGGATGTCTCTACCAGCTTTGCACATCTAGAGAGTGACATTTTTGCCCATTCTTCTTTGCAAATGAGCTCAAGCTGTCAGATTGGATGGAGAGCGTCTGTGAACAGCAATTTTCAAGTCTTGCCACAGATTCTCAACTGGATTTAGGTCTGGACTTTGACTTAGCCAGTCTAACACATGAATACGCTTTAATCTAAACCATTCTATTGTAGCTCTGGCTGTATGTTTAGGGTCGTTGTCCTGCTGGAAAGTGAACCTCTGCCCCAGTCTCAAGTCTTTTGCATACCCTAATGCCGCATAAACATGATCGGAATTTCCAACAACAAATGTTCGATGTGAGCTTGTTGTCGGAATTTCCGACTGTGTGTGTATGCTCCATCGGACATTTGCTGTCAGAATTTCCAACAACAAATGTTTGAGAGCTGGTTCTCAAATTTTCCGACAACAAAACTTGTTGTCGGAAAATCGGAGCGTGTATACACAATTCCGACGCACAAAATTCCACGCATGCTCGGAATCAAGCAGAAGAGCCTCACTGGCTGTTGAACTTCATTTTTCTCGGCTCGTCGTACGTCACCGCGTTCTTGACTTTCGGAATTTCTGTCAACATTTGTGTAACCGTGTGTGAAAAAAATCGACGGTTTTGTTGTCGGAAAATCCTATTGTGTGTACACGGCAAAACAGGTTTTCTTCTAAGATTGCCCTGTATTTAGCTCCATTCATCTTCCCATCAACTCTGACCATCTTCCCTGTCCCTGCTGAAGAAAAGCATTCCCTCAACATGATGCTGCCACCACCATGTTTCATAGTGGGGATGGTGTGTTCAGAATGATATGCAGTGTTAGTTTTCCGCCACACATAGCGTTTTGCTTTTAGGGCAAAAAGTTCAATTTTGGTCTCATTTGACCAGAGCACCTTCCTCCACATGTTTGCTGTGTCCTCCACATGGCTTCTCGCAAACTGCAAATGGGATTTCTTATGACTTTCTTTCAACAATGGCTTTCTTCTTGCCACTCTTCCATAAAGGCCAGATTTGTGGAGTGCACAACTAATAGTTGTTCTGTGGACAGATTCTCTCACCTGAGCTTTGGATCTCTGTAGCTCCTCCAAAGTTACCATGGGCCTCTTGGCTGCTTCTCTGATTAATGCTCTCCTTGTCTGGCCTGTCAGTTTAGGTGGACGGCCATGTCTTCGTAAGTTTGCAGTTGTGCCATACTGCCATACATTTTTGGATGATGGATTGAACAGTGCTCCGTGAGATGTTCAAAGCTTGGGATATTTTTTTTATAACTTAACCCTGCTTTAAACTTCTCCACAACTTTATCCCTGACCTGTCTGGTGTGTTCCTTGGCCTTCATGATGCTGTTTGATCACTAAGATTCTCTAACAAACCCCTGAGGACTTCACAGAACAGCTGTATTTATGCTGAGATTAAATTACACATAGATGGACTCTATTTACTAATTAGGTGAATTCTAAAGGCAATTGGCTCCACTAAATTTTAGTTAAGGCTATCAAAGTAAAGGAGACTGAATACAAATGCACGTCACATTTTTCAGATATTTATTTCTAAAAAAAAGTTGAAAACCATTTATCATTTTCCTTCCACTTCACAATTATGTGCCACTTTGTGTTGGTCTATCACATAAAATTCCAATAAATGACATTTATGTTTTTGGTTGTAACGTGACAAAATGTGGAAAATGTCAAGGGGTATGAATACTTTTTCAAGGCACTGTATATCACTGTTGGTGTTACATGGTTCCTTCTTCCCTGCTTAGCAGGTTTACCGCTATCTGTTGCTTTATTTATTGTATGTTCTATGCTACAAATATGCAATGCTCTGCCTACCTTGTATTATTTGAGATAATAACAATAAACACTATGCTTAAAAAAAAATTATCACAGACAGTACTCAATTAATTAGGTACTTAAAGCCAAACATTTGTTAGAGCAATCAGGCTTGATATTATTTTTAAGAACTGAGTTCATTTTAAAAATAAACGTAAAAAAAAAATTTTTTTTTGCAGGTAAAAAAATGTGTAATTGTTAATAATTACTTGTCGTTATTATAATTATTTTTTTTTTTAGGAATCTGCAGAGCAGATCGTGGGGGCAATGTCAGGTTCCTGCAAACACTCAGCAGAGGTGCAGGAAAAGTAATGCACTACAAGGGAGCTCATCAGTACCCTCACAGTTTCTTGAGAACTACAAGCTATCTTCCACGGTGGTAGATGGGACCTGTACATTCATTTGCAGATCTGTGTGAATGAATGATGCTACTGTGTGGGCTGTGTTTAAATTGTGACAGCAGGTGCGGGGAGAGGATCCCTTGCCTGCTGTCACAGGGGGATGGGGGGGGTTGCTGGGTTTCTACACTGGTAATATGGGTGTAACAGGTAACATATTACTAAAAGTGTAAAGGTGAAGGTATCCTTTAAACAGTTTTGTGTTCTATCAACTGTAATGCTTTGTCATGTCCAATAATCATTATCCTTGCACATCACCTGAAATTTAAAAGGTGGAAGTGCCTACATATTGGTTGTTTTAAATTTGAAAGCTAGTGGGGAGAAGAGTGAACTTAAAGTTTATTCTATACAAAGTGTATAATGTGAACACCACTCTTATTGCTCTATTCAATGAAGCAAAGTAAGGGAGAAGTCACATGAGCGTTGTCAGTTCCGTCGCGAAAACTGATAAAAAAACATGAAAACGAAATCCTTTTACATCAGTTTACATCACTGTATACAACTGTCTTCAGTTCAGTTCAGTTCCCTTCAGTATACATCTGATTTTCACATGCTCCCTTTTGTTGTTGAAAAAAACTGTCATAAGTGAACAAAAGTAAAAATAAAATGCCTAAAAACAGAAAACAACCGCTGTACATACATTTATGCAGTGGCGGCTGGTGGTATATTTTTTTTTGTGGGGGGGCTGCAAACATTTCACCTGCTGCTGCCCAACCCCTCCTTCCATCCAGTCGTTTGGCAGTCGCGGGCAGCACTTTCTCTGGGCGGCATCTCCTCCTCCTGGTGCTATACAGCAGCTTCCCCTGCGTCTCCTCCCTCCTCCTCCTTGGCGGCCAATAGGAAAGCTTCTCCTCTCAGCCAAGTGGGTGATGGGTCTCAGGACCCCTTTCCTGATTGGCCAGAAGGAGAATCAGGAAGACAATAGCGAATATTAATTTGCTATTGTCACACAACTGGGTGGGCTCGGGGCTCAGTGCTCTGCATCCAAAGTCCACCCTTTTTTGAAGCCTATTTGAGCCTCTGGCTCTAATCACGTGCTTTAAAAAAAAGAAAAAAAAAAACCCATTAGAATCCATGCTTTTGGCACCCCGCATGTAGATTAGGGGATCAGAAGCATGGATTAGGGGGGCGGTGACCCTGCGCCCTGCATTACGGGCCGCCACTGCATTTATGTCTACCAAACACAGCAAAGGACACGTCCCTTTACACCTAACTGCCCATAGAAATACATTGTGGAAAACCTGATAGGCAGATCCAGATCAAATTCTCATTGGAAAGGGCCCTAAAGAGTAATAATACATAGCAACCAAATAGATTATATTTTTCCAGACCTTTGACAAATTAATTCAAATTAGTTGCTATAGGTTGCTGCACTTAGCACTTTGCTTTATGTCTATATATGTGCAAGCACAACACAGTCGAATTGTCAAATGTATACAGCGGCCCATGGATTATGCTATTTTCTGTCTTTCCACCACAGGTGGAAGGTCAGGAAATGACTTGATTCCCCCATCAACACAGTCAGCGCTGATGGAGGAATCACTCCCACAGCGCTATTGTGTTCTTCAAGCGTGGAGCCTTCCCTTCCTGCAGAACACAAAGATTGGTGTTGCCGGCTGCAGCCGGCAGCACTAATCATTTAGGAAAAACCTGACAGGCTGGTTGTACATAAGTTGATCAATAGATCAACTTGTGTACAATTAGGGTGCCCATACATGAATCGAAATTTAGCAGGTCCCTGCTAAACCAGCCAAATTTCCAACCATATATGGTCGGCTTTAGTGTAACTTTAAGATATATTGCCTCTTACAGAGATCACAGTACTCTCTCTGACAATAAGAAGGATGGCACCAACCTTGTTCAGGCATCATCCAGCCTTGGCATCTACTTCTTGGACTGAGATGGTGACTCAGAAATGTGTGTCCTGGTTCCAGTGTAATTTCTTGGCTTGCTTCACAACTGTCTAACACAGATCATCCCTTGCTGCAGTCCCTCATCTGGTGACTGACTGACTGTACTGTACAAATTATAGTAAGAGTGTAACATAACATAGCAGCGGCCACACATTGCACACACTTCATTAGTGTTCTTTTTTTTTTTTATTTACACTGCAAATGGCCAAAAATAGTTTTTGTTCAGATTTCAGCTTTAAAGCCCAACTGACGTCTCCCACATTTTTATCCCTGTATAATCCTGCATGTTATTTTAAGACATTTCCAAGCAAAAAATATCTTTTCTCTCAAAGTAAAAACACTGCTTCCTGCCATCACACTTCAGTGCTCTGTGCTGGCAGAGCTGAGTACCAGCCACACCTCTCAACATAAGGGTCCTTACCAATGGCGGCTGGTGGTCCATTTTTTTTTGGGGGGGGGGGCGGTAAACAAACCAAAACAAAACAAAGATCCACACTTACCCCGTCCAGGTCACGGGCGGCTTCCCCGGCTTCTCCTCCCAGCCAATCCAGTCTTAAGACCCGCTTCCTGTGCTGATTGACCGGGAGGAGAAGCAGGAAGGCAATACCAAATGTTGATTCACTAATGTCACAAATGGGTGGGCTCGCGGTGCAGTGCTCTATCCCCCGAACCCAACCTTTTTGAAGCCAATTAGAGCCTCAGGCCCTAATCATGTGCTAAAAAAAAAAAAAACCCATAGAAATCTATGCGTCTAGCGCCCCACATGGAGATTAGGGGGGCTTCACCCCAGCGCCCCTTATGGATTGGCCACTGCTGGTCCTTACACAGACTAAATATTTCACATTGACTTGGTCAGACACACCCCCTTTACTTCTCTGAAATAAAAGAGTGGTGCCTATTAAACTGAACAACTGCTGAAACAGGAAAGTGGGCATCCATACAGCAACAAACCTATTTAGGTATTACAAAGTACAATAATTGTATGCAAAGTGCAGTAACTGTAACAACCAAATGTCATTTTATCAAAGTCATATAAGGAGATGATGCAATCTGGCTGGCTGCTCTTTGCAGTCTTTTCTATTAAACCTGATTTATTGAATAGACTCACTATAGTAATCGCATTGTATTTTTTCCCTTTCGTTCACTATTACACTATTACAATTTACTAAGCCTTCAGATTGATTCTTTGTAAAGTGTAGCAATATTGGCAGGTTTAATTTTCTGCAGTTCAGCCCCTCCTCTGTAACCTTCATTCTCCATATCCAAAACCCCCACCCAGTTCACTTTCACTGTAGCTTTATTGACCTGTCATTAGTTATAATGCCTGAGCTGGAGTGCAAGGTCACCAGCAGCTGGCCTGACTATAAATCAACTAATACTGGTGCACAACTGAGAGGAGGGGTGGATAGCAAAGGTGACAGAGACAAGGCCAAACTAGCATTGTTAAGATGTTAGCTGCTAGTACATTTATATTCTTTTAAACAAAAGACAAAGAGCAAAGCTCTGATAATCGCTTCAAACGATCCGAAATTGAGCTTGACAGATTCTGGCAGGTTATTTCCGGGCAAAGAAATTTCCATTTGTTCTGATCAGAATGTGTTATAGAACTGCCAGGCTGACACATCTCAAGTGGGTGACAGCCTCAGTCTACGGCCCTTTTCTTGCCTTTGTTTCGTGAGCCACAATCAACACCCTGTAAAGACTCAGTTCCGCTAAGAACCAGCTCAACATTCTAATGAGAATTCGGATAAACTCCAGCTAAAAAGCCCAGTTGTCTCTTGTGTGGAGTAGACCTAAGGAGCATCAATGCCAAAGAGGTGTTAAAGACAAACCAATATATATGATGCCAGGTGACAATGGTCCTATCCTTAGAGCCCCAGGGCAAATAATTAATAAAACATGTCACCGTGAAGACATTAGTTGTTATTTATCAAATTCTTAAGGTACAGAGCTTGCCTGCTAATGAAAACAGAGCACATTGCTAACTGTGAAAACACATAACTCATTCGTGGGATGGGCCTCTGAAGGGGGATTCAGAGACCGGCGATAGCAAATATGTTCCTCAAACTCCCATTAATATAATTATCTAGAAGACCATTGCAATAATATTGTTCAGAAGGGGCGTGCCACCAGATTTCTGGAGCTTGAAAGTGCTCAATAGGGCAGTATAGTACATTTTGAACAAAGGTTGGACTTAAAAATGGACAAACATGAACAGTATTGCAATTTTGATCCTCAGCACTATGGTGTGAAGAAACATGCAAGAGTGATGACAGAAAAAAACAAGTTTTTGTTTTTCTTCTTCTTTTTACATTTGGGGTTTCTTTTGGTTTCTTTTTTTTTTTTGAGCATTTGTTTAAACATGTTTGATATAAACATCTATACATCTTTTTAATAAATTAACCCCCAGTACTTAAAATATGTGCGTTTTTGTAAAATGTTGTGTAACATGAGTGCAAACCCGTAAGCCATTTCTGCCCCCGCCTCCAGAAGATGAGCCAAAAAACATCCAGTTAGTGTTGATGTGTCCTGGCCAAGCCCTGGGACATTGCAGCTGTTAGAGGCTCACTGCCAGCATCACAGAAGCAAGAAGTAGATTCCAATCCCCGCTGCTAAGCTGTGGCCAGGCTACTATTGTTACTCAGGGGGTGGAGTCAGCCCAGACAGGGTTTTTTTTTTCTGGGACTTTGCTGCAGAGATCTGAATGCGGAACATTGCTCCTGTGATACTGGGAGTGAGCCTCCAATGCAGCATTTCTCAACTAAGGTTCCTCCAGAGGTTGCCAGGGGTTCCTTGAGCAATGAGCATTTTCTGCCACTCAGATAAGGTGCCACTGAGATCAATAAACTTTTTAGCTATCTGTTTGTGGGTTTATTCCCACTGACCACAAATGTTAGACACATTCCGTTCTGTTTATGGTGGACAGGTTTGGATCAGTTGGTGGTGGGTGCAGTGGACATGTGTCCGCTGACATCCGCTGCTCCATAGAGGAGACTGGAAGGTCCGATCAGGTCCACCTGAAAAACTGACAAGTGGACCTAATCGGACAGCCCCTGTGAAAAGACCCTTAGCAGGTGTTCCCTGAGACCGAAAATATATTGCAAGGGGTACCCCACTCTGTAATAAAAATGTAGAGGAAGACTACTCTGGAACTTGGCCAGGACATGTGAAGACTAAAGCTGGCCACAGATGGTTCCCTGTTGAACTGGCCAACATCTGAACCATCTATAGGCAGGGTGATCATACCAAAACGGATCCATGGTTCGACTTGGGTACAACCAGCATGTCAGATTTTCGGCATGCAATCATTGCCAACGGCTACAGCTGCTAGCAATAATCAGGTGTTCTCCCGACAGGGATGCCCCCCACCGCACACTCCTCCCTCACCCACCCACCCCCCCTCACCAGGAGAATACAATGGCAGGGTAGGAGGAATTTCTCAGTCAGCACTGCTTGTGTTGATGGGGGAATCAAGCGATTTTCAGTCCTGCAACCTGTGGTTGCAGGACAGAAAATCCCATCATCTATGGCCTGCATAACTGAGAGTTTTTAGGCCAGGCTTCTGAAGGAGGAGAGGGAAATGTCCTACAGTTATGCGCTTACATTAAACAACATTTATTGAAAATGCACTTAAAAATTTATTTTACCTACTGGGACTACTTGTGTGCTAAGGTCATTTTTTAAAAGGGTGACCCTCACTTTTAGGATAGATAGATAGATAGATAGATGGATGGATAGATAGATAGATAGATAGATAGATAGATAGATAGATAGATAGATAGATAGATAGATAGATAGATAGATAGATAGATAGATAGATAGATAAGATAAGATAGATCAGCCCACCCGTCACTTAGACTCCCCTATTGGGATACCACCAGTACAGTTTTGTCAAATACAAGAATTAGAATAAAGGTATAGCTACCTAAGGTTCTAGTGCCATCAATGCATTGCTTCGAGGAACACACTTTCTGTCCTTGAAAAGTGTACTCTATCATGGAGGAGCGGTGTTGTCAGACTATAAGGGAAATGTGTTAGGACTATAAACCAACCCCCCCCCCCCTTCCGCCCCCCCCCCCCCCCTGACACCCCCCCCCCCACCCGCGCTCCATATCATAAAGGGAAGTATTTGGTGGTCAACGGAGATAGCTTGGAACAATGCTAACTGATAACGGTCTTGAGAAGTAGAGAGCACAGGAAATGATCTGATTACAAGATTGCATGATCTGACCAACTATTTTTTTTTTCTTTTTGCACTTGTTGAACAGATGTAACAAAACACTTTCAATTGTATCATTAAGACCATAAGGAAGCTAAAAAGAGACATTTATTGTTTACATACACTTTAAAGCAGGGATTTCCAAACTACAGCCCTGGGCCAAATGTGGCCCGCTGCAAGATTTTATCTGGCCCCTGGCTAGAATCAGTGGCCTCTCGCACAGGTTTCTGTTTCTCTCCAGCATCTACAACCTCTCCCCTCCAGTCCGGTCCTTGTATTGTTGTTTGTTGCTAGGACTGCTGGCATATTAACAACAATCTAGTTGTCCCAGCATTAACAGGGGGACATCATTTCCTTTGTCCAAACCTGCTCCTCCATTACCCGCTGCTCCAGCTATGGCCTTGGGCTCTTCAGGCTCCCTGCCACGCTGTAAGTGTGTGAGGTAAGGGTGGACTCTTTTGAGGACCCATATGTAAGAGGGGACTCTGATGGGGACTCTCGTGTAAGAGGGACTCTGATGGGCACTCTTGTGTAACATACCTCCCAAATTTGTGAGATGGGAACGAGGGACACCTATAAGTAAAAGTATGTAGGCATAGAACACGCCCTCTGCCACGCCCCTTAAAGGAGAATTATATTAAAAAAAAATATTAGTTAAACCCACAAGTGATTTTTTTTTTAACCACTACTATTCCTTTATACTGGCTTCTGAAATTTACAAATGCAGCAATTCAGAAATTGGATGAAAGGTTTAGTACTGGGAAACACTTTTTGAAAAATAAATAGAGCTATTTATATACAACTATATGGATCAGACCAAAATGAGGGACAAATGAGGAGGAAAGAGAGACAGAGGGAATTTGTTCCAAATCAGGGACAGTCCCTCGAAATCAGGGACAATTGTGCCAGGGCCGCTGATAAGGCAGTACAGCCAGTCCTGTTGTACCTGGCCCGGCCCTATCAGTTCAACAGGGGGGCCCAGGCAGTTTTACAGTTCATTTCTGCAAAATAAAAAAAAGGGCTTTCTAAAGCCCTGTAAGAGCAGAAATATCAGCTTGATCAGATGATTTGGCGGCTATAGGAGAGACTTGGGGTCCAATAGACCCCAGATCTCTCCATAAAGAGGACCTGTCATGGCTATTACATGTTCAAAGCCAGGAGGCCATGTAGGGGCCAGGAGTGGGGTCAAGGGCGGGTCAAAGGGGGCCCTGAAAGGTAGACTGTACAGGGCCCCATGATTCTAACAGCAGCCCTGTTGGGAGCTATGGTGTAAGGGATATCTCTGATGGGAACTCTCGAGTAAGGGGAGATTCTGATGGGGACTCTCGTGAAATGAGGGAATCTTATAGAAACTCTGATGGGCACTCTGATGTAAGGGGGACCTCTGATAGGGACCCTGTTAAAAGGAAAGCCTCTAATGGGGACTCAGATGGAGACCCTGATATAAGGAGAGTTCTGATAGGCTCAAGTTTATTTGGACTTTTTTTGCTTTGTTTTACTGAAGTTCTTTTTCTGTTGCTCTGAATCATATCATGCTGATTACAAAAAAGCTCCAAGTAGAACGTATTCATTCAGTTAAATCTGATTTGTTCATTTATAAATCTTGATTTTTTTTTGGCCTGCGAATATTAGAAGCGGCCCTCATACTGAAATGTTTGGAATCCTTGGCTTTAAAGGGATGGGTGGAAATCTCTGTAGCAGGTTCTCAGACAGCACTGAAGATCTAATGATAGATTGAATTTGTCTCCACCTAATAGGGTGCAAGCACATTTTGTTGAGGTGTATTAGATCAAAGACTTTATGTGCCCCAACTTAGAAAGGCATTAAGGAGTCCCAGTAATGGAGGTGTTAACGGAGTTCCTTATCCCCCTCGCTCTGCATAAAAATCAAACTGTAAATACAGCGCGGGTTATTACAAATACTAAATGAATTGTCTGAAAATATAGCAGCAGTTGCTCAAAGCCTCTGATTCATATTAGCACCATGTCAGCAAAGCAAATAGCCCTCTGAGCTACAAATACAAAGAAATGCTTCATGTTGTTTTGGCCTCACATATATCAAGTGTCAGCTGAAACCATTGTTACTCTGGGATGGTTCATCGGTCTCCTGGCTCCCTCTGCTGGCTATTCTATAGAAATCAGTGCAACAAAATAAAGTGAATCTGTAATTATAATAAAGCCAATAAACTGCCAGGCGGAAATAAATACTGACACGTAGAGATTCCTGAAAAATAGTGGATACCAATGAGTTTGAAGGGCTCTTTTACATTGGCGGCCGTACTTGCCTCCTTCTGAAAGTGATCCACAGTAGGCAATATAGCAGTAGATGGCAAGCATTCAGGAGATGATTCTGCCACCTCCTGACTTTTTTGCAATCCCAAGGGGGATTTTGTATTGAAATACTGCGCTACAAGCCGAGTTTTTGGCTCATAGTTGCAGTGCAGTCCTATTGATCTCAATAGGCAAGTTTGACAGGTGGTGCCGCCTGTCAAATCTGCAGACTGAGTTAAAATTGCTGCAGCCACAATGCAAAGAATCCCAGCTGCAACTTGTCTTTCGGCCACCAATCCAAATTCTTTTTTTTTTTTTTTTTTTTTTTTTTTTTTTAAATTTTAAATACTGTTTATTGAAAAATAAATAACAGTACAAAAATATCAAACTGGCATAGACCACCAGGCGATACAAAGCAATGTAAGTTACCATAGTGTCAAGCTGTACCTCCTCTTGATTCATGAACGAGAGAGGAGTGTAGACATATGAGGACTCAAGGTCAACATTCAATATTCTATTTCCTAGTGTAAGGCCGCCAGAGCTCAGGTCAGGGAACCTATAGTTCGCGGGTACCAGAGCTCCTCCAGGGTCGGCCGCGAACCCCGAATGGGAACCAGCTGTACGCGAACCTTCCCAGAGGGAACCCGGGAGAGCCTAATGGCATTTTCTGAACCTGTCCTGAGCTCACGGACCGCCCATGGTTGAGCCATTGAGAGCTCTATTGTTTCATAGAAGGAATAAAAAACAGACTATGAGCCTAACTTTAGCAAAAAAAGAAAGTGTCACTTCTACAGGGGACTAACCCCAAAACTTAGAGTATGTACCTGCTAGGTCACTATTATGTGACTTATCCCCTTTTTTAAATTGTATAGCCCTAATATGTCTATTGAGGAATAATATACAGTTAAGGGGGTTTCTGCCAGGTACTCTATGCTCAACGTTTGCTCAACTTAATTAGAATAAGTTTAGACGTAAGACATTAGGGTTAAAGAGAAAAGAGGAAGAAGAAAGGGGAAAAGGGTGGGGAAGGAAGGAAGAGAGATGGGGTGAGAAGGTTAGGGTCAGGAATCCTCGAGGAGAAGGGGTCAGACCTGGATCCGACCTGGACCCGGGGGGCTTCCAGCCCATATACTGATTCAAGTTAGCGGTGGTAGACCCAGGAAGCGGGCCCAGGGTTCCCAAATCAGTCTGAATTTATCAGAGGTGTCTAAAATGCTGCTCGAGACCTTTTCCTGTGTCATTATCCAGGAAATTTTTTGTTTGGCCTGGCGAAGGGAAACCGAAGGTTTTTTCCAAGCATGAGCCAATGTAATCTTGGCCCCAAGTAGAATGAAATGAATCAGAGATCGTGACAGCCTAGGTACCCTCGGGATGTTGTAATTTAGCAAAGCTATTGTGGGGTTTTGTTGGATTGCATATCCTGTGGTTTTGCGTATGATATGAAATATTCCATTCCAAAACCCTCTAATTTTGGGACATTCCCAAAACGTGTGAAGAAGAGAACCTACATGGCCACAACCCCTGAAGCAGAGGGGCGAAGAGTTTGGGTAGAATTTGGTGATTCGGGTTGGTACCAGGTACCACCTGGTTATGACTTTGAGATCTGCTTCCATCAGAGAGGAGCTGAGCATGCCCTTAAAGGAACGGGAAACACAAGTATGCCAAGTGTCCATGTCCCAATCGAGTTGCAGATCCCGCTCCCATTGCAGCATATAATTCGCTTTCTCCCGGGGTTCCGCTAGTGCGGAGTATATAAGGGAAATTCCACCCCTTACACCCATGGCTGAGGAGCACCAGAATTCGTATGGGGTAACCGATAGTGGGGTTGACGAGCTTTTCCAGATCCCTCGTAAGAAATGTGAAAGTTGATAGTAACGGAAGGTCTCTGATGTTGGCATCTCCAATTTAGAGATGCAGTGCTTGAGCGATATGGGACCGGAGTTAGTGAAAAATTGACCTATTCTGTAAAGGCCCTTGTCGAGCCACCACCTAAAGGCCTCGATGTTCATACCCGGTTGAAATTGAGGATTGTGAAAAATGTGTGCCAGGGGTGACCATTCGGAAGTGATGTAATGTTTTTTATAAAGTGTGTCACACAGGGCCATGGAATGAGACAAGGATGGGGAAAGGAAATGGGGTCTATCTTTTTGTGGTCTCCAAGCTAGGAAGTCCAGAGTGTGGTTAGGAGTGGCCTGGCGTTCAATATCAACCCAGTCAGGCTTAGGGCCTTTAGAATATATGGCTGAGAATTGGCAGAGTTGTGCCGCCTGATAATACCACCATAAATTAGGTAGGCCTAGTCCTCCTTTCTTCTTAGGTCGGTATAGTATCAGCTTAGAAAAACGGTGTCCCTTCCCCCCCCAGATAAATCTGGTAATTAAAGCCTGGAGTTTGTCTAGTGTGTGTTTTCGAATGGGGATAGGTAGGGAGCGGAAGAGATACAGGATTTTAGGGAGTAAAGTCATTTTGACTGAGTTAATTCTACCAAGCCAGGACATTTTATAACGGGCCCAATGCAAGAGATCTTCTGAAAGTTTTTTGATCATTGGAGGGTAATTGTGGTGATAGAGCCGATCTATTTTTGCTGATAAAGAAATTCCTAAGTATGGTAGGGCTGAGTCACACCAAGTGAAGGGGAAATGGGTCTTGAGCCGCTCCACCAGCTCATGTGGGGAGGAGATATTTAACGCCGTTGATTTGGTCATGTTGACCTTAAGTCCCGATATGCCGCCAAATGAGGTAAGTAGTTTGAGAATGTTAGGGGTGGAAATAAGGGGGGATGTGACAAAAAGGAGAACGTCATCAGCGAATAGTGCGCATTTATGGGTTTTTTGGCCACATTGCACTCCGTGAATGTTAGGGTTTTGTCTTATGGCCAGAGCTAAGGTTTCTATCGCTATTGCGAATAGAATCGGTGAGAGAGGGCAGCCTTGTCTAGTCCCTTTTAGAATGCAAAGTTCATCGGAGAGATGGCCTTGTATTTTGATACGTGCTTTAGGGGAGGAATAGAGGGAGGATATAGTAGTAATAAACTCCGGACCAAAGCCCCATTTCCGCAATACAGTAAAGAGGTATGGCCAGGTGACCGTGTCGAAGGCCTTTTGGAGATCTATCGATAGGACATATCCTGGCTGAGAGGGCCTTCCATCCCATGACGATTGCATGAGGGAAATCAAATCTACCGCTCTCCTAATCTGGTCCGGCCCCTGTCTTCCGGGGATAAACCCCACCTGGTCCTTGTGGATATAGTCAGCTATGAAGGAAGTCAGTCTATTGGCTAGGATTTTCGTCATAATTTTTAAATCATTGTTTATCAATGAGATTGGTCTGTAATTGCTTACGTCGCTAGGGTCTTTGCCCGGTTTGGGGATTACTGATACGTATGCCAGGTTGGCTGAAGGTTCCAAGGGGGACCCCGCACGAAGAGAATTATATAGGCGGGCCAGATAGGGAGAGAGGACAGCCGAAAAAGCTTTGTAGTAGTGTGCCGAAAAGCCGTCAGGGCCAGGGGCTGAGTCTTTTTTGAGGTTCTTTATTACTTCCTGAATTTCCTCAACCCTGAAGGGGGAATCCATAATGGACCTATGGGAGTCCGAAATTGTGGGAATATCGAGGCTATTCAGGAAGGAATCGATACAGTCTGAGTTGTTTGAGTTGTTAGGGACAGGGGCTGAGTATAGCTTAGAATAAAAGTCCTGGAAGGTTTCCAAGATTTTTTGGGGATTTTGGGTGAGAGTTCCCGAATGGGTTCTGATCTTGGGAAGTGAGAATGTTTTAATTTTGGGTGATAATTTAGCAGCCAGCTGGGGGCCTATTTTATTTGCCTGGATATAGAATCTGCCGCTTAGCCATTCAAGATGCTTGTCTGCATTAGATGTAAGGGCCATATTAAGTGCTACTCGGGCTGTTTCTAGTTTGGACAAGGTTGAGGAAGATGGGTTAGCTTTGTGGGACTTACTGAGGGACTTGAAATCCCTTTCCATTTGCAGAATATCCGCTTTCCTTTCCCTTTTGAGTTTAGACGCCATTTGGATCATTTTCCCTCTGAGGACTGCCTTGTGAGCTCCCCAGAGCACACTAGGAGAAACGTCCTCCGTATCATTATTACGAAAGAATTCCTTAATATCTTTTTCTAGAATTATGCAGTGGACGGGGTTAGCTAGTAGGGATTTGCTTATGCGCCATTGTGGAGGCCCAGAGGGAGAAAGAGAGCATGAGATTGTAAGTGTCACTAGGGAGTGGTCTGACCATGGTACTTCCTGTATGGAGGCCTTGGATGCTGTGTGTATATCTGAATTTGGGAGAAATATATGATCAATTCTGGCATAGGTGTTGTGTGGAGCCGAGAAATGGGTGTAGTCTTTTGCTTTGGGGTTCAGTTCCCTCCAGACGTCTATCAGGCCCATATCATGGAGAAGGCGGGCTATTTTGAGGCTTTGAGTGGGTGGGTTTTTAAGACGAGCTCTCCCCTGAGAAGACTTGTCGAGCATTTGATCAAAAGCGATGTTAGAGTCACCGCCCATGATCACTCTGCCTTCCAAGTGAGGGGCTAGAATCGAAAGCATGGAAGTGAAGAACCTTGCCTGTCGTTGGTTAGGGGCGTAATAGGAGATAATGGAGTATAGAATACCCCCTATTGTTCCTTTTATTAAAATATACCTGCCCTCTGGGTCTTTGATCGTGTGTGTAAGTGTAAAGGGAGTATCTTTGGACAGGAGAATGGCGACACCCCTTTTTTTGGTGTCGGCATTCGCCAGGAAAAAAGTCGGGAAGGAACGGTGTAGAAAGGTGGGATTATAACTGGTTGGGAAATGGGTTTCCTGAAGTAGGACAACATCGAGGCCCCTAGCGTGGTAGCTTTGAAATGCCTTGCGGCGTTTAGAGGGGGAGTTGAGTCCCTGAACATTGTGCGAAGCTATTTTTAACAAGTGTGCCTGGGTATTAGGGTCAGCCATGGGTGTAGGGGGTGCGAAGCGATATGAGGCAAATGGAGCTTACCAGGACCGCCCGGGAATGGGAGTGGACACGAAGAGGAATGGATCCATCCGTTTTCCTGAAGGCTGGGTTTGTAGTTATGTTCCTCGAGGATTCCTGGGGGGAGTGTGGAAAAGAGGGGGAGGGGAGGGGGGAAGACAAAGGAGGGGAGAGAGAGGTAAAATGAGAGAGAAAGAAGGAGAGAAAGAAATGTAGGACAATAAGATTAATCAGGTATAAAAATACTTCAAACATTAAGTGCAAAATCAACAATAAGTGAGATCAAACTAGGAACAAGTGAATAAAGGCTATAATGAAAACTCGGACTAGTGTTACTAGTCCTAGTCCGGATTCCCCTAAACGGAGGAGTCCGGAGAAAAAAGGGGTGGGAGGGAGCAACCTCAATATGGGTTGTCTACCTGATGTCACCGGGGGGGTACAGAGACCCCTCAAGTCACAACAGAGAGGGTGGCATGCAGGGCCGCTCCGGCCGTCTGGATCCCCCAAAGAAAGGTGAAAAAATAAAAAAATTTATGGGAAAGGTCACCAGGAGAGAGAGCAATTTAAATTGCGTGTCGGCCATAAGATCTTAGGTACAAACAAAAAAAAAAAAAAAACAAAAAAAAAAAAAAGGGAAAAACTGGAGGAGACCGGGATTAATAGTGAACGAGGGTAGCCATAGTATTGTCCACCTGGCAATGCCTATAAGTATATCTCCTCGTCAAGAGGATACGTTTTAGCCCGTACTGGGGCCCCCAGTCGCCATTGTTAAGGCACGGGGGGGTCCAGTTGTGGGCAAAAGCTGGTAGGAGAGGAGAACAGCGGTGTGTTTGGTATAGGTATGTCCTTAATCTGAATAATACACGTTGTCCTCAGTCCAGCAGGTCGATCGGAAGAAGAGAGTCCAATTCCGGCGTGAGGAGGGGAGTTCATCTTGTGGAGCGAGAGTCCCGATGCCGCTTTGGTAGTTGCTTGTTCCATAGTGGAGTAAGGGGGCTGCCCGGGGGGGGTCTCTTGGAGGACCCCGGGTTGGGTGTTCCGTGCAGGGATTCCAGGGATTGTGAGATCAGGCCTAGTTGCAGGAGCAAATGTTCCCCTTCTTGGAAGTTGGAGAATTGGTAGGGAACATCTTTGTAATGGAATTGAAGGCGAAAGGGGAACGACCAGCGATATTTGATGGAATTTTGGGCCAGTATTACCAGCAATGGCTTGAGCGCTCTTCTCTTTTGTACCGTAGCTGGCGAATTGTCAGCAAAGATTTGAATCTTGTGACCTTGAAATGACAGGTTCTCTATGTTGCGAGATCTTCTCATAACTTCCTCCTTCACGCCGTAGTAATGTGTCTTGACCACGATGTCCCTCGGGAGGCCATCTTGGCGGGGAAGCTGGAGGGCTCTGTGCGCTCTGTCCAGTTCGAGACTGTGGTTTTGGATGTCTGGTATGAGGTCTTTGATGAATGATTGGACGGTTTTTGGTATATCTGTAAATGTTTCGGGTATCCCGCGAATACGGAAGTTGTAACGTCTATTTCTGTTCTCCAAATCGTCTATTTTGGATAGGGCCGTATCTAGCTGGTCTTGAAGTGATTGAATACAAACTGTGTGCTGGTTTGTGCGTGCAGCTGTGTTGTCCACCACCTTCTCCATTGCATCTATCCGGGAGCCCAAGTTTTGTAGGTCAGCCTTAATGGTGGCTGTAATCTGGGTGGCATTCTGAGCCAATCCTGCTGCCAGCATGTCTGAAAAGCTCTGTAGCAAGAGCTGCATGTCCTGGGGCTGAGTCTGCTGTGAGGCCGGGGGATGGGCGGGCCCTGTTAGGCCTAAGGGAGCCTGGAGCCTGGGAGGGAGTATCATGTCACCCCGGGATTTAATGTGTAGGGAGTCTGTGTTAGCCGGGGGGGACCCTTGAGCGGTGCTGAGACTTACTGTTGCCGCCAGTATGTCAGCGCTCTGCTGGGTGAGGGAAGATCGATCCGTGGTATCCATGCTGTCTCTCTGTGAGGTAGCGGTCGCCATCTTGGACGGGTCAGGGGCCGCCTGATTGAATAGCAGTTGACGGCTCACCTCGCTCTTTTTTGTTCCGCTCGGCATGTGATGATGAGCTGGGGAGGTTCGGTGAGTCCCGGGGGAAGTCTGGTGCCGTTTCCGCTCGTTTTGATAGCTCTGGGGGAGGAGAAGGGCCGGAGCGGTGCGGAGCTCTCGATTAGAGCGTCTCCTCGGGAGTCCCGCGCATGCGCACTCCCCAATCCAAATTCTAACATTATAGCTGGACAGGGATGCACACATTACAACTGTGACTCAGCCACCTGCTTTTACCACCCTCTGGCCACCCGTGTGAAAGAGCCCTAAAGATCAGAAATGCAGAGGGTACTATTAGGAACAGCTACTGAGCTCACTCACCTTACCTCTCCTAACTCAATCATCTGACTATTAGCACATCACCATAATGGGTGGCCACACTGAACAATATTGAGGTGTGGGAAATGTCTGAGCTCTTCTTCAGTTCCTGAAGTCAGTATATGCATAATGGAGCACTGGGGGAATTCAATAAAGCAGCTGTGCAACTTTTCTGGAATGAATACTTCTTGTTAATTTATTGCAACTAATTCATGAAACACTTGCAACACTTTTGGTTCTGATAGCGACTTGTGCACCAAATTCAGAAAGATTTAAAATGCGCCACTTTTACATAGTGTCGCATTGAATGCACCAAATGTAAAAGTGGAGCTAATTAAGACAAACTCTCTTTTGGCATACAGAGAGAAAAACTGGCTCAGTCTCAGATTTTGAGAAAATGTCTTACGTTAAATCTAGAAGTGGTAGAATGAGCTACCACTAGAAGAAGGTACATGAATTTGGCGCATTGTTTACCACGTTTAGAATTCAGTAGAGACACTGAACGTACCTGGAGATGGAGTCTGAAATGGTAGGCCTCTCTTACAGCTCTGACTCACGAGCCCTGGTAATGTAACAGGGAATCTCCGGAGCAAGAGTGGCAGAAGTGCCTGTAAAGTCTTCTGCCAGCAAGTACAAAGGAAGCTGGATAGAGGCACACAGGTGGCAGGACCAGGCAGGAAACGGCTCAATGGGTGCAGATGCAGGCCAAGACAAGGACAGACAGTCCAGGTTGGCAACATTTGAGCAGATAAAGACACAGACAGCAGGCAGTGGGATAGTCAGGAGTAGGAGCCAGGCCAGGGTCAGTAACAGCAAGGCAGATAATCCAGGGGAGCAGGCAGAAGAATAGTCCAGAGGCAAGAGAGGGGTAGGCACAGGCAATGTTCAGACAGAGTCAGGTAAAGGAAAGGTCGGCAACAGAGGATCATACACAGGAACAGATGCACAGATGCTCAAGAGTGGATAAAACCAAACGGCACTGATTGGTATCCACTATTTTCAGGAATCTCTATGTGCAAGTATTTAGTAAAGTTTAACCAGTCTGCCTGTCTCACCAGCTACACGGCCACGGGCAGGAATTCTCTAGTTACTGTGCATACAAGAATTCCCACGTCTTTCCTCACAGAAACTTTCACAAAATCTTCCTGCGCCAGTTCTTTTGAATTCAAGGGTGTGGGTTTTTATCGATAACTGCATACAGGCCTGTGCTACCAATTAAGCCAATTTAGACAGCACACATGGAGACAAGGTTGGGGGCCATACTAAGTGGCTCAGCTTGATGCAGGGGCTGGTAGAAGTACAGGCTTAGTACCAAGAAGCACAACGCTTCCTGCCACCACACCTGCCTATGTGGCAGGCACAGCCGCCAAGTATAGGATTGTACACTCCTCATCCCAAATGTATTTCCACTGATCCTCCCACAACAACATACCTAAATAATTAAAATAAACACATTGTAAAGGTTGTGTGAAAACCTTGGGACACCGCCCCCTTATGGGCCGTACACACGATAGGATTTTTCCGACAACAAATGTTGGATGTGAGATTGTTGTCAGAAAGTCCGACCATGTGTATGCTCCATAGAACATTTGTTGTCGTAATTTCCGCCAACAAATGTTTGAGAGCAGGTTCTCAAATTTTCTGACAAAATTCCGAGCGTGTGTACACAATTCCGACGCACAAAAGTCCACGCATGCTCGGAATCAAGCAGAAGAGCCGCATTGGCTATTGAACTTAATTTTTCTCGGCTCGTCGTACGTGTTGTACGTCACCGTGTTCTTGACGTTCGGAATTTCCGACAACATTTGTGTGACCGTGTGTATGCAAGACAAGTTTGAGCCAACATCCTTTGGAAGAAAATCCACGGTTTTGTTGTTGGAAAATCCTATTGTGCGTACATAGCTTTACTGGGTTTAAATAAACCTTGACCTCCATTACCAGACAGAACCGCTGTTAACCAGTAACAGACCAACATGCTTAATCACCAAGACACAAGCACTAATATCATACACCAACCAAATAACAGCCAACCAGCCTCTGTCTCCACCCACAAAGTGGGCAACATTACCCCAGAAAGATTGACAGCAATGAGGGAAAAATAGAACAAAGGGGAGTATGGTCAGGTGAGCTGGTCAGAAGATCAAAAGGAAAGCCCAGATGACAGTCCTGAGGAAAGTGCTGACACTGCGGCGGTAAGTGGGGTGAAAATACAGATGAAAGGTTACACTCACCGGCCAGCTGTTTTCCCGCCAAAGTATTTGGCACCAATTCAGCTCTCTGGACTGACTGAAGATATGCCCAGAAACTGAGATAAATCTTCCTTGCAACAGCAGGCAGCTGGTAACCTGAAACACAAAGGGTGATAGGGCCAGGAAAAGAAAAACTAGAAAAGTGGATCCATGAAATTGTCACCCCTAACAGGAAATGTACTTTTTAACTATCAAAAGTGTTATGCCCCGTACACACGATCGGATTTTCCAACAACAAAACCGTGGATTTTTTCCTGAAGGATGTTGGCTCAAACTTGTCTTGCATATACACGGTCACACAAATGTTGGCCCAAAATTTCGAACGTGAGAACGCGGTGACGTAGAACACGTACGACGAGCCGAAAAAAAAGAAGTTCAATAGCCAGTGTGGCTCCTTCTGCTTGATTCCGAGCATGCGTTAACTTTTGTGCGACTGACTTGTGTACACACGATCAGACTTTCCGACAACAAAACTTGGACTTTCAGCCAACAAGCTCACATCCAACATTTGTTGTCGGAAAATCTGATCGTGTGTACGGGGCATAAGACTAAACCTTCCATCCAACCAAAAAATTAATATGTTTGTTATTTTGAAAAGGTCAATATAAAAGAATAAATGGTGAGGAAACTTCTGGGTTTTGCCCAGGGGTAGGTAACCCCCGGCACTGGTGCCGCAAGTGGCACACAAAGCCTCTTTTGTCGGCACTCGACTCCCTCCCGACTACACTAATGCATTCCACTAATGCATTCCAATTTCAGAGGTCCCCATGCCGCACCTGCACTGAGGGGGAGGCACTGTGCCCCCACACATTGTAAAATATGGGAAACATTGTTTGGTTCTCTAACTTTGCTGTAGCTGCAAGTGTCAGCTTTTGGGATGGGGAAGAGATTGGGTGCAGTTCTGCTGGGGGGGGGACGGTCCCTGTTTCCAGGAGGAGGACTGTCTTGGCCACTGCTAAAGCCAATCACAGTCCTGCTAGCCCCGTCCACCCGTCCACCATCTGGAGGAAGATGACTCGCTTGGTTGCCACTACCAATCTCAGAAAGAAGGGAATTCACTGTGATTGAGAAAACCACAATTAGGTGACAGTTTATGGAATTACTGTTGAGCTTCTGGGAACCTTGTTGAAATTATTCCTGAACCTTTGCGTCACTTACTACTGAACCCCTGCACTCTGTGTCCCTTTTTTTTTTTTGAAAAGTTTTATTTATTGCTTTTTAACAAAACAAGTATACACAAGACCCAATGGGCCACACACAAAAAGAAACTATTTACATTTCTTCAGCATTGACTCTCTCCTCCTCCTTCCAGACCCTCACTCAGTGATAAGATCCAAATATTAAGAATAGGTGGCCTTATCATTATTAACAGTCAATGGTACGTTAAGATATATCAAACAGTTACATACATGTTGAATCCTACTACAGATGTATTCTATTAAGTGTCACTCAATCCGCCACTGTGGTTTCACTATTCATCCAACTGCCCCACACTGCCCCTGCTAATGTATGTAACCTTGTATAAAGGTGCAGCCCTATTAACCACACCCTTCCACGCTGATACTGATGGAGGATTGGACTTTTTCCATGATAGCACTATCTTTTTCCTAGCGTAATAGATTAGGATTGTCAGAAAAGTACGAGTTACTCTCTTTGGGGCTAGATCAGGGGTCTTCAAACTACAGCCCTCCAGTTGTTCAGGAACTACAATTCCCATAATGCCTAGTCATGTCTGTGAATGTTAGAGTTTTACAATGCCTCATGGGATGTGTAGTTCCACAACAGCTGGAGGGCCGTAGTTTGAGGATCCCTGGGCTAGATTGTCTACCAGTCCCAAAAGGCACACCTCTATCGTGGGCTGTATAGGAATGGTGGTTGCTTCTGTTATACACTCTGTGACCCCCCTTCCAAAATACTTGGATGTTTGAGCAATTCCAAAAGATATGCATGAAATCCGCAGTGAGGGAACTGCACCACCAGCAACCAAGCGACTGGGTAGGGAACATTTTAGCCAATCTAGCTGGAGTAAGATATATATGATGCAGGAATTTAAATTGGACAAGTTGGTCCCTAGCAGAGACCAATCTAGTAAAATGAATGTCCCATATATCATCCCAGTCGTCCCCGTCCATCTGGGGGAACACCTCACCCCACACCGCCCTACACTTAGCTGTTCGGAGAGGGAGGAGATCTCCTTGCAGTTTATATATTGTAGACAAAGCCTTGTCCAAAGTGTCCTCCCTCAGTAAAGACCAGTAAAGACTCAAAATCACTCATTTTCAGGGTAATACCAATATCTCCAAATTTGGCATTGTATGCATGTCTGAGCTGAAGATAATGGAACAAGTGCGTGTTGGGAAGATTAAATTTGGTTTTCAGTGCGTCAAACTGTAAAAGTTTCCCACCACCCTCTATGTCTTTCAGTGTCTTAATACCAAATTTAGTCCAGATAATTGGATCAGGGTACTCGCAAAAGTGTTAATTTGGGGTTCTTCCAAAGTGGTGTGTGAGGAGAAATCTCAGAAACGCTACCCATCTTGGTCACTGCTACCCATGCCCTATTAGTTGCACCGCATGGATATCGTGAGCCTATACAGAGCCCTGACACCCCGATGTGGGAGATGTGCCAGCGTCTCATAAGAACCCACAACAGCCACCTCTAGTGTATTGGCAGTGTCACTCTGTGTCCCTTTAAGCCACAGCCAGTATTCAGCGCAATGAAAATCACACCCAACCACTTTTTCTTAGCTGCGGGGGCCCAACTTATGATCCTGCACACAGGCCCACTGCTTTCAGAAAATGCCCCTGACCTGAGTTCATCATTGTGCATCCATTCCAGATGCTGGTATGTGACAACACAGACATCACATACAAGCATGTGGGCTTGATGTGAGAGGTGGATCCGCAGGATGAGTGTGCCAAGACAGGTAGATGTGTCTCACCTCTGCTTCCTTTCACCACTCTGCATATCACGCATATCATAGATGAGAAGAGGGTACAGCGGTGGAGCTAATGAGCAGGAGGGTACAGCGGTGGGGAAAATGAGCAGGAGGGGTTCAGAGGTGGAACAGAAGAGCAGGTGGGTACAGCGGTGGGGTAGATGTGCAAGGAGGTACAGTGGTGGAAGAGATGAGAAGGGGATTCAGCAGTGGGACAGAAGAGCAGGGGGGTTCATTGTTGGGCCAGATGAGCAGGGGGGTTCAGTGTTGTCGCAGAAAAGCAGGAGGGTAGAGCAGTGGGGCAGATGTGAAAGGAGATGTATTGGTGGGGCAGAAGAGCAGGGGGGTACAGTGGTGAGACAGATGTGCAGATGGGTTCAGTGTTAGGACAGATGAGAAGGTGATTCAGTAGTGAGACAGAAGAGCATGGGGATACAACAGTGGAGCAGATGTGCAAGGAGGTACAGTGGTGGGGCAGATGAGAAAAGGGGTACATTGATGGGGCAGATGAGCAGGGGGTTATAGTGGTGGGACAGAAGGGCAAGGGAGTACAGTGGTGGGGCAGATGTGCAGGAGGTACAGTGGTGGGAGGGATGAGAAGGGGGTTCAGCGGTGGGACAGAAAAGCAGTGGGTTACAGTGGTGGGACAGATGAGCAGGGGGGTTCAGTGTTGGGCCAGATGATAAGGGGGTTACAGTGGTGGGAAAGATGAGTAGGGGGGTTCAGTTTTGGGGCAGAGGAGAAGGTCGTACATTGGTGGAACAGATAAGCAGGGGGTTACAGCAGTGTGGCAGAGGAGCCGGTGGTGCAGAGGTGGTGCAGATGAGAAAGGAGGTACATCGGTGGAACACATGAACAGGGGGTTACAGTGGTGGGGCAGAATAGCAGGGGGAACAGAGGTGGGACAGATGTGCAGGAGGTACAGTTGGGGGGCAGATGAGAAAGGGGGTTACAGTGGTGGGGCAGATGAGAAGATAAGTTCAGTTTTAGGACAGTTGAGAAGATGGTTAAGTGGTGGAGCACATGTGCATCGAGGTATAGTGGTGGGGCAGATGAGAAAGGGGGAACCTTGGTCGGGCAGATGTACATGGGGTTACAGTGGTGGGGCAGATGAGCAGGGGGTTACACTGGTGGGGCAGATGTGCAGGGGTTACATTGGTGGGGCAGATGATCAGGGTGGTACAGTGGTGGAGCAGATGAGCAGGGGGTTACAGTGGTGGGGCAGATGAGCAGGGGGGGTACAGTGGTGGGGCAGATGAACAGGAGGGTACAGTGGTGGAGCAGATGTGTAGGGTAGTACAGTGGTGGGCCAGATGTACAGTGGTGGGGCAGATGAGCAGAGGGGTTACAGTGGAGGGGCAGGTGAGCAGGGGGGTACAGTGGTGGGGCAGGTGAGCAGGGGGGTACAGTGGTGAGGCAGATGTACAGTGGTGGGGCAGTGATCTGAGGTGTGGAGCTGCAGGTTGTTAATTTCTCACTACTAAAGTAGTTTACAGCATTTGCTTTATAAAAAATCCTTTTCGTGATTGAGAATTGAGTATGTGAAGTTGACATTTTTATGTTATAAAATCGGCACGTTCAATTTCTTTGAAAACATTTTTCGGCACACTGGCTAAACCAGGGGTATACAACCTTTTGAGTACAATCATTTTATGTATATTATTATTATTCGTGGTCCAATTCATAATACATACAGGTGTATTTGGGAGGTTTGTGACTAGAAACCAACAAAGGAATGTCCAAGAACTTTTTTCTGGCTACATTTATCCCCCAAGTGTGGCTCTTGATGTCACCAAAGGGCTAAACCTAAAATTCAGACACACAACAGGATATGCAATGCAGTAAAAGACTATGGACATGATACAGGAGATGATCAGACACTGAGGACAGGATCCAAGAGATAGTCAGAGACTATGAACATGGTACAGGAGATGGTCAGAGACTATGAACATGGTACAGGAGATGGTTAGAGACTGTGGACATGCTGCAGGAGGCTGTCACAGACTGTCTCTTAAAGCTTGTCCCCAGTCTCCAACAACTTCTATAGCTTGTTTACAGTATAGGCTAGAGACCTTGAGACTGCAAGAAATCACCACTATAACAGGACAATAAGGAAGCACAAATTAGTCTGTCCTGAGTGCCACACAAAATTGACAAAGGGCCACAGGTTGGGCACTAGGGGTCTAAATGGGCATGCCTTCTATTATGCCTTTTTCCTCTAACACAGTGTAGCACTAACTCCATTAGGAGCTGCTGATTTTGATCGGGCTGTTGCCGCCACCCATTACCTGTATTTTCACCATATCAGGAACCTAGAGTCCATGTTGAACTTTGTATTCACAACGTATAAACCAGTCACTTTAGTACTTTTTCCAATGCTTTAATGGGAGATAAACAAAAGAAGTAGCAGGAAAGAGGTAGAGAGGGAGTTTCAGGGAAGTTCAAATACCTTTTCTGTCTTTGATCTTTGAGTACTTGAATATCTTAAGGACGAGTATTCCTTCAGACCCAGATTTAATCTTTTGCTCAACCGGATAGGCCTCTCTCACTGACCTAGCAGCCGGAGCGTAGCACGAACAAGAAAAAGTCCCTGCCACAGACTTGAGAAGAACAGATGTAACTGCACGATCCTCTGCCACAGGACGTAGTAGTTTTAAATGAACAGCAACACAGTACTAGAACCTTTAAGCCGACCCAGCAGTACTATGTGGTAGGTTGACTTAAGATGCGTCCTCCGATTGAGTCACCAGGTCCCTCTCCAGCGCTCGGCATGATCCTTCCAAGACGGGTCCTCCCCTGGATCTTCTCAATTGTCCGGCTTCTTCCCGCAGGACAGACAGCACAGGACCATCCCTGCAGTAATAGTAGTAGGCCCCAGACAGACATGCTGCAGCAACGCAGTCCTCCGGCCCGGAGGACCACGAGGTAGGACTCCTAGCACATACCTGTCGGCCAGGAGGGCCAGCAGGTGGAAAGAAAGAGACCAAGAAAAATGGCGTCTGTCTCTTAAATACCCCTTCCCAGAATGCATCGCAGGGGACAACCTCTGCCGAGTTACTTCTGGGAAAGAAGAGCATCCAATACACCTCAGCCTGTTGCTTTCCAGCTCCGGTCTGTAGTGACACCGACATCTACAGACGACGGAGTGGAACTGCACGCAACACAGCCAAGACTGGAACAGAGGCTAATTTAGCCATAGATTAAATCTGAACTATATACAAAACAGACGACCCACTAAATTTACATAGAAGCGGTAGATTGAAAATCTACCAGCGCTACAACAGCTTTTCTTAACACTGAGGAACCATTGAAACAACATTCTGGTCTCAGGAACCCTCTGCTTTATGTACAGCTCATAGTACATTAGTACAATGGTCAGTGGGATGTGTGTCCTCCTTACATTTATGGGCAGTGGGAAGAATCCCCATCCTTACATTGGTCGTCGCTCAGGGAACCCTTAAAGATATGTGGAGGAACCCTGGCTGAGAAAGGTTGTTTTTTCCCAAAGAAGGGCTCAGAATTGTATGTACTGTAGTTATTGTCACAAAGTAATAAATAAGCTTAATAAGAAAAAAAGGAGACCACACAGAAGGGTACGTTTGGCCAACTTGAGGTATTCTAATAAGCTCCCTTAAAGCAGTATTAAACTCAAAACCAAAAATGTAATATATTGCAGTTTACCAATCTTTAGATGTGGTGGCTGCATTAGTTTTCGTGACTAATGTGTAGTGCTTAATTAGTGACTCAAAGGGTGGCATTCAACAGCAGTCTAGTGTAAGGTTAGGCTCAGTAGGCGTGTAGACTCCTTATTGCAGCAATGCAGAGGGTGTCTCAAAAGTAGGAATGAGCCGAACAACCCCCGGTTCGGTTCGCACCAGAACCTGCGAACGGACCTAAAATTCGCACGAACGTTAGAACCCCATTGACGTCTATGGGACTCAAATGTTCGAAATCAAAAGTGCTCATTTTAAAGGCTAATTTGCATGGTATTGTCCTAAAAAGGGTTTGGGGACCCGGGTCCTGCCCCAGGGGACATGTATCAATGAAAAAAAAACTTTTAAAAACGGCCGTTTTTTCGGGAGCAGTGATTTTAATGATGCTTAAAGTAAAAAAAAAAAAAAATGTCATTTTTAAAGGAAAAAAAGTCATTTAAAACTCCTTGCGGCTTTAATGTAATGTCGGGTCCTGGCAATATGGATGAAAATCAGTGAGACAAACAGCATGGGTACCCCCCAGTCCATTACCAGGCTCTTTGGGTCTTGTATGGATATTAAGGGGAACCCCGCACCCAAATTAAAATAAGGAAAGCAGTGGGGCCACCAGGCCCTATATACTCTGAACAGCAGTATACAGGCGGTGCAAACAAGACAGGGACTGTAGGTTTGTTGTTAAGTAGAATCTGTTTGTAATTTTGAACGGGTACATTTTTAACGTGTTTAGCTCCAGCCAAAAAATCTTTTTTAAGCTTTTTGGAAAACATAGGGAAGGGTTATCACCCCTGTAACATTTGTTTTGCTATCTGTCATTGGGACAAAAAGTGAGGTGAAATCTTCTGAAGAGGAGGACAAATGTTTTTTGAAAATTTGGGGTGTTTTGTGGAACAAGGATTGGAAAGCATCAGTGGAAAGGAGAAATGTTTTTCCCAAATCAACTCTTACAGGAGAGAATTTCCCTTCCTAGGGGTAGATTTCATCTCACTTCTTGTTGTCTCCTTCCGTTTGCAAGTAGGAGTCGTTTGTAAGTTAGATGTTTGAAAGTAGGGGCCTGCCCTATATACTCAGCAGAAATTTGGGCCTTAGGTGTTGTTGTGGCCACAACACTGTAAGCCCTGTGGCCACAACACTGTAAGCCCCTGTTGAACAAGGGCAGAAAAATTGGGCCTTTGGTGGTGGTGGTGGTGCTGGTGCCACAACACTGTAAGTCCTCACTCGCTCTTGGTGGGTGCAGAAATGGGCCCTGCTGTGAAATATTAGATCAAGAATTGTAATTACATGCCCCTGTTGAACAAGGGCAGAAAAATTGGGCCTTTGGTGGTGGTGGTGGTGCCACAACACTGTAAGTCCTCACTCGCTCTTGGTGGGTGCAGAAAAGGGCCCTGCTGTGAAATATTAGATCAAGAATTGTAATTACATGCCCCTGTTGAACAAGGGCAGAAAAATTGGGCCTTTGGTGGTGGTGGTGGTGCTGGTGCCACAACACTGTAAGTCCTCACTCGCTCTTGGTGGGTGCAGAAATGGGCCCTGCTGTGAAATATTAGATCAAGAATTGTAATTACATGCCCCTGTTGAACAGGGGCTGAAAAATTAGGCCTTAGGCACTGGTGCTGGTGCCACAACACTGCAACCCCTCACAGACACTCTAGTTGGAACGCAGGAACGAGCCCTGCTGCAAAGTATTGCATCAAAAATTGTAATTACACGCCCCTGTTAAACAGGGGCTGAAAAATTGGGCCTTAGGCACTGGTGCCACAACACTGCAACCCCTCACAGATACTCTAGTTGGAACGCAGAAACGAGCCCTGCTGCAAAGTATTGCATCAAAAATTGTAATTACACGCCCCTGTTAAAACAGGGGCTGAAAAATTGGGCCTTAGGCACTGGTGCTGGTGCCACAACACTGCAACCCCTCACAGATACTCTAGTTGGAACGCAGAAACGAGCCCTGCTGCAAAGTATTGCAATCAAAAATTGTAATTACACGCTCCTGTTAAACAGGAGCTGAAAAATTGGGCCTTAGGCACTGGTGGTGGCGCCCAGAACCAAAAATGTTCTTACAAGCTATCAGCGTGATCACTGAGGAGGAAGAGGATAATTACTCAGGGATAGTCACTTAGCATCAGCATAGGCAGTCTTTGAAGGGATCTGAGATTTCAAAAAAAATTATTCGGTTACATCAGCATCAGGTGCTTGGTAGCTGGTGGTGATCCAAGACTGATTCATTTTTATGAAGGTCAGTCGATCGACCGAGTCGGTGGACAGACGCACCCTGTGATCGGTTACAAAGCCTCCAGCAGCACTGAATGTGCGTTCCGAAAGAACGCTGGATGCAGGACAGGCCAGTAGCTCAATTGCATACTGTGCAAGCTCTGGCCAGTGATCCGTCCTCAAGACCCAGTAACCCAGAGGATTTTCGGTGGGAAAGGTGTCCAAGTCAGATCTTGCCCCTAGGTTTTCCTGCACCATGTAAAACAGATGCTGGCGTTGGTTGCTGGAACCGATCATACCTTGGGGACCAAAAAATTGTCTGAACGCATCGGTCAGATGGCCACCTTCTCCACCGCTCCTTCTTTGACTGACCGAAGCCTCAGCAACACGTTGTCCAGAAACAGGAGTTTGTAACCTCCCAGTCTCTGGGAATGTGTTGCACAGACCTTTCTGCAAGGCCTCCCGAAGATGTTTCATCCTCTGCTCCCTCTGCGATGGCAAGATAAGGTCCGCAATCTTACCCTTGTAACGTGGATCAAGGAGGGTTGCCAGCCAGTATTGGTCCTTCTCCTTGATACCACGAATACGAGGATCCTTACGCAGGCTTTGCAGGATCAGGGAGGCCATGCAACGTAGATTTGCTGAGGCATTCGGTCCGGAGTCCTCTGGGTCACTAAGGACGACATGATCCGCAGCCACCTCCTCCCAGCCACGTACAAGTCCATGTGTTTCTTGGGACTGATCCCTTAAAGACTGCTGCTGATGCTGAGTGCCAGGCTCCACCTCCATACTGACACAATCTTCCTCCTCCTCCTCGTCCTCTTCCTGTGTGATCGGCGGGCACACAGGAACACTGTCTGGATAAAGGGGGCCTTGAGAGCTAAGGAAGTCCTCCTCTTCCTGCCTCTGTTCTGCTTCAAGTGCCCTGTCCATTATTCCACGCAGCGTGTGCTCCAACAGGTGGACAAGGGGGACAGTGTCACTGATGCATGCACTGTCACTGCTCACTATCCTCGTGGCCTCCTCAAATGGTGACAGGACAGTGCATGCATCCCTGATCATGGCCCACTGGCATGGGGAAAAAAAAACAAGCTCCCCTGACCCTGTCCTGGTGCCATAGTCGCACAGGTACTCATTGATGGCCCTCTGCTGCGTGTGCAGCCGCTGCAGCATGGCCAACGTTGAGTTCCACTTGGTAGGCATGTCACAGATTAGGCGGTTCTTGGGCAGGTTAAACTCCTTTTGGAGGTACGCCAGCCGAGCACTGGCATTATATGACCGGCAGAAATTCACACAGACTTTCCTGGCCTGCTTCAGGACATCCTGTAAGCCCGGGTACCTGCCCAAGAACCGCTGCACCACCCAGTTAAGGATGTGAGCCAAACAGGGCACATGGGTCATTTGTCCCTGTCAGGGGGCAGAGAGGAGGTTGATGCCATTGTCGCAAACCACCATTCCTGCCTTAAGTTGGCGTGGCGTCAACCTCTGAACCTGCCCCTGCAGAGCTGACAGAACCTCTGCCCCAGTGTGGCTCCTGTCCCCCAAGCACACCAGCTCAAGCACCGCATGGCATCTTTTGGCCTGCGTACTTGCGTAGCCCCTTGAACGGCTACGGAGCACCGCTGGTTCCGAGGACAAAGCACAGGAAGAGGCCATGGAGGAAGAAGAAGAGGAGGGGGTGGAGGAGAGAGGTGTGTCACAATCATTAGTAGTGGCATTTTGGAGGCGTGGTGGCGGAACAACCTCCAACACTACTGCACCTTGTCCTGCATTCTTCCCAGCTGCCAGTAGAGTCACCCAATGCGCCGTGAAACTTAGGTAACGTCCCTGTCCATGCCTGCTGGACTATGAGTCAGCGGTAATATGCACCTTACCGCTGACCGCCCTGTCCAGCGAGGCATGAACATTGCCTTCCACATGCCGGTAGAGAGCCAGAATCGCCTTCCGTGAGAAAAAGTGGCGTTTGGGTACCTCCCACTGAGGAACCGCACATTCCACAAACTCACGGAAGGGGGCAGAGTCTACCAACTGAAAAGGCAGCAGTTGAAGTGCTAGCAATTTTGCCAAGCTAGCATTCAACGGCTGGGCATGTGGATGGCTGGGAGCAAACTTCTTTCGGCAGTGCAGCAGCTGGGGCAGGGAAATTTGCCTGGTACAATCTGACGTCGGTGTACCGAAAGCAGATTGCCCACAAGTACTTAGCTGTGACACACCTAATTCTACACCTTCATTCCTCTCAGTGCAGGTCTCAAAGAAGACTGAAGGTATAGTGGAGTTGGAGATCTCAGCTGATGAGGAGCAAGGAGAGGTCCTCTTTGTTCTTTGGTGTGGGTCTTTTAGATACGCTTGCCAACGAACTGCATGGCAGGTCAACATATGTCTGGTCAAGCATGTGGTACCCAAGCAGGAGATGTTTTGGCCACGCGAGATATGCTTGAGACATATGTTGCAAATAGCAGCGGTGCGATCTGATGCACTCGTCTCAAAAGAGGCCCACACCAAAGAACTTTTTGAATAACGTGCAGAGACTGCAGCACCCTGCACATGTGGAGCTTTGGGGTGTGATGCAGTCAGTGTGCTGCCCTTAGGATGGCCCCTGGAGGGCATCCTGCCTCGTTGGTGATTTGCCGCCTCCTCCACCTCCTCCTCTCTCCTATCAGGCACCCACGTTGAGTCAGTGACCTCATCATCCCCTCCCTCCTCATCACTGGAGCAAACCTGGCAGTATGCTGCAGCAGGGGGAGCATGACTGCCAGATTGCTGTCCTTCTTGGGCACCCCCTCTGTCCATGCTCATGTTACTGCCTTCATCGAGCTCAGTATCATCATCAGAGCCTTCCAAACACTGGGCATCCTCTTGGAGCATGTACCCAACACTGTGGTCAAACAGTTCGAGGGACTCCTCAGGAGGACATGGTGGGGCTAGGGAAGGAGTCACTGATGACATTGAGCCGAGGGAAGAGGCCGCTGCTTTGCCAGACAAAGTACCCTGAGCATGGGTGAGAGAGGATGAGGAGGATGAGGACAGCTTGGTCATCCACTCGACCAAGTCTTCCGCATGTTGCGGCTCAACACGGCCAGCTGCCGAAAAAAAGGCCAAGCGTGTCCCATGACCACGTGCTGATGAGGATGCACGGTCTCCACGACCAGCACTAGACACAGAGCCTGCTTGCCCTCTTTTATTGGCTTGTGACTGTCTGCCTCTCCTTCTTGGCCATATATATATATATATATATATATATATATATATATATGTACTGATACTGCAGCTAGCAAAATCAACTGCCTGCCTGTAGTATGAGAACACCACCAACCTTCTACAGGTAGCTTTATCTGAACACTGTCCAGAGCTCGCAAAAAACTAACTTGTAGCTTTTTTAGCTGCCTGCGGTAGTGATAGGATCAGGAAAACACCACCAACCTTCTACAGGTAGCTTTAGGTGAACACTGTGCAGAGCTCGCCAAAAAATAACTTGCAGCTTATTTAGCTGCCTGCGGTAGTGATAGGATCAGGAAAACACCACCAACCTTCTACAGGTAGCTTTAGGTGAACACTGTGCAGAGCTCGCAAAAAAATAACTTGCAGGTTTAGCTGAACACTGTGAGGAGGATGCACCACACTATCATGTAGTTTTAGCTGAACACTGTGAGCAGGACGCACTGCACTAACTTGTAGCTTTAGATGAACACTGTGCAGAGGTCTCACTACACTAACTTGTAGTTTTAGCTGAACACTGTGAGCAGGACGCACTACACTAAGTTGTAGTTTTAGATGAACACTGTGCAGAGGTCTCACTACACTAACTTGTAGTTTTAGCTGAACACTGTGAGCAGGACGCACTACACTAACTTGTAGTTTTAGCTGAACACTGTGAGCAGGACGCACTACACTAACTTGTAGCTTTAGATGAACACTGTGCAGAGCTTGCAAAAAAATAACTTGTAGGTTTAGCTGAACATTGTGAGGAGGACGCACCACACTAACTTGTAGTTTTAGCTGAACACTGTGAGCAGGACGCACTGCACTAACTTGTAGCTTTAGATGAACACTGTGCAGAGGTCTCACTACACTAACTTGTAGTTTTAGCTGAACACTGTGAGCAGGACGCACTACACTAACTTGTAGCTTTAGATGAACACTGTGCAGAGGTCTCACTACACTAACTTGTAGTTTTAGCTGAACACTGTGAGCAGGACACACTACACTAACTGTAAATAGTCTAGCTGCCTGACTGTGGTACTAATAGGATCAAAAGAACACCAGTAATTTTCTTCAGGTAGCTGTAAATACTGTAACAAGACAAGCCTGCCTGTCAGTAGGAAGATAACAGGAACTGATCTAGCTAAACTGAATACAGTGTATATATATATATATATATATATATATATATATATATGCAACACCTGGGATGTATATATATACACAATACACTGTAAGTGCAGCTAAGTCACTGATTGTCCTGCCTAATCTAGCTAACTCAAATGAAATGACACTGTCTCTCTGTCTATCTATGTATCTCAACGCCGGAACACACACTACACAGGGCCGCTGTGCAGGCGGCCTTATATAGTGTGGGGCGTGTTCTAAAACCCCTGAGCCATAATTGGCCAAAGCCACCCTGGCTTTGGCCAATTACAGCTCTCTCTACCAACGGCGCTGTGATTGGCCAAGCATGCGGGTCATAGTGCATGCTTGGTCACTCATCAGCCAGCAATGCACTGCGATGCCACAGTGAATTATGGGCCCTGACGCGCCACACGAATTTGGCGCGAACGGCCCATAATGTTCGGAATTCGGCGAACGACCGAACAGCCAATGTTCAAGTCGAACATGGGTTCGACTCGAACAGAAGCTCATCCCTACTCAAAAATACAGTGGGGGGGAGGGGGGATTGTGTAAGCAGGTCCCTAGGTTGATTTAATGGGGTATATAATAATGTGTGTTAAAATACCCCATTAAATCAACCTAGGGACCTAAGGGTCTCTCTTTACCTATTTTATACCAGCCACTTGGGTTTAGTATCTCATACACTAACTGAGAAGGTATAGGCATTGATGTATGATTCTCTAATATTAAAAAACACTTTTTGTGGTTTTCCCTAATATGCAGTGGCATTTAGGTTTTTCTTAGGTAGCGCCATTACCCCATTTGTATACTTTATATTACGTTAGCGGAGTACCCTTGGTAGGTGCTCAGTGTAGGGGAGGCAGCAACCTATTCTCTTACCATATAGGCCTATCCTATCCAGTTTTTTTACCTGCTATTATTTATTAACAGTAAAGTTAGCCCTATTTTTTTCTATATTGTGAAAGATAATGTTACGCTGCTCGTGGAATGGCGAAACTTTGGCACTTAAAAATCTCTATTGGCGACATTTAAAAATGTCTACAGATTACCAGTTTAGAGTAACAGAGGAGGTCTTGGGCTACAATTATCGCTCGAATGATTGCGGTGATACCTCACATGTGTGGTTTGAACACTGTTTTCATATGCATGCATGACTGACGTATGCGTTCCTTTCTGCGTGCAAGCTCGGCGGGGTGGGGCGGCTTTCATTTTTTTTTTCTTATTTATTTTACTTTTTATGCTTTTTTTTTTTTTACCGCCCACCGTTTACCTCCCTATCAGTATTCGCGAGTGTGGCTCGGGGTGAATTTTTATTACCAAAAGCAGTAACCCCAAGCCACACTCGGGATTGCATTGCAGGACCCGTGTACAGCTTACTTACCTTGTCCCGAGGATCCTGCAATGTCTCCCCGCTGTGTGTGCGAGTTGTATCTGCCCTCGATCTCTCACAGTGCTGAGCTCCGTTCTATGCGAGCGTTGCAATGCACGGGAACGGAGCCCAGCGCCAAATTCAAAAAGTGAAAAACACTTTATACATACAGTAATGTAATCTGTAAGATTACAGTGTACTGTATCAAATCATTTCACATCCTTCTTGTCCCTAGTGCTTTGTCTAGTCCCCTGCATGCAGTTTTATATTATATATACTGTTCTTTCTGCCTGGAAACTGGAGCTTGTCCATGGCAACCAAAAAGTGTTCCTTTACATCAAAAGTGGTTTTAGACCAGCTAGAAAACTGCGATAATAAATTAGAATCACTTGCAGAATTGAGCGATTTTGATTTGTGGGGATATTAGTCATCAAACACTGAAAGTGACGACAGCGACAATTCAGCAACTGAGCAAATTTCAGTATTTTTGATTTGATTACATTATTGAATACATTTTATTATTATTATTTGTCATAATTATTTAAAGTTATTTATTATATTATAATTTAGTGTTTCAAACTTTGTCCAAACAAGAGTCTAGTAGACATCCCGGGTATGATAGATTTAAGTGAGTTATTCCTAAGAATTACAGGCCTACAATATAAAACGCCAAATTTCCATGCGAAACAATGTACCCCTTTCAGCATCAAAAATCATACTGCCAGGGAGGTTAAGAGGATACCGGGGTTATGGTAGCTAACAACAACAATTCCACGTCAAAGTATAAAGACGGTGGCTGGTCTGTAAGTGGTTAACACTGATGCATTCTATTTATGGTTTGGGATAAGGAACTATTTTGGGTGGTGTTACATAGATTTTTGAGTATAAATTTTTGATCAGTTTTCACCATCTAATTAATTTATTTTACACTGATGCACTTTATCTGTGATATGTGATTCATTATACACTAGGTTGAAGATATGCAGTATTTATCTTGTGAAGGTGCCATAGCTTGTAAGTCATTGCGACCATTATGAGATTTTCCAAGAGACCTGGGTACAAATCCTGAGGTCAGCTCCTTGTGGTCGTTGCAGAACCCTCTAATCTCCAACTGTTTCCGTTTCTGTAATCTGGATTACAGGGGCAATAAAACAAAGGTAATCAAAGAAATGTCTGAGCCTGGTTGTTGGTATTTCTAATGGTCGGACTTTTCAGCTACAAAAGTCCGACAGCCTGACCGACAGACTACTTTCGACGGACTTTCTAACGACCGGACTTGCCTACACACGATCACACCAAAGTCCGACGGATTCGTACGTGATGACGTACGACCGGACTGAAATAAGGAAGTTGATAGCCAGTAACCAATAGCTGCCCTAGCGTCGGTTTTTGTCCGTCGGACTAGCATACAGACGAGCGGATTTCTGGGTCCGGCGGAGTTACGACGTAAAGATTTGAAGCATGTTCCAAATCTAAAGTCCATCAGATTTGTGACTGGAAAAGTCCGCTGAAGGTCCGGTGAAGCCCACACACGATCGGATTGTCCACCGGATTTGGTCCGTCGGCGTCCGTCGGACCAGTCCGGTCGAAAAGTCTGACCGTGTATACGCGGCATAAGAAGTTTCTTAACAATGAATCTTTCCAACTAGACATCTGTTCTCTAAAACATTCTTTCTTGAACACCATTGCAAGCCAATGTACTCTGCTTTATTGCATCTGACTGGCTGAGATTTTAATTCTCCACCAAGTCAGGGCTATATTCAAACGCTAGTACTCATAAAGTTTAATAAGTTACAGAACAAGCAGAGCATTTAAGATCAACACTCTCTATGAGGGTGATGACTAGCTGTTCAGTTGGCCTTACTCATATAGTAATAATTCAAACTGAAACCACTCTTACATAGAAAAACTAGAATAGGCTGGTAGGTTAACCACAAAGACCAAACGAAAGTAAAATGATTTCATATCACTGCAAGAGAGGTATCAGAGACAAAGGAAAAAGGTTTAATAGGCTTAGGAAGAAGCCCATAGCTCCCATATTCTGGATTAAATGAACTAAAAGGCTAAATTCACTAGGGTAGATCTCTTTTCAGAAGGAGGCTAAGCTGCGGATTCCAGGTATTCAGTTGGCGATCCTGCCTCCTTTTTGGTGTCTACTGTTTTTCTTTGTTGTTTTCCTTTGTTAACAACAATTATGAATGGAATGACAATTATGACTGGAACTAACATGTCCCAACCATGAGCCAATCTGTTCGTTGCAATTCCATGGATTGTTAAAAGAACCACAAAGGTTAAAGCTGCGCTCAAAATTAAATTAAAAGGTAAATAACGAAAAAGAAAATAAAGCAGCCAGCACCAAAAAGTCTAATACAAAAACTCCAGTACATAAGTGAAATGGATGTAGCGCTAAAGTCATATAAAATCACAACAAAGGAATGATGAAAAAACTCTCATCACTTTTAGTTCCATGGATTGAATGGGTGAGTTTGACAGGCAATGCCACCTGTCAATTTGGCAAGCAACGTTAAATTTGCAGTGATGCAAAGCATCACAGCTTTAACATGTGTTCATTCCCATCCAGCTGTATTCTATGTTTTTGGTGGGTGGTAAAACTGCCTGTTTTGACTACCTGTGTGAAAGCAGCCCAATAAAGCAATCCGTGGAAATGGGTGAACCAGTTGCTGGTATTTATAGGAATTTTATTAAAAAAAAAAAAACCCTCAAATTTCATTAATAATAAAACTGTCTGTTAGAGACAACGGTCTTCTGAAAATTTCTTGGTTATTCTTTGCCAAACACCTAATTGTCATGTTATGCTTATACGGCAACAGAGTTTATATTTAAGCAATGGAAGCTAACTGTAGGCTTCTGACACAAGCTTCATATACGGATATAAAATATTGTCAGGAAAATTTAAAATTACATTAGCAATATCCACCAGCAAAATACATGCATTCACTGAACATATACTATATGTAGCCATACACATAAGACTATGATAGTACAGTAAAGATCAGGCAGATCGGTGCCACCCCTCCCCCTTTCATCCAAGGAGGGTGGCCAGAAGTGTCCACACACCCCTCCCCTTTTACATGAGCATAAACATGCACACTGTACTCCTATATATGCCTAAAGGTATGGTTGGTTGAATAAGTTATCCATATGGGGATATACCAACATCCCACACATACTGTAGTTAGTCTCCATCTTTGGTCTACTAAGTAGCACAATATGCATGTCAGTTACAGTTTAATCAGTTCTTCAAGTCTGATTTGTTGCTCCAAATGAGCATAGATATGGTCTTCAGCAGCTTTTCTGACAGACCAGGGATGATCCTCACTATGAAACAAATGGATAGCAGATGGAAACAAATTAGCATGGAGGGTATTAAAAAGCAGGTTTGGTTCATTAACTTAACATTTCTTTGGAACTTTTCAGGTTTTGATCTAGCAGTGGAGGGGAGACATATTGAAATACTTTACAATCTAATGCCCTATCAGAGGATTACCTGTTGATGGAAAAGTGGGGGCCCTGCTTAAAAAACACCCTTTAGATCTAATAGGTTAGACTGGAGAGTGAGATTTGGGAAACTACTAAAGCACTAAAGTTTTTAACAATACTATTGTACTACCATCATTGCAGTTCTAAATACTTACCTCTGTATTCATCCTGAAGAATTGGACCATTGGCTTGGGAAAACCATAGAGAAGTTCCTTCATCAACCACTTAGAAACAAATATGAAAGTTATTATGTGTACTCTAGTCTGATTATTCAATGATATGTGCAAAGTAGGTTTGATGGGTGGAAACTAGAGGTTGTATGATGTCCAAATATATGGAAAACGTATAACTGAACAGCAAGAATAGTGTGTGCACATTGTTTTATACATTTTTATTAAGAAATCTACAATAAAGAGAATTATTTTTTTTTATATTTTATTGATGGTGTAGGTAAGGTTATTACCTAAAAAATCCCAAACAAAGAAATGTTTAAAAGCAAGTTTGTTTCAAAAACATGTACATTAGGGCAATCCCAATATGCAATATTATGCCAGGACATGCAGGTACAATCTCCCTATTATTATATCTATGACCACCCTAAAGGTTATTTTTAACACTCTGTGTTGACAGGCTTTGGGCAGAAGTTGATGACAGAACAGGGCAGAACATAAGTTGATGACATCAGTTTAAGATGTTTTGAGATTATTCAGAATTCAAAAATTCCCTGAAGCTGACCTCCTGCTGCTCTGCATTTCACCTGCTTCAAGTGGGGTTTGCATCCCCATAGACCTGTATGGGAGCACAAAACCCCTTTGAGATGAATAAAAGCCCACTGACACAGGGTATAAGGATGCTGATGGTGCAGATTATCTCTAGAGAAGGCTTGCTATAGAGTCTCTCTGCTAAAAATATAAACTATGGGTGACTTTTACTTTCTAAGGGTTAACCCTCCCAGATAGTGTTCAGGCAGGATAGAAAATGCTATCATATTTTTCTACATAATAAGGCTTGTCGGCCCCTGACTGAATTTCCCATATCTGTCAGATTTTGCTGACAATCTTCATATGATATGGGGGGGCTGATGACCTACTGTGAGTAAAGAGCATAATGAACCTGCCACTTAAAGTGATTGTAAAGGCTCGCTTTAAAAAAAATAAAAATAACAAACAGGTTATACTTACCTCCTCTGTGCAGTTGATTTTGCACAGAGCAGCCCAGATCATCCTCTTCTCTGGTCCCTCTTTGCTGCTCCTAGTCCCTTCCTCCTTTGAATGTCCCTCAGCCAGCAGCTTATTAACGGTTGTGGCCCAAACTGAACCATAGCTCTGTCTATCCATTCAAACATGGAGCCCCAACCTGGCCCCGTCTCTACCCTGATTGGCTCACTGACTTTGATTGACAGCCTCGGGAGCCAATAGCGCCGCTGCTTTGTCTCAGCCAATCAGGAGTGTACTGGATGGCTGAGGGGATCGTGGACATTGCTGGAGAGAGAAGGAGGTCAGGTAGGTAATTGGGGGGTGCTGGGAGGGGGCTGCTACACACAGAATGTTTTTTATCTTAATGCATAGAAAGCATTAAGATAAATAACCTTCTGCCTTTACAACTACTTTAAGGTGGCATCACCACAGTGTTCTGCACTAACTGTGTAATTGTCCTGAGAGCAGTGACATCAGTGCTGCTTTCTTTATCAGTGAGAACCAACTATGGAAAAGGAGGGCCTCTGAAAAATAGAGAACACTAACATTATACCATTGGGGCTCCAAAAGAGAGAGATGAGCCTGGAATTGGGCTTTCAATTTACAGTATAATCAGTTGGACCTAAAGAGAAAACACTCAACAGTAATTTTATAATATAATATAATGTAATATTATATAATGTATATTATATAATGTAATATAAGGTTGCTTGTCTATGAATACAATAAATGTTTGCATTTGATTTGTCTCAAATGATAATCAACACCACATGTTTGAATCAGCTACTTTTATTCTTCTAGTCACAAACTTTCAAGAAAAGATTAAAAATGCTGTGATTTTACAGGAAACGTTGGCTGTGTAGCTTACCTTGGCAATTTATATAAATCAGAAAAAAGTAATCAAATGAAACAGCAGCTCATTAAACAAAAAGAGACATCACTGGGCACAAAGAGCAAATGGCTGCAGATTCATTGTAAAAGTAATGTAAATTAAATCTTAAATTTAATAAGAGAAAAAAGAAAACTATTTACCTTCCTGTTGTGAAATTAATAGAAAATTCTGCTATATACTAGGAAATAAAAAATGAGATAATTAGGTATCACTTGCTACTATGTTAGTATTATATAAGCGCACATTCAAGGACTTATTAAAATGATTCATGTTCTAGTAATTATTCTCTCTCAAAGAGGAAAAACACATTGGGTAAAAGGAAAACCCTATACAGAAAAGTTATCTCTTATTTTAATAGGATAAAAAGAAGGAAATCTGTCACATTAGGTACTCAATAGTCCTGTGCTAGTTTCCAGTTGAGCTTTCTTTTTTCTAGTGCATTAGTGGCTATGAGCTGCAAAGTGCCCACAATAAAGACAAGCGCTCCAACAATAAGCAAAATATAAATGTGTATAGATACCAGCCTGGTAACATTAGCTAGGAGCACCATGCATGTTACTGGCCTTATTTGAGACATAATTGAGCCCAGGTTAAAGATCGCTCTAGTGGGCTCCTAGCACCTATAAAATAAACAGTTTAATCTTTTACCTACCTAAAGATTTATCATTTTGGACAGCCATGCTTCCGGTACACATATGTCAGTCAGTAACATGACTTTGTTATTTCCCTATTAATATTACTGATCCATGAGCAGAGGGGATTAAGCTGATTTTACTGTCTAATGAGGCTGGAGGTGACATAGGAAGCTAAATCACTGAACCAGGAAAGTGAAATTGTTTAATCAGGAACTACTGGTTTCACCTGCCTGGCTGTAAAGTGTGGAAAATATATGTAAATCACAAGATGTACAGAATTACAAATCCTTTGGCAGATAAAATGGTAAAACATATGTATTTAACTGTTTCTCTCCAGTGTGAGTTTAAGGGTTTGTTTTGCTTTTGAAAGAACTATAGCAGCTCTGTTCAGAATCAAAAGTAAAATTGGTTGGATTATAGTTAAAGTATATGTAAACCCAAATACTTAAATCTCAAATAAATTTGACGGTGTTCATGTAATTTCTAAATTTTCAATACTTTAAACCTGGTGATTAGGGATGAGCAGATTCATTCGAACACGCGAACACCGTTAAAGTCTATGGGACACGAACATGAATAATCCAAAGTGCTAATTTTAAAAGCTTATATGCAAGCTATTGTCATAAAAAGTGTTTGGGGACCTGAGTCCTGCCCCAGGGGACATGGATCAATGCAAAAAAAAAAGTTTTAAAAACGGCCGTTTTTTCGGGACCAGTGATTTTAATAATGCTTAAAGTGAAACAATAAAAGTGTAATATTCCTTTAAATTTCGTACCTGGGGGGGAGTCTATAGTATGCCTGTAAAGGGGCGCATGTTTCCTGTGTTTAGAACAGTCTGACAGCAAAATGATATTTCAAAGAAAAAAAAGTCATTCAAAACTACTTGGGGTCACCCGTTACGTAACCGGGTGACCCCGCCCCCTCTGACGTCACAGTTAAACCCATAGGGAAGTCCCCGTGCATCAGAGGGGGGCGGGGTTACCGGGTGGCCCCGCCCTCCATTATTTAAGAAGTGTCAGAAGACGAGAAGCGCCACACAGCGGGAGCCTCCCATCATGCATGCGGAGCGGCCCGAGAATGAAGAAGGGAAGAAGACGCCGCAGAGGAAGATACCGGATGAGAACACCGGAGCAAGAAGCAGAGAATCGGAGGAAGAACCAGAGGAAGAAGAAGATAGAGGAAGAAACCGAAGGAAAATAGAAGAAAGAAGATGGAAAGAAGAAGACTTTAAATAAAGGAATTGTCAAAAACTGTCTCTTGTCATTTTTAACATTTTTGACACTTTTATGTGAAATGGTAGGGGTACTTTTGTACCCCCTTACCATTTCACACAGGGGGGGCCAGGATCTGGGGGTCCCCTTGTTAAAGGGGGCTTCCAGATTCCGATAAGCCCCCTGCCCGCAGACCCCCACAACCACCGGGCAAGGGTTGCGGGGATGAGGCCCTTGTCCCCATCAACATGGGGACAAGGTGCTTTGGGGGGGACCCCAAAGCATCCTTCCAATGTTGAGGGCATGTGGCCTGGTACGGTTCAGGAGGGGGGGCTCTCTCGCCCCCCCTGTTTTCCTGCAGCCTGCCAGGTTGCGTGCTCGGATAAGGGTCTGCTATGGATTTTTGGGGGGACCCCACGCCATTTTTTAAAAATTTTGGCGAGGGGTTCCCCTTAATATCCATACCAGACCTGAAGGGCCTGGTATGGAATTTAGGGGGACCCACACGCCATTTTTTTTTTAAATTTTGGTTCGGGGTTCCCCTGTGGGGAAATCCCATGCCGTTTTTATCAATGAACTTTTATGTGTATTGTCGGACCGACAATTCATTAATAGCCACGAGTAGTTTTGAATGACTTTTTTTCCTTTGAAATGTCATTTTGCTGTCAGACTGTTCTAAACATGGGAAACATGTGCCCCTTTACAGGCATACTATAGACAACCCCCAGGTACGAAGGAATATTACACTTTTATTGTTTCACTTTAACCATTATTAAAATCACTGCTCCCGAAAAAACGTCCGTTTTTAAAACTTTTTTTTGCATTGATGCATGTCCCCTGGGGCAGGACCCAGGTCCCCAAACACTTTTTAAGACAATACCATGCATCTAAGCCTTTAAAATTAGCACTTTTGATTTCTCCCATAGACTTTTAAAGGGTGTTCCACGGCTTTCGAAATTGCCGCGAACACCCCAAATTGTTCGCTGTTCGGCGAACTGGCGAACAGCCGATGTTCGAGTTGAACATGAGTTTGACTCGAATTCGAAGCTCATCCCTACTGGTGATACTAGCTTGAAGGCCCATGCTCAGGCACTTTCTGTTATAGAGTGACAGTGCCTTGTCCCTGTTTCCCACTGGTTCTCCCTCCTTGCCACCCTGACACATGGGCATCCAATGGTGACTTTAAAGTGCCCATTTAAACTTACATTTTGCAGGTATGACCCACTTATGTCACCATCAGGAAACCTGCCCTGAGAAATGCCATGCAGCCATGGGGGGGGAAAGCTGGAAAACCATGTAAAATAAAAATAATTAAATTGGTGAAAACAATTTAGTATATAAAGGGCAGTCAGATACACAGAAAATTAAATATCATTATTTCTAGGGTTTACATCTACTTCAAACCTCATACTGTATACTTTTGGGCAAATAATAGGGATTATTTAGGTTATCAATGATGTATTTATTTATTTATTATTTATTTATTTCAGGTACTTATATAGCGCCGTCAATTTACGCAGCGCTTTACATATACATTGTACATTCACATCAGTCCCTACCCTCAGGGAGCTTACAATCTAAGGTCCCTAACTCACATTCATACATACTAGGGACAATTTAGACAGGATCCAATTAACCTACCAGCATGTCTTTGGAGTGTGGGAGGAAACCGGAGTACCCGGAGGAAACCCACGCAGGCACAGGGAGAACATGCAAACTCCAGGCAGGTAGTGTCGTGGTTGGGATTCGAACCAGCGACCCTTCTTACTGCTAGGCGAGAGTGCTACCACTACACCACTGTGCCGCCCATGTGTAATGGATTTACCCCTCAAATCAAAATCAAGAGTTCTTTTTACTGCTTAGAGGACTACCTAATTAATGTTTGAAATACACTGAAAAAAAAAATGGGACGGGTCCTTGGTTTGATAAGAATAATACATTTGTTTGACATATCTGATCTTCCTCCAAAAGATGGCATGCCAAGCTAAGCAAGGTCTGTATTATGAACTCCTGCACAGCAAAAACATCTGGTAGCCAATTTCGATTTGGTAGGTTCAGGTGAACCAAAGGAGAAATGTTCCTTGTTAATATCCTTAATGCTCCAGGCAAAGTTTTCTTTACCATAGGTGTAGAAAATACCTATAGAGGAGCTCTGTTTGTAGAGCCTGTCATATTCTGCCTTCCTGTGGTAGACTTTGTACAAGCCTAGCAACAAAGGTCTGGATAAATCAGGTTGGAGAATCAAGTCTAAATAGGAATCAGACTGCTAGGAAAGACATACTGTATATACACTTTCAACCCTATAGGCTAATAATGTAGAAGAGGAAACCCTCCTTACTACATGGAGCTTCCCAATGCAAGCTATTCCATACTGAGGTCCAGATTTTAATTATATTCTACAGGGACAGTGGTAGTGTGTGTAAAGCCACATAGAAAAACAGATACTTCATCTGAATAATCCAGTCTTATTTCGATCATATTTTGTGTGTTGCCCACGTCCTTCACAAACAACAAAAGTTCAGGTACAGCAAACAATGATGACACATTTCAGACTAGATTTTTCTTAGTCGTATCGTGAAAAAAAAAAAATTGTATAAGTAATTTGTGAGCTGTAGTGCTGGACTATTTTGGATAATTATATTGTACTACCCTCATGACCCCAGATCTATACATCCTGGATAATGTTGTAAATCACTGTGCAAATTGTTGCCACTATATAAATCCTGTGAAAAAGAGGGGATTGGTATGGCGTTGCTCTTATTAAGAGGTGACCTACAACCTCAAAATACTTAATGGGTGTGTGTCACGGGTGCATTTAATGCAAAAAGTGACAATAAACGTGCAGAAAATAAATATTTGTATATTCACAAAATTCCACAAAAAATCCTACTGTGTAAACTTCCTAACCGCTTATATATAATACATATTGTTATGCTCAAACGAAAATAAAATAAAATAAACACAATCCTGTGCAAAACCTGCAATTCAAAGTGACATTTCTGTGCAAAAAAATCCAACATATATGACTGGTGTATATTGTTGCTGTGAAACTGGGTTCAGAAATATACATATACCGTCCTTAAACCCTGGTGTATAAAAAAAAAAAGTCCAACAAAGTGACAATGTGCTCCTTCAAATTGTTCTGTGCTTCTTGTCAGTGCCCCATAAGAAACACACTCACCGCTATTATTCACCCCACAAGGAGGTATTTCACCTTCACAGTATGAGCCATTGTGTAGCCTGTGGAGTGGGAGGAAACTTCCTATCCTGTGTTCTCCGAGTGCCTCCTTGTCTGTGATGTAAGTGGTCTCCTCACTGTTAACCTCTTAGATGTTACCCACATGTAGCGAGGAAAGAGACTCCATAGTGTGATACCGTACAAATATCCAAAAATGTATTAATAATACTGATGGGTACTCACATTTAATAAAAATCATTAAAAGCGAAAACAGTGTTTAAAAACAGGAAACTGGAGTGATCTGCGTTTCGTCAATGGGACGTCATCTGGAGCGGTGCCATCTTGCTACACCATCCGGTTTTTATATGGTATGAGGTGTGTCCTAAATTGATGGCCATGTAACTGCGGCCATTTTTGGTTAGTCCAGGCTTCAGCATGGCGGATGCTATTGCTAGTAGTGTGATTTAAAATGCCAATAGACAACACTACTCCGCAACATGATGAGGGGTAATTTTAAAAGGACTACTTAACTCCAAGTTGTAACGAACACAGCGCTTAATACCAAAATATATATCATAATACACAATAATACAAAATTAAATTTAAGTTAAAAAATGGGTAAGAAATATAACTGCATGGTGGTATTCTGCTGGACTAGAGGTAAAAAATGATGTTAGAGGATGTATAGTGACATCCAAAGGTGGACATAAGAGAAAAGAGGGTATTATTGCGATAAAAATATGCAAACAATGGCAAAAAATTGCAGCAAGTCACATAAAGTTGCAAATTGCAAAAAAGTTGCTAAAAGTTGATAAAAATTGCTAAAAAAGTATGTGCATCTATACATACAAAAATGCCTTCATCATTCCAAATAGTGTAATGGTTTTACTAGTGGCATCTTAGATTAAAGGTGGAAGTGATGTAGAGTGTAGTAACATCAATATGTCATGAAAAATAGGAAAAATAGGAAAAAAGAAGGGGGTGTAATTGCTACAGAAGTGCAAAAAAGCAAAAACACCAAAAATTGCAAAAAACGCCGCAAATTGCATAAAGCCGCAAATAGCTAAAATTGCTGAGAAATCATCATTGCATCACTTCCGGTTTCGAGCCGTGGAGCGCAGATCACTCTGGTTTCCTGTTTTTAAACACTGTTTTCACTTTTAATGATTCTTTTTAAATGTGAGTACCCATCAGTATTAATAATATATTTTTGGATATTTGTACGGTATGACACTATGGAGTCGCTTTCCACGCTACATGTGGGTAACATCTAAGAGGTTAACAGTGAGGAGACCACTTACATCGCAGACAAGGAGGCACTTGGAGAACACAGGATAGGAAGTTTCCTCCCACTCCACAGGCTACACAGTGGTTCATACTGTGAAGGTGAAATACCTCCTTGTGGGGTGAATAATAGCGGTGAGTGCGTTTCTTATGGGGCACTGTTTTCCAAGAAGCACAGAACAATTTCAAGGAGCACATTGTCACTTTATTGGACTTTTTTTACACACCAGGGTTTAAGGACGGTATATGCATATTTCTGAACCCAGTTTCACAGCAACAATATACGCCAGTCATATATGTTGGATTTTTTTTGCACAGAAATGTCACTTTGAATTGCAGGTTTTACACAGGATTGTGTTTATTTTATTTTATTTTATTTTCGTTTGAACATAACAATATGTATTATATATAAGCGGTTAGGAAGTTTACACAGTAGGATTTTTTGGTGGATTTTTGTGAATATACAAATATTTATTTTCTGCACTTTTATTGTCACCTTTTGCATTATATGCAACCGTGACACACACCCTTAAAGTATTTAGAGGTTGTAGGTCACCTCTTAATAAGAGCAACGCCATACCAATCCCCTCTTTTTCACATTTCTTCTAGATTTACCTTAGGGTGAATTTATTGCAAGAGGCTGCAGCTCCTCATTTTTCGTTTTCACCATAAGCGCAGGGGTCTAATCTTTTCACTATATAAATTCTGTATAATAATATAAGTAATATTGGGAGGTGGCATTTTCATTTTACATTTTTTCCTGAAGGTTTAGGTAAAAAAAAAAAATGAAATGAAAGAAGCAATAGTCTGCCTCCCCCAACATCTGCAGCCTTTCCACTTATCCTGAAGACGTGATATAAACAAATTCAATCCAGTTGTAGACATATTACATGGACATCCCAAATGATAGTTAAGTTACAATAAAGGACCCCATTGGCCTCTGTTTTTCTCTGAATCTGTACACTTTGTACTTAGATGTTCCACTACAAGCTATATTCTACCCAATGAAAAAGCATAACAGTAGATGTATTCTTCAAGTGGTTCTTCAAGCGTTTTTCTGAACTAGATTTTCAACCATCTAATTCATATTTGTAAAAAGAGGAAGGGAAAATGGGAAGGGTCCTTGGTGAGATGTGATTAAAAAATGTGCTTGATGTATCTGGTCTTCCTCCAGAAGATGGCATGTGATGCTGAGCAAGGCCTCTAAGCATGGATCAAATTCCTGACAATGCAAAAGAAAAGTTTAGATGCTAAACAAATATTTGATGCATATTTTTCACAGATTATCCAGAGATTAGATAAGACTTAGCTTAGTCAATGAAGAGACACACTTTTTCTAGTACATGTATGAACCAATTATTAGTGCCTACAACTACAGTGTATACCACTAAATGAAAAGTTGCCTAAGGAGTGGCCTGCTTGATCCCAGTCCAATTCTTATATAGAAACCAACCCATATGACTAGTATGCTGAACTGTTCGCCTGTAGGGACCAAAATGGCAATTCTTTTTTCACGTAAGAAAATGAAGGACAGTATAAAAAAGGTTTTTAAAAATATAGTATCTATTTGATTTTTTTTCTCTTGTCTGAGTAAAAGTTCAAAAAACTTTTCCAAATGTCATTATTTTGGAAGTGGTGTACATACCTGTTGTCCCCTACATAGAAAAAGCGATAGAGAAGCTTTTAGACATTTTTGAAGCTCTTGGAGGTCATCATTGTTATCAAGGCTGCTGGGGTCAAACCATATACCCTAAAAAAAACAAATAAAATAGATTTTTTTTGGATTTCAAACTACCCAACTAACCCATTAAAATGAGAAATTGTACTAATCAGATTTTTAAGTTGGGTACACACTATAAGAAAATCGGGTGAACGATCGTCTGGTTTTCCTCAATGTTTTACAGCAAATCAAACACGAGGATGGTACTAATTGTACAAAAAGTCTCAAACAAAGGCTTTTTTTTTAATTTGACGTAGAAACGTTGTAGCGTAGATTATTGTTGTTTATTGTTTCTGATCATGCGCAGTCTTTTGTACCCGATTTTTCATGTACGAAAACAGTACACATTAAACGAAAATAGTTAGTTCTGTTCAAAATTTTGGAGTTTGTCACTTTGAAAATTTTCATTTGGAAAGTCTGAATCGCATGTTAAAAGTTGTGCATGCACAATATGAAAATTGTATGATGGTTAGTAAAATCTATCTTATATGTAATAATCTTATTTTATTTTTATTAAATATTTTTCTGCCTGGGTTCACACATATACGAACACAGACATCACATGTGATTCGCACCGCATTGCTGGTGCAGATCACATGCGATGTCTGTGCAATGCAAATTTAGCCATACATTGACTGAATAGTCACCATGTCTCTCCCACCATAGGGTGGTCTGAGACCCGGCTTGGCAGATTCGTCTGACACCATGGCAGCGCCTCCAGCACTGCTCCACTTCTCTATTATTTTTTACAATTTTGTTGTTTATTATTTTCTTTAAATATTTTTTTTTTTATATTTTTTTTCACAGTGCTTCTGGGGAAGGGATGGGGAGTATGTGGCGGTGATGGTGTCAGTAGAGCAGTGGATGGTGTCAGTAGTTTTAATTTTTTTTATAATTACATTTTTTATAACTTTTGTTTACGATTTCATTTTTTAATATTTCTTGCATTTTTTTTAAAAATCAACCCTGTTGGGGCGGGGGGTAAGATATCAGGGGTCTAAATAAATATCCCCTTTGAGACAGAGAAAGTGGCTGAGGACATTGATTCCCGAATCCTTTTCTCAGCATTGAAGATGAATGGACATGTTACTCTGCTCAGTTTTCATAGGAAACAGGAGCGATCTCACTCACTGCGTACAATTCAGAAAAGGCAGGGGCCGGTAAATGACCAGTCCCTTCCTCCACTCTCCATCCTGTCAGATCCCCACAACCGGCAGGAGAGGAGAGGAGGGAAGCCGGATGTGGGGGACGAGGGGGGTGGAGGAGGAGGACAGGGAACAGTCGGGGATGATCGTTGCAGCAGGAGGAACAGCTGTGATCACCGATCTCCCTGTATAGCTTTTTAGCCGTCAGCCGCGGGAGGGGGAGAAGCAGATGTCAGCTATACAGGGAGATCGGTGTTCACAGCTGTCCCTCCTGCTGCACCGATCATCCCCGACTGGTCCCTGTCCTCCTCCTCCTACGCCCACGCAGCCATTATTTTGAGCACTGCTGTACTGCCCAGGGCCGGCCCTACCATTGGACCGAAAAGGCAATTCAGGGTGTACTGGGCTGGGATGGTGGCAGCTTGCTGGGTGCTTCAGTGTTTCACTGCTTCTTATTGTTGCCGGCCCACCCACCACCTGTAGCACAGAGCCTACAGGGTTTTGGAGCACTTCCTCTGGCTCTGCCGCTGCGATAGGTGTCTGAAAGGTCACGCTGGAGGGCGGGGACTGAAGTCCTCCGACGGCTGCTACCGCTCCATCCTCCGGATCATCCCTGTTGTGTGGTCAGCGGGTGAAAGCTGGCTCGGTGCAGCTGCCCTAGAAGAGGGGATCCGCACATTGCTCCATTCAGCATGCCTGAGCCAGCTTGTGACACACACTGCTTCTCCCGCCCCTCTCTCCCTGCCCACGCGTTGCATCTATGGAGAGCAAGAGGGAGCGGGAAGATTAAACAAGCAGCCGACAGCCACATTAAAGCCTCCCCTGGACCATTCAAGTGAGTGAGCTGAGCACTGTCACTGACCAGATCCGGACCCCTCTCTCTGCCCCCCTCTCTCCTCCTTCTCTCTGCCCCCCTCTCTCTCTCCCTGTCCCCCTGGTGGCAGTTGACGGTGGCATGTGACACACTGCATCTGGTGGCAAGTGACACGCTGCATCTGGTGGCAGGTGACAGTGGCATGTGACACACTGCATCTAGTGACAAGCGACGGTGACATTTGACACACTGCATCTGGTGGCAGTTGACGGTGGCATGTGACACACTGCATCTGGTGGCAAGTGACACGCTGCATCTGGTGGCAGGTGACGGTGGCATGTGACCCACTGCATCTGGTGGCAGTTGATGGTGGCATGTGACACACTGCATCTGGTGGCAAGTGATACGCTGCATCTGGTGACAGGTGATGGTGGCATGTGACCCACTGCATCTGGTGGCAGGTGACGGTGGCATGTGACACACTGCATCTGGTGGCAGTTGACGGTGGCATGTGACAAACCTCATCTGGTGGCAAGTGACACACTGCATCTGGTGGCAAGTGACACGCTGCATCTGGTGGCAGGTGACGGTGGCATGTGACACATGTACAAGTGGTGCTGCATCTAAAATACAGTTGGGAACCAAAAATAGAAGTACTGTATGTAAGGAGCCCCTTGCTTGCTCGGTTCCACTCTCCCTACACTCTTCTGCAGCTATAGAATCAGATTGCAACGTCTGATGGTTCGGTCATCCAATGCTCCGGGATTAGAACTTCAGCTATGTGCCGTTCTAACCCAGTTGTGATAGCTCAGAACAAACACCAGGCAGGCTGTATGTAAGTTCAAACAGGAATCTATCTTTATTGACAAAATACAGGCTTTTATACACTCAAAGTGGAGGTGCAGACCTCCTGCTCATATTACTCTAACAATACAGCTGTAACCTAATTAACCTAATTAACATGAGCTAATTAACTAATCCCTTTAGACAGCCTAGATGACTCAGACATGACCGTTAGGCCAGACTGGCCATCTGGTAGTTCAGAAAATCCAATCAACATTATCACAATCAACACAGACTCTTCTTCACACAATAGCAGAGTTAATTAACACAAATAACAATGGGGATCTAATGACTCTTAGATCCCATAGTAGACTTATTTACAATACATATTTTAGCAGACAATAGACAGACAGGTGTTGGAATTTACATCAGCATCTCCTAACAGTATCTGTCCCAGCATTATGAATCAGCCACTATTCCAATATGGCAAATCCAGGGTCCCCAGAGTCTGTGTGTCCTGGGGGACCAGGACCCGAATCCACAGTAATACCACCTCAAGGGTCCCCAGGCATACAGCTCACAAAGAGCACCATTCCCCCAAATGCAAGGGCCCCCGATCGATCGGCAAGAGGCTAGCATACAGTCCCCTCCAAAAGTCTCTCTCCCGGCTAGGTCTGTCACACTGTAGATCTAGAGTTGCCACCTTGTTTGAAATAAAACAGGCCATACCAACTCCACCCTATTAAGAACATTGGTACGCCCAATTTTTGTAGGTTAAGGTCCCACAAAGTCATGTCATGTACAGAGAGAGACATTTGCGACACCCTGCACAAAAGCCTTATTTAAAGTGTTTGTTAACCCAAAAAAAAATATGCAGATTCTGGTTCCTGAAAGCAGTTTACAAAGCAGAGCGCTGCTGTGTAATCTGCCCCCTCTAAACTGTAAAAAAAAGTGGTCAAATGGTCAAAGTGCCTCTCTCCATGATAGGCTGCCCTGCTCTGCTCTCCTCTTTCCTCCCTCCTTCCTGCCTGTCACCCCCCTCTGTGTATGCCTCCGGCCGGCCGCTACTCTTGTAAAATAAAATTAAAAAATGTTCACTGCCAGCCTCTCTATTAGAGGCTAGCATAGCACACTATGTCACTAGTTTTCAAAAATGAGCAGTGTAAATACTTAATTTGGGCTGCCTTTAGGGTGGTCACGTGACTCGTGGCCACTTTACAGCTACGATACATGGCTTCTGCAGAGGATACAAGCGGCCACATCTGACATCAGAGGGAGATTACGGCCCCTCCTGCAGAAGCAATCCATCAGAGCTGTAAAGCGGCCGTGAGTGATGTAACCGGCCTGAAGACAGCTCAAATTAGGTATTTACACTGCTCATTTTTTAAAACTACTGACATAGTATGCTATGCCAGCTTCTAATAGAGGGGCTGGCATAGTTTTATATGGCTGGGTTAACAAACCCTTTAAGGAATGAGAGGTCAATGAAGTCTGAAACAGTATGACATAGCAAGGATATACCCTTTGATGGTACTCAAAGCTTGCATCCTCTCTGTTTTTTATTGGTAACTATTTTGCCTTTGCTGAAGGAATATCCTCTCACTTCTTGTCCTAGTGACTACCTGTTACCAAGACAGGAGGTGAGGGGAAATCACTCAAATTAAAAACTGATGAAGGTTTTAACCTTCTCTAATCAAAAAGAAAAAAAAAAAAAAAAAAAAAAAGGACTTAGACTTTTACTTTGATGACAGCTCTCAAAGAACAGAACGAACAATGGAAAAGGTAATTATTTATGCATGCAACGTAGAAGAGCAATGGTTTATTAAAAATTCAGTTATCCTTGAAATATTTATTATGTGGCAGTCCCACAAATGAAAGTTAGAATGTCAATATCTCTGCACGTGCTACTACTGTTTCCCACAGCCCTTTAACTGAGTGTATTTGTCCTTTAAATAAGAATAATAGGTTACAATGTTGAATGAATGAATGAATGAATGATTTGTAAAGCGCTTCAAATGCAAACTGAATCGCCTCAAGGAGCTGATGCGTTGAGTTGTCAGCTTCATTAGAAGAGGTAAGTCTTGAGTTTTTTCCTGAATGCCAGATGGTTTTCTTCCATGCGGATGTGAGTCGGAAGAGAGTTCCATAGCCGAGGTCCCTGCACTGCAAATCTTCGTTCTCCCCTTGCTTTGTAGCGGTATTTGGGAATGAGGAGGAGGTTTTGGCTAGATGATCGCAGATTGCGATTCGGTGTGTAATGTTTTATTTTCTCTCAGAGGTATTGAGGGGCGTTACCATGTATGCATTTGTGGGTGAGGCAGAGGGTCTTGAAGGTGACCCGATTCTTTACTGTTAGCCAATGTAGGCTCCACAGGGATGGGGAGATGGACTCCCAGGGTTTTTTTCCTGTTAGTAGTCTTGCTGCCGCGTTTTGAATGGCCTGTAGGAGTGTAAGCTGATATTGGGGTAATCCTATGTAGAGTGAGTTTGCGTAGTCGAGACGGGAATTGATGATTGTTCCATCTACTGCTGCTTTGTCATCTTCTGGGATGAAGGGGATGAGTCTGCGTAACATGCGGAGAAGATGGTGTGATCCACTAACTACTGATCCTATTTGTGCATCCATTGTCATTTCTGAGTCAAAGATAACTCCAAGAATTTTGGCTTTGGTGCTCGGAGAGATGGTCTGTCCAAAGATGGCGGGGGGTTCCATGGGGTCTTGGTTTTGGGATTTTGGTTGCCGTGTAGGTAGAGAAGTTCTGTTTTTGACCCGTTGAGTTTGAGGGAACTAATGGTCATCCAGTCATCTATTGAAGTGAGGCATTTCTCTAGTTGTTGATGGTGGTCTTTTTGTCCAGTGATCCGAAAGTAGATTTGGGTATGGTCTGCGTATGAGTGGAAGCAGAGGTCTGATTTTTTGATGATATTGAGGAGAGGGCGGATGTAAATGTTGAATAGCACTGGCGGCAAGGGGGAGCCCTGAGGGACTCCACAGGAGATTGCCCGGGTTTCCGAGGTAAATGCTCCTAGTTTCACTGTCTGCGAGCGATTCTCTAAGAAGGATGCAAACCATTTTAGACTAGAATTTGTGGCTCCTGCTACTTCTGTGAGCCGAACAAGTAGAATATTGTGGTCCACTGTGTCAAATACTGCACTGAGGTCTAACAGTACCAGGAGACATGTCTCTCCGTCATCTGCTGCTTCGAGTGCATCGTCCCATATTTTTAGAAGTGCAGTTTCCGTACCATGGCCTGGGCGGAAACCTGATTGTAGAGTGTCCAGAAGTTGATGCGTGTCAAGGTGGCGTTGTAGCTGTTGTACTATCGCTTTCTCCATAATCTTGGAGACGGTGTTGAGGCTTGTTATCGGTCTGCGGTGGTTAGGGTCTTTAGGGTCGAGATTGGGTTTCTTTAGCAGGGGTTTGACGATGCCTTGCTTGAGGGTGGTTGGCACAATCCCTTCTTTGAATGACTGGTTTATGAGGTGAGTTATAGTGGGAGCCAGGATGTCGGCGCATTCTTTCAGGAGTTTCATGGGAATGATGTCGTTTGGTGATGTGCTGTCTCGAAGGCTTCTCATAATGTTTTTGGTCGTGTCAGTGGTGATTGGGGTCAGGAAGAAGTCTGGCGGTTGTGTGCTGTTTGCGTCAATGTCCTCTTTTTGCTTTGGTTGGGTAAGGTTGGTTGCTTTTTTCTGTTGAATTGATTCCCGAATGCTGTCGATTTTGTCAATGAAAAAATTAGCTAGTTAATTGCAGAATTCTTGAGTATCGTTTGTTGGGGGCTCTAAGCAGGTTGGGTTCATTGATTGGGCGACTATTTTGAAAAGTTCCCGCCGCCGGTTTAAGGCAGTTGAGATGATGTTCGAGAAATGTTCTTTTTTGGCTGTGAAAATCGCTTTGTGGTATTTCACAGTGAGTATTTTGTAGTTTGTATGGTTTTCCATGGTAGGATTTCTTCTCCATGCTCTTTCCGCTCTTCTACGTTCTTGCTTGAGTAGAGTGAGGGTGCCGTTGAACCATCTCGAGTTTTTTTTTGCGGATGAGTGTTCTGCGTATTGGTGTTACTGAGTCTGCTGTTTGTAGTAAAGCCTTGTTTAAGGAGTTCAGTGTTTGTTCCGTTGAGAGGTCTACCTTTATTGATTGTATGTTGTTTGATAATGTGGTTTTGAAGAGTTCAGAATGCAGTTTCTTCTGGGATCTGTTCCAGTGTGTTGTTGTTGAATGTTTCTGTTTTTGGAGGATGGAGTTGGTGGTGATATTAAATTTGATGGCGTAGTGGTCTGTCCATGGTAGTGGAGTGTTGTCGGATATGTTGATGTCCATGTTCTGTTGGAAGATGAGGTCTAGGGTATGTCCTGAACCATGCGTGGGAGTCTTTATCAGCTGTTGAAGACCTAACTCTTCCAGTCGGTTGATGCAGGCGGTCGCAATAGGATTTTGGGTGGAGTTTGCCCAAAGGTTGAAGTCTCCAAGTACCAGAAGGTTTTTGGTTTTCACGGTGTGCATTGAGATGAATTCCGTAAGTGGTGTGAGGAGATTAGTCTTTGGTCCTGGTGGTCTGTAGCATAGTAATATGTGAATGGTGTTTTGGGGTGTAGTTTGAAGTTGCAGGGGGAGTATCTCCATGAAATGCACCGAGTTCAGTGAGGTTGGTTTGGTGACGGCAAGGTGCGATTTGAAGATCACTGCTAGGCCTCCTCCTTTTTTTCCTATTCTATGCTCAGTTAGGATGATGTAGTTCTCTGGCACCAATTCAGTTAGGATGGTGTTGCAGTCGGATGTTAGCCAACTTTCTGTAATGAAGAGGCAGTCTATGTTGTTGTCGATGATGAAGTCGTGGATTTCTAGTCTGTGCTTGACTGCAGATCTAGTATTAATCAGGGCGCATGCTAGTTGTTGTAGTTGGATTGGTGTCTCCCTGTATTTGATGGTTGCTTGTAGGTTGGTCCTCAGTAATTTTTCTTTCCTTAGTCTTTTTTGAGTGGCGGTAGGTAGAGTTGAACCGATGTTTCTTAGCCTGTGGAGTGCTAAAATTGTTTCCAGAGTGAGGACTTCCCCAATATTGACTGACCAGGATACTAGGAGGAGGGGGTGGGTGGAGCCTCTTCCTTGCACTCGTTGCTAACGCCTGGACCGCCTGGCATCTAGCAATGAGTGACGTCAGTGAGTCACATCGGATTGGAGTCTCAGAGCTGACGTGACGGTGAGGTGACAGGAGCTGGACTGCCTCAAATAGGGGGGGACAGTTGCAGTTTAGTCAATTTAAACATTAGAGTAGAGACTCTGAGACTGTGTGTGGTAAAGTCAGTTCTGTTCCAGCCTTACCTAACTGCACTAACATGTCAAGCGTTCACAGTCAGTGGCGGCAGAGCGTCAGCATTCTTGCTTCTGCGCCCCTGACTGTGTTGGCCCCACCCACCGGCACCTCCTCCCTCCATCTTCTCCACACTACAGGCCTCCGCAGCCCCTGAGTTAGTGTTGGCTCCACATTATCTCTCTGCTGCCTGACTCTGGGAGTCTGGGACACAGCAAGAGACAACCAAAACACCACCTTAGCCGGCAAGTGACAATCCGCAATGTGTGGCAGGTGACGTGGCATGTGACAATCTGCATCTGGTGGCAGGCAAGTGACAATCCACAAGGTGTGGCAGGCGACGTGGCAAGTGACACACTCAGGTCTCCCACTGATTCTGCATTATGGTGAGTAGAACTATTTCATTTTATATTACAATGTAATTATAGAAATAATGCGCTTCAATCATCCTGACACTGTAACAACTATGGTGGCCGGATGATTGAAGCGCCAACACCAGCCGTTTCCCCGATAAATTGCCCAAAAAAAAAACGGATTTTCTGGCAGTGCCCCTCCCGAGACTAGACTCTGGATCCGCCCCTGATTGCAGTTGTACATTTTAATAGCAGCAAAACTCACAATAAGGAGACATTAGAAGAGGTAGATGGTACCTGATCCATCAGAGGTTATTGCTTTGATTCAGGTACATTATATGCATGAAAAATTGCTTGCTTATAGATCAGATTTACTGCTTTTGAGAAATCCTGGAAACCATAAGTACTCCAAATGATCTGCTGATGATATATTGTATGTCATGCTACTTAAGCTCTTGATATGTCAAAGCACTTAGTTCCTTAATCCTTATTACAGCCATTGATTTCTATCCTCTACTGATGTGTTCTTGCCCTGTGTGGCAGAACTTTCCAACTTTTGCTTGACCTTTTGTCACTTTCTTATTATAAAACTCAACAGAAACATATTAAAATAAAAAATGATTTCCAGAGCTTCCTACCTGTGGGGTAAACAAGATGGAATCTTCTATGTTTCTTGGTAATTTGTTATTTATTTTGCAATATCCCAGAAAATTAATTATTTCCAAAATTCTTGCTGGAATGTTTACTTCGTACCTTCGTGGTGGCATTCCCAAAGCTGCCAAATAAAGGTGAAATGTCTTTAATTGTGCAAATTTATACAAAAATAAAAATAAAAAAAAGGAGGTAAGATTTACACATTTGCAGGTCATCTATTTTAAGAATTGCAAGAGACATGCATGCTGTAGCAATCATCACTGAGAACCTAAAGAGATCACAGATATTTCCTCAAGATTTGCCTTTTCCCACTCAATGGGGGGGATTTACTAAAACTGGAGCACAGAGAACTTGCTGCAGCTGTGCATAGTAACCAATGAAGATTTGACAATAAAACCTAGAAGCTGATTGGTTATTATGCACAGCTGCACCAGATTCTGTGTACACCAGTTTTAGACCCCCCCCCCCCCAAAAAAAAAAAAATCTTCCAATATCTCACAATTTAGCTGCAGTGCTCACCTGTTGGCAAGGACAGCGGACTCAGCTCACCCATTCTGACATATTGGATGAGCATATATAATATATAAAGAGAATCAGTCAGTTTTCTCATGTTTTTTAAAAGAAAACCCCTACTGGTATTCAACTTTGCTGAACTCCCCTGCCTTCAGGAAATATTCAGTGCTCCTAGGTAAAGGGGAGCATGTGACCTCTTCCCCTTATTCCCAGGATGCAATGCTCAGGCCTGATTGGACAATCATCAGACTTGAACACTGTCACATGTGGAGGTGGAGGAAGTTATTCACCCTGTGTAAGCTCTAACACAAAACTGGGTCAGGTTTTTCTGGGTCCAATGGAAAAATGGGTAGGGAGGGGGAAGATGTTGGGGGGTGTTCTTTTGTTCTTTCAAAAGAACCGATCACTTTGCCCCAGGTTGTCAAAGTTTACCACATTACAATTTAATGTGCAACCTCCTTTAGATTTACCAGTCTAATCAAAACCTAGTTCATCCTGCCAGTCACCTTTCTTCCTTGTTCTAAACTGACCACACAAAGCACAAAAGCTAATCTGTGTTAGGTGGTCAGTTTTCATCCTTTGGCTGGCCATTTAGAGGTACAGGATACTGTGCAGACACACAGCATGCCTGCAATAGGTAGTCTGTTCAACCCCCCCCCCCCAACCAATCGCAGCCTGCCTCTGGCACACACACCCTCCCAATCACAGCCTGCCTCTTGAACACGCCCACTGTTCAAGCGCAACCTGCATCTTTCCTCAGGCTGAACAGACTGCAGAATACAGGCACACCCTGGGGTTGATTTACTAAAGGCAAAAAAGACTGTGCAGTTGCTCCAGGGCTTAGTAAATGGGGTAAAGCTTCACTTTGCAAAGAACACCCAATCATGTGCAAGGAAATTAAAAAAAAATGAATTTTTGCTTGCACGTAATTGGATGATGAAAGGCAGCAAAGCTTCTGCTCATTTACGAAGCACTTTGCAATTGCATTTTGCAAAGTGCACATTCTATTTGCCTTTAGTAAATCAACCTACCTGTGTCTGCACAATGTCCTGTAACTCCACCCTCTACTATCAAGAAGAAAAGATACATGGTCACATGATAGAACATTGTAACCATCTAAAAATGTAAGACAGATCATTTCTGAAACTAAGCAAAAATAGTTCTGGTGCCAAAGTTCTAACTGTATTACAAAGTGTCTATAACAAAGTATGTTCATGACTACATTAAGGGCTCCTTCACACGGACGTGTCCATGTACTGAGCCTGCTCTGCTCAGTGGGGGATCGCTCCGTGGATCCCCGCTAAGCGGGCAGATGACAGGTCCGTCTCTGCACACTGTGCAGGAATGGACCTGTCAGAGTCTCCCCACTGGCTCAGATACAGCACTAGAAGCCATTGGCTCCTGCTCCTTTCAATCACATACAGTGACGAGGGAATGGGAGGCAGAGCTGAGTCCCACTGTCTGTGTCAATAGACGCAGGCAGCAAAGCTAGGGAGCAAGCCGGCACAAGTGCCCCCATAGAAAGTGGCTTGTTAGGGGGGCACTCAGAAGGGGGGAGAAGCCAGGAGCGCCGGCGTGAGACGAGGAGGATCGAGGCTGCTCTGTGCAAAGTCATTTAAAGGAAAAAAATTATGTTTAGAATGACTTAAAATTCTTGTGAAATAAAATGAAGTAAAAATGAGACTTTCGGTTCTAATTCTACATTTTCCTTCCTCCATTCTTGTTGCATCATATAAAAACAAATTCATATATGTTGTAAAGCATTCAAACTGTTTACTGAAATTCATATTTTTTAAACAAAGACCAGAAATAGGCTTCCACAGAAAGTTATTGTGTAATAAAGAAAGATTTTTAGGCCATACTTGCATGTCCCATATACCAGAGCTTAGATCAATTGTATTATTGGCAATACAAGGGTTACCATGAGATTAAACCTAAAGAAACAAAAGGACTGTCAATAGCAGGCTTAACTAAATGGCGGACCACAAGACAGTCCTATTCAGACCGCCAGTCCCCAGTGCAAGATCCCCACCCCCATAGCAGTCATTATAGGCTACAACTGCTGGCATCCAAACCACCAATGAGGTCATGTGCATGCCCCACCCCTGCAGCCTGATCTGCTTCCTAGCTCCTGCCTCTGCCTGCCTGGCTTAGGCAGGCCATAGATGGTGCAAATTTCTTTCTTGCAACCACGGGTTGCAGAAAATAAAATTTCATGATTTCCCCGTCAACGCAGACATTGTTGACAGGAGTCTCTTATTGAAGGAAAATATTTTGCAGAGGGAATGTAAACATTTTTGGAAAATCAAGTTTAAATATGGTCAAATCAAATGTTATTAGAATGTGTTAACTATTATACATGTTATTATATGGATTTTTAGTTACAGTGCCTTGAAAAAGTATTCATACCCCTTGAAATTTTTCACATTTTGTCATGTTACAACCAGAAACGTAAATGTATTTTATGGGGATTTTATGTGATAGACCAACACAAAGTGGGACATAATTGTGAAGTGGAAGGAAAATGATAAATGGTTTTCAACATTTTTTACAAATAAATATGTGTGGCGTGCATTTGTTTTCAGCCCTCTTTACTCTGATAAACCTAACTAAATCCACCTGAATCCACCTGTGTGTAATTTAATCTCAGTATACAGTAAATACAGCTGTTTTGTGAACCCCTCAGAGGTTTGTTTGAGAACCTTAGTGAACAGCATCATGAGAGCCAAGGAACACACCAGACGGGTCAGGGATAAAGTTGTGGAGTGGTTTAGGCTGGGTCCACACTATCTTCACATGCGGCTCACAGCAGGGGTCCAGTGCGTCCCCTTTTACCGTTTCAGGTCCGAGTTCAGCCCAAATTTTTGGCTGAATTCAGTACTGAAACTGACCAAAAGATGCACAGGGTTCCTGTGCAAATTCGCACCGGAGCCGCAGCGGAGATATGTGAACTGGCTCCATAGGGAGGTGGTCAAAATCTCCTGCTATAGCGAATTGGATGCAGGGAACCAGCATCCAATTCGCAATAGTGTGAACCCAGCCTTAAAGCAGGGTTAGGTTATAAAGAAGTATCCCAAGCTTTGAACATCTCACAGAGCACTGTTCAGTCCATCATCCGAAAATAAAAAGATTATGGCACAACTGCAAACCTACCAAGACATGGCTGTCCTCCTACACTGACAGGCCGGGCAAAGAGAGCATTATTCAGAGAAGCAGCCAAGAGGCCCATGGTAACTCTGGAGGAGTTGTAGAGATCCACAGCTCAGGTGGGAGAATCTGTCCACAGGACAACTATTAGTCATGCACTCCACAAATCTGGCCTTTATGGAAGATTGGCAAAAAGAAAGCCATTGTTGAAAGAAAGTCCCGGTTGCAGTTTGCTATGTCCCCCACATGGCTTCTCGCAAACATGTGGAAGAAGGTGATCTGGTCAGATGAGACCAAAATTAAAACTTTTTGGCCTAAAAGCAAAACGCTATGTGTGGTGGAAAACTAACACTGCACATCACCCTGAACACACCATTCCCACCGGGAAACATGGTGGTGGCAGCATTGTGTTGTGGGGATGCTTTTCTTCATCAGGGACAGAGAAGCTGGTCAGAGTTGATGGGAACATGGATAGAGCCAAATACAGGGCACTCTTAGAAGCCTGAGACTGGGAGTGAGGACATCCGGGAGGCACCGCAGCACTGCCCACATCACAGCACCTGCACCACTGCCGCAGGGAGACTGCAGCATCCACTTAACCTCTGCTTCCCACCGCTAATCACCAAAGGGCTTTCGGGGAGAGACCAAAGGAGCCCCCCCCCCCTTCTACTGCAAGAGGTCACCGCAGCAGCCCGGGGCTTGGTGAAAGGGTTATTCACCCATTGCTGATACTGCCAGCAGGGACTGAGCCACTGAGCCTTGGACACCAAGTGTACCCAATTACATACCGCATCCATACTGCATTTACTCCATATATCCTGCATTTATTCCAAACTTAGACTGCACCTGTACCAACCTTATGACGCATTATACCAAACCTTTAACACATTGCCAGAGACTATACCATACCTATACTGCATGCAGCTTAATTAAGACTGTCATTAAGTGCACTAATGCTCTTAAAGGGCCCCAATAATAGCCAGCAGAAGAACATCACAATGAATTTACCCCTCGTGTAATAATTAGTTTGCAAGCTGCCTTTGCTCCCCTGCCCCTCTGCTACCATCCTCCTTTTCTTTGGACAGTGTATACCCAGTCAGTCTAAGACCAACATTGCTGGCATAAATGAGCTCTGGCAGTTTAGTTTCAGCACTCAGGAGATTAAACTTTACTACTGCTCACTGCTACACTTGAGATGGCCTTGCTACTGTTTATGCTTATCTGGACTCCAAATATCATACTATGCCTAGTGTGAAACAATATATTCACGAAGACTGTCCAAAATGATATGCCAAACAATATTGCTACCTAGAAGAATCATTATGCAGCCACAAAATGCTAGGCCTCATAGTCGTTTATGTATGGCTATAAATATATGTCACTGTGGCAAAAAAGAAATTATGACTACACATAAATAATTGCAAAGAATTTTACTTCTAGTGCCTAGTAGAGGTTTGTCTTCCATCAGAAAGAGGATAGAGCCAGTCCTGTTACTGATAGCTGCATATGGAGTCAGAAGTCTGGGGTGCTTAGGGAGAAGTAAGAAGTTATGTAATTTCTTCATCCAGTTTGAGGTGACAGGAACCTAGGAAACAGAGAAGATCAGTTTTATCAGATTAAAAAAAATAATAGATTGTTAAGATCAAAGTGAGATTTATTAACAAATGAAAGTGGAACTCCAGGTACAATGCTGAATATACGGACCCCTGCTAACCTGTTTTGGGTTTTTTTTTTTTTGCATTTTTTTAAACAGATATGACAAAATGTTTTTAACAGTACATTTAATAGAACAAAGGACGCATATAAAACAGAAGTTTATTTTTAGTATGTGCTTACACTTTAATGTACTAGTATGCACAGCATATTAGCATGTTATAGCAGACTTACCTGTCAAACGATCTCCTTCAGCGCTGCAGTGTCAGCACTCGTCTGTCACAGGTGCCGCCATCTTCTCCCAGTCTTCCTTCTAGTTTTGGACTCTTCAGCCACATAAATCACATCATTATGGAACCGAGTTCTGTCATAAATGTACACTGAGCTATGCATGTGTGGCTTAGTGTACATTAATATTGACAGGCGGGGATAAGTACTTACAGTATGCAGGACCGCATTAAGAGCATCACGGGCCTGGTGCTGAGGATTTTGGTGGGCCTTAAGGGCTGCGCATCGGCATGTGCCCTGGTGTTAAAGGCCTAACACAACACTACGGAAGCTGAATGCCAAGCTTCCGTTAGGACTGCCTGCCCGGTGCCTGCATCTTCACAGAATCCAGCTGCATAAACCGCTCATTCACACTGTATGGTCCAGAGAACCTGTGTGAATGAGCCCTTCATTTTTTTAAATATTTTTACAACTTTAAAAAAAAAAAAAAATTTTTTTAATTATTTTTTACAATGTTTTTTCAATGCTGTTGAATGGCTTGGGTGAAATACCAGGGGTCTAAACAGCCCCTGACATCTCTCCTTTGAGACAGAGAAAGTAATTGAGGACACAGATTCTTCAGTTCCTTTCTCTGTAGCCTCAGCTGCACTGCAGATGAATGAACAGGAGACAGAGGCTCCTGTTTATTCATAAACTGAAGCATAGTAAACACATTGTACTATGCTTCAGTTAAGAATGAACACAGTGAGTGATTGATCAGTCACTGTGTTCATTCATTAAAGAAAGGGGTCTGTAAATTACACATTTAATGGTCCCTTCCCCTGCTCTCCATCCTGAACATTCCCCTCTGTACCTGCAGCAGCTGACTGGAGAGGAAAGCTAGAAGCGCTCGGGGGGGGGGGGCACACAGCAGCCTGCAGGGAAATCAGATGTGGGTGTGGGTAGGACAGGGAGGGGGATTGGTACTGCAGGGGGGCAACTACGGAAACAATGCCCTATGTGTCTCTCCCGTCCAACAGCTGAAAGCAGGCAGGAGGGAGAGGGGGAGACTTTCAGCTTCTGCCATGCCATGGTACTGATCATCCTCCCTGTCCTACCCACATCATATTCCCCCTGCTGCCTGAGCCACCCTGTGTGCCCCGTACAGGGGGACAGGTGGTATCCCCTTATCAGCGGACCTGGGTCAGGGGAATCATCTTCCGTTGGCCCATTGTTTTCCTGCACGGCCTGAAGCTGCATCTCCAATATCCTCTACATTAATCCTCCCTACCTAAAAGGCTGAACAAAAGCAAGCAAAGGGCCACATCCAGCCTTTAGGCTGCAGTTTGAAGACCACTGCAGTATACCAAAGTAAAAACTTTTACAGTTGACTACAGCCAAAATTTTGCATCCGAACAAACATTTCAATAAAATACACTAATGTTTTACTATATTTTTGTATTGGGTCTTTTGGCAGGGGGCCCAGGGTTGCCCATTTACCCCCTTCCCATGACCAGTTATGATATACCGGTATATGAAGAAGGGTCATGCAGTGCAGATGGTCACAGGAGAAGATCAGGGACACTCCCAGGACTGTAGAAATCGGGGACAGCTGTCAGCTCCACCTGCCCCTCTCGGGTCTTGGCCACCAACCAAGCCTGCAAACTCGCAGCGGCAGTTTCCTGTCTGATAGAGTACTCAAAGAGTCGGGTCAGCCTGGGATCGATGCTGCTGGCTGGGATGTTGCCCGGAACTTAGGCTTCTTTCCACTGATGGGGTGAGGAGACCACGAAATGCCCGCTATGGATGACCTGCAGCCGAGGACAGAGTCCCTTAGTGTCCAAATCCTGTGTGGCACCCGGGAGCTGTCCATAGATGAAGCCTGCCATGTTGCCCATAATCCTGAGGAAGTGACAGCCAAAAGGGGGACACCCGAACAGTGAATACTCACCCAGTGAGCGCAGGTACACACAATTAGAAGAACAGAGGAACCAAGGACTACAAGTGCTCTCCAATCACCAGTGAACACTAGACATAGCCATGCTTCTTTTAAGTTTACTCTAGCAAGGCACGCCCCTCTGTGTGCTCTTGGCATAGCAGCCCCTTCCGGTACTGTACAACCTAATCCCAACACCCAGCCTAGGCGGTGCGTGCAGAATGCAATGGCGGTCAGGGGAGATCTCTCCCCTGTCAGCCCATTGCTTTCCGTGTGTAGCCTGTTTTATTTTGGACAGGTGGGCCGATATTAAGACAGGGGCCTGGAGCTGCAGCTCCAATAGCCCCTATGTTAATCTGGCCCTGACAGTATGACAGAAGAGACAGATAAGTCGGACCTGTCAGAATTGAATTCTGCTTTAATGCAGAACAAACTGCATTTTACTGGGCACCATCAGTGCCTAGAAGAACAAGATCTTTTTAATTGGGATTTGTTGTGCAAAAGCATCTCAAATGTAATGGAAGTACTGTATATAGCATTTTATTGTTTTTGTGGCCTCTTGCAGAAGTAGTCATAATTGGGGGGGGATCGTAGAACCCTCAATAACCCCGCTGATGCAGTTCCCTTTGTTTCTTCTTGGATCTCATTAGCAGTGACATTAGCTAGAATGACTTTGGCCTTAGACGTCTAGTAAAAGTTTGCACAACATTGTCCCTAAGCTCACAAAACTATACACATATACAGCACTTCATTATATATTTGTTTATTCATTTTTGTAACCTAATGCCGCGTACACACGAGCTGACTTTACAGCAGACTTTGCCCGGCGGACTTTTCGACGGACTTTACGACAGACTTTCTGATTGAACAGACTTGCCTACGCACAATCAACCAAAGTCCGTCGAATTCATACGTCATGATGTACGACCGGACTAAAATAAGGAAGTTCATAGCCAGTAGCCAATAGCTGCCCTAGCGTGGCTTTTTTGTCCGTCGAACTAGCATACAGACGAGCGGACTTTTCGACCGGACTCGAGTCCGTCGGATAGCTTTGAAGCATGTTTCAAATCTAAGTCCGTCTAACTTTTGAGAAAACAAAGTCCGTTGGTGCCCACACATGATCGAATTGTCAGACGAAATCCTGTCCGCCGGGCAAAGTCTGCCGTAAAGTCCGCTCGTGTGTACGCGGCATAAGTATTTTAGGAAGCCATAATCCCTGTTGCCAGTGTATTCACTGCAAGTTGCTGTTAGTGCTACCATCCCCAAAAAACAATTGCTTGTCTAAATGGTGGCACTCCATGAAAAGTTCTTCCAAGTGATTAGCTAGTGACTAAACAGCAAAAAATCTGTTATGCCCTGTACACACGATCGAACATTCCGACAACAAAATCCATTGGATTTTTTCATACGGATGTTGGCTCAAACTTGTCTTGCATACACACGGTCACACAAAGTTGGTTGGAAATTCCGAACGTCAAGAATGCGGTGACGTACAACACGTACGACGAGCTTAGAAAAATGAAGTTCAACAGCCATTGCGGCTCTTCTGCTTGATTCCAAGCATGCGTGTCACTTTGTGCGTCGGAATTGTGTACAGATGATCGGAATTTTCGACAAAGGATTTTGTTGTCGGAAAATTCCAGCTCTCAAACTTTGTGTGTCGGAAATTCCGATGGAAAAAGTCCGATGGAGCCTACAAACGGTCGGAATTTCCGACAACAAGCTCCGATCGCACATTTTCCGTCGGAAAGTCCGATCGCGTGTACAGGGCATTAGGGATATGTAAGAATGATATAACATGAACCACTTTAAAAATAGTGAAGATTACAGGAAAATGACACCCTACTACACAAGATTAAAGGAAAATGGCACCTTGCCACACAAAAGATCAACAAACTATAAAGCTAAGATAGAAAAGATGTTGAGAATTGGCTTCAGCTTGGTTCTCCACCCATAGAAGAACCCCACTAATGCATTTCAGGCGAAAGGTATTGGGTGGGGTCTTCTATGGGTGGAGAACCAAGCAGAAGCCAATTTCTCACTATCTTTTACTATCTTAGCTTTAGCCCTGGTTCACATTGCAGCGATCAAATTGCATGCCAAATCAGCGGCTATTGCCGGCAATGTCACCATCCGAATCAGTGCAATGCCAACTTTACGGTGCCACACCGATTCCGAAAAGTAGTTTCTGTACTACTTTTGGCAACTTCAGCTGAACTCACACGATTTCATTCCCGCTGTCAGTGTGAACCTAAGCTTACAGTCCCCTAATCCTGTGTGTGGCCAGGTGCCATTTTTCTGTAGTCTAAGCTAAGCCTTATGAACCTTATATCCCAACCAGCATACAGTGTCACCAGCCACAAGACTCACCTTCTGCAGCATTAGAGCAGTATTGTTTTTTAGTTTAACCCACACCAAAAAGCGTGAAGATGATGAAAATGGTAAGGGACATTTCCAGGTCCAGGGAATTTTAGTGAAATATACAGTTTAAATGTTAAATATTTCCCTGCAAACCACATTTTCGGGTCAAGTCACACAAACTATTATGTACAGACACATGCTTATCTGAGGGAAGGAAGCACATTAAAGGCCTCTTGGTTCATAGGCTGGCTGAACCTGTTTAGCGTAATTGCCAGTATAATTCCTCCACCCAGGCAGCCCAGGTGCAGCACACAGCTTGTGATTGATATGAATGACTGTGCACTGATGCACTTGTGTATATGACAGGGTACAACATATGGGCATATGCACAAAAACAGAAAAATGTCTCATTTTTGCATGCACCCGTTTGCTGTATGCAAGAGTACAAACAATGAATATGAAGAAGTTGCAGTACTATCCAGAGGCCTGTGAACTTTCTAAATCTTAAGAGAGGGGGCTAGGAGGTCTATAAAGCAGTAGTATGGCCTTACCAAGGTTATACAGCTGCTTAAAAACAAAACGTACAGTAGTGCGGTTTAAAAAAAATGCATTGCTCTTCACCTGCTCCGGTACTCTGAAGCAAGCACAGTGTGATTAAAAATAAGTTTGTGGAAAAAAATAAAAGGCAAGGTCATGTGACTGAGAGAACTCATCACAGGATCCCCACCAAGGGCTACATTTATGAATGGCTCGTAAAATGTAGCCCACAATGTTGAGTAATAATGAGGATAGCGGAAAGCTATATCTGCTTTCTGTTATAAATGGAGCCCAAGCTGAACTGCACTAGCCGTTTACTTGTTGCCTGAGTTGCTCTGGTGGGTGGAACACAGGCAAACATAACATGGAAGCCTAATAAACCATAACAACTTGGAGGCCATGAATTTTTTACAGCCGATCACTACTGTAAAAATAGTGGCAACCAATTTCTCCATACAGCAACCTGCAGTACCTACTGTTATCTGTTCTGAGTCAGTGAAAACAAAAATACACTAACCACAAGTTAATCGAAGAGTCTCAAATTTTAATTACAAATGCTCCCTCCCCCTCAGCCTGCCACACTCCCGTTGGGCTTGAGAATATCTAGAAATGATAGTCTCCATTACCCTAGAATCTGTCAGCAGGTTCCCTTGTTAATAGCAGTGCTTAATATTCATGAGTAAATATTTTAAAGAAATAATGACGGCAAACAGCCAAATGGCTGCTGAGACGAGCAAGGGGGGGAAAGAACTTCCTTTTTGAGCTATCGCACTTGAGACGGGAGAGAATATGAACAGGAATTTATCATGATTAGGGAAATGCAGTGGGGAGATGTAGTTATGGAGGAGGAGGGTAAAAAAGATGAATTTGAGCAATAATTTTAAATAAAGGAAGCCAAATGGAATTGTTTCTCCTTCTCCGATTCTACTTGCTGAATTTTCTCCTTCGAACAATTTATGATGCCAATTATGAGGTAAACCGTATGCTGGAAGTTCTGCAAAAGTTTGGCCTGCGCAGAAGCTGTTCTCTGCAACTGCTGTGCATATGACTTCCCTGAGAAGGCAGAGAGAGCGTCTGAAACATCACCTTCACTAAAGGTTACCAAGTGAAGATGATTTAGACCTTGTGCACAGTGGACTTAAAAACAGGCGTTTGCTGTTATTTTCTGCCTGTAAAAGCACATCTATGTTAGCCTAAGTGTCCATGCACACATAGATGTTTACAGATGTATTAGAAGAGGCTAGAAAAAAAAAAATGATCAAAAGTGTGTAGACAGGTTGAATTGTGTTTGGTTCTAGTAAGTTAGTGGCTGACCCAGGTGGGGAAAGGGGTTAACTTGTGGAAGTTCAGTTCCCAGGCTTTTTGGTGCTAAGCAGTCCACTTGTGCTATAAAAAGGGGGAAGGCTGAGGTCCAGGAGTTGGCTCTTCCTAGCTGAACTGGTTGGTTCTGTACGTGGAATACGGACTGCTGCTGAAGACATCAGGACTTCTGGAGACATCCAAGCCATGAACAATATCATAATGGACTCTCACCTCACAGAGGTATGCTTGAGCAGCCCAGCCATAGTAGTTAGGGTTAGTGGAAGAACGTTGTTCATATTGAACTGTATGCTGTAACCACATCAGTAAAAATTACCTTAACAATTATGAGCCTGGTCTGAAGTTATTCAAAGAGGTGCATGTTGGTTCTGGGTCTGTAAAGCACATAGGGGTATGAAGTAATATCATTACAAAGGGTTAACTCAGCAAAGACAAGAAGAGGAGTATAGTTGCCATGGGTTACCAAGTAAAGGAACAAGCTACAAGCCACCATTATTTACGTGTGCTACCTGGTAATGCGACAGGTCCTCCAGTAGCAAGGGGGTCGATGTCTGGCTCCCTCCTTAACAGTCGGTTTCCAGTAGCAATTGGATCCGAACCCGCATTACGGAGATTCATGGCCGGATCACGAGGTACGGGAAGGAGTTAAGTGAGAGCACGCATAAGGTCTGCACTATGTGCACAGCAGGACCCCATTCTGTTACTGGGAGTGGGGTAATAGAGGTACGCTGGACTGGTGGAGTGGGCATAGGCTCAGCATGTCCTCCCTAATGCAACATACAAGTTACAGTGCGTAGTGACATGGGACAAGTCACTTTTCACAGGAACTCTGTATTTCTTTGCTGCACATGGTAAAGGCTTATTTCTAAGTCTGGGAACTGCCTTAATGTTAGATTCTTCACATGACTGCAGTCTCCGCCTGATCCTGGGCATTGCTGAGCATGCACCATGGAAAAGGTACCCCCGCGTGTAGGGCAAGCATGTTCAGGAGAGGAGCTGAAGAACAGAAAAAGCGCTGAACATACCTAAATGCGTGTAAATTTGCGTAACTGCGCCTATACACTAGATGAGTTTAGGCACATTAATGCATACCTGTGGCTGTAATAAATTAATATGCTGGCCAATGGAATCCATTAACATTCAAATGCTTGACACATCTAATCGCGTGTGTAATACACCGCTTCAGATGCATTTTTTAAGCAGCTTTCCTTCTACTACGATTTCTGGTGTTTAGACACAATGTGTGCATGATTCCTTATACAGTCAGGATTAAGATGGCTTGGTGACCGATATAATGACAGGTTCTGTGCAGTTTTAGAATTTTTCACATCCTGCACTGCAGACTAAAATGAAAAAAATTGGGGCTGAGGGTATATTCCTAATTATTTATGTATTTTATGTATAATTTGTTATTTAAAATGACTAGAAGAAAGGTGCTATCATAGAAAAGGCTTTGGTTCCTGCTACAGGCCCCAATATATCATTTACCTTTTTCATCAGCATGGTAACTTTTGTTATTCGATCTTGAGCGCAATACCACTGCTCACTCAGCTGCTTAGTGATGTAAAAATGTTTTCCCAGCTGGTAGTAGAAGAAAAGCTTTGAAGGTGGAGCCTGCATTCCCAGCTCAGATCCATCTCTCTGAAAATCAATAAATCAGGTTAGTAGTCATGTACGGCATGAGAAGATCACAGCGACTTCAAAATGTTTACATTAAAAGTGGCAATTACAAAATATACAGTAATCAAGCAAAACCCAAGTTACATGTGGACTTAAACGTAAGGGACTAGCTGGTGGGGGGGGGGCTAAACTCCTCACTCCCTCAACAGCTGGCAGTCTACTCTGCCTAATTTACAGAGCTGGAATGTGAATGTGTTTATGTACACTGCAGGACCCAGTGGTCCTGCATTGTGTATAAAGACTTCAGTAAAGGGAGCGGCCAGTGAAGAGCAGCAGCTTTGGGGGATTGGTCATCTGGTAATGAGGAATCCAGGGAGAGCAAGACATAAGAGATAGATATCTAGTTAGATAGACTTTGTGCTAACAACCTTCATTTTCATAAGCATACTTCCATTATCCTTTAAAAGCTGTGTAGCATGTCTTAATGTGAATGTGCAAACCAATACCCAGAGTTAGAATAAATACACTATGGGTCTTTCCTCTTATGTTTTATATGATTGAAATCTCGCTGGGAGCTGTGGACTTTGAGTATCTAGCCAGTGGAAGCAGTGCCACTATACTACTGCAAAGCGCTATTGACCTCTTCTTACTGGTGAGGTCTATTCAAGGAGGTAAAAGAAAGGACACCCTTAGGTGGGGTGAAGGGCACTGAGGTGTGTGTTTTCTGTTAAGCCAAGATCTGTTCTAGTAGATGGGATTGCACAGTCAGGAAGATCAACTATATTGGATTTTTATGGACTTTTTTTTTTCATGGACTGATGTCTATGATTCTTTATGATTTATATGCATTTTTTCACATAATATGCTGTGTGTTATTTATCTGATGGCCACGCATATATTGTTTTAAGCACTATAGTCAGATACACTTATATATATTAACAACGAATATAAAAAGTCTACACACCCCTGTTAAAATGTCAGGTTTCTGTGGTGTAAAATGAGACAAAGATAAATCATTTAAGAACTTTTTCCACCTTTAATGTGACCTATAAACTGTACAACTCAGTTGAACAACAAACTAAAATCTTTTAGGTGGAGGGAAGTAAAAATAAAAAACTAAAATAATATGGTTGCATAAGTGTGCACACCCTTAAACTAATACTTTGTTGAAGCACCTTTTGATTTTAGTTATGAGTCTATCAGGATGACACATCTTGACTTCACTCTTCTTTGAAAAAACACTCCAAATCTGTCAGATTGCAAGGGCATCTTCTGTGCACTGCCCTCTTCAGATCACCCCACAGGTTTTCAATCAGATTCAGGTCTGGGCTCTGGCTGGCCCATTCGAAAACTTTAGTCTTCTTCTGGTGAAGCCATTCCTTTGTTGATTTGGATGTATGCTTTGGGCCATTGTCATGCTGAACGATGAAGTTCCTCTTCATGTTCAGCTTACTAGCAGAAGCCTGAAGGTTTTGTGCAAATATTGACTGGTATTTGGAACTTTTCATAATTCCATCTACCTTGACGAAGGCCCCTGGTCTAGCTTGAGGTAAAACAGCCCAAAAGCATGATGCTGCCACCACCATGCTTCCTTGTGGGTATGGTGTTTTTTTTGGTTATGTGCAGTGTTGTTTTTGCGCCAAACCTTTCTTTTGGAATCATGGCCAAAAAGTTCAACCTTGGTTTCATCAGACCATTAGGCCTCATTCTCAAGAGGCAGATCCGCTTCCACGGAGTCGACCTCGGTCCGCCGGCTCAGCGGGAGATCTCTCCGTTGATCTCCGCTGAGCCGGCGGATGACAGGTCCCTCTCCGCTCAGTGCCACTGGTTTCTATGGAGAGATCGGACGAAAATGGACCGCATGTCCGTTTTCATCAGATCTCACCTGATCCGATCCGCCAGCGACTGATCTGATAGTAGAGGCATCCGTCTGCTTTTAGCAGATCGGACGGGGTCGGATGTCAGCGGACATGTCACCGCTGACATCCGTCGCTCCATAGACTAGCATGGAGCGTACGTTCAGGTCCGCCATCAAAACTGACAGGCGGACCTGAACGGTCCGACCGTGTGAAAGGGGCCTAACACATTTTCTCACATGGTTTTAAGAGAATTCAGGTGTGTTTTAGCAAAATTTAGCCGTGCTTGAATGTTTTTTTTTCGTAAGAAAAAGCTTTTGTCTTGCCACTCTACACCATAGCCCAGACATATGAAGAATACGGGAGATTTTGTCACATGTACCACACAGCCAGTACTTGCCATATATTCATGCAGCTCCTTTAGGGTCCATTCACACAGGGGCAACTTTGGTTCCGACTTCAAGTCGCCCCTAGTCGCCTCAAGTCGCGCTAGATGAAAAAATCAATGTAAGTGAATGGATCCGTCTTAATGCACACTACTGCAGTCGCCACGACTTCAGAAAAGGTTCCTGTACTACTTCAATCCGACTTCTAGGCGACTTCTACCCATTGATTTTAATGGAAGTTGCCTCCAAGTCGGATCCCCTGTCTTAACTGAAGCAACTTTCCAGGAAGTAAAAATAGTTTTCTAGGTAAACCCCTCCCTCCCACAGAGCTAATTATTATGTGATTGGCCACTGGCAAAGTCCCCTTCCTGGAGGCAAATTCAGGTTGCTTGTAAGTTGCCCCAAGTCGCGCTGTGATTCATACTCAAGTCGTGTCCAAGTTGCCTCCCAAAGTCGTGCTGGAAGTCGTGTTGCCCCTGTGTGAATGGACCCTTAATGTTGCTGTAGGCCGCTTGGCAGCCTCCCTGATCAGTTTTCTTCTTGTCTTTTCATAAATTTTGGAGGGACGTCCAGTTCTTGGTAATGTCACTGGTGTGCCTTATTTTCTCCACTTGATGACTGTCTTCACTGTGTTTCATGGTATATCTAATGCCTTGGAAATTCTTTTGTACCCTTCTCTTGACTGATACTATTTAACAAGGAGATACCTCTGATGCTTTGGAAGCTTGGCTTTTGCGGTAGAATGGGACCAAGAAAATGTCAGGAAAGATCTACTAGAACAGTTGAACTTTATTTGGGGTTAATCAGAGGCATCTTAAATGATGGCAGGTGTGTACTGACAGATGTGTACTGAGTTTAAATGTGATTGCTTAATTCTGAACATAGCTACATAAGAGGGTGTGCACATTTTAACAGGGTTGTATAGACTTCATATGCACTGTGTGTGTGTGTATATATATATATATATATATATATATATATATATATATATATATAATATATATATAATTTTTTTTTTTTTTTTTTTCTTTACACGTGAGAGGTGATCATTATATTATTGTTCTTTTAGTTTAAAAGGAACAATGTTGGATGTACTACATAGAAATACCCCAAATACCCCAATGAGATTTTTCCTTCTGTCAGTGCTTTTCTGTTGACTCCCTTTCCTTTCTTTTCCTTGTTTTTCAGGATAAAAACACAGGGCTGATCTTCCAAATTAAGCCATAGAGCATGATAACTGCCATGACAGAAGTTAAAACCCAATTAAAAAGCATAAAATCCAGTGTTGAAATGTAAACACATCAACAAATACATTTAAAGAAGAGAAACGATCCCCATATTCAAATAATAGCACAATAACCATATAAGGAATGTATTTATTTTTATGATGTAGTACCCTCTACTTTAGGTAGGTGCTATAAGTTGGATTTTTCGTAAGTGCAGGTAAATGTAATCAGGCCTAGCTGTAAGCTAACCTGATGACAAACACAAAAAGACACAACACGTGTTCAGTAGTCAATACTCCTTTAACACTCCAAAGACATGCAGGGAGGTTGATTGGCTCCTGTCTAATTTGGTCCTAGTATGTTTATGCATGAATATGAGTTAGGGACCTTAGATTATAAGCTCCTTGAGGGCAGTGATAGATGTGAATGTAAAATATATATGTGGGATGCACTGCTTAAATTGAAAGCACTATATAAGTACCTGTAATAAATAAATAAATAAACTGCATGCACAAGGTGCAGATGGTTTGAACTATTCAAAACAGTGGCAGCCGGTCCATAAGGGCCCCCCCCCCCAAAGTTCCCAAAGTTAGTTTGCATAATCATAGAACAATTTAGTTTAAAATAAATAATATGTTAAAAAATGTTAGTCATATTATCAAAGTTAAAAAATGTTAGGACCGATTGATTTTTATATAAATGATAATATGACTAATGGGTTTCTATTAGATCCGAGATTTTTTACAAGCTTGTGATTAGAGCCTGAGGCTCTAATTGGCTTGTTTTAGGTTGTCTGTGCACTGTACTGCTCCCCAAACCCTCCCACTTGTGATTTTAGCAAATCAATTTCTGCCATCGCGTCACTTCCGGTTTCCGGCTTCTCCTCCCAGCTGAAGATTTGGAACCCGGAAAGAAGACCGGGTTAACACAGAAGCCCCCGGGTATCAGGGGAGCCATGACCGCTGGATTGCTCTGTTTGAAGGTAAGTCTCACAGCGTCCGCTGGTGAGTGCGAACCTGGAGGGGTTTGTTTGCCCCCCCAAAAATAAATTGGTACCAGCCGCCACTGCTTCAAAGGTAAATGAATGAAAGAGACAATGAAGTTTCTGTATGTTATATTGCATTGTATACTACAGTGAGCACAAAGCCACATTGTACGAAGACTGTGCCATGTGAATCCCTGTCTGTACCCTAAAAGTCAAAGCAGCAGTATAATGCACTGTATACCAAAGTATTCGCAAGGCCACATTTCAAATTACAGATACTGTACACCACAAATCTAGAGTGAGTACAGATGATGGATTTACGGTATGTCCATCACCATGTGGATCCATCACCATGTTGCTTTGGTAAAGTTGGTACAGCTCCCACAGTTCCAAACTGGGCAAACAATCTAGGAGGAAATGGCCAGATGGGTTTATATTTTTTCAAATGTTTGGATAAAAAAATCTGTGTAAATCAAGAAGCCACTGTATCCCAAACAGCAGACACTTTTAGTAACTCAATGAGATAAAAAGAACCATATTAGTGCTTACTGAATATAAGCAGATCCTCTACAGATATACTGGGGTTGATTTACTAAAGGCAAGTGCAGTTGTTCCAGAGCTTAGTAAATGAGGCGAAGCCCCACTTTGCAGAGAATACCCAAGCACGTGCAAGGAAAAAAAAACAAAAAAAAAAAGTGTTTTTGCTTGCACGTGATAGTAAATGAGGAGAAACTCTGCTGACTTCCATCATCCAAAGCTCTGGGGCAACTGCACTTCCAGAGTGGCTTGCAACTGCATTTTGCAAAGTGCACAGTCTATTTGCCTTTAGTATATCAACCCCAGCGTATGTACTGTACTAGTGTAGTGTGCTTTAATATGCATATGGTTAATGTTTCTCCTTGATTAATAATCAAGGATTATAATCCTAGGATTATTTTATAATAAGTATGATATTTTAGGAATTTGTTGTTATGTTTACATTTCAGTCTTGGATCACATAATTTTGCCTTATATTTTTACTTAGTGCACTGTTGAAACACCATAAAATGTGGCTTGAGCTTGCTGCTTAACGTTGTAAGAATGTTGGTGCTTAGATTATAACTAAGTAAAAATGTATTGAATTTCATTTGGTGTCCCAAAATATGCTCAGTTAACTTCCTTTGCATTACCATCTGAATTTCATAAAGTGAACTCACCAGAGTAGCGAGAGCAATGCTGTTGTCCACAGTCACATTTTTTGTTAAGACAATCCCTGAGTCTAAAATTGTTAAGCCTTGACCTTGACAATCTAAAAATATTCTTCTTAATTCTTCTAGGAATTCATAGTCATTCTTCTTGACTAAAGCTCCATATTCATCTTGTATTGGTTTTGTTAATAACTTTAAATCTGAAGAATTTGGAAAGTGTGTTGTCAGAGCATGGCGCAGACTTGATGGAACAGAGGGGACTGATGTGCAATTATAAGATACATCAGGAGAGGAACTTGTACATAGATTACTTGTAACAGTGTTATTACACAAGCCCTGGCTGTTTAGATCAAAGTGGATGTTTTCCCTTTGACCAGATTGATCTAGAGAGGTATTATTGGACTGAAAAGTTGATTTTAGTATAGAGCTTGTGACTTGGTAGGGTTGATCAGGAAAAGAGGTTACGCTTTGGCAGGGGGAATCTGCAAAAGTTGACATGCTCTGGTATGGTGGATCAGAAGAAGTAGTGCTTTGGTATGGTGGATAAGAAGAGTCAGTACTATGGTAGAATGGATCAGAAAAGAAGTTTATACTATCACTGACTGGATCAGGAGAGGATGCTGTGCTTTGGTAGGGTAGATTAAGACAGAAGATTGTGGTCTGGCAAATGGAATCAGCAGAGACACTATTAATTTGGTGTGGCAGATCTTCAGAGGAAGTTGTGCTCTGGTATAGCGAGTCATCAGAGGTCGTGTTTTGATAAGTTGGATTAAAGGATGTTGTGCTCTGGCAGGATGGATCATTGGAAAATACTGTCATATCATTGGCTGGATCAGAAGAGGAAGCTGTGCTCTGGTAGTCAGAATAAGAAGAGCTTGTGATCTGTTGTGGAGAATCATCATAGGAGGTTGTATTCTGGTGTGGTGGTTTATCAGAGGAGATGGTGCTATGGTGTGGTGGAATATGACAGGAGATTGTACTCTGGCAGAGTGGGTCAGTAGAAATGTTTGTTCTATAATTGACTGACTCAAGAGAGAAAGCTGAATTCTGGTAATAAGAATCAAGGGAGGATCCTGTGATCTGGTATGGTGAATCATCAGAGGAAGTAATGTTCTTGCACAATGGATCAAAAGAAATTGTGTTCTGGTAGGATGGGTCAGTAGAGAAGTTTGGCCTATCATTGGCTTGATCAGGAGAGGAAGCTGGGTTCTGGTAGTATGAATCAAGAATAGAGCCTGCGATCCGATGTAGTGGATCATGAGAGGAGGTTGTTTTCTGGTGTTGTGTATCATCAGAGGAGGTTGTGTTCTGGTGTGGAGAGCTATCAAAGGGGATTGTGCTCTGGTGTGGTGGTTCATCAGAGGAGACTGTGTTCTGGTAGAATAAGTCAGTAGAGACGTTTGTCCTATAATTGCCCAGATCAGCAGAGGACACAGGGCCCTGGCAGTAGGAATCAAGAGAGAAGCCTGTGCTCTGGTGCAGTGGATCATAAGAGGAAGTTGTGTACTGGCATGGTGGATTATCCGAGGTGGCTGTGCTCTGGTGTGGTGGATAATTGGAGAAGGTAATGTTTTGGTAAGTTGGATCATCAGAGGAGGCTTTGATCTGGTAGAATGGGTTAGTAGAGAAGTTTGTCCTATCATTGGCTGGATCAAGAGAGGATGCTGAGCTCTTGTGGTAGTAATCAAGAGAGGAGCCTGTGCTCTGGTGTGGTGGTTCATCAGAGGAGGCTGTGCACTGGTGCAGTTGATCATCAAAGAAGGTTGTGTTCTGGTGTGGAAAGTCATCAGAGTAAGTTGCTCTCTGGTGTGGAGGATCAATAGAGGAGGTTGTGCTCTGGTGTAGGGGATCATCAGAGGATATTGTGCTTTGGTATGCTAGATCACAAGAGGAGGTCATGTTTAGGTAAGTTGGATCCAAAAAAGTTGTGCTATGGTAGGATGGGTCAGTAGAGAGCCTTGCCCTATCATTGGCTGGATTAGGAGAGGAAGTTGTGCTCTGGCAGTGGAAATAAAAAAAGGAGCCTGTGATATGGTGTGAAGGATCATCAGAAGAGGTTGTGCTCTGGTGTGGAGGATCATCAGAGTTGGTTGTGCTCTGGTGTAGTGGAATATCAGAGCAGGTTGTACTCTGGTGTAGTGGGTCAACGGAGGGGGATGTTCTCAGATGGGGATGATCATTGGAAGAAGTTATGCTCTGGTTTGGTGGATCATCAGATGAGGTTGTGCATTGTTGCGGTTGATCATCAAAGGAGGTTGTGCTCTGGTGTGCAAAATCATCAGGGGACGTTGCTCCCTGGTGTGAAGGATCATTAGAGGAGGTTGTGCTCTGGTGTAGCGGATCATCAGAGGATATTGTTCTCTGGTAAGCTAGATCACCAGAGGAGGTCATGTTTTGGTAAGTTGGATCCAAAAAAGTTGTACACAGATGGGGAGTATCATTGGAGGAAGTTATACTCTGGTGTGGTGGATCATCAAAGGAGGTTGTGCTCTGGTGAAGGGGATCTTCAAAGTAGGTTGTGCTCTGATGTGGAGGATCATCTGAGAAGGTTGTGCTCTGGTGTGGTAGATTATCAGAGGTGGTCATGTTTTGGTAAGTTGGATCCAAAGAACTTGTGGTTTGGTAGCAAGGGTAAGTGGAGAAGTCTATGCTATGGTAAGATGCATCAGGAAAAAAGGCTTTGTTGTTACTGACTAGATCAGGAGAGGAAGCTGCACTCTGGTAGTGTGGATCAGCAGAGTATGTTGTGTTCTGATTTGTTAAATGATCAAATGAGGTTGTGCTCTGATAGTGTGGATCACCAGAGGAAGTGGTGCTTTGGTATGGTGCATTATCAGAGGGGGCTTTACTCTGGTATGGTAGATCATCAGGGACGGTCATGTTTTGGTAAACTGGTTCAGAAGAAGTTTTGTTCTGGTAGGATGCATCATGAGAGAGGTCTGTGCTCTGGTAAGATGGAACAGTAGAGGATGTTGTATTATTGTTGGCTGGATCAGGAAAGGAAACTGTGCTCTGATCAACAGAGGAGCTTGTTTTCTGGTATGGTGGACAATCATAGGAGGCTGTGCTATGGTACTGAGGATCAGCAGAAATTAGACTTTGGAATGGTGGTTCAGAAGAGTGCCTGGAGTCTCTAAAACAAGGTTTCTGCCTTCGTTTAGAAAGTTCAATATCTCTGTGATGTTCTGCATTTATTACACCACTAGAGGCATCATTTTGTACACATGTCTTGATAGAATTCTTCATTGCTGTCGAGTTTCTCGTATACACAGAAGTTTGAACCCCCAGTGGTGTGTTTTTCCCCATAATGGATGAACTATGACAAAGCACAGATTTTATGTTTGACATCTCCTTTATATCTTCCAGCTGAGAACATTTATCTGAAAATGTGCTATTTTCAGTGCCCTTGGTTTGAATTGTAATTACAGATGTTATATGGTCCTGTAGCTCACCGTCTTTATGGAATACTGGCTTTACAAGAGTAATGCTGTTAAATTTATTAGTGTCACCTTCAGCAGACGTGGACATATTTGTGTTGTCTGCACCACTGGATATGCCTAACTGTGGTGTTAGCCTTCCAAGTGTAACTCCTGTTTCCTTAGAACATGTTTCCACATGTGTAGTGTTCGTGTTTTTAAAGCCCATATCGTGTATGCCCTTATGTACACTAATGAAGGGAGGTTTGTTCTGTTGTTCTTTTTCTTTAAAATAATATATTTCATCTTCTTCACAGTGCTTTACTTTTGTGAAGCAGACTTTTGCTAAATCACAATCAAGATCCTTCTGACCTTCAGATCCTTTTGTACGTTCACTATCAAAAGAATTATTATCTTTAGTGGGTGTAGGGCATTGGTTATTCATTTTCTGTTCAGGTGAGGTGAAAACTGATATTGTTTGCATAGATGCATTTTTTGGATCACATAAAGGGCCTGAAGGTTTTGATGTCACAAGATTTTCACTAAGGATCTCACCACAGCATTTCCCCACACATTCTGTGCCACAGGTTGGCATACCCTTGCAGCTATTCCCAGGCAGACAAGATCTTGGCACATGCCATACTTTAGCCCTGGAAGATGCATTATATAATTTGTCTGCGTCACAATCTTTGACATTCAATTTTTCTATATAAGGACTTTGTGCATTAAAAAGTTGTGGATCAGAGTGTTTTACCCACATACATTTTATTTCTTCTGCAGGATCATTTATTTTTAGTTGACATTTGTCTGGTGTGCTCACATAAACATCACTTAAATCTTCATTTTTCATATAATTTTGACTGATTTCCAAATAATTTTTATTCTGCTCTAGTGTATTTAGCTGCAGTGTTTCCAAATCACTATAAAGATCGGTAGTATTGTCTATTCGAAGTTCAGAGTCCCCTATACCACTGTCACCTTTATATTCATTGTGTATTGCCAACGATTCGATTGTTGCCTGTGAATCACAGATTAGTTCGCCTATTATCTGTTTTCTTGCAAAAGCATCTTCTGAAAGTTCAAGTTTGTTAAAGATTGTGTTTTTTGTTACATAATCTGTAGATTTAATATTTTCATAAATTTCCAAATCATCTCCCATGATGACATTTGATGTTCCAGTTTCTGAACATGTCTTCACGCTAAATGGCATAGCAATATTAGCTGTAGGCTTTCCTGGGGAAAAAAATGGTGCAAAAGAGATTGGCGGATGATCTATTAAATAATTAATTATGCTGGTTTGTTGGCCAACATCTGTGGGCTGTTGAGCTGAGGTTTCACTAACTGCTGTTCTAACCACATGAACATGGCTTTGAGTTCCCCCAGAAGGCAACATCTGTGCTGTAATATCAATATCAGTTTCAGTTGTTATTTGATGCTTCATAGCTGCACCAATACCCTCTTGAGCCATGGTAATCTCTTGTTTTCCTTCTTGTTGAACTTGGGACGTTGGGCAAGGAATATGTGGATTAAAACCATCTCTTGAGAGCTTGCTGCAGTCATCCCCATTTCCTATCATGATGCTGTAAAATGAAGACATTATTAGAACAATTTTGTGAATGATTTCAATTTTTTTTATTTAGTCATTTCAACAAAGTCAACTTTGCTTGTAATAGCCAATATACAGTATGTTGCAGTAATAACTATAATTCAATTATAATTGGTAAGGGTGAATATTTAGGGCTTGTTCACATAATCAGTGTGTAGGCAGGTAGTGTTTAATGCTGCCCCAACGGGAAGTTAGGGGTTAACTGCATTTACCAGGTTTTCCTTGGTGGGCTTTCTTGGGTCTGACTCTCAAGTCCTGTGTGCTATAAAAAGGAATAGTGCCCTGATCCTGGAGGGGAAATCTCACACACAGAGATGTCCATTTCTGAATGTGAGAAAAGCCAAGATCCTGATCATCTTGGCTGATCTGTTATGTGTGCCAGTTTATAAAGCTGAGGTGAGGAGCAGAGAACATGTTCTTCACTTCTCATCACAGGACACACCCTTCTGTCATTCACTTTTACACAGATGGCCGGTTTGTGAAGGTGACATCTGAAGATCTCACTGGCCATCTCTGTAAAATCTCAGCTTCTCCAGCCCAGAGGTAGAGAATTGCGGTGAGAAGCTGCTTTAATGTGAGGAAGAAGGCTTCTTTCCTCCTAATATCAGCACCATTAAAAATAAATAACTATATACAGTATGTGTATACACACATACAGTATGTCACAAAAGTGAGTACACCCCTCACATTTTTGTAAATATTTTATTATATCTTTTGATGTGATAAACACTGAAGAAATTACACTTTGTTATACAAGCTGTACACCCGCTACTTTACATTGTAGCAGTGTAAATTTGCTGTTCCCTCAAAATAACTCAACACAGCCATTAATGTTATGAACTGCTGGCAACAAAAGTGATTACACCCCTAAGTGAAAATGTCCAAATTGGGCCCAATTAGCCATTTTTTCTCCCAGTTGTCATGTGACTCGTTAGTGTTACAAGGTCTCGGGTGTGAATGGGGAGCAGGTGTGTTAAATTTGGTGTTATCGCTCTCACTCTCTCATACTGGTTACTGGAAGTTCAACATGGCTCCTCATGGCAAAGAACTCTCTGAGTATCTAAACAAAGAATTGCTGCTCTACATAAAGATGGCCTAGGCTATAAGAAGATTGCCAAGACCCTGAAACTGAGCTGCAGCACGGTGGCCAAGACCATACAGTGGTTTAACAGGTTCCACTCAGAACAGGCCTCGCCATGGTTGACCAAAGAAGTTAAGTGCACATGCTCAGCGTCATATCCAGAGGTTGTCTTTGGGAAATAGACATATGAGTGCTGCGAGCATTACTGCAGAGGTTGAAGGGGTCAGCCTGTCAGTGCTCAGACCATACGCCGCACACTGCATCAAATTGGTCTGTATGGCTGTTGTCCCAGAAGGAAGCCTCTTCTAAAGCTGATGCACAAGAAAGCCCGCAAACAATTTGCTGAAGACAAGCAGACTAAGGACATTGATTACTGCAACCATGTCCTATGGTCTGATGAGACCAAGATAAACCTATTTGGTTCAGATGGTGTCAAGCGTGTATGGCCTGGTGTCAGGAGCTACAGTTCATTGAGGCAACCATGAATGCCAACATGTACTGTGACATATTGATGCAGAGCATTATCCCATCCCTTCAGAGACTGGGCCACAGGGCAGTATTCCAACATGATAACGACCCCAAACACACCCCCACGACAACCACTACCTTGTTAAAGAAGCTGAGGGTAAAGGTGATGGACTGGCCAAGCATGTATCCAGACCTAAACCCTATTGAGCAACTGTGGGGCATCATCAAACGGAAGGTGGAGGAGCGCAAGGTCTCTGACATCCACCAGCTCCATGATGTCGTCATGGAGGAGTGGAAGAGGACTCCAATGTCAACTTGTGAAGCTCTGGTGATTGGTGAACTCCATGCCCAAATGGGTTAAGGCCGTGCTGGAAAACAATGGTGTCCACACAAAATATTGACACTCTGGGCCCAATTTAAACATTTTTATTTAGGGGTGTACTCACTTTTGTTGCCAGCAGTTTAGACATTAATGGCTGTGCGTTGAGTTATTTTGAGAGGACAGCAAATTTACACTGTTATACAAGCTGTACACTCACTACTTTACAGTTGTAGCAAAGTATAATTTCTTCAGCGTTGTCACATGAAAAGATTTAATAAAATATTTACAAAAATGTAAGGGGTGTACTCACTTTTGTGAGATACTGTACATATATCTAGGCTTGAGGAACTCTGGTGTGCACTGAATGAAAAGGAGAGATATGTTTAGATATTTCTAGGGTGTCAGCTTTGGACTCCATAGGTCAGTTTTTAAGTGACTAGTACTGTCTAGGTTTAGATATATAAAGGTTCTTGTAATTACCTTTATTTTCTAGGCATCCTTCTATATGTGTACAGGGAGCCTCCTAACCAAAGAGCACACTAGACTGCAAACCCGACTCCTTCTGTCCCAAAAACAAACAAAATGCACCTGGGGGTCAATGAAAGTAGACTTTTTGGTTTGTGAAATGTTGGAGAGGTACGTGGCAGAAATCCAAACCATCAAGATTGCAATTCAGAGTAAGCCATCATGAGACTGGCTCACGAAAGAGAATATGGAGTTTAATAAAAAAAAGTATTTGCAAGTACCATGGGGTGACTAAACGTAGGCAGTACTGTTGTTTCGAACTGGTTGCTTAGTTGCTAGTCTAAATTGGTTCATGAACTACTTTCAACTCCTAGCAAAGTTGACCTATAGTAGCATAAGATATTTGTTTAAGTGCATACTGCCAAGAAATATGTAACACAAAAACAATGGAAAGACAAATGAAGAAATCTAAAGCACCAGGTGCCTAACCATGTGTATATAACATATAATCTTGGCAATAGGCACAGTACATCAAGCACGTGATTACTGTATGTAAAAGTCATGTTAAGGACATCAGTAATAATTCAAACTCACTAAAAGTACAAGATGATTTTTCATTAAACATGTCAAAATAGATTTATGTATAATTAATGACACCAGAACTCAACTTTTTAGGCCAGTATGGGTATTTCTAAATACTGTTACCAGCCTAGTCAATCTATATAAAAGTCCAAAATAATTTCAGTTTTCCTTACAAATGTTGGTACAGTTGCACTTATATTGTAGCTTCCTCTGCCTCTTGTCTCCCCCCACCAATCCTATAGCCACCTGTCCTCTATCCAGCAAGATTCTGCTGATGAAGCTGCATAGCCACTTGTCAAAGTGTTCGGAGCTTGGCCCATGCGTGCAATTTGCACTCTCCATTCAGGGAGACTTTGTGCTCCCTGATTAGAGTATGAACCCTTCATAAGATTGAATGGAGAGTGCACAGGGCATGAGCGGGGCACAGAAGATTTTGATAATCGGCTGTGTTGCCAACAATATCTTTCTGGATCGGAGATAGATGAGTATAACACTGGCAGAGGAAATGAAGGCAGGTGAAACCACCGTATAGGTTAACTGTTCTAAAATATGTGCCATTTACTTAGATTAGTTCTCAAATACATACGCATTCAAATAAGACCTGTGAGCACATAAATATGGGAACGTTCTTTGCTGACTTGTTTGTAAAGGTGCAGACTCCAGGGATGCCGTCCTAAACTTGTTTTTACAATACAACGAGTCAATGACCTGGAATGAGCAAGTAGCCCGTGAAGTCTGACAAGTCTCAACTCCCATCCTATATGCTTGCAGTAAGCAGTGGCAGGTCCCCTATTTCTGTCCTCATAGGTTGCTATACTAAACTTATATGTAATAATAACTTACTCAGTAGAGGAATCCTTGTTGCAGTTTTCTGCGGAATCTGTCTCAGCAGGGAAGCCTTAATGAACAAACAAATGTACTTTGTCAGGTAAACTGAGAGTGTAATAATGCAATTTAAACTATTTACCACATGCATAGGCAGGTCTATTACTCTCTCTTTTTAGAGTCAGGTTTAGTATAATTATCACAGTAGCTGACACTTGCCTCCATCCCTGCAGGATGAACAGGAAGAGCAGGACAGATGTCTCTGACAGTGAAAGGGAGAGGAGGGTCACTGGAAATCCATTCCAGATACACTAGTTTCCTAAGGTTTTAGCTGAGCAGCCAGACATTAAAATCCAGAGAGAACCAGACAAAAACAAGCTGATGAATTCCATCGTCAGCTCTCCTGGGTCTCAGCCTGTGCTGAAGTGTCTGTTTTCAACTCCATCAACCAAAAATGTAAGGAAGGAAAACAGAGAAAAGCTTGCAAATGATGTGAACTTAAAAGTCTGAATTTAAGCAGGCAAATAGCTATTTTGGATCAGCAAATAATCTAGAACTAAACTAACTCATTTAAGTAGATGGTGGCAACTCCACTGTTGGCTTCCCACAGCCGAGCACTACAAGAGTCTCTATAAAAAACCCCACAACTAGGGTTGCCCCCTGTCCGGGATTCACCCGGACAGCCCGGGTTTTTAATCATGTGTCCGGGTTTCAGTCCGCTTGAAACCCGGAAACAATATTCATACAGGAATGTGGCTCAGAACAAGGCTTGACAGGATGGTGAGAGGGCACTAAGCACCAGTGTTAATTTTGGCAGCAATTTAGATATAGTTTTGGTCTTAGGACTAAAATGGCATTTTAGTTTTAGTCCCATTTTAGTCTTCTGCAAGTGTTTTAGTTTTAGTAATAGTCTTTGAATAAAATGCCATTTTAGTTTTGGTCCCATTTTAGTCATCGTATTTTAGTCGACTAAAATCTCCAGTACATTTTAGTCTAATAAAATCATTTTAGTCAACTAAAATCTAATGTGTTTAGTTAAATTGTAATGCATTATTTAAGCATTTCTCTAGAATTTCCAAACTCGTTATATACTCCTGGAGTAAAAAAATATAATATGTTATTATTTATGGTATTAAGGTTTGAACAAACTTAGACCGTCCAGAGTGGTTAAATCTGTATCTAAGGAGGCCTGTAATGCTGCACAGTGCTCTGGATGGTGGTCTGAGGGAGGCCTGTAATGCTGCACAGTGCTCTGGACGGTGCTCTGAGGAGGCCTGTAATGCTGCAAAGTGCTCTAGACGGTGGTCTGAGGAGGCCTGTAATGCTGCCCAGTGCTCTGGATGGTGGTCTGAGGAGGCCTGTAATGCTGCAAAGTGCTCTGGACAGTGATCTGAGGAGGCCTGTAATGCTGCACAGTGCTCTGGATGGTGGTCTGAGGAGGCCTGTAATGCTGCATAGTGCCCTGGATGGTGGTTTGAGGACTGTAATGCTGCAAAGTGCTCTGGACGGTGGTCTAAGAAGGCCTGTAATGCTGTATAGTGCTCTGGACGGTGGTCTGAGGAGGCCTGTAATGTTGCACAGTGCCGGATGGTGGTCTCAGGTCTGAGGGATGGCCTGTAATGCGCAGTGCCCTGGATGCCACTGCCAGTGGTCAGAGGAGGCCTATGTAATGTACACACAGTGCTGGATGGTGGTCTGAGGGGAGGCCTCAGACCTGTGGAATTGTAATGTATTACACACTCACAGTCTGCTCTGCTCTCTGCTTTGGACGTGGGCACCTGACTGGCGGTTGTCTCGTGAGTCAGGACTCAGAAGTGGGACAGTCTGACTTGGGAGGCCTGGCTGTCTGTAATGCACAGTGCTGCTCTGGTCTCTGGCAGTCATAGTGCACACAGTCGCTTGCTTGCTGGGAGTGGAAGCAGAAGGAGCTCTGTGAAAACCGGAAGTTAGTTCATGAGGGTTCACCCACCTTGTGATTTTCGAACCGCTATGCACGCTGCATTACTATTCTCTTTAGAGTGCTCAAAGGTGTCCAAGTTCTTTTACAATCTTATAGTTTATGCTAAAAAAAAATGAAAAATGCTGTGCGCCGCTAAAGTGTTCGGGTTTGACTTGAAGTGGAAACCCTACCCACAACTCAGCTATATGCAGAGGATAAAGTAGCAGTCAAACTTGTACCAACACTTTAACCTTCTCTGGCTTGAGAATGTTGGAAAGCTGCTGCAGATATTGCTGGATAAATGACTTAGCAATGTGTCCAACAACATTTGGAAAACAATAGGAACACAGAGACACAGGAAATTACATCATAACCTTGTAGTTCCACTACATTGTTCAAGCGTTAAACATAAGACACACTACCACCTAGTAGCAGGACTCATAGTCATATTATAATATATGGCATTGGTTGTTCCACCTACAGTGCATCTGGAATGTAGTCCCAGCGCTTCACTTTTGCCACATTTTGTAATGTTACAGCCTTATTCCAAAATGGATTACATTCATTGTTTTCCTCAAAATTCTACAAACAATACCCCATACCTGAAGAAGTTTGTTTTTTACTTTTTAATAAGTTTGCAAAGCTTTCAAACAAACAAAATCACATGTACATAAGTATTCACAACCTCTGCCATGACAGTCAAAGCTGAGCTCAGGTGCATCCTGTTTTCACCGATCATCCTTGAGACGTTTCTACAACTTGATTGCAGTCCACCTATGGTAAATTCAGTTGATTGGACATGATTTGGAAAGGCACACACATGTTTATATAAGGTCCCACAGTTATCGGTGCATGCCAGAGCACAAACCAAGCCATGAAGCCCAAGGAATGGTCTGTAGACCTCCAAGACAGGATTGTATCAAGGCACAGATCTGGGGAAGTGTACAGAAAAATTTCTGCAGCATTGAAGGTCCCAATGAGCACAGTGGCCTCCATCATCCCTAAATGGAGGAAGTGTGGAACCCACCAGAACTCTTCTTAGAGCAAGCCGCCCGGCCAAACTGAGTGATCGGGGGAGAAGGGCCTTAATCAGGGAGGTGATCAAGAACCCGGTGGTCACTCTGACAGAGCACCAGCATTTCTCTGTGGAGAGAGGAGAACCTTCCAGAAGAACAACCATCTCTGCAGTACTCCACCAATCAGGCCTGTATGGTAGAGTGGCCAGATGGAAGCCACTCCTCAGTAAAAGGCACATGACAGCCCACCTGGTGTTTGCCATAAGGCACCTGAAGGTCTCTCAGACCATGAGAAACAAAATTCTCTGGTTTGATTGCCTGAATGGCAAGCGTAATGTCTGGAGGAAACTAGGCACCGCTCATCACCTGGCCAATACAATCCTTACAGTGAAGCATGGTGATGGCAGCATCATGCTGTGGGGATGTTTTTTCAGTGGCAGGAACTGGGAGAATAGTCAGGACCAAGGGAAAGATGAATGCAACAATGTGCAGAGCAGAGCGCTCTGGACCTTGGACTGGGGCGAAGGTTCATCTTCCAACAAGACAACGACCCTAAGCACACAGCCAAGATAACAAAGGAGTGGCTACGGGACAACTCTGTGAATGTCTTGGAGTGGCCCAGCCAGAGCCCAGACTTGAATCCGATTGAACATCTCTGGAGAGATCTGAAAATGGCCGTGCGCCGACGCTCCCCATCGAACCTGATGGAGCTTAAGAGGTCCTGCAAAGAAGAATGGGAGAAACTGCCCAAAAAATAGGTGTGCCAAGCTTGTAGCCAGTGGCAGAACTACCGCCATAGCGAGCAACGCGGTCGCTATGGGGCCCGCAGCCGAGAGGGGCTCGTGGGGAGGATGAGAAATGCATACTGCGGGGGGGCGAGCACTGCCCGCACGGTCCCCCAGCCAGGGGAAGTGAGGAGAGGAAGAGGCGAGCTGTCCGTACGAGCAGAGAGCTCAGCTGTAAGAGCTTTCATTAGAATTTCCCGTGTTACAAGGGCTCACCATCACATAGCCCCATCTCTTGGCCCGGCGCCTTTGATAGACAAAACGCAGGACATGTGACATCATCAAAGGTGCCAGGCCAAGAGGTGGAGCTACGTGACGGTGAGCCCCGGGAACACAGGAAATTCTAATGAAAGCTCTTACAGCTGAGCTCTCTGCTCGTATGGACAGCTCGCCTCTTCCTCTCCTCACTTCCCCTGGCTGGGAGACCGTGCGGGCGGTGCTCGTCCCCCCCACTCTGAGGCAGCTGCGGGGCTTTTAGTAGCGCGATGATGCAGTGGGTCCACAGTGGAGACAAAAAAAGACTAGGACCATGGGTGTTGATGGGTCTTTGCCCAGTAGGTTCCTGGCTGTGGCGTTCTCCAAGCTGGACAACTTTGCTGCTGCTGGAGTTCCATCTTTGAAATCTGTGCCTCTTATCGCCCCTAAATACTGCTCTCAGGTTGTACGGGGGAGGGGGCAGGAAGGCAGACACTATATATGTTAAAACTGGTGACATCCTGAGCAACAAAAAGAAGGGGGGCGGGGGTCAAAGCTGAACTATAGACGGCATCACAGGACAGCAGTCTCCACCTCCTTCCCCTCCCCCGAGGAATGAATAACGCCCGGATCGTCCACCGCTCGCTGCTTAGGAATGTGCAGCGGCCGGAGGTTAGTACTGGCTGAACGGGAGGGGGGGGGGGGGTGGCGCGGCTCATCTCCTGCAAAAGAAAAAAAGGGTTAAGGTGTGGGGGGAGGGGAAGTGGGAGAAAAACCAGAGTTTCAGTGTAAAAGGCAGTTTTTGGACTGGCTTCCGGCTTCCCCTCCCCCACTCCCCTGGGATACAGAAACAGTAAGGCACTTAAGTAAAAGTTGATGGTTTTTCCGGGTCAGGCAGAAAGCAGGTTGCTGTGCCTTACCGACACAATGCAAACTGTCTGAGCTCCAAGGGGGCTTCCGAGCATTTCTTGCTAAAGTCAGAGTTGCCCCCCCTTTGTCGCAGACCCTGAAGGCACAGTACTGAAAGTCCAGGGAGTGGGGGGGATGTGAGGTTTGGCGCCAGGGGAGGGAGGTCTAAGGGAAGTTCCAAGTAAACACAAAGGGTGGGGGGTAAGAAAAAAAATGTAAAAACAACGCAGTAGTTCTCCTTGAGTCGACGGCAAAACACTTCCCCTGGCTGGGGGACCGTGCGGGTGGTGCTCGCCCACCACTCTGAGGTAGCCCCATGTTCACCAACAGCCATTTGAGGGCTGCAGTATGCATTCCTCATCCTCCCCCGTAGTTCCGCCACTGGCTCGCCTCTTTCTCTGCACAGGTGAGGCTGCATTGTGCATGGGTCACGCTACACTGGGCACAGGTGAGGCTGCATTGGTCATGGGTGAGGCAGTATTGGGTAAGGGTGAGGCAGTATTGGGTAAGGGTGAGGCAGCATTGGGCACGGGTGAGGCTGCATTGGGCACGGGCAGGCCACGCTGCATTGGGAACAGGCAGGCCACATTGGGCACAGGTGAGGCTGCATTGGGCATGGGTCACGCTGCATTGGGCACAGGTGAGGCAGCATTGGGAACAGGTGAGGCTGTATTGGGCACGGGCAGGCCACGCTGCATTGGGAACAGGCAGGCCAAATTGGGCATGTGTGAGGCTGCATTGGGCACAGGTAGGCCACGCTGCATTGGGAACACACAGGCCGCATTTGGCACAGGTGAGGGTGATTGAAGCAACAACACCAGGTGTTTGGAGTATCTTTATTTGTTGATTGTTAAACTTTTTGGAACACATATAGCCTTTCTTTCTTTTTTTCTTTCTTTCTCTCTTTCTCTTTCTTTCTCTTTCTTTCTCTTTCTCCTCATTCATCTCAGACGTGAGCCACGCCCACTATTTAATTTAAGTCCCGCCATTTTTTTGTGTGGGGGGGCATACAACATTTTGCTATGGGGCCCTGTGATTTCCAGTTACGCCCCTGCTTGTAGCATCATACTCAAAAAGACTTGAGGCTGTAATTGGTGCCAAAGTATTGAGCAAAGGCTGTGAATACTTATGTACATGTTATTTTTTTTATTTTCAATAAATTTGCAAAGATCAAACATCTACAACAAACATCTTTCCCATTGTCATTATGGGGTATTGTTTGTAGAATTTTGAGGAAATTTTTTTAACTTAATGCATTTTGGAATAAGGCTGTAACATAACAAAATGTGGAAAAAGTGAAGCGCTGTGAATACTTTCCGGATGCACAGTATGTCTGTAAAAATAGCATGCTAACAGAGGAAAACTGCTTTAGCTTGGAATCTCAGCAAACGCAACAGGTGTATTATTTGCTACATGCCTAGTGCAGTACAGGTTTGGAGCTACTTTCTTCAAGATACCACCAAAAAAATGTCTTTGTCCAATTTGTGCAGTAGCCAGCAGTTAAATCACATACGTGCTTCTTATACCTCTCAACCCAGACAGCAAGGATAACTTGCTACAAATTTGTGGCAGTGTTAAATTGTAAATCTGTTAACTTGCTGCACATATTCAATGGCAAATTGTACACTTGCAGAGCACTTTAAGCACAGGTTCTAGTTGACACTTTTCAAATTTGTAGCAAATTTCCATGGCAAGTCTCTAGCACGAGCAAATTTGCAGTGGCAAGTCTACAGCAAGACCTCTGCAAGTCTACAGCATGAAAATTCAGCCATAGTGATCCAGTGGCGGTCCAGAATTTTGAGGAAAATAATGAATTTAATGCATTTTGGAATAAGGCTGTAACATAACAAAATGTGGGTGCAGCCCCCTCTCTCCATGCCACCCCCTATATGCAATTGATAGATTCATACATAGCATGAATCTATCCACGGCCACTGCGGCCACCCCCTATTTATGCGACCGGCCACTTTCAGGGCACCGGGCATATGAATTACAGCAGCAGGTTTTTTTTTTTTAAGAACCTGATTAGAGCCAGAGGCTCTAAAAGGCTTCAAAATAGGGTGGGCTCCGATCCCACCCAGGTTGCAACAACAAATAAATATTCGCTGTTGCAACCCTGATCCTTCTCTCGGCCAATCGGGAAGTGGGTATGAAACCTGTTTCCTCGATTGACCAAAACGTCAGGCGATCCTATTGGATGCCTAGCGCCGGGAGGAGCAGAGAGGAGACACACCAGCTGCTCCAGAAGAGGACACCGGAGCAGCTTTCCCCGAGCCCGCCACACTTAAGGACAGGGGCAACCACGCTGGAAGATAGCCGCATCAGCTCCGCACTCCATAAAGACCTGACCGCTGCTCTCACTGCATCCATGGTAAGGACTGACCGGCAGACAGTGGGTGGGGGGGTTTGCTGGTGGTGTTAGTGCCATGCCGTGGCGGGGTAGGGGCAGTTGTGCTAGTGCCACTCCACCGGCGGGCCAGAGGGGGGGTTGTTATTCCACTACAGGGGTCACTGCAGTGTGGCAGACTATAGAACATCATAACTGAACCAGAACTTGCAGAATGTTTGCAGAATATTTGCAAAGAAAGTTGATGTGGAGTCATGCAATGTGGACTTGCTGCAATTGTGCAACAAACTTGTGAAGCCTGGCAAGTCTAACAATAGCTTAGCAAGTCAGTTTCAAACTTGCAGCAGAATTGCTTGCTATCTGGGACTGTGTGTTGATGGGGAAATCATGCAAAATTCCACAGGTTGCAGGAAAGAAATTCGCAAAGATTATGGTCTGCCTAAGCTATAAAAGGCTTTATACTGAGTTGTGCTAAAAGTGTACTACTGTAGTTCGACCTCATGAATATAAATATGGATTATATAGGGGAGAGAAGGACGAGACCAGTTTGTGACTGGGAGAGTGCCTAAAATTAATTAGTCCATGTAGAAGCTTACTTTAATTTTCAACTGCAATATTTATTCAGTTTTTCCTGTTTTAAACAATGGAGGAGGTTTTTCATTACAAAACACCAAAAAAGGACTCTATTAATAACATATTCAGTAAAATTCCCAGCCCTGCTCAGCTTCTGTGGCTATTACAAAGCCAGATAATGATGGCATGAGATAGCCAATTAGCTATAATGCAACTCCCAGCTGCTAGAAAGTAGGGATGAGCCCGATGTGCGAGTTGAATGTATGTAAATAAAGTAAATACTGAACATTATGGGGCATTCGCGGGAAATTCGAGCGCCCGTGGAAAGCGCCATAATGAACATAATAACTGTTTTGAGGGCATGTGGCCTGTTGGGTTCAGGAGGGGCGGCGTTTTCTCGCCCCCCCCCTTTTCCTGCGGCCTACCAGGTTGCATGCTTAGATAAGGGTCTGGTATGGATTTTGGGGGGGACCCCTACAACATTTTTTTTGGCACAGGGTTCCCCTTAAAATTCATACCAGACCTGAAGGGCCTTGTATGGATTTTGGGGGGACCCCCACGCATTTTTTTTTACATTTTGGTGCAGGGTTCCCCTTAATATTCATACCAGACCCAAAGGGCCTGGTAATTGATGGGGGTGGGGGGGCCCATGCCGCTTTTTTCAATGATTTTTATCTATCCTGCCGGGAATTCGAAGGTGGGCGGAGGGTGCTTTGCATAAAAGCTTAATCCAGGAGAAAAAAAAAAGTTTGCCCCAAATTGAACTTGTATAGAACCCTCCATAGGAATCGCCACTCACAGCTATCAAATGCCTTAGTGGCATCGAGTGATAGTATAGCCCTGTTGCCCATATTATCTGTAAGTAGTTGCATATTTAAGTACAGTCTACGAAGGTTGTTCGCCATTGATGGATTGTAAATGAATCCTGATTGATCATGGTGAATAAGGTTGGCTATCACCTTCGAGAGTCTCATTGCAAGTACATTGGTTATAAGTTTCAGATCGGTAGTTAAGATCAAAATAGGGCGGTAGGATTCTGGTTAATTAGGATCCTTCTGCGGCTTCAATAAAACAACTATTACTGCTTCATACATGGACATTGGGAAAGAACCTTGGTCTTTTACTGTGCGTATTATGGTAAGTAATTCAGGTAATAGTATATCCCCAAATTTTTTATATAGTTCTATTGGTAATTCATCGCTACCAGGAGCTTTAGGATTTGAAAAGGAGGCCATCACCTGTTGCAGCTCCTCTAAGGTGATAGGATTTGTTTCCTATCTTTAACAGAAATATAGGTAACTCATATACGCTTATTTAAATATTTCACTATATTTTAACCTGATTTAGAGCAGCAAAAGAATATGTGTAAAAGAGATAATCATAGCAGAGGGGTGTTGCTTTGGACACCAATGTTGTGTGCTTACGGGCCCCTGTGACAAAAAGCTGGCCCTGGTAGGCAGTGAATGCCATGAACAATGTAACAGAGGATCACCCCTCACTGTTAATAACAATAGCAATACATCAAAAAAAGCATGAAACAATCTCTGACTGCAGACAAAATACAGGTAAGCAGCCATGTTATTTCAAGAATTGCACAATCCCAAGCTCTATAAAAAACACAAGGGCCTGGCATCTGACATGGTGTTATCCTTAGAACACTTCCTCATGCTGCTCTATTTTAGCACACTCATATATCAGTTTTCATCTTTCTCAATAAAAAAAAACAAAAAACTTTGTTGTGCTTGTCAAAAATATTTTCTTTGCATGAAAGAGATGTGCACAAAGGAAAACCAGCATGGGAAAATATTATAAAAATGTGTATTTGTGTGCAAAAAAAACTAATAATGACATATGTGAAAATAGTTACCTAAAAAATCTGGGAAAAAATACAAATAATAAAATACATCAGGGCCATTGCATGCTTACAAGTGGACTCCGCAAATAAAGCTTTTGCGTGGCATTACTAAAAAAAAACTAGAAACCTAATCAGTGCTGTATGTGCCTAATTGGGGTTGTTACAAGAACAACGAGAATGAAAAGAAATCTCTCTCAAAAAAAAAAAAGGGTTAATCCTTCAGTTATCCCAGTTAGAAAATAAATTTCCAATCACGGTCTGTCCCTATGGCAAAGGTTGGTTACCATGAGAAATAGAGAGGATAAATGTCGTCAAAGAGGTGCAACTGGGACAGAAGCCTCTCCTACCTCTGCATTATCTAGCTGTGCCCTGGACTGTGCGTAGTCCTGCTGAATACAATGGGTGATCGCAGCTCTTCCTGTGTAACCAGCCTTTTCTACAACATTTCAGCCTCTTGAATCCTAATTATTTTTTTTAACTTCTGCATTCCTTCATTCCCTGTGTGTATATGTGTGTGTATATATGGGTAGCACTCTCGCCTAGCAGTAAGAAGGGTCGCTGTTTCGAATCCCGACCACGACACTGCCTGGAGTTTGCATGTTCTCCCTGTGTCTGCGTGGGTTTCCTCCGGGTACTCCGGTTTCCTCCCACACTCCAAAGACATGCTGGTAGGTTAATTAGATCCTGTCTAAATTGTCCCTAGTATGTATGAATGTGAGTTAGGGACCTTAGATTGTAAGCTCCTTGAGGGTGTAGGGACTGATGTGAATGTATAATGTATATGTAAAGCGCTGTGTAAATTGACGGGGCTATATAAGTACCTGAAATAAATAAAATAATCAAATATATATATATATATATATATATATATATATATATATACACACATATATAAAACACATTTTTTATGTACATTTTAAATTTACACTTGTTTATGTTGTAGTGCTAATTTAAACAAAAAACTGCTTTGTGCTTTTTTTTTTACAGTTTTAAATTTGTGTTAGTTTTCATATTGCCAAATTAATTCGGAGCTCAGAGGATGGCACACTTTGGCATCCTGGCCTTGTGTGCCAGAGGACCTTTTCCCAGCACTGGTTTCAACCCATCCACGCTTTACCCAAAATTAGGAAAAAAGGTTTTAGTTGTAGATAAACTTTAAAGTGACACTAAAGGACACCCTTAGTATCCAAAACAATACATGCATATCACTATTTATTGACATTGTGATATATTTTTCATGAAATTGTTTCTTACTGTATTTTAATGCCTCCTTGTAATGTCCATTGTGAGCACACAAACCTCTCTTTTTCCTTCTCACTTCCATTCGTTTGGAATAAGCAGTGTGTGTTAGTTGCGGTTATGTGCACTGTTCTATGCACTACACATTCCATAATAATTAATAGTCCTTAGTTCACCTTGGGAGCAAGCAAGAGAGGGTGGCTATGTACTTGTGCACAGCATGACCGTGGGGAATGAATATTGCCTTCTCTAACAGCATATCTGATCAGAGCAAAAAGAAAAAAGGAATTTGGGGATTTGGGGGAGGCTAACAGCAACAAAAATTTTTTTTCATAATTTTTTTTTAAACATGAGTTTAGTGTCACTTTAGCCCCCGGTCGCACCTGTGCAACTTGTCATGTAATTTGATAGTTTCAAATCGCATGACAAGTAGCTCCCTATTGTCAGCAATGGAAGCAGCTAATACAGTGCGACTCCTACTCCATCAGAGTCACACCGATTTTGAAAGTAGCTTGTGCACTACTTTTGTGCAAGTTCAGGTATGACAGTCGCACAGATGTCTTCCAACTCGCACCTGAAGTCGCACTGATATGCAGCTTTGAAATTTCAAGTGAAGTTGCACTATTTCAAAGCCGCATTCAGATAGCTTTCACACCGAGCGGCGGGGGGGCATTGGCGGTAAAGCGCCGCTTACCGTCGTTTTAGTGATGTTATTCGGCCACTAGCGGGCGGTTTTAACCCCTGCTAGCGGCCGAAAAGGGGTTAAATCTGCCCGCAAAACGCCGCCAGAGCAGCGTCTTGCCGGCGGTATCGCAGCGCTGCCCCATTGATTTCAATGGGGAGCAGCGGTGGAGGAGCAGTAAACACACTGCTCCTTCACCGCTCCAAAGAAGCTGCTGGCAGGACTTTTCCTGACATCCTGCCAGCACACCGCTCCAGTGTGAAAGCCCTCGGACTTTCACACTGAAGACAATGGAGCAGCTGTTTGAGGGCGGATTGCAGGCGCTATTTTTAACGCTATAGCGCCTGCAAAACACCCTCAGTGTGAAAGGGGTCTCAGTGTGACCGTACACTCAATGTATAAGATTGGCCACTTCCGCTTTTGCCTTTTTTTGTGTTTCAGTGTAAAAGAGCCTCATGAGTTTTTTGAAAGTTAATGATGATGTTTGGGCAGTCACGGGAGATGACTAGCTACAGATTTCACAACTTCCTGACTTTTTTCTTATTTATGTTCCCTTATAGGACTAATCTAATGTATTACTGTAGCTGGTTTATCAATTGACAAACAACAAACTAGATAAATTATATATTTGTCTCAGGCAGGGTTGCTGACCGTCAGTAAGTCTTCATTCACACTAAATGTGGATTAGAAATCATGTATGTTCTGCTGAACTTGCACAATTTCAAACCCGCATTTCAGTGCGAGTTCGGGGGCGATTTGAAAGATATCTGTGCGGGTTAATGCACTGATGTCTATTGAAGTTGCTCCTAAAGTCGCCAAAAGTATTGCAAGAACTACTTTTGGAAATCAGTGCGGCACCACAAAGTCGGACAGTGCCGTTGCCGGCATTGAACCGGGGCTAAATTCAGTTAGTAAAAATCAGTGATTTGAACAACTATCTGCAAATATCAGGGCTGATAAAAAGTTAATGCAGCATGTCACATTAAGTGTAAACCTGGCGAATTACTTGTTATGGGTATTATCAGTGTTTCTACAGTGGGGACGGAAAGTATTCAGACCCCCTTAAATTTTTCACTCTTTGTTATATTGCAGCCATTTGCTAAAATCATTTAAGTTCATTTTTTTTCCTCATTAATGTACACACAGCACCCCATATTGACAGAAAAACACAGAATTGTTGACATTTTTGCAGATTTACTAAAAAAGAAAAACTGAAATATCACATGGTCCTAAGTATTCAGACCCTTTGCTGTGACACTCATATTTAACTCAGGTGCTGTCCATTTCTTCTGATCATCCTTGAGATGGTTCTACACCTTCATTTGAGTCCAGCTGTGTTTGATTATACAGATTGGACTTGATTAGGAAAGCCACACACCTGTCTATATAAGACCTTACAGCGCATGACAGAGCAAATGAGAATCATGAGGTCAAAGGAACTGCCTGAAGAGCTCAGAGACAGAATTGTGGCAAGGCACAGATCTGGCCAAGGTTACAAAAAAAAATTCTGCTGCACTTAAGGTACCTAAGAGCACAGTGGCCTCCATAATCCTTAAATGGAAGACGTTTGGGACGACCAGAACCCTTCCTAGAGCTGGCCGTCCGGCCAAACTGAGCTATCGGTGGAGAAGAGCCTTGGTGAGAGAGGTAAAGAAGAACCTAAAGACCACTGTGGCTGAGCTCCAGAGATGCAGTCAGGAGATGGGAGAAACTTGTAGAAAGTCAACCATCACTGCAGCCCTCCACCAGTCGGGCTTTATGGCAGAGTGGCCCGACGGAAGCCTCTCCTCAGTGCAAGACACATGAAAGCCTGCATGGAGTTTGCTAAAAAAAAAAAAACAGAAGGACTCCAAGATGGTGAGAAATAAGATTCTCTGGTCTGATGAGACCAAGATAGAACTTTTTGGCCTTAATTCTAAGTGGTATGTGTGGAGAAAACCAGGCACTGCTTATTACCTGTCCAATACAGTCCCATCAGTGAAGCATGGTGGTGGCAGCATCATGCTGTGGGGGTGTTTTTCATCTTCAGGGACAGGATGACTGGTTGCAATCGAGGGAAAGGTGAATGCGGCTAAGTACAGGGATATCCTGGACGAAAACCTTCTCCAGAGTGCTCAGGACCTCAGACCGGGCCAAAGGTTTACCTTCCAACAAGACAATGACCCTAAGCACACAGCTAAAATAACAAAGGAGTGGCTTCACAACAACTCCGTGACTGTTCTTGAATGGCCCAGCCAGAGCCCTGACTTAAACCCAATTGAGCATCTCTGGAGAAACCTAAAAATGGCTGTCCACCAACGTTTACCATCCAACCTGACAGAACTGGAGAGGATCCGCGATGAGGAATGGCAGAGGATCCCCAAATCCAGGTGTGAAAAACTTGTTGCATCTTTCCCAAAAAGACTCATGGCTGTATTAGATCAAAAGGGTGCTTCTACTAAATACTGAGCAAAGGGTCTGAATACTTAGGACCATGTGATAGTTCAGTTTTTCTTTTTTAATAAATCTGCAAAAATGTCAACAATTCTGTGTTTTTCTGTCAATATGGGGTGCTGTGTGTACATTAATGAGGAAAGAAATGAACTTAAATGATTTTAGCAAATGGCTGCAATATAACAAAGAGTGAACAATTTAAGGGGGTCTGAATACTTTCCGTCCCCACTGTATATTGTATTTATTAGAGTTGCACCGATATCAGCCCTGTTGGGGGGGTGTTGATGAGATATCAGGGGTCTAAACAGACCCCTGACATCTCCCCTTTGAGACAGTGAAAGGGACTAAGGACAGAGATTCCCCAGTCCCTTTCTATGCAGCCTCAGCTGCACTGAAGATGAATGGACAGGAGATAGCATCTCTTCTCCATTCATAAACTAAAACATGGTAAACACAGTTTACGATGCTCAGTTGTGAATGGACAGTCAGTGATTACTAACTCTGTGCATTCGGAAAAGGATGGAGCCGGTAAATGTCATATATACCGACTCCTTCCTCCGCTCTCCATCCTGACAGATCTGGGGGGGGGGGGGGGGGCGGAACAGGACCTGCGGAGCACAGAGCACACAGAGGGGGACCCCAAGGAGGACCCGCGGAGCACAGATGGGGACCCGGAGGACGGAGACCCGAGGAGGACCCTCGGAGCACAAAGGAGGACGGGGACCTGAGGAGGACCCATGGAGCACAAAGGGGGACCAGGAGGAGGACAGAGATTGGAGGAGGACACAGCGAGATGAAGGACGACACCAGAGGGAGGGAGGAGGACACCTGAAGCCAGAGGAGGACCCAGAGAGCCAGAGGAGGACACAGGGGCACAGTCGGGGATGATCGGTACGGCAGGGGCAGTTACAATCACCGACCTCCTGTATATCCTTTCAATAAAGCATTTCACAGCAACAGGAGAGAGAGGGGGAGAAGCGGTTGTCAGCTGCTTTATTGAAAGACTTAGGCCTCTTGCACATGCACACTGCATCTTGAAAAAGCTCAGTACAGTTTTTTCTTTTTTTTACTGAGCTAAAATACAGCCCATTAATTGTAATGTGCTTATGCACACAGGCATGCAAACGAGTGTGCCTTATTCAGTAAAAAAAATTGAAAAAACATGCATTTTTGGTCAGTAATTTCCGCCTTATGCGCGCAATTTCACGTAAATAAGCTTAAAAATGTGCGCAAATGTCCATTTCCATAGTTAAATACATTTGCCTAAAAATGCTCAAATTTGCACGAGTGCGTGTGTAAATGCACGAACGCATATAAGTGAAAATGCACGAAAATACACAAAAAAAAACTTACAAAAATACGCCTGAAATTATGTCTGAAAGAGTAGATGCTTAGACAGGAGTTTTGCGTACAAGAGGCCTTAAAGTGGATGTGAACCCCAGCAAAACCTGCTAATATAGCCAGAATTCTTGTGAGATGATAATTTCCTGCCTCCCCTAGCTGTCATTCATTAGTTTGTTTCCTGAAAATGCTAGTCTTGGCCCAGTTTATGGTTCAGCACATGCATGCGAATCAGTGGAGTCAGAACCCATAATCCACATCACTTCATGTCAGGGATTCAAAAAGTAATGAAGCCACTGGATCAGGCTGAAAGCCAAACTACAAGCATTTTCAAAAGCATATGCGAATTACTGCCTCCATAGTGCTTACTTAAAGTATACAGTGTCTTGAAAAAGTATTCATACCCTTTGAAATTTTCCACATTTTGTCATGTTACAACCAAAAACATAAATGGATTTTATTGAAATTGTACATGATAGACCAACACAAAGTGGCACATAGTCGTGAAGTGAAAGAAAAATGATAAATGGTTTTCCAACTCTTTTACAAATAAATATCTGAAAAAGTGTAGCGTGCATTTGTATTCAGCCCCCTTTACTCTGATACCCCTAAAATCTAGTGGAACCAATTACCTTCAGAAGTGACCTAATTAGTAAATAGTAAATAGAGTCCACCAGTGTGTAATTTAATCTCAGTATAAATACAGCTGTTCTGTGAAGCCCTTGGAGCTTTGTTAGAGAACCTTAGTGAACAAACAGCACCATCAAGGCCAAGGAACACACCAGACAGGTCAGGGATATAGTTGTAGAGAAGTTTAAAGCAGGGTTAGGTTCTAAGAAAATATCCCAAGCTTTGAACATCGCACAGAGCACTGATCAATCCATCATCCAAAAATGGAAAGAGTATGGCACAACTGCAAACCTACCAAGCCATGGCTGTCCACCTAAACTGACAGGCCGGGCAAGGAGAGCTTTAATCAGAGAAGCAGCCAAGAGGCCCATGGTAACTCTGGAGGAGCTGCAGAGATCCACAACATAGGTGGGAGAGTCTGTCCACACTACGATTAGTTGTGCATCCCACAAATCTGGCCTTTATGGAAGAGTGACACGAAGAAAGCCATTGTTGAAAGAAAGTCATAAGAAGTCCTGTTTGCAGTTTGCGAGAAGCCGTGTGGGGTTCACAGCAAACATGTGGAATAAGGTGCTCTGGTCAGATGAGACCAAAATTAAACTATTTGGCCTAAAAGCAAAACGCTATGTGTGGCCAAAACGAACACTGCACATCACCCTGAACACACCATCCCCACTGTGAAACATGGTGGTGGCAGCATCATGTTGTGGGGATGCTTTTCTTCAGCAGGGTTCTGGATAGCACTAAAAACCTGAAGGCTAAAGTGGGGTACAAACTATAAGAAAATCGGCCGAATGATAGTCTTTTTTTTTTCCTTCGATATTTCACAGCAAGTTAGAACCTAGGAAGGAAATAATGCATGAAAATTCTCGTATGACAAAGGCTTTTTTTTTTGTTTATTGTTTCTGGTTATGCACAGTCTTTTGTTTCTGATTTTTCTTGTACAAAAATTGTACGAAAACTGTACAAAAATTGTACGAAAACGGTACACATTAAACTAAAGTCGTTCGTTTGGTTCCCGTACGAGTAAAATTTTGGAGTTTGGTCGGAAGGTCGAATCGGCTGTCGAAAGTTGTGTACACACTATCAGAAAACCATACGGTCTTTCCTCGGATGAAAATGTTTGCCCAATTTTCTTATAGTGTGTATGGGGCATTAGGTTAGATGTGCAGTGGATTGTTTTTTAGAGGCGTTCGACAGATGTGAGGAGGCTATATGTTGCCTCCTTGGCACCTGTTTTAACCCTGTAAATGCTGAAACCACTGTGTATGACCACATACATTGGCAGATTCAGAGGGTATCATTTTTGCTGTGGCTCTGAAGAAAAGCATTGCAGCCATGACATGGGTATAACCCTGTCTGCCTGCCTTTTCAGCCTAAGGGGGGGTGGGAAAAATGTGGCTCAATGTGCTGATTTTACAGCCCCATCCCGACCCCAAGTGTAAATGAGCCCAAAAGGAGTATTATTATACAGGATGTATGTAGCGCCAACAGTTTGCGCAGCGATTTACAATATGAGGGCAGACGTTAGAGCTTACAATCTAAAAGGGAGGAGTTAATCCTTGTTTTAAAGTTTATGCCAAGCCAAAAAGGATTCACTAGTTTTGGATTGAGTGAACAAGTTTTCTTTAAAGCTCCAAGGAATGTTACTAAAAAGTTCCACAAGCACACCAACCCCGCCTACAAAGAACAGTTTGATCCTTTGCAAGTTGAATTTCTTGAACATCCTGATTCCCTTTTGGGATCAATAAAGTATTCTGAATTCTGAATATAAAAACAAAATCATTTCTAAATTTTGTTCAGTCTGCCTTACAGCACAGGTTCCCTTTAAGTAGAGCAGTTATGAAATGTACGCACTCACCATTGCCTGTCCTTCCACATGCAGAGTAATCCATGACAGTTCTGCAGGGAGCTTCAGGCTCAAAGCCACAAGCAGGTCCAGGTTTACAACTTCAGGCAAAGTTGCTATAAAGTTCACCAAACGCATAGACAGCCTTCTGTTCTTCATTGAGGACCATCGTAATCGGAACTCATTACAAATAATACTTTGAGTTGAATAAGGAAGTGTGTCGTCCAGCTTCTAATCAAAGTAGAAACGTAGACTAAGAATGAAAGTGAAAGCAATTTTCACAGAGCAGGCGCAGGCCACTTCTAGGAATTGTGCAGAGAATCTGTGGAGCTGATTTAGAATGGATAATAGGAATACAACACTTTTGGGGCTGATTTACTAAAACTAAAAGAGTGCAAAATCTGGTACAGCTCTGCATGGTAGCCAATCAGCTTCTCCGCTCCAATTTTAGTAACCCAACCAAATTATTTCTGAAGAACACCCGTGAGTAAACCCTAAAATCTTCTGCTACATCCTTAAAATTTGACGTTAAAGCCCATCTCTGGGGAAAGGAAAATTTTCCCTCGTATTGAGGCTGCTTCTGCATTGCAACCATCAAATGCTTGTTTAGGTTTAGGGTACCGGAAAACACAGTTTTACTTACCTGATCCTGGAAGCTGGCGCTTTGCTCTTCTCCCCTACTCTCCAGAGATGGACTATTCCTCGGCATCCTCATGTCCAATGCAAAGTTATGGGCTCTGAATTGTATTTGATGATGTCAGAGGACCTGCAACCTCCTAAGCATAGAGGAGAAGAGGCTGCGGGGACCAGTCCAACAGCACAGGGACCTAATTTAATCATAAGAAAAATGAGGGGAATAACTGTGCTACAGTGAAATACATAAACAATAACAATTATAGCCGCGATTCATCTATGTAACACAAACACAGTGAAATTAAATAAGAAATAAGGTGCCCCTGGATGATGTGACTCTATCACGAAACGCCGCGTAGGGCAGAGCGACGTGTTCTCGTCACCTCCCATTGCTGCTGTTGTTTCCAGTAGGACGGGCTGTCTGTGAGCTTCCAGCCGGCGCTCCAGACTACACTACATGCCTACTATTGTCTACTAACATGTGAGTTTAACTTTTTACTTATCCAATAAAGTCAATGATTTTACACTATATGGAGCCTTTTTTTCCTTCTATGACCGTATCTGCAATGCTGTGGGCTGATGTCTGAGTACCTGTCAGTGTGAACATCTTTAGCCTGACCCTGCAGTCTTTGATGTCCCATCTTGGTATAAGGTCTCTGATCCATTGGTCGTGGTTCGAAGCAGTATTAACAAACAGCTTTCTCTGATCCTCTGTAACGGGGGATCATGAGTTTCTGGTAAGCGGCCAGTCTGATTTCACAGTGGTGGAGCAAGCACGCTTTTTTCTTCTCACAGCAAGAATTTATGTTTTTTGGAACTTTGTTAAGATACTTTCATATCACTTGGGTGATTTATTTTTTATACATGGACTTTTTATTATCACTTTGAACATTTTATTTTTGGATTGATTATTCATTTGAAATGTGTTTTGTATATTATGTATACACTAAAGGGGAACTCTTCACTTCGTTCTAAATATTTGGTTTGGTGATGATGTGTATGATCACCAATCTGTTTTAGCGCGATTCAACCGCCCTAATTTAATCATGGTTACAACTGAGCGGGAGCAGATATGAGAGAATGGAGTAAATTACGCACTGGGGTTCATTTACTAAAGGCCTGTGAACTTTGCAAGTGCGGTTACATAGGGGGTATTTTACTTAAACTGGAGCATGCAAAATCTGCTGCAGCTCTGCATAGAAACCAATCAGCTTCCATGTGTTATTGTCAAAGCTTGAACAAGCTGAAGTTAGAAGCTGATTGGTTACTATGTACAGCTGCACCAGGTGCTTAGTGGGACCAGTTTTAGAAAATCTCCTCAATAGTTACAAATTTACATAGTTAGTCTGGTTGAAAAAAGACACAAGTCCATCAAGTTCAACCAATAAACAACCAGTTGCGCTAAAGTTTAGTTAATACGGGATGCTCTGCTGACTTCCATCATCATCATAATCATGTGCAAGTATAAATGCTGTTTTTTTATTTTCCTTACATGTGATTGGATATTCTTTGTAAAGTGAAGCTTCCCCCCATTTACTAAGCCCTGGAGCAAATGCACTTGCAAAGTATACAGTCTATTTGCCTTTAGTAAGTCAACCCAATTATATCCACAGACATGTTGGGTATAGCACTGAGCCAGATTGCTGGTATTGAAGAACATTGTGACAAAATGAATGCACTCTCTTGAATCAGGCTACCATTAGTTAGGGGAGGTATATTGGGGGGGGGGGCATGTGTGAAAATGCTACTTGTTTGAGTGTTTTGTTGACTCTCTGGCTTCAGTACTTTATATGCATGTAGAAGATAAGGAAAGAGAAACAACGCCACTGACTAAATATAATAACTTCTTAGCTCTCATAAAAATAAAGATAATATGCACTCATGGTGTGACCCAAAAAGCAGAGTTTAATGCAATTCCAGTAGATGACAGCCTTTCCCCAGCCCATGACTTCCTCATGCAGATAGCTTCTTACCAGGAACCAGGGGGTCTGCTGTGGACTGCATAAAGATTGCCAGGGCAGAAGCAAGGCACCAGAATGACGTTTTGACATTAGAGAAGGCGTGGCAACATGTTTCAGGATATTCCTGCCCCTTTCTCAAGCCACTTGAGAGGGGGGCTTGAGAAAAGGTCAGGAACTCAAGACAAACCACTTAATACACAATTGAAATATATATTTAGTAGCGGTTTTACTTGCCAAAGAATATTCTATTTCTGTCCATTCAGTCCCAAGATTTACACAGTTCTGCCCCACAGCACAGCCTTTATCTTGCAAGGGAGGGGAACCTGATCTCTCTCTGCTGCAGTTTCACTTTACAGGTCCTCTTCCCACCCCCATCCTGTGAGTGGACAGTGGGGATGATTTACTAAAATTGGAGAGTGCAAAATCTGGTGCCGCTGTGTATGGTAGCCAATCAGCTTCTAACTTCACCTTGTCCAATTAAGCCTTAACAAAAAAAACAAAAAAACTAGAAGCTGATTGGTTTCTATGCACAGCTGCACCAGATGTTGCACTCTCCGGTGTTAGTAAATCAACCTCTGTGAGCCAAGAAGCACAATTATGTTTGTCACTCTGCTTTCTCTTCCTGAGTTTGTGCCTTGCAGTGCAGCATACCTGATTGTCTCTTTGTGCTGCTTCTTCTTTATCCTCCCTGAGCTCTGCTGTTCAGACTGTACAGTTGGCTGCAAGAGGCAAATACCAAAATGAATTCAGGTACTTACACTGCTTCCATTAAAAAAAAATACATCTAATGATGCAGTCACTTGTGTCTTTTGTGTCTGTCTGGTGTTCAGCTTTAAAGCCCAACTCTGGGAAACGTAAAAATCATCCCCTGCAGTTGGGCTGCACTGCAAGGGTTACTTGCTCGTTTAGGTCTAGGCGGCACAGAAAAGAAGATCTACTTACTTGATCCTTTGTGCTGCTAGACCAGTCCCCACAGCATCTTCTCCCCCATGCTCCAGTGGTCTTCGGTCCTGACGTCATCAAGACCGATACAGGCCCTAGATTGGACATGATGACACTGAGGGACAGTCTACTGCCAGAGCATGGGGGAGCAGAGGATCAGATAAGTCAAAGTGCCTTTATGCCGCGTACACACGAATGTCCGACAGAAAATGTCAGACAAAGCTTTTCATCTTCTATTCCGATCATGTGTGTGCCTCATCAGTCTTTTTCTTTTGAAAATTCTGACGGACCTAGAAATAGAACATGTTCTAAATATTTCCAACCAATTCCTATTGGGAAAACTGCTGGTCTGTATGCTGTTCCGACGGACCAAAAACGACGCATGCTCTGAAGCAAGTACGAGATGGAAGCTATTGGCTACTGGTTTCCTTTTTCTAGTCCCATCGTACGTGTTGTACGTCACCGCGTTCTGGACGGTCGGACTTTGGTGTGACAGTGTGTAGGCAAGACCGCTTAAGCGGAATTCCGTTGGAATAAACTCCGAAGGTTTCTCCGACGGAACTCCGACGGCAAAAATCGGTCGTGTGTACAGGGCATAACGTTCCCCTAGACTGAATGAGCAGTCAACCCCTGCAGTGCGGGCGCAGCCCTGCTGCAAAGGAGGATTTTTAAATTTCCCCGAGTTGGGATTTAAATGTTGATTTCATTTGCCACCAAAACAATTGTGTATCCCAGCACTGAAAACAAATGTACCAATCCGAAACCTACATTTTACTATAAAGAAATAAACGCTAAACCTTTCACATAGAACATCCTTCCATGGTTGTTGCTGTGCCACTGTCAACAAAGTATTTCTTTTATGTGTCAGACTATATGGCAGCTGTATCATCTCCAAAGAATCAGGGCATACATGATCAATAAATAAGGGGGAGCCATTCAGGTCCCAGCGATTGCTGTTTATTGGTCTAACAGTATTATTTGTCAGCTGGATTAGCAGAGCTGAAGGACTGTCCTTTCAAGAGATGCGAGAAATGCCTGGCAGTGCATTACATCTGACAGAATGAAAGGGACAGGTTACATCATCAATACAAGATGTTGTTAGTCCATTAAAAAGTACAGCTGCCCTCACAACACAAGTGTCAAATACTTTGATTAGTTAGTTCCCAAGACAAGTAACTTGCTTGCAGTAAGTCAGCACTTCCTGACCAAAATCGTGGCTGTGAAAGAAGTACAACGATCCCGATGCTGGAAGTAATTCTCACTTAAAAGAATCACTCCGGGCAACAACAAAAGTCAGAACGTCCAATCATTTTATATTTAAAGAGAACCGAAGACTTTAAAGGATGAGCCGACCTTTATTAAAAGTTCCTTTATATTTAGAAATAGATAAGTGGAATGTAACTTACCTACACTCACTGGCCACTTTATTAGGTACACCTTGCTTGTACCGGGTTGGACCCTCTTTTGCCTTCAGAACTGTCTTAATTCTTACTGGAATAGATTCACCAAGGTGTTGGAAACATTCCTCAGAGATTTTGGTCCATATTGACATGATAACATCCAGCAGTTTCTACAGATTTGTCGGCTGCACATCCATGATGCGAATCTCCCGTTCCACCACATCTCAAGGGTGCTCTATTGGATTGAGATCTGGTGACTGTGGCGGCCATTGGAGTACAGTGACCTCATTGTCATGTTCAAGAAACCAGTGGTGAGATGATTTGAGCTTTGTGACATGGTGCATTATCCTGCTGGAAGTAGTCATCAGAAGATGGGTACACTGTAGTCATATAGGATGGACATGGTCAGCAACAATACTCAGGTAGGACATGGTGTTTAAATGATACTCAATTGGTACTAAGGGGCCCAAACTGTGCCAAGAAAATATTCCCCCCACACCATTACACCAAAAGGCCTGAACCGTTGATACAAGGCAGGATGGATCCATGCTTTCATGTTGTTTATGCCAAATTCTCACCCTATCATCTGAAAGTCGCAGCTGAATTCGAGACTAATCAAACCAGGCAATGTTTTCCAATCTTCTATTGTCCAATTTTGGTAAGCCTGTGCAAACCGTAGCCTCAGTTTCCTGTTCTTAGCTGACAGGAGTGGTCTTCTGCTGCCGTAGCCCATCTGCTTCAAGGTTTGATGTGTTGTGCTTCAGAGATGGTATTCTGCATACCTTGGTTGTAACGAGTGATCATTTGAGTTGCTGTTGCCTTTCTATTATCTCGAACCAGCCCATCCTCCTCTGACCTCTGACATCAACAAGGCATTTTCGTCCACATAACTGCCTCTCACCGGATATTTTCTCTTTTTTCGGACTATTCTCTGTAAACCCTACAGATGGTTGTGCGTGAAAATCCCAGGAGATCAGCAGTTTTTGAAATACTCAGATCAACCCGTCTGGCACCAACAACCATGCCGCGGTCAAAGCCACTTAAGTACTTAAGGACCTGAAGGATTTGCCCCCTTAACCTCCCTGCGGTGTTCCCGAGTGTGGCTCGGGGTTAAATTTCAGTACCATTAGTGGTAACCCCGAGCCACACTCGGGAGTGCATTGCAGGATCCTGGTGCAGGTTACTTCTTTGTCCCCAGGATCCTGCGATGTCACCCGCTGTGTCTGCGGGCTCTGTCCTCCACCAGATGGCTCTGTGTGCCGGACTCCGTTCCCTGCGAGCATTGCGACGCATGGGGGCGGAGCCTGGTGGCAAATTCAAAAAGTACAAAATTCATAACACATACAGTACACTGTAACCTTACAGATTACCTTACTGTATGAAATCATTTCAAATCCCTTTTGTCCCGAGTGCTTTGTCCAGTGCCCTGCATGCAGTTTTATATGATATATACTGTTCTTTCTGCCTGGAAACTTGAGATTGTCCATAGCAACCAAAAAGTATCCCTTTATGTCAAAGTGGTTTTAGACCAGCTAGAAAACAGCGATAGTAAATTAGAACACTTGCAGAATTGAGCGATAGTGATTTGTGGGGAATTTCATTTTATTATTATTATATTATTATTTTTTATAATTATTGATAGTTGTTTTACGAGTAACTAATTGGGCAACTAAGTGGCAAATGAGTTTTAATGTTGATAAATGTAAAGTTATGCACTTGGGGGCGAAGAATATGCATGCATCATACACACTAGGGGGAGTACAACTGGGGGGATCAGTAGTGGAGATCTGGATGTTCTAGTAGATCATAGGCTTAAAAATAGCATGCAATGCCAAGCTGCGGTTTCCAAAGCGAGCAAAATTCTTCCTTGTATTAAGAGAGGTATACAGTGGGGACGGAAAGTATTAAGACCCCCTTAAATTTTTTACTCTTTGTTATATTGCAGCCATTTGCTAAAATCACTTAAGTTCATTTTTTTCCTCATTAATGTACACACAGCACCTCATATTGACAGAAAAACACAGGATTGTTGACATTTTTGCAGATTTATTAAAAAAGAAAAACTGAAATATCACACGGTCCTAAGTATTCAGACCCTTTGCTCGGTATTTAGTAGAAGCACCTTTTTGATCTAATACAGCCATGAGTCTTTTTGGGAAAGATGCAACAAGTTTTTCACACCTGGATTTGGGGATCCTCTACCATTCCTCCTTGCAGATGCTCTCCAGTTCTGTCAGGTTGGATGGTAAACGTTGGTGGGCAGCCATTTTTAGGTCTCTCCAGAGATGCTCAATTGGGTTTAAGTCAGGGCTCTGGCTGGGCCATTCAAGAACAGTTACAGAGTTGTTGTGAAGCCACTCCTTCGTTATTTTAGCTGTGTGCTTAGGGTCATTGTCTTGTTGGAAGGTAAACCTTCAGCCCAGTCTGAGGTCCTGAGCACTCTGGAGAAGGTTTTCATCCAGGATATCCCTGTACTTGGCCACATTCATATTTTCCTCGATTGCAACCAATCGTCCTGTCCCTGCAGCTGAAAAACACCCCCACAGCATGATGCTGCCACCACCATGCTTCACTGTTGGGACTGTATTGGACAGGTGATGAGCAGTGCCTGGTTTTCTCCACACATACTACTTAGAATTAAGGTCAAAAAGTTCTATTTTGGTCTCATCAGACCAGAGAAGCTTATTTCTCACCATCTTGGAGTCCTTCAGCTGTTTCTTTTAGCAAACTCCATGCGGGCTTTCATGTTTCTTGCACTGAGGAGAGGCTTCCGTCTGGCCACTCTGCCATACAGCCCCGACTGATGGAGGGCTGCAGTGATGGTTGACTTTCTACAACTGTCCACAGTGATCTGGCCACAGTGATCTTTGGATTCTTCTTTACCTCTCTCACCAAGGCTCTTCTCCCCCGATAGCTCAGTTTGGCCAGACGGCCAGCTCTAGGAAGGGTTCTGGTCGTCCCAAGCGTCTTCCATTTAAGGATTATGGAGGCCACTGTGCTCTTAGGTACCTTAAGTGCAGCAGAATTTTTTTGTAACCTTGGCCAGATCTGTGCCTTGCCACAATTCTGTCTCTGAGCTCTTCAGGCAGTTCCTTTGACCTCATGATTCTCATTTGCTCTGACATGCACTGTAAGCTGTAAGGTCTTATATAGACAGGTGTGTAGCTTTCCTAATCAAGTCCAATCAGTATAATCAAACACAGCTGGACTCAAATGAAGGTGTAGAACCATCTCAAGGATGATCAGAAGAAATGGACAGCACCTGAGTTAAATATATGAGTGTCACAGCAAATGGTCTGAATACTTAGTTAGGACCATGTGATATTTCAGTTTTTCTTTTTTTAATAAATCTGCACAAATGTCAACAATTTGGTGTTTTTCTATCAATATGGGGTGCTGTGTGTACATTAATGAGGAAAAAAAATGAACTTAAATGATTTTAGCAAATGGCTGCAATATAACAAAGAGTGAAAAAGTTAAGGGGGTCTGAATACTTTCTGTCCCCACTGTAGACTCCAGAGAGGGATATCATTCTGCCCCTGTACAAATCATTAGTAAGACCACACCTGGAATATGTAGTTCAGTTTTGGGCACCAGTTCTCAAAAAGGATATCGGGGAACTGGAGAAAGTGCAGAGAAGGGCAACCAAACTGATAAGAGGCATGGAGGAGCTCAGCTATGAGGAAAGATTAGAGGAACTGAATTTATTCTCTCTGAGAAGAGGAGATTAAGGGGGGATATGATCAACATGTATAAATATATAAGGGGTCCATATAGTGAACTTGATGTTGAGTTATTCACTTTAAGGTCATCACAGAGGACAAGGGGGCACGCTTTATGTCTAAAGGAAAAGAGATTTCATCTCCAAATACAGAAAGGCTTCTTCACAGTAAGAGATATGAACATGTGGAATAGACTCCCTCACGAGTTGGTACTGTCCAGCTCAATAGATTGCCTGAATTTGTTCCTAAATGTACATAATATAACTGGATACTAACATTTATAGGTAATGTTGATCCAGGGAATATCCGATTGCCTCTCGGGGGATCAGGAAGGAATATTTTTCCCTGCTGGAGCAAATTGGATTATGCTTTACTGGGGTTTTTCACCTTCCTCTGGATTGACTGTGGGTAAAGGATTGTATATATGTCATTTTGTATTTTTTTTTCCTTTTATTGGTTGAACTAGATGGCTCTTTTTTCACACAGACTAACTATATTGCCAATCTAGGTGCTGCAATCGGCTGATTTGCCTAAAAATATTGGGAGAAAACAATTTCCCTTTAAATACAAAAAAAAAATCATTTTGGACTGGAGTGCACCTGTGTATGTGTACCCTTTGACAATGTTCTGCCAACTCTTGCAAATCATAAACCCCCCATCCTGACAATTGGAATTCTGCTCCATGTCCTGTGATAGCTCTAGGCCGGCCGAATACAAGGTACAAGGGCTTCTTTTTTAAAGTTTCTCTCGGAGTTGATTAAGCAGCTGCAACAGGGAGCTGAGATGGATGGAGGGAGACTAGGCGCAGGTTGATTAGCTTGCATGTTTTATCACTCAGGGATGAAACAATCTCACCTGCCACCCAGATCAGCTGCTGTTTAGCCTTGCTATCGGCATACTGCACTCATTAATCAATATCCCCAGTACAGAGCATTAATCACTGTTAATCTTCTGCTATGTAAGATATTTCTTTTTCTAAATCTATTTTTACCAGTGCAGATGTGCAGAAAAACACAAACATTAACCTAACTGGTGCCAATGAGTTAAGATGAGCAAAGCAATATGCAAAAACGAGGATTCAACCTGATAGCAGCATTTCTCGCAGTGTAAACTTCTGGGAACATTTTCTGGTTTAGGCCAAAGAGTCTGCAGTACATTCAGTATTTTGTGACAGCTGAAGGTCTGCCACATTTTTGCAGATTGGCCAACCAAAAAGTATTTTGGCAGGAAGCTGTCACAAAAAATCATGAACAGCTCAAAATATTTAGGGACATCACGACAACGATATTAAACTGCCTACTATGAGAACAAGGTCTTACTTTGGCTGCATACATTTTTATTTCAAATGTTATTTATCTTTTTGATATAAAAATAATCTGTAAATAGGTAACCTCCATATGACTTGGTAACAGAGCTAACATTCGAAAATGTAGTCAATTCAGATGTTTTGGTGGGGCACAGCCCACCTTTCTCAAGACAACATTCCTTATGACAAGGCAAGCTTAATGGCACCCCCATGACATCCAAATGCACTAAAACAAGGCACCTTCACATGTCTTGCAGCGCACCAACGAACATGAACTTCTTGGTGCAACTAATTCTTAATTAAAAGAACCAGTCCAGGCTGGAAGCCTCTCCTAACTTAACACCCCACCCCAGTGATGATGTTTTACAGTATGTACTACAAAATAAGTATAACTGAAAATAAAACAAAGTTCAGCAAAATTCAAATAAAAGTAAAAACAAGTACATACCACGAGTAAACATAAATTTTATTTTATTTATTTATTTCAGGTACTTATATAGCGCCGTCAATTTACGCAGCACTTTACATATACATTGTACATTCACATCAGTCCCTACCCTCAAGGAGCTTACAATCTAAGGTCCCTAACTCACATTCATACATACTAGGGACAATTTAGACAGGATCCAATTAACCTACCAGCATGTCTTTGGAGTGTGGGAGGAAACCGGAGTACCCGGAGGAAACCCAAGCAGGCACAGGGAGAACATGCAAACTCCAGGCAGGTAGTGGCGTGGTTGGGATTCGAACCAGTGACCCTTCTTAGAGGACAGTGTTGAAAAACAAAATGGCAGAAGCTCCCATCCCACATTGGATGGCTAAGACATAAAAATGAACGAAATGAAAAAAGGGGTCAGCTAGGGATAGAGTTAATTTGTGGGAGGAATTAGCTAAATGCATATTGACAAGACACAATGGGGGAGATTAACTAAATTTTAAGCACTCAGAATCTGGTGCAACTGTGCATGGTAGCCAATCAGCTTCTAACGTTAGCTTGTTCAATTAAACTTTGATGATAAAACCTGGAAGCTGATTGGTTTCCATGCAGAGTTGCACCTGATTTTGCATGCTTCAGTTTTAGCAAGTCTCCCCCAATGCTTCTGGGAGAATCCCTATGGACAAGATGAGACAAAATTGTAGTTATGGCAAGTCGGCTCTATGTTCGGCATTTAAAAATTTAGCTTTCAAAGAGAGAACACATACATACTGTGAAACATGGCGGAGGCTTGGTTATGTTTTTGGGCTGTTGTGCTCCATCTGGCACAGGGTGCATTGAACTTGTGCAGGGCCTAATGAAATTTTTGGAAAATCAAGGAATTCTGGAGCAAAACATTCTGCTCTTGTCAGAAAGCACTGTCTCAGTTGCAGGTCATGGGTCCTCCAACAGGATGTTGTGTCTCAGTTGCAAATAGTGGGTCCTCTAACAGGATAATGACCCAAAACACACAGCTAAGAGCACCGATGAACAAAACACTGGACTAATCCAAAATGGCCACTATAACTCTTCATACAGTGCTTTGAAAAAGTATTCATACCCCTTGAAATTTTCCACATTTTGTCATGTTACAACCAAAAACCTAAATGTATTTTATTGGGATTTTATATGATAGAACAACACAAAGTGGCACATAATCCTGAAGTGGAAGGAAAATGATAAATGGTTTTCAAAATTTTTTTACAAATAAATATCTGAAAAGTGTGGCGTGCATTTGTATTCAGCCCCCCTGAGTCAAGACTTTGTAGAACCACCTTTCCCTGTAATTACAGCTGCAAGTCTTTCTGGGGATGTCTCTACCAGCTTTGCACATCTAGAGAGTGACATTTTTGCCCATTCTTCTTTGCAAAATAGCTCAAGCTCTGTCAGATTGGATGGAGAGCATCTGTGAACAGCAATTTTCATGTCTTGCCACAGATTCTCAATTGGATTTAGGTCTGGACTTTGACTAGACCATTCTAACACATGAATATGCTTTGATCCAAACCATTCCATTGAAGCTCTGGCTGTATGTTTATTGTTATTGTCCTGCTGGAAGGTGAACCTTCACTGCAGTCTCAAGTCTTTTGCAGACTCTAACATGTTTTCTTCTAAGATTACCCTGTATTTGGCTCCATCCTCCCATCAACTCTGACCAGCTTCCATGTCCCTGGTGTGTTCAGGGTGATGTGTAGTGTTATTTTTACCCCCACACATAGTGCTTTGCTTTTAGGCCAAAAAGTTCAATTTTGGTCTCATCTGACCAGTGCACCTTCTTCCATGTTTGCTGTGTCCCCCACATGGCTTCTCGCAAACTGCACGACTAATAGTTGTCCTGTGGACAGATTCTCCTACCAGCTGTGGATCTCTGCAGCTCCTCCAGAGTTACCATGGGCCTCTTGGCTGCTTCTCTGATTAATGCTCTCCTTGCCCAGCCTGTCAGTTTAGGTGGACGGCCATGTCTTGGTAGGTTTGCAGTTGTGCCATAACTTTCCATTTTCGGATGATGGATTGAACAGTGCTCCGTGAGATGTTCAAAGCTTGGATATTTTTTTATAACCTAACCCTGCTTTAACTGGTTCCCGGCTGGAGCACTTACAGGGGCAGAATGGCACCCCTGCGCGAAACCCCGTACCCATACGGGGTTTCCTTTAAGAGCTGCCACAGGGCGGGAGACCCGATGCACGTGGCCGGCAGTCATGATCATCGCCAGCCACAAGCGATCACGTGCACGAGCGCCAGCACAGGGATTTGTGTGTGTAAACACACAAATCTCTGTGCTGTCAGAGGAGAGGAGACATTTTATTTGTTCCCAGTAAGTAGGAACAGCGATATGTCTTCTCTACTACTCAGTCTTATCCCCATACAGTTAGAACACACTGAGGGAATGCACATTTAACCCCTTGATCGCCCCCTAGTGTTAACCCCTTCCCCACCAGTGACATTTACACAGTAATCGGTGCATTTTTATAGCACTGATCACTGTATAAATGTCAATGGTCCTAAAAATGTGTCAAAAGTGTCTGATCTGTCCGTAGCAATACCGCTAAAAACTGCAGATCACCGTCATTACTAGTAAAAAAATTTTAAAAAATAATAAAAATGCCATAAATCTTTCCCATGGTTTGTAGACGCTATAACTTTTGCGCAAACCAATCAATATATGCTTTTTGCGATTTTTTTTTTACCAAAAATATGTAGAAGAATATATATTGGCCTAAACTGATGAAGAAATGTGTTTTTTAAAAACATTTTTGGGCATATTTATTGTAGCAAAAAGTAAAAAATATATTTTTTTTTTTTCAAAATTGTCACTATTTTTTTGTTTATAGCGCAAAAAATAAAAACCACAGAGATGATCAAATAGCACCAAAATAAAGCTCTATTTGTGGGAAAAAAAGGACGCAAATTTCGTTTGGGTACAGCATTGCATGACTGCGCAATTACCAGTTGAAGCGACACAGTGCCAAATTGTAAAAAGTGCTCTGGGATGCATACTAGCACATTATACTTTACCTTGTAGGATTAAAAGAAAAAAAACAAAACAAAGCAGCAGTTTACTACCGCTTTAACAAAAACAAAAAAGAAAGAGAACATAGGCATTTAGGTTTTTGCTGAGGTGTAAAACCCCTGGCGCTTTCTGGCAACTTGAGAGCTACACGTGGTGCATATAGCCACCAATACAAGTAGATAGCTGTACATGGCCGCGCTCGGGTACATACCGATGGTGTTTACCCACCCATGTACATACGGTATTTCTCCCTGGATGTACCACTTTTGCGTTTGGGGAGATGTATTGCACTCACATGTGTGGGTAAACAGATGCAGAATCTTTAGAAGTTTATCCAAGCACGACCACATACCGCCATTCACTTGTATTGGCAGCTATACGTGGCACCAGCAGATTTCCGGGCACCAGAAAGAGCTGGGATTTTACTCCTTATCACACAGGAGCTGGTAAGTGTCCATGAGGCTTTGTATTAATGTGTAAAAATAAATGTTCAATATTTCCTCCTAATACTAAACACACAACCTGGAATCACTTTTCATGTTTGTAAAACTGTGAACAACTGCCACCTGGTGGATTCTTAGCACTATTGCAAAAAACACACAGTCCCATAGAAAAAGCTTTGAAAATGAGCATGCTGCTACTTTCCTGTTTGGGAGGTTGAGATTAGTCGAGGTTCAAACTTTCTATCTGTATTTATTCGTTCGGATTACCTTATGTTTTGGCCATTTTTACTGTACTTTATTGAAACACGCCACATCCATAATTGCTGCAAAATTGCAACTTAAAGTGATTGTAAAGGATCTTTTTTTCTTTTTTTTTTTAATAACAAACATATCATACTTACCTCCACTGTGCAGCTTGTTTTGCACAGTGTGGCCCCGAACATCCTCTTCTGGGGTCCCCCGGTGGCTCTCGTGGCTCCTCCCCACATCAGATAACCCCCTAGGAGAAGCGCTCTCCCGGGGGCTTACCTTGCAAGCCCATTCCCAAGTCCAGCATTTGCGTCCACAGACACAAATGCCAGACTCAGCCCCGGCACCTGCGTCATTGGGTTTGATTGACAGCAGCGGGAGCCAATGGCTGCACTGCTATCAATCTATCCAATCAGGACATGAGACACCAGCTAGAGCTGGTGTGCTCGTCCCCGGGGAGAAAAAGACCGGGTTCAGGTCTGTAAAACGGGGGCTCTGGGGGCCGCAGCATGAGAGAAGGTTTTTTTACCTTAAAAGCATAGAATGCATTAAGGTGAAAAACCATGAGGGTTTAAAACCCCTTTAAGCAAATAAGTGAACAGAATTAGTAGGACATAATAATAATGATCGAGAAAATTACTTGAATGATAATATGGATACAATATTATAATAAATCCCATGAAGCGAACAATATAACGTATGAAGCACATACAGATTCAATTTCATTATTCAAAAGTTTAGTGAAAAAGAGATTACATTTTTTTTCGACTGGCTGCTATAGGTTAGTGCACACTGCTCTTTGCTTTGTTTACTTTATTACTGTATACAATACAATTTGTAGCAATATTCATTATGGTAGTTACTTCATTTGGAATATCACAGAATATTCAAAAATCTAAATGGGGGTTCATCTAAAAAAAAAAATCCCTACAATGATACAAAAGAAGTGCGGTAACCTTGTTGTACATGTACCTACCTGTAGCTGAGGTTACCACGGATCACTCTTCAGAGGACTTAAACAAGTGTGAATGAGCCCTAAATGCCACTCCTCCATCATTCAACTGTCAAATGCCAGAACCTCAGTGGGCAGTAAAAGCTCTGGAATTTAACCTCTACCATACATTTGATGGTGTTTCTTTATCTTTATTACTAAGATGTGGTCATGTGATCATTTTATATATGTATATTACTTTATCTTTTGTATTTTTTTTTTTTTTTGCAATGCTAATTTAATTGGCTCTTGTACTGTACCCGTATTGTAAAGAAAATGATTTCATTATCATATATTATTCTATCACATTATTTGTTTCCTTTTTTTTGCTTGTACATATGTTTGTTTTAAACCCCGTTTTTATAATAAACACTTTTCATTGTTTTGTTGTCCCTGGAAATGAGGCCACATTCAGGATAGCGTCTTTGGTCATTTTGTGGGCTTTTTTTTTTTTTTTGTAGCATTTGTACAGGCAATTTTGTGGGTTGTTGCAGCCATCTGAGGTATGTGCATTTTTTGTATTATTCCTAGCCAATGATAAACTAGTTATTAGGAAAAAAAAAAAAGACAGCTAAATGCTGTTTCACATATTTGTTTGCACATTTTTCCAGGTGCTCCCATAGAAGACTATTCTGTCCAAAAAAACTTGAAGCTCACACACTTTTTTAAGCTACAAGCTTTAAACACTACGTTTGGGTGTGAACAGGCACAATTGAACACCATAAGATTGGATGTTGAGCACTTTGAAGCTTTGAGCTACAAAACAATAAGGCGTGAAAGGGGCCTTAGGGAGTAGAGCTGTTTGATGTATTTATTTTATGTATCTGCCTCTAATGCATGTTATGACATAAATGGGTGTGTGTGTATATATACACACACACACTTATCAAAATATCAAAAGTATTGGGACGCCTGCCTTTACACTCACATGAACTTTAATGGCGTCTTATTCTGTAGGGTTCAATATTGAGTTGGCCCACCCTTTTCAGCTATAACACCTTCAACTCTTCTGGGAAGGCCGTCCACAAGGTTTAGGAGAGTGTCTATGGTAATGTTTGACCATTCTTCCAGAAGCACATTTGTGAGATCAGACACTGATGTTGGACGAGAAGGCCTAGCTCGTAGTCTGCACTCTAATGCCACGTACACACAATTGGAATTTCGGCCCACAAAAGACCGATGAGCGTTTTTCGTCGGAAAATGCGACCGTGTGTATGCTCCATCGGACTTTTGCTGGCCGAATTCCAGCCAGCAAAAGATTGTGAGCATGTTCTCAATTTTTTGGTCGGAAAAAGTTCCTATCCAAAAATGCGATCGTCTGTGGCAATTCCGCCGCGCAAAATTCCTACACATGATCGGAAACAATTTGACGCACGCTCGGAAGCATTGAACTTCATTTTCTCGGCTCGTCGTAGTGTTGTACGTCACCGCGTTCTTGACGGTTGTAAGTTGAGCGAACTTTTGTGTGACTGTGTATATACAAGGCAAACTTGAGCGGAATCCCGTCGGAAAAGCCGTCATATCTTTTTCGGACGAGAAGTCTGATCGTGTGTACATGGCATTATTCATCCCAACGATGTTCTATTGGGTTGAGGCCAAGACTCTGTGCAGGCCAGTCAAGTTCCTCCACCCCAAACTCGCTCATCCATGTCTTTATGGAACTTGCTTTGCTATGGACCTGGCAAAAATTATCCCCGCCATAATGTTCAGCAGGCAGTACACCCCTTCTACAGAATAGGGGAGTGCATGCAGTTGCGGCACAATAGTGCAGGGTTCAAGGGTTATAACAGGTGGTGAGGAGGCAATACTACATCTCCTCACCACTTGTCAAATGCTCTGTAAAGAGCCATCAGAATGCAGATCTCTCTTCAGAGAGCACCTCTAGTGTAAACAAGACCTAATACTTACCTTACTCCTCGCTACAGCAGACTGCCTCCATCAGTATCACTAAAAAGTTACTCTAAAGTGATGTACCAATCTAAGTTTAATTATCTTGATTGTTTGCAGTAGAAATACAAAAAGCAAACATTGCATTGGGATTTTTTTTTTAATTTAATGACAAAATACTTTATTTTCAGACAATGCTCATAGTGCATTTTTATCTTATATGTAGCAATATCAACTCAAACACAAAAGATGTAGTACTGTGGAAAGTCAAATAACATGGTGTTTAGAAACATATGCGCAAATAAATTTCTTTTCAAGGCTGATCTGTACACCTGAAATAATTAGACAGACCAGCAGAGGGCACTTTACAACCAAAAACTGTCCATGGGACAAGCTGTCAGGTGACTCTGAGCGACTGATACTCAGGGAAATGTCTATCATTTACAGTGTCTCCAATTTATTAACACTATAATAATACTACTTGGATGAAGCAATTTTTTATATAATTGAATTATTTTAGCAGGAGTCCTATTCCATATTCTGCAGCAGAGATCCCAGACGCTGGGATATATACAGATATTTATATTGTGTGGGAAAATTATTATTTGAACCCCTGCCGATTTTGTAAGTTTGCCCACTTACAAAGAAAGGAAGGGTCTCTAATGTTTATCAAAGGTGTATGTTAAATGATAGAGACAGAATATCAACCAAAAATCCATAAAAAACACATGATACAAATGTTATAAATTGAGTTGCAGTTCAGTGAGTAAAATAAGTATTTGATCCCCAAGCAAAACATGACTTAGTACTTGGTGGAGAAACCCCCCTTGTTAGCAAGCACAGAGGTAAGACACTTCTTGTAGTTGGTTACCAGGTTTGTACACATCTCAGGAGGGATTTTGGTCCACTCTTCTTTACAGATCTTCTCTAAATCCTTAGGGTTTCTTGGCTGTCACTAAACAACACGAAGTTTCAGTTCCCTCCATAAATTTTCTATAGGATTAAGGTCTGGAGATTGGCTAGGCAACTCCATGACCTTAATGTGCTTCTTCTTGAGCCACTCCTGTGTTGTCTTGTATATTTTGGGTCATTATTATGATGGAAGACCCATCTTCAGTGTTCTGGCTGAGGAAAGAAGGTTCTCATCCAAGATTTTACAAAACATGACCCTGTCCATTGGCCCCTCAATGTGGCAAAGTCGGCCTGTACCTTTAGCAAAGAAACAGCCCCAAAGCATAATGTTTCCACCTCCGTGCTTGACTGTAGGGATGGTTTTCTTAGGGTCATGGTCAGCATTTTTCTTCCTCCAAACACAGTGAGTCAAGTTAATGCCAAAGAGCTCAATTTTGGTCTCATCTTACCACAGCACTTTCCCCCAATTCTTCTCTGAATCATTTAGATGTTCATTGGCAAACTTCAGACAGGCCTGTACATGTGCCTTCTTGAGGAGGAGGACCTTGTGGGCGGCTGCAGGATTTCAATCCATGGCGGTGTATTGTGTTACCAATGGTTTGTTTGGTGACTGTAGTCCCAACTGCCTTGAGATCATTCACAAGCTCCCCCCGTGAAGTTCTGGGCTGATCCCTCACTTTTCTCATGATCATCCTTACCCCATGAGGAAATCTTGCATGGAGCTCCAGATCAAGGGCGATTTTGCTTTTCTTCCATTTGTGAATAATCGCTCCAACAGATTTCTCCTCCTCACGAAGCTTCTTGCTGATGGTGTCATAGCCCATTCCAGCCTTGTACAGGTCTACAATCTTGTTCCTGACGTCCTTTGATAGCTCTTTGCTCTTGCCCATGATAGTAAGGTTTAAATGGAAAAAAGAGATTATGTGGACAGGTGTCTTTTATACACATAACAAGTTGTCATTAGGAGCACCTTCTTAAATTGATAGGACTAATCTGTGTATCATATGAGCACATACTGTAGCCAGTCTGTGGGAGCCAGAATTATTGTTGGTTGGCAAGGGATCAAATACTTATTTTACTCACTGAACTGCAACTCAATATATATATATATATATATATATATATATATATATATATATATACACACACACATAAACAGTGAGGAAATAAAGTATTTGATCCCCTGCTGATTTTGTACGTTTGCCCTCTGACAAAGAAATGATCAGTCTATAATTTTATTGATAGGTTTATTTTAACAGTGAGAGATAGAATAACAACAAAAAAATCCAGAAAAACGCATTTCAAAAAGTTATAAATTGATTTGCATTTTAATGAGTGAAATAAGTATTTGATTCCCTATCAATCAGCAAGATTTGTGGCTCTATACAGGTAACCCAGGTGTGTTAGAACAGCAAATGAATATTCGCTTTCCTAACACTGAACCGCCTCTCCGCCAATCATGTGCTCAGGTCTGTTACCCATCACCTGATTGGCTGAAACGACAGGCGCTGTGATTGGAAGCCTGTCAGGAGGAGGGGGCGGGAGGGGACGCATGGGGGACACCGCTCGCCACCGTCACCCGCTGCCCCACCGAGACAGGGTAAGTGTCGGGCAGACGGCGAGCGCGCAGGGAGTCACAGTGGCAGCATTCGATGGGCATAGTGGCAGCATTTGATGGGCACAGTGGCAGCATTCGATGGGCACCATGGCAGCATTCGATGGGCACAGTGGCTGCGATTGATGGGCACAGTGGCTGCGATTGATGGGCACAGTGGCTGCGATTGATGGGTTTTTTTCTTTCAGAATTTTTCAGTTTGTTTGCACCCCCCCCCCAATAATTTTGAGCACCAGCCGCCACTGATATATATATATATATATATATACACATATACATATACATACACACACAGGCAGAATTTAAGATTTCTTGGCCATTTGTATTGCCGTGTATTGCCTCCTTTAACATCAATGACAGCTTGAAGTCTTTTGTGGTATTTGTGGATGAGGCTCTTTATCTTCTCAAATGGTAAAGCTGTTTATTCCTCTTGGCAAAAAGCCTCCAGTTCCTGGAAATTCTTGGGCTGTCTTGCATGAACTGCATGTTTGAGATCTCAGTGATATTGAGGTCAGGAGACTGAGATGGCCACTCCAGAACCTTCACTTTATTATGCTGTAGCCAATGACAGGTCGACTTGGCCTTGTGTTTTGGATCATTGTCATGTTGGAATGTCCAGGTATGTCCCATGCGCAGCTTCCTGGCTGATGAATGCAAATGTTCCTCCAGTATTTTTTGATAACATACTGCATTCATCTTGCCATCAATTTTGACCAAATTTCCTGTGCCTTTGTAGCTTACACATCCCCAAAACCAGGGCCGTCTTTAATACTGATTGGAACCTGGACAAAAAATTTCTTGCGCGCCCCCCCCCATGCAATTTCGCTCTCCACCTGCTCTGAGACATACAATAAATAGCAGCTAGACTCAAAATCAGTTTACTATATCAGATCAGGCAGCAATTGCTATTGGTTGCCAGAGGTTACAGAATATTATTACCGCTTACTGACTGGTTGCAAGAGGTTACAGCACACATTACGGGTCACTGATTAGTTGCTAGAGGTTACAGCACATGATTTCTGCTTGTTGATTGGTTGCTAGAGATTACTGTACAGTAATACTGCTCACTGATTGGTGGCACACCATGGACTGGGGAGGTGAGCGGACCCATCAATAGACAGAAAACTCCTAGGGATCCTAGAACTCCTGGGATCAGTGGCAGTGCTGGGAGGAGGGAGGGTGTGATCATTGGCAATGCTGATTTTTTTACTGACTACCAATACAAAGAGTTTCAACACTGGCCACCAATGTAATAGGGGTTTACACTGATCACCAATGTAATAGAAGCATTCACATTAACCACCAATGAAAGGAGGGATTTACACTGACCACTAATGTACGGGGAACATTCACACTGGCCACTAGTGTGAATAAATGCACTACTTCAAGAAGCATTTGTGAGTTTAACCAATCTTTTTTTATGTATAATTCTTCTTTAAAGGGGTGTGATCTGGGGTTTGTGCTATGCCTACATACCTTTGCCAAAAGGTGTCCCTAGTTCCCATCTCAAAAAGTTGAGAGGTATGGATATGACCTCAGGGGGCATGATATACATATGAATGCTGCCTTTATTTACATATCAATGTTGCCGACTGCTGCTATTTACATATGAATGCTGCCACTATTTACATATGAATGCTAATTATTTACATGTAAACACAGGGTCTGCAGGTGAGTCATTCATACATAAGAATAGGGCAGAGCTGGGCACTTCACACTGAGATATTGGGGCACAGCACAGGACTAAAACTTCATGGGACAAGGGAATTTAAACCAGGATAGTTGGCAAGCATGAGGCACCTGCTTTGGGCTCCACAACAATGACAGGGGCCAGGGCAGCTGCCCCTTTTGCCCTGCCTTAAAGACAGCCCTACCCAAAACATCAGTGATCCACCTCCGTGTTTCACAGTAGGAATGGTGTACCTTTCATCATAGGCCTTGTTGACTCCTCTCCAAATAAAGCGTTTATGGTTGTGCCCAAAAAGCTCAATATTGGTCTCATCACTCCAAATGACTATGTGCCAGAAGGTTCGAGGCTTGTCTCTGTGCTGCTTGGCATATTGTAAGCGGGATACTTTCTGGCATTTGCGTAGTAATGGCTTTCTTCTGGCGACTCCATGCAGCCCATCTTTCTTCAAGCGCCTTCTTATTGTGTATCTTGAAACAGCCACACCACATGTTTTCAGAGAGTCCTGTATTTCACCTGAAGTTATTTGTAGGTTTTTCTTTCCATTCCAAACAATTTTCCTGGCAGTTGTGGCTGAAATTATAGTTGGTCTACCTGACCGTGGTTTGGTTTCAACAGAACCCCACATTTTCCACTTCTTGAATAGAGTTTTAACACTTCTGATTGTCATTCTCAATTCCTTAGATATCTTTTTATATCCCTTTCCTGATTTATACAGTTCAACTACCTTTTCCCGCAGATCCTTTGACAATTCTTTTGCTTTCCCCATGAGTCAGAATCCAGAAATTTCAGTGCAGCACTGGATGAAAGATGTAAGGGTCTGTCAAGAGTCGGGGACATGGGCTGGAGAGCAATGGAGTAGGTCGCAGGCTGTGTGAGCTCCGCTGACCCAAACTCCGTTTTCAGTATACTGCAGCCATCCTAACCATCTGACACCCTGAATCACACCTGGGGATATATCCTGCCTCCTTTAATACTTTTGGAGCCTGACCGGCCAAAACACCGCCCGAGGCTTCCGGACCGCTACTAGCCCTAGGAAAGGCTGCAGCTTCGGCCTAGTCCCCGGAGCGAGGGCCATCTTGCTGCACCCGGCGGCGGCCTGGACAAAATTTTCGGGCACCCCTGACAGCCAGAGGCTAGCCCCTTTCCTGGAACCGCCTCCGGACTGCCTGAGGCTGCTCTCATAGTGCACCCAAGGCCAAAATCTATCTCAAGAAGGACCGCGGAGCTGGCCTGTGTTCCATCTTGCTCCACCCGGCGATTCCCTGGTGAGTCTTCTTGGCCTTTCTGTATACCCCACGTCCAAACCCATTTCAGAGGGGTCTTTGGGCAGTGTGCCCTTGCTGACAAGTTACATCTTTAGCCTGTACCCATCTTGTAAACGGAACACAGCTCCGACCCCAAATATCTGGAACAGCGGCCATCTTGCTGTGTCAAAAGAAGGCCTGGTGATAGCCATATTGGAGCAGTGAGGGAACATGTCCCCGCCAAAAAGGACCTCTGAGGCAGTGGATAAGTTGGCGAAATACCACCATCAGGACCAAGATCCGCAGGCCAAATATGGAGATGGCACGTGCTAAGTGGCGGTCCATCAGAGCGCGGACACAGCCAAGGTCTTAGATGCCATTTCATCACTGCAGGAAACACTCACTGCCAAAATAGATGAGGTCAAGATTGACATTTCCCTGCTGCGCCAAGACTTATCCAAGGTAAAAGATAGGGTAACCGAACCCGAGACACGCATTGGAGCGGCAGAGGACATCCTGCACCCCCTGAGTCACACTAAAGAGGACCTACAATGCCAGATCCATCAATTACACGCACACCAGGATGATATGGAGAATCGTTTACGGCGATGTAACTTTCGGTTCATTGGTTTACCGGAGAAGGCGGAAGGTACGAATCCTGCAGAATACCTGAAATCCCTTCTGATTCAACATTTTGGAAGAGAGGCCTTTTCCGTCATGTTCGCAGTGGAACAGGCGCACCGCATTCCAGCTAAACCTCCACCTGTGGGTGCCCCCCCCAGGACCTTTATTGCCAAGTTTATTAACTTTAAAGACAGAGATAAAATCCTGCGGCTGACCAGAGAGAAAGGCAATATCACCCTGGGCAACAATCAGGTTGCAGTGTTTCCTGATTTCTCTAATGAAGTCCAAAGAAAGCGTGCACACTTCCAAGATGTTAAGAGGCGACTTAGGGTGGTACATCTTAAATATGCCATGATGTTTCCGGCCAGACAGAGTGGAGGATGATGGCAAAGTCCTATTTTTTGAAGACCCCAGCGCGGCAGCACAGTGGTTGGATCAACGCGGACGTCCGGATGGATGATCGGGCACTCTGCCAGTTACTGTGAGTACTGTTGACATTGACAGAGGATGGTGGGCACCATCTTTACTTTATATGTAACTTCTGCTGTGGGGAGATAGTTTTACATTGCCATTCATTTCTTTGCACAAAGGCCTCACTCCCTCCCTCCCCCCCCCCCCCTCTTTTTTTTTTTTTTTTTTTTACATTTTTTTTCTTTTTTGCCTCTCCCCCTCATGTATACAACCCACGCAATACTAAATGTGAGTCTGGAGTCTCCCCCATTTTGAAGTCAGGAGACCCACTGCCTAGGTTGAACCCTTTGGGAGGGAGGTGGTTTACAGCTTGTTAATACCCTTTGATACGAGACTTTGGACCTGAGGCCCACAGAATTTACTACCCTGAAAACTATACTATCCCCACAGCGCAGCACAGTTGAGGAGACTTTTACTGGGCTAAGGCCCCACAACAATACTATACCAAGATGACTGTGTATCCTTGCAGCGTGAGTATCACTCAGACAGGAAAAGAGACACATCAGATTTGCCTCGTGTCCTTTCCATGCTTCACACAGTGGAAAATCACCCCCGAAGTGTTTGCAACCCTTATTTTTTTTCTTCTTTTTTTTCCTTTTATTCTGATCTTTACAGCTCAGCAAATTCAAAGATCTGTACCTCCAGCTAATGTTAATGGCTGGAAGCTGAATCATATACAGGTTGCAAGGGAATGTATGCTTCCACCAAGTTGGGGAGATGAGAAGCTGGGAGGGAAGGAAAATGCCAGATACCTTGATCTGTGCACTGGGAATGTTAGCACCGTTGTGCAATTGTTACCTACTTGGAATGTTTCTGAACAAGCACTTAATATATATGCAATATGGTTAATAGGTCACAAAATGATGGTAATGTCACTGGTATTGAGAGGGGGGCTGCCCTGCTGATGCAAATGCAATATATATGCAAACAAACACCATGTCGGACATTAAATTTATGTTGTGGAATGTGCGGGGCATGCAAGACAAGATTAAAAGGACAGCAGTACTGCAGTATCTGAAAGGTCAGAAAGTAGATATTGTTGTACTGGTGGAAACGCATGTCACAGGCCACTTACAGGCGGCCCTAAAACGTCCTTGGTTGGGGTGGGCATACCACAGCACCCATACAAATATGTCCAGAGGGGTAACGGTGCTGATAGCGAAATGTACACCTTTTGAGTTGGTCTCCATGGTGTCAGATAGGTAGGGTAGGTACCTCTTTCTGCATGCACTTGTGGGGGGAGAACCCTTGCTGATATTGGATAGCTATATCCCCCCTCCATACAGGTCGGATGTGGTTACAGAAGGCCTTGCATTTATAGCACAATACCCATCCATACCAGCAGTGTGGTTGGGGGACTTCAATCACACAAATGACTCCATCCCTGGACAGACCAGGACAGGCTGAACCCAGTCGGGGCGAACCACTGCACACTAGGCTATACCGTACACTGACGGACTTTGCCCTTATTGACGTCTGGAGACATGCAAATCTCATGACTAGAGCATACACCTGCCACTCATTAAGTCTGTGTACTATGTCCAGGATTGATTATATACTTGTTTCTAGGGCCTTTCTGCCCAAGGTTACAGGCTCAGGGTTTGCTCCTAGGATCCTGTCAGACCACTCTCCGTGTTGGCTGACGGCATCTCTGAGGTTAGCCTCTCCTGTCAGGCTTTGGCGTCTAAACCCTCACTGGCTATCCCTTCTATCGGACCATGACTCCATTGCTAGGGAGCTGCTTTTCTTTTTTGAAAGGACACAGAGACCTTATGCTCTCAACACACACTGGGACGATTTTAAAAATCATGCTTGTAGAATTTTGTCCTCAGAATAAATAGGCTAAAATGAGTGTCTAACAATATACTTCAACTCACATCTGACAAACTACGGGACTTAGAGGAGGCCTACAGTTCCAGCCCATCCTGTGAAATCTTGGAAAGAGTGAAACTGCAGACACGCCTAGTCACACAACTATACATAGAGAAGGCAAAACAACGTGTCTTTTTCTGCAAGCAGAGGGTGTACGAACAGGGAGAAAGGGCTGGGAGACTGTTGGCGTACTTGGCCCACATGGACGGGAAACCCCCAGTCGTGGTGTCGCTTGCTGACCCAGACGGACGTAATATAACAGACCCGGGACAGGTGGTGCCCCGATTTAGACAATTTTATGACAGCCTATACAAGTCTCAGTGCACATATACACAAAGGGAGATCCATTCATACTTATCTTCCATACAGTTCCCCCAGCTGCACCGAGAGCAAGCTGAGCTTCTGGATGCACCCATTACTGAACATGACATCACAGAAGCAATAACACAGCTAGCCAAATCTAAAGCTCCGGGGATGGACGGCCTACCTTTGGAATTTTATGTAACATATTCAGATATCTTGGTCCCAAAGCTGAAAGACTTATACCAGTCCATTTTAAATCAGAACTCACCCCTCGAATCTATGCAGGAAGCCCAAATTATAGTCCTCCCCAAACCGGGAAAAGACCCGCACTTCCCTGAGTCCTACAGGCCGATATCACTCCTGCAGGTAGATATCAAAATCTTAGCTAAAATCCTGGCCTCTAGGTTAAACACCGCTATCTTAACATTAATTCATATGGACCAAACGGGATTCATGCCGGGGAAAAACACGGCCATGAATATCAGGCGACTCTATATGAATATTCAAGCCCGCCACGATAACTCGGGAACGAGGGTGGTGGTGGCGTTAGATACCGCTAAGGCTTTTGATTCTGTAGAGTGGCCATATTTGTGGGAATGTTTACATAATTACGGATTTGGGTCACACTTCATTAAATGGGTTCAGCCCCTATATCAGACACCTAAGGCAAGAATCTTTGTGAATGGCTGGCTCTATGAGCAGTTTCCATTAGAGAGGGGTACCCGACAGGGATGTCCCCTCTCTCCTTTACTATATGCGCTGGCAGCTGAACCGTTGGCCATTGCTATCAGAGCACACCCTGATATTCAGGGTCTGTGCCGAGGCCCCACAGTCGATAAAATAGGAATGTATGCCGACAACACCATACTATACCTTGTGGATCAGGGACCGTCACTCCAAGCTGCGTTAAAACTCATTGAACAAATGGGGGGATACTCGGGTCTGCGTATAAACTGGGACAAGTCCCAGATTCTTCCAATAGATGTGTTCCCTCCTCCCCTCACGTCCCCTCCATTACCACTTGCCAGGGTATCCAAGATTAAATACTTGGGAGTGGAGGTGACTAGGGATCTAGTGGACTATACTCCTTTTAATGTAGCTCCCTTGTTTAATCTACTGAAAAGTAAAACGCAGACATGGTCTAGATTGCCTTTGGGGGTGATGGGCCGTGTAAATTTAATTAAGATGATTATACTGCCCAAGATTTTATATTTGGTATGGCATGCCCCTCTATACACCCCCTTAAAACTCTTCAAGCAGATGGAAGCTATTTTAAACTCATTTGTCTGGGGGCAAAGTAGACACAAACTAGCCTGGCAAACCTTAAAGAACCCCACAGATATGGGGGGTGTAGCCCTCCCGGATTTACAGGTTTATTACCTAGCCTCACAACTTTCCCATATGTACCATTTTCACACATCGGAAATGCAGCGATATAGATCTCTGGTCTGTGACAAACCGGGACACCCAACGTTTACACCAGTTCAGGCTATCCTACGTGGGAAAAAAGCACCAGGCCCCACTGCGCGGTACAACTCGGGCATGTTGATGCATCACCAAAGAATATGGGAAATTTCTCTCAAAAAGCAAAATGTGGGGAAATTTCATTCACACACCCCATTATGGCTTAATAGTATGATGCTGGAATTGGAAACGATTCCAGATTCAATAGTCTGGGCTAGGTACGGAGTATTATACCTCCATCAGGTCCTATCTGCATCCGGGCTTAAGCAGTTTCAGACCCTTAAAGAGGAGTTTTCCCTTCCACACCATCTAGCATTTAAATACTTGCAGCTCCGTCACGTGCTTAAAACCCAGTTACCGAGTTTGGATCTAGGGATAGAGCCTCCCCCTGTGCTGGGTATAATACTAGGAGACGACCCCTCAAAGCTGATATCATCGCACCTGTACAACACAATTAGACAACGGGGAGTAGCAGTTGTGTCACACAAAGCTAAAACGGTGTGGGAACAAGATATAGGGCCCATAGATGATGCTGACTGGAACAAGATTTTAGAGGGAACCAAGACAGTATCTCCCAAGATGTCAGATAGACTGACACAAATATATATAGTTCATAAAGCCTATCTGACACTGTTGACACCGGATCCGACGTGTCGCTTGTGTAGGGCCAACCCAGGCTCATTTTACCATCTCATATCGAGCTACCCTTATGTCCAGACATTTTGGGCACAGGTTATCCGTTTACTCCATGACAATATGGGGTCCCCTGTGGCGCTAGACCCTAAGTTATGTATATTGGGGTTACTGCCAGTTGTAGAGGTGGATAAGTATCATACTATATTCATCTCTGAAACTCTATTTTTGGCGCATAAAGTGATAGCTCAGAGATGGATGCAGAATGTACCCCCACGATGCAGATGTGGAAAAAAAGCAATAAATGATACCCTACCATTCAAGAAACTGATCTATGCACACAGGGGATCTTCACAAAAATATTCTAAGATATGGGACAGATGGTTGGAGGATGGGGAGACTTGTGTTTAGTTGGGTCATACCTGGTGAGGCGCTTCCCTGCATCCGGGGCACACATTGTTTACAGGTTGGATTAATGTACTAATCGATTCACTACACCTATGAACATAAGAATACATGTCCTCCAAAACTTTTGCTTATTTAATTTTTCTGTCATAATATGTACTTGACCTTCTTTGAATATATGTACCCAAATGGCTTCTAAAATGTAATTTTTATCAATAAAGTTGTTTTTTTCCAAGGGTCTGTCAAGAGTCCAGAAACTCGTTGACCTTTTATACACACACACTAAATACAAGCAAACAGATCACATGTGAGGATGGTTACCTTTAATAACCATTTATTAGCCATTCAAACCCCTTTGTGTCAACTTGTGTGCATGTTATTAGGCCAAAATCACCAGGGTATGTAAACTTTTAATCAGGGTCATTTGGGTAGTTTCTGTTGTGATGATTTAAAAAGAGTAAACACAGTTGATTGATAATAAATGGCTTCAGCCAAACACTAACCATGAGTGAAAGAAAAGTTTTTGTGTTATCATTTATATTCTCTGAAAAATGGCCAAGAAAACATAAATTCTGCCAGGGTATATAAACGTATGAGCACAACTATATATATTTATATATATATATATATATATATATATATATATATATATATATATATATATATATATATATATATACACACATATACACACACAGTATCTCACAAAAGTGAGTACACCCTCACATTTTTGTAGATATTGTATATCTTTTCATGTGACAACACTGAAGAAATTATACTTTGCTACAATGTAAAGTAGTGATTGTACAGCTTGTATAACAGTGTAAATTTGCTGCCCCCTCAAAATAACTCAACACACAGCCATTAATGTCTAAACTGCTGGCAGCATAAGTGAGTACACCCCTAAGTGAAAATGTCTAAATTGGGCCCAATTAGCCATTTTTCCTCCCCGGTGTCATCTGACTCGTTAGTGTTACAAGGTCTCAGGTGTGAATGGGGAGCAGGTGTGTTAAATATGGTGTTATCGCTCTCACTCTCTTATACTGGTCACTGGAAGTTCAACATGGCACCTCATGGCAAAGAACTCTCTGCGGATCTGAAATAAATTGCTCTACATAAAGATGGCCTAGGCCAGTGATGGCGAACCTTGCCACCCCAGTTGTTTTGGAACTACATTTCCCATGATGCTCCACTACACTGCAGAGTGCATGAGCATCATGGGAAATGTAGTTCCAAAAATTCTGGGGTGCCAAGGTTCGCCATCACTGGCCTAGGCTATAGGAATATTTGCAAGACCTTGAAACTGAGCTGCAGCACGGTGGCCAAGACCTTACAGTGGTTTAACAGGACAGGTTCCACTCAGAACAGGCCTCGCCATAGTCGACCAAGGAAGTTGAGTGCACATGCTCAGCGTCATATCCAGAGGTTGTCTTTGGGAAATAGATGTATGAGTGCTGCCAGCATTGCTGCAGAGGTTGAAGGGGTGGGGGGGTCAGCCTGTCAATGCTCAGACCATACGCCGCACACTGCATCAAATTGGTCTGCATGGCTGTCGCCCCAGAAGGAAGCCTCTTCTAAAGATGAAGATGATGCACAAGAAAGCTTGCAAACAGTTTGCTGAAGACAAACAGACTAAGGACATGGATTACTGAAACCATGTCCTGTGGTCTGATGGGACCAAGATAAAGTTATTTGGTTCAGATGGTGTAAAGCATGTGTGGTGGCAACCAGTCGAGGAGTACAAAGACAAGCGTGTCTTGCCTACAGTCAAGCATTGTGGTGGGAGTGTCATGGTCTGGGGCTGTATGAGTGCTGCCAGCACTGGGGAGCTACAGTTCATTGAGGGAACCATGAATGCCAACATGTACTGTGACATACTGAAGCAGAACAGGAGCCCCTCCCTTCAGAGACTGGGCCGCAGGGCAGTATTCCAACATGATAACGACCCCAAACACACCTCCAAGACGACCACTGCCTTGCTAAAGAAGCTGAGGTTAAAGGTGAAGGACTGGCCAAGCATGTCTCCAGACTTAAACCCTATTGAGCATCTGTGGGGCATCCTCAAACAGAAGGTGGAGGCGCGCAAGGTCTCTAACATCCACCAGCTCCCAGATGTCGTCATGGAGGAGTGGAAGAGGACTCCAGTGGCAACCTGCAAAGCTCTGGTGAACGTCATGCCCAAGAGGTTTAAGGCATGGCTGGAAAATAATGGTGGCCACACAAAATATTGACACTTTGGGCCCAATTTGGACATTTTCACTTAGGGGTGTACTCACTTTTGTTGCCAGCGGTTTAGACATTAATGACTGTATGTTGAGTTATTTTGAGGGGACAGCAAATTTACATTGTTATACAAGCTGCACACTCACTACTTTACATTGTAGCAAAGTGTCATTTCTTCAGTGTTGTCACATGAAAAGATATAATAAAATATTGACAAAAATGTGAGGGATGTACTCACTTTTGTGAGATACTGTGTGTGTGTATATAATATATATATATATATATATATATATATATATATATATATATATATATATATATATACACACACACACACACACAGGGCTTTTTTTCTCAGAAAATAGTTACAGGTACTCCTCTCTTCCAAGTCACCCCTTGTTTTCACCCCCTACCCATCTCCAAGTTCTGACCTTTGGTCCCACCCCATACCCACCTCCCAGCACCGCCCCTTTTAGAGCAAACAGTATCAAATATAATTTTGTGGTGTTGAGTAATTTGTATGGATATTGTTAATGATCATAAGAAATGCAGTAAAATAGATCCCCTGCAACCAACAACAATAGCCCCCCTCAAGCAACAATATATCCCCCAGCAACAGTAGACCCCCTCAGGAACAACATATCCCCCAAGCAACAATAGACCCCCCTACAACAAAATACCCCCTAGCAACAACAGATCCACCCCAGAAAAAATAGACATCTATCAGCCAGCATTGGCTGCTGGGAGACCTATTGTTGGTCAACCCCTACCAGCGAGCCAACTGTAGATCTCCCAGCAGCCAGCATTAATAAACACTCACAGCAGCCAGCAACAATAGACCTCTCCCTCAACAGTAGATCCCTCCCAGCAACAATTGACCCCCCAGCAACATAAGACAATCCCAGCAAAAATAGACCCCATCTTCAACAGAAGACCCTTCCTTAAACAATACACACACCCCCCCCCCCCAGCAACAATGGATTCCCCAGCAGCCAGCATCAATGGAACCTCCAGCATACCGCAGCACCCCTTGCCATTACATACTGTACATTCAGTGCTGGAGGTGCCGGAACTGCGTTCCAGCTGAAAAAAAAAAAGATATATATATATATATATACATATACATATATATATATATATATATATATATATATATATATATATATATATATATATATATATATATATATATATACACACACTTGTTTTTTTTTTTTTAAGCGATCTGTATTGCTCTATTAAGCACCCATTTACGAGAAATGCATTACAAAAGTACAGGAGATACAAAGAAGGATGATATACAGGTGTTCAAAATGTACAATGCCTCTATATCAGGATTCATATGTACAAAACAGTGTAAAAATCAGAACACTGACAATTTGCCCCTGTTCAAGGTGATACATATGTTATCCTGAACACAAAGTATTGTGCAGCAGTATTGTTTGCTTTTGGGTCTAAATACAGCAACCAGTAAGAAAAAGATATTACAAATTGGATGAAATTCATTCTTATGTTAGGCATATTATTCACTGTTTCTTGGGTTTCTTAGTTATGTATTATTATACAATACATGTAAAAAGGCACACCACACATGAAAAAATATAATCAAACTGTTAACCATTATGAATATTAGTGATGATCTTGATAACTAAAATATGAAAAATGAAAACAACTAGAGCTAAAAAAAAAAGCACAGGGCCTGCAGTAGATACCTAATTAGATAAATGAACATATTGACACTGTCATGTCTGCATTAATGTTTACTACAAAGCTTAAGTACCGTAATTCTGGTTATGACTAGATCAAAGAGGTAATAAACCCAAAACCAAAAATATAATGTATTGCTTACCAATCTTTAGATGTGGTGGATGCATTTGTTTTCTTCCTTTGGGTTTTTTTTCCCTCTGTTCTCACCTGGTGATCTGGCCAGTAACACACCTCCTGTATTAGACTGCACCCACTCTGGATGAAGGAGCACAGGGCACAGCAGACAGGAGCATTGCCAGTCTAGGGGGAGGGGAGTGTTAGATTTACTAGCAGATTTAGATATACGAACAAGCTAAATTCTAGCTCACACTGCAGTTACAGCAACAGTTGTTTTTCTTTTGGGATAAAAGGTTTTATATACAGTAAATAAATAAAAGCTGATCATTTTAAGCACCCCTGTCAGAGGTAAATGATTTGTCTCAACACTGTTAACTGATACATTTTCAGGACAACTTGTTCTTTTGAAAAACAACAGACTTAATGGCCAGATCACAAGGTGAAAATAAAATAAAGCCTTGTTTAGGTACTTGTTTGATACATTAAATTATATAAAGCAACAATACTAATCAATGCAGATTACCATTTCTCTGTCTTTATGTATTTATATTGAATCTAAACGGAGAAAAAAAAAAAACGCTTTAAAAACTATCTGTGCTCCACATTAAAAATGATTCAATTAACACATAAAATCATTTAAATACAAGGAATTTTCTAAGTCCAGATTAATAAAGGCTATTCTTCAGATTTCCATCTTCCACGTATTCTTGGACACCTACTGTCAGTTCTTCTTCAGTGAAACGTGTATTACTTTCAAAAAGATTCACCAACATTCAAACTTTTAAGGCACAGACATCACCATCAGATGTGAGAAGCATCACAGAGAAAAGCTATATGCTATGTACACACGATCGGACATTCCGACAACAAAACCGTGCATTTATTTCCGTCGGATGTTGGCTCAAACTTGTCTTGCATACACACGGTCATACAAATGTCGTCGGAAATTCCGAACGTCAAGAACGCGGTGACGTACAACACGTACGACGAGCCGAGAAAAATGAAGTTCAATAGCCAGTGCGGCTCTTCTGCTTGATTCCGAGCATGCGTGGACTTTTGTGCGTCGGACTTATGTACATACGATGGGAATTTCCGACAACAAGTTTTGTTGTCGGAAAATTTGAGAACCAGCTCTCAAACATTTGTCAGCGGAAATTCCAACAAATGTTCTATGGAGCATACACACGGTCGGACTTTCCGACAACGAGCTCACATCCAACGTTTGTTGTCAGAAAATCCTATCGTGTGTACGGCCCAATATACTCCTATTACCCTCCAGAGATCATGGACACCATCATGAGTCACTAAAGGAGGCCTAATTAAGTGACTTATGATGGTGTGTAGTGTGTATGTATTGTAGCAGAACAAACCTGAGCACTTCTGCTTCACAGCAATGTGGGCATGATTTACTGCCCTTAAATTAAATGATTATTATCTATAGAGATGTGCATGGTGAAAAAAAAAAAAAAAAAAAGTTTAGTTTTGAATTCAATCATTATGTCCGTTATTTTGTTTCCTCATATTCGTTATGTTAGAAAAATTTATTTTCAGAATTAGTTTTGTATATTTGGATTCATTTGGTAAATTCGTTGTTCCGAATCAATTCGTATTTTTAGAAGTTATTTTGGAATGTTTTGGTATGTTTCCAGTGTGACTTTGATGTGGCTTGCTTGCAACTTGCTTGGGATGTTTTGTGACTTCAGTACAGAGAGTGACACATATTATTGAACTTACAAAACCCTCTAAAGTCACAAACAAATGAAACAAATGAATATGAATGAATTTGTTGTTTTGTTTAGAATTTATTTTGCATCCGTTGAAATTCATTACTATTGTGATTTGGAGATTCGGATATATCTGAATCTCCAGAAAAAAATTTGTCTGAATTTCGATTCGTAACTAAACAAATCAAACATGTCTAATTATATATAGAACTCTTGAATCCAGTTGACAGCCACATAGCTAACAAAGATTCAGGACGATACTGGTTAAGTGATGACAGTGCTTGACAGTGTATGTAGTGGACAACCAACATACTACAGGTTTGGCCACATGTGTTTGAGTATACAGTAGTACCTTCGATTACGAGCATAATTCTTCCCAGAAGCATGCTTGTAATCCAAAGCACTCGTATATCAAAGCGATTTTCCCCTGAGACACTCGGAAACGCTCAGGGACCACTGTGATACGTTCAGGGATACACTCATAAACTGAGTGTTTCCGAGTGTCTCTGAGCATCTCCAAGTGTCTACGAGCAGCTCAGAGTGTCACCGGACTGAACACATGCGGTACTGCACACCCCAGAGGCTTGGGTCAGGATTTAAAAAAAAAAAAAAAAACAGCGTTTATTGAGAAATGTTTCATAAACCACATTTTTGCAATCTGAGGTTTTACTGTATGTGTCAAAGATCTTGTCCCCCAAAACTTAATCCGGACATACATGGTTAGATTTTCATTTGAACAGTCATAGAACAATAGTTCATCAGAACATTCTTGCCATCATTGATTCAACTAATTTCATTCAAAAGGCCTTGAAATTTCATCTAGACCTGTTCTATGAATGTAATCTCAGATGTATCAAACGGGTCAGTTATCGCAAATGCTTGAATGCAGTTGTTGCCGCCAAGGGTGGCACAACTAGTTATTAGGTTTAGGAGCAGGGCCGGACTGGGAATAAAAACCAGCCCTGGAAATAATTTCATACCAGCCCAATAGCATCATTATACCAGCCCAACGTCATTATTTTCTTGTTCATAAAAGGGAAAACCATGCATTTTAAAGCACATTTGAAGAGCGTATTATATATAGTTAAGACAGATATGAAAGCACATTGGGCTAGGGATATATATATATATAAAGCAGCAAATTTCAGTTAAAAGTAGTAAAAGTGAAGCAATCATCAAGGGGGGGGGGGACACCTGGGACTCTGGGATTGTGAGGGGGGAGGGGGACTCTGGTGACCACAGACCACCTTCCGCAGAAAATACACTAAGGTAAAGGGGGGGGGGGGGGTTTGTTCCCAAACAAAAAGTTCACAGTTAGAAATGTTTTCAAACATAGTGACAGGAATATTTAAATGAGCAGGAGGGATCATTTTTCTCAAGTCAACATTTCATTTGACCCCCACTAACCTTTAGAAAATCAAAAGGAAATGTTCAGAAAACTCAAATTTTCAAACAAAATGTTACTGGTGTATGCCCAGGTTTTGATGGAAACTCCAAATTGTAAAGCAGATATTTACCCTAATGCCGCGTACACACGATCGGAAATTCGGCCAGCAAAAGACCGATGAGAGCTTTTGGTCGGAAAATGCGACCGTGTGTATGCTTGATCGGACTTTTGCTGGCCGAATTCCCGCCAGCAAAAGATTGAGAGCATGTTCTCAATTTTTCGGTCGGAAAAAGTTCCTATCCGAAAATGCGATTGTCTGTAGCAATTCCTACGCGCAAAATTCCTACGCATGCTCGGAAACAATTCGACGTATGCTCGGAAGCATTGAACGTCATTTTCTCGGCTTGTTGTAGTGTTGTACGTCACCGCGTTCTTAACTGTCGAAAGTTCAGCAAACTTTTGTGTGACCGTGTGTATGCAAGACAAGCTTGAGCGGAATCCCGTCGGAAAAGCCATCATATCTTTTTCCGACCAAAATTCCGATCGTGTGTACGCGGCATCACAGATAAGAAAAAAGCACAGGAATATTGAAAATGTACAAATTTAAAGCAGACCTTCAACCTTAAAAAAAATAAAGTATTTTGCCCCACCCCTTGCTGACTTTTGGATGTTATTTTTTTTTTTGTTTATAGGGTTTTTGTGCCCTGGATTCTGGATGTGCGAAGATAGAGTGGGTAGGAAAGTCCCAAATCTTGGTGTATCTGTCCGAAAGCCAAAGCTACACTGCCTACATCATCAAAGGCTCCGGATTACCCCCTGGCTGCCAGCTCTCTACCCTTGAGTTCCTTGGTCTATCAGCTTACAGTGATCATTATGAGAGGGTCTACCTTTTTCTGAAAAATGCATCAGGAGGATATACGGAATACAAGAGGTCACAGCTGAAATATCATGTTTGGGTGGACATGTTACTGTATATGGGCAATTTTCAGTACATTACATCTATTTTTTTAGCCAGGTCTATAGTTGCATCAATGCAACCAAACAAGCTGCTCAAAAAAAGTTCAGCATATTTGTTACACGATGCACATTTATAGCTGCTGCTTGTCTTGTGTTAATCAGATCTCTCCACTTCTGTACTAGTGAGGGAGCCAATTACTACCAAATGCCTTTGAAAAACATTTATGAGTTTAATCCCCACATAAAGTTCACAATTAGCGCTGTTCAGTCAACGACGTGTGACTCCTTGGTGTGAAAACACCCATCAGGGCTGTGTTATTGTTGTGCAAGTGTGATCAGAGCCTTCATAAAACTCCAATTGGGTGTTTATTAATGCTAATTAGACACCCCAGGCTAACAAGGGACAAGCCCACCTTTCTTACTTTCTATCACAAAAGAAAGGAATGGGCAGCATTCTGTTACGGGAGGGTCACAGATCCGTAAAATATTCCACTTTTATTGGTCAATCATGTGAAAAGATTGCTTGATATTAGGTTAAGCTGTAACAACTGCAAAGGGAATGCCACCTACTTGTCAATTTATGCACCTGGACCCACACTTTGTGTTACTTACGTATAAAAGCTTTAATGACCGAGCCTTGATCTTTCATGAACTATTGTTTGAGGCTTGACACTGTCCTGTGAATTCCATTTTTTCAGCAATTTACTGACCTTTACAGGAGTTGGTGTCAGGGGGTCACTGTGAAGTCCAAGAGGAGACATAGTCAGTGCTGTGGAATAGAAAAAATGGTGATTGTACACAGCTAAAAGTGAAAACGTTTGTATATATATCATCTTTATCAATCTATAGCAGATTAATGTTTTAGAACTTCATCAACACACATACACACACAATATAGTTATAAAATGTATTTATTACACGTATTTATATATTGCTGATAATTTAAGCAGCACTTTACACACTGTAAAGGACTAGCGTCAAATGTAGAGCTTTAAGGACACCGCCACTCGCTGGTTCTTCGTTCGACAATTTTTATTAAAAGCAAGTTCAGCAAACAAACATAGGTTTCCCTGGCAGGGGTTTTCAGCATTCATTTTTCTAACAACAAAATGACATTCTGCCTAGTTGGCTCTCACTTGCAGCACTGATGCTCTGGCCTTACACTCCAGGCCCTTGTCTGTCTCGTACAGACTGTTTCACCAACCACCTTGGTGCATATAGCTAGCAGCCTCTTGCTGCACTGGCTCCCACATGGAGCCCTCCTGACTCCTGGTACTCAGCCTTCCTATCTGCCGGGATGGAGCCAAGAACCATGGTCAGGTTGTTACTAAAAGCCCAGCACACACCTGACCAATTAGTATGCTGGCTGTTCTCAAAATCAGGACCCAGGACTAGGGATTTCATCCCACCCGGAACTCTTAGAAATCCCCGAGCTCCAGGTCCCAAAGTGGACTTTCAAAACACTGAGGAAACTCAAAGGCCAGCTGCCTGGAGCCCCTCAACCCGTCTGGTTGAGAATTCTGGGTCACAACCTCCTTCTAGACCATGGCAGGGCAACGCTCTGCCACAATACTCAAATCAATGAATATACTATATAATGAAAGTTTTGCTTTACATATTTTTCAAGAGTTCACGGTGCCATTATCAAATACATCTAATCATAATATTGCTTAAGTATATATAAATTCAATCATTATAATGTCATGGATTTACAACGGTGTGCTCCCTCTTGACAATGTAAGGGGTTTACTCTTTTCAACAACTCCGGCAGTCTTATGATATGCCACATATTGAGAATGTCTGCTATCTGCAGGTCTGCCATCTAGCCAAGCAGAATCTCGACCAGCTCACATAATAACATAACTTTGTGAGTCTAGATGTCGATCGAATCCGACGACACATTAGTAAGGTCTAATATCCTTACTATATTTTTCCATTATGGGTAATGTCTAGGGTTGCTACCTCACACTTTAAAACCAAACACATATTAATTACACAGGTTATGTGGCTCATTAACGTGGTAATTAACCACTTCGATACAGGGCACTTTCGCACCTTCCTGCCCAGGCCAATTTTCAGCTTTTAGTGCTGTCACTTTTTAAATGACAATTGCGTGGTCATGCTACACTGTACCCAAACAAAATTTTTATCATTTTGTTCCCACAAATAGAGCTTTATTTTGGTGGTATTTGATCACCTCTGAAAATTTGGAAAAAAAAAAGTTTTTCTTTGTTTTTGTTATAAAATTTTGTAAATAAGTAAATTTTCTCCTTCACTGATGGGCACTGATAAGCTGCACTGATGGGCACTGATAAGGTGGCACTGATAGGCAGCACTGATAGGTGGCATTAATAGGCGGCACTGATGGGCACTCATAGGTGGCACTGGTGGGCACTGATAGGCAACACTGATGGGCACTGAAAGGCTGCACTGATGGGTACTTATGGGTGGCACTGATAGATGGCACTGCTGGGCATTGATGGGCACTGATAGATTTCACTGATAGGCATCACTGGTGGGACTGGCAGGCATTTTTCATTGGCACTGATTAGCAGTTGTCTGGGCACTGATTGGCATTTCCCTGGTGGTCTAGGGTGACATACCTGGTGGTCCAGTGTGGATGGCCATCCCTGGTGGTCCTGGCGGCATCCTGGTGGTCCTGGGCAGGCATCCGAGGGGGGGCTGCACTGATAAACAATCAGCACAGACCCCCCTGTCAGGAGAGCAGCCTATCGGCTCTCCTCTACTCGCATCTGTCAGACGCAAGTGAGGAAAAGCCGATCAACGGCTCTTCCTGTTTACATTGTGATCAGCTGTGCTTGGACACGGCTGATCACATGGTAAAGTCTCTCTGTCAGAGACTCTTTACCTCGATTGCAGTTGCGGTGTGTCAGACTGGGGGCGCGCAGCGGCTTGATATCCTGACAACGCCATATGATGACCGGTCAGGATATCACAACCACTTTGCCGACACCATATTGCTATATGGTGGGCAGCAAGTGGTTAAACTCACTTGGAACCTTATCTGCATTAAATTAGCTTCAGAACCTGTGTAATTCATATGTGCTCCGGTTTAAAGGGATGTAATGTAGATCCCCAACCTCCTGCTTGCGTTGGGAAAGAGACTTTGGTGTTACCCTACCCCAGAAACCTGGAACAAAATGGGAGACGCTCTATTTAACCACTTCCGAACCAGCCACCGCAGTTTTACTTCGGCAGGTTGGCTTGGCTGGACAAATCGACGTTACCTTACATCGCTTCGCCATTTGGCCACTAGGGGCACGCGTGCACACCGGACCTGATGCGAGTACCTGGCGGATGCGATGACCGCCGGGCATCCGCGATCACTCGTGACAAAGTGAGAACCAGGATCTGTGTGTGTAAACACACAAATACCAGTTCTTTCAGGGGGGTAAAGACAGATCGTCTGTTCATACTAAGTATGAACACCGATATCTCTCTCCTCCCAGACAGCCCCATCCCCCCTACAGTTAGAACACACCTAGGGAACACAGTTAATCCCTTGATCGCCCTCTCGTATTAACCCCTTTCCTGCCAGTGACATTTACACAGTAATAAGTGAATTTTTATAGCACTGATCGCTGTATAATTGTCAATGGTCCCAAAAATGTGTCAAAAGTGTCCACCGCAATATTGCAGTCCCGATAAAAATCGCAGATCGCCGCCTTTACTTGTAAAAAAAAAAATCAATAATAAAAATGCCATAAATCTATCCCCTATTTTGCAGACGCTATAACTTTTGCGTAAATCAATTAATATATGCTTATTACGATTTTTTTTACCAAACATATGTAGAATACATTTTAGCCTAAACTGAGGAAAAAAATGTGGGATATTTATTATAGCAAAAAGTAAAAGATATTGGGGGTTATTTACGAAAGGCAAATCCACTTTGCACTACAAGTGCAAACTACAAGTGCAACGTGCACTTGAAATTACACTGAAAGTGCACTTGGAAGTGCAGTCGCTGTAAATCTGAGGGGTAGATCTGAAATGAGGGGAAGCTCTGCTGATTTTATCATTCAATCATGTGCAAGCTAAAATACTGTTTTTTATTTTCCTTGCATGTCCCCCTCGGATTTACAGCGACTGCACTTCCAAGTACACTTGCAGTGCAAAGTGGATTTTCATTTCATAAATAACCCCCATTGTGTTTTTTTTTTTCAAAATTGTCGCTCTTCTTTTGTTTATAGCGCAAAAAATAAAAACCGCAGAGGTGATCAAATACCACCAAAAGAAAGCTCTATATGTGGGGGAAAAAAGACTCAATTTTGTTTTGGTACAGCGTCGCACAACCAACCGCGCAATTGTCAGTTAAAGTGACGCAGTACTCTTATCGCAATAAATGGCCCGGTCATTGAGCAGCCAAATCTTCCGGGGCTGAAGTGGTTAAAGCTTCATGTAACGTTCTGACTCTGGAAAACTCTTTACTCTCTAAGGCCTCGTACACACGGTCCGAAAATCAGAAGGGAAAATTCGTAAGACGAGCTGTCTGCGGATTTTCGGATCGTTAGTGCGGTGCTTTCGACAGCCGATTTGACTTTTTCGTCAGACAAAAGCTGGATGTGCAGGCTATAAAATTTTTGTCGGACGTGAACTCAACGTCTGATTTTCAGATGGTCAGTACAGAAATCGTCACACAAAAGTCGATAGTACAAACACGCATGCTCGGAATCAAGGAACGACTGGGAAGAGTTTGGTCTTGTAAACGACTGTTCGTAATCTAGAATTAACATTCGTGACCCTGCAATTGATGAAATGTTGAAATGCAGCGCACATTTTAATGGGATATTAATGAAGCTGCTTTGCATGTAGTTATGCCAAACGTATTTTAAAAGGCATTTGTTTTGTACGATCTGAAAATCGCGAATAAATGTTCACCCAACTTCTACTAACACGAAATTAGCAGAAAGGGCCCAAAGGGTGGTGCTTGAGAAATGAGCCTCCTCTTTATACTCTCATAGTACATAGTAGTGTTTGTCAAACGACAATTTGAGGATAGTTAGTATGCTAGACAAAATCCTGCACACACGCTTTTGACAAAAATCAGACGCTCGGTCGTCCAACAATTGAACCGTGCGTACAAGGCCTAACTCTACACCCTTGCAAGGATTTCACGTTGGCTCCCCACCTAACCCTCTTCTTGTGTCTAGAGCTGGGAGACATGAAACATATCTGGTGGACATGCCCTAAGGTCAAAAGGCTGTGGATATACACTATAGTCAATACGATACTCCACACTAACGTGCGTAAAAAATCCATTGGAAGCACAACCGATCAAAATGTTACCTGTCGGGAGCGTACATTAAATTACTCATATTTTCATGGCGACCAAACAGACAATAGGGAGGGTGTGGACATAACCATTAGTTAGCTTTGACAACGTTAATCTTCATGTACAAGGTATAATAATAAACAAAAAACTGACGGTTATCCTCAATGACACACACAACAGGTTCTTGCGTACCTGGCAATCTTGGCTTGATCACTTCCTGTCTTCTCAGTTGACATCATGGTTCTTGGAGCTTTAACCTAGGTGCCATTGCATATGCTACTTATGTTATAAGCCTCTGGGCCTACCGTTCCTCCCACAGGGGAGTGATCTCCCTGCTCCCCCTTTTCTTTTTCCTGTCTTTCCTACCTTCTTTATATCTACTAAGCTAGACAAAGGGGATCCCCCCCCCATAGACGACCGTAAACTAGAGGTAACTACACCCCAACTCTTACGAACCGACACGTTGAATTTGTGCTCATGCTCTATGCCGCAACCCAATTTAAGACTTTTTCTCGTGATGTCCCCTGGAAAGCTTTATTTGATTTAAATAGTTTTTTAAGTGCCAAGATACATCATATTGCTTGGTGCAATGGTTTACCTTGTGCAGTTATCTTCTCTATATGAATCTGTCCAATGCACTGTATTCTTTTTTTTTCTTTCATTTGTGTGCAGAACAAAAACATTTACAGTAAAAGCTCACGGGCCTCACGGGCATGGGTTGTATGCTATCTTTTCAATAAGAACAATGTGAAAAAAAAAAATCTCCTATAATGTTTAACATGGTAAAGTGGAACTCTACTCATCTGTTCTCTAACCCTATGATCCCCTAGAGCTCCCCCGTGCCATCTTCAGGCCGGCGGCTTCTGGGTATCAATCCCCTGCCGTTTCCATTGGCCAAGATGATGCCACACCCGAGCACGTGTGGGAATTCAGTCATCTTGGCATTGCCAAAATTCTTTCACTGGGCTGTGTGTGCACAGCTCAGTGTACACTGCGGACAGGCAGGTAACTTTAATGCAGAAAAGGTATGCAGTGCCTTGAAAAAGTATTCATACCCCTTGAAATTTTCCACATTTTGTCATGTTACAACCAAAAACATAAATGTATTTTATTGCAATTTTATGTGATAGACCAACACAAAGTGGCACATAATTGTGAAGTGGAAGAAAAATGATAAATGGTTTTCAAAATTGTTTACAAATAAACATGTGAAAAGTGTGGCGTGCATTTGTATTCAGTCCCCCTGAGTCAATACTTTGTAGTACCACCTTTCACTGCATATACAGCTGCAAGTCTTTTTGGGGATGTTTCTACCAGCTTTGCACATCTAGAGAGTGACATTTTTGCCCATTCTTCTTTGCAAAATAGCTCAAGCTCTGTCAGATTGGATGGAGAGTCTCTGTAAACAGCAATTTTCAAGTCTTGCCACAGATTCCCAATTGGATTTAGGTCTGGACTTTGACTGGGCCATTCTAACACATGAATATGCTTGCTGATCTAAACCATTCCATTGTAGCTCTGGCTGTATGTTTAGGGCTGTTGTCCTGCTGGAAGGTGAACCTCCACCGAAGTCTCAAGTCTTTTGCAGACTCTAATGCCCCGTACACACGATAGGATTTTCAGACGGAAAATGTGTGATAGGACCTTGTTGTCGCAAATTCCGACCGTGTGTATGCTCCATAGGAATTTCCGTCACACAAAATTTGAGAGCTGGTTCTCAAATTTTCCGACAACAAAATCCGTTGTCGGAAATTTTGATCGTGTGTACACAATTCTGACGCACAACGTTCCACACATGCTCAAAATCAAGCAGAAAAGCAGCACTGGCTATTGAACTTCATTTTTCTTGGCTCGTCGTATGTGTTGTACGTCACTGCGTCCTTGACGTTCGGAATTTCCATCCAACTTTGTGTGACCGTTTGTATGCAAGACAAGTTTGAGCCAACATCCGTCTGAAAAAAACATGGATTTTGTTGTCAGAAAATCCTATCGTGTGTACAGGGCATGACAGGTTTTCTTCTAAGATTGCCCTGTATTTGGCTCCATCCATCTTCCTACCAACTCTGACCAGCTTTCCTGTCCCTGCTGAAGAAAAGCATCCCCACAACATGCTGCCACCACCATGTTTCACAGTGGGGATGGTGTGTTCAGGGTGATGTGCAGCGTTAGTTTTCCGCCACACATATCCCTTTGCTTTTAGGCCACAAAGTTCAATTTTGGCTTCATCTGACCAGAGCACCCTCTTCCACATGTTTGCTGTGTCCCCCATATGGCTTCTTGCAAACTGTAAATGGGACTTCTTATGACTTTCTTTCAACAATGGTTTTCTTCTTGCCACTCTTCCATAAAGGCCAGATTTGTGGAGTGCACGACTAATAGTTGTCCTGTGGACAGATTCTCCCACTTGAGCTTTGGATCTCTGCAGCTCCTCCAGTTACAATGGGCCTCTTGGCTGCTTCTCTGCTTAATGCTCTCCTTGTCCGGGCTGTCAGTTTAGGTGGACGGCCATGTCTTGGTAGTTTTGCAGTTGTACCATACTCTTTCCATTTTTGGATGATGGATTGAACAGTGCTCCGTGAGATGTTCAAAGCTTGGGATGCTTTTTTATAACCTAACCCTGCTTTAAACTTTTCCACAACTTTATCCTTGACCTGTCTGGTGTGTTCCTTGGCCTTCACGATGCTGTTTGTTCACTAAGGTTCTCTAACAAACCTCCAAGGGCTTCACAGAACAGCTGTATTTAAACCGAGATTAAATTACACACAGGTGGACTCTATTTACTAATTAGGTGACTTCGGAAGGCAATAGGTTCCACTAGATTTTAGTTAGGGGTATCAGAGTAAAGGGGGCTGAATACAAATGCACGCCACACTTTTCAGATATTTATTTGTAAAAAAAAATTAAAAACCATTTATCATTTTCTTTCCACTTCACAATTATGTCCCACATTTTGTTGGTCTATCACATAAAATTCCAATAAAATATATTTATGTTTTTGGTTGTAACATGACAAAATGTGGAAAATTTCAAAAGGGTATGGATACTTTTTCAAGGCACTGTAGCATGTCTTTTCTGTATGAAAACTTCTGCTTGTTCACATTTTTTTTTTAAGTAAAGTTCCATTTTAATGTAATTTCAGTGTTTGTAAATCTGCCACTTTCATTCAAACAATACCTGGTGATCCTGCCATGAAGGTTATAAGGTGACAACACCCTCTCAGTTGGCCTCTACTACTGTCACATAAGCTTCTGATGGAAAATACAAAGTGGCTTTTTTTTAACACACATGACACAGGCATGGTCTACTGTTTTCAACAGGAGAAATGCCATGTAGCCATTGCCTTAGTGTGTGTATGTGGACAGAAAGAGGCTGTGGGGCATTAGCAGAATTGGGATGCAAAAAGAATGAAAAACGTGAAAAAATATTTAACTTTAAAAAGCATTCTATACATAGTGCTTTAACAAAATGTCTTTTTATATCTATCTTTAACCACTTTCCCCCCTTCCTGCCCAGGACAATATTTAGCTTTCAGCGCTGTCGCACTTTGAATGACAATTGTGTGGTCATGCAACACTGTACCCAAACTAAATTTTTATCATTTTCTTCCCACAAATAGAGTTTTCTTTTGGTGGTATTTGATCACCTCTGCGGTTTTATATTTTTTACGCTATAAACGAAAAAAGAGCGACAATTTTGAAAAAAAAAAAACTAGGCGGCACTGGATAGGCAGCACTGATGAGGAGCTACTGACAGGCATTACTGATGGGGCACTGATTGGCACTTTTTAGGGCACTGATCGGCACTTTTATGGGCACTGACAGGCGTTTATAGAGAGGGACGGGCTGGCAGGTGATGGGCACTAACTGGCTGCTGATGGGCACCTTTTGATGGGGGCTTTGCTGATAATCAATGTCCTTATTATCAACACAGACCCCCCCCCCCCCTTTGACAGGGAGAGCCGCCGATCGGTTCTCCCCGTCAGCGTGAACCGAGGAAAGCAGTTTACCGGTACTTCCTGGTTAACTCGAGGATCAGCTGTGATTGGTCACAGCTGATCACATGGTAAGAAGACTCTGTCAAAGGCTTCATACCACGATAGGAGTTGCGGTGTGCCAGACTGGCACACCGCACCTCTGATCGCCGCGCCGGCTCTGTTATTCTGATCACGTAATATGACGTCCGGTCAGGATAACACAACCACTTTGCCACTGTCATTTTGCTATATGGCAAGTGGTTAATGTTGTACTCCATCTAGTATGAAAGAGCGTAATCCTGATTACTGGCATACTATCAGATATGTAGTGACATGGCGTACAGAGCCCAAAGTAAAAAAAACAAAAACATAGGATTGGTCACTTTCACATAGAAAAGTGACGGCAGAAAAAGACTGAGTAGTCCACTGAGTCTGCCCATTTTAATTTTTTTATTTTTTCATTAACCTTGTTGTCTGACTATAGATCTATGTTTATCCCAAGCATGTTTGAAGCCATTTACTGTTGGAATAAACTACCAAAAGAGGTAGTGAGACAGTCAAGCATCAACTACCCTTTCAGTAAAATAATACTTTCTAAGATTTGTTTTGAACTTTCCTCCAGTTAGTTTATTTTCTTCGGGAGTTAAAGTAGAAAGCCAGCTTTAGTATGGCAATAAATAGTTTGTTTGGGAAGCTGGCCCAAACAAACAGATTAAATAATGATATTTGAAGCGCTTCACAATGTGCATGAAAATGAATATATAAGAATAAATATAAATAGTCAAATAAATCCAGCGGTGAGTAAAAATTCCTATAAAATCCAGCAATCAAAATAGTGTAAAATTTTATTTTTTATTTTAAATATTTATTCTTTTTAAGTGACTCGAAAACACTCTCTTTTGATAGCAGCCTCACTTGGTTTTATGTGTAATTATCAGCTATTTAGCATCACAGCGCTTTGTGTTTTATATATATATATTTTTTCCAAACAAACAGATACTGTTGCTGCATTAGGTACATATAGTAAGTGACACTATGGTTGATTTACTAAAACTGGAGAGTGCAAAATCTGGTGCAGCTCTGCATAGAAACCAATCCATTTCCAGGTCTGTTTGTCAAAGCTTAATTGAACAAGCTTAAGTTTGAAGCTGATAGGCTACCATGCACAGCTGCACCAGATTTTGCACTCTCCAGTTTTAGTAAATCAACCTTGCTGTGTTTTGGCAGCTGTATGGGCGACTTCCTGCCTGCTGCTGGAACTCTCCATTAAGAAGAAGTCTTGTATGGTTGAAAACAAGGCTTCCTCTGATTGGCTAAGTGGAGAGGCAGGAAGATAACAACAGGATTCACACCTCGGCCAATCAGAGGAAGCCTTGTACTAAATTTATAAAAAATACAAGACCTCTTGTATTTAGTTACAGCAGCAGACGGGAAGTTTCCTGTACCAATGCTGGAACACAGCACCGCAAATTGAATGTACTGTAGCTAATGCTACAACAGTATTATACAGAACACAGTAGTCTATTTAGTTCCGGCAGCAGACAGCAAGCCACCCATCCTGCTGCTGGAACACAGCGCCGCATATTGTATCTAGATTATGCTACAGCAGTATATTACAGAACACATCATTATGTAAAGGAAAAATAGTTCCATTTGGAAAACTTGGCCCAAGCAAACTATTTAAAGTCATAAAGGTGGAATTCCACTTTAAAAAAATGTGAGAGTGTTCCAATTTACTGACTATATTTATATGCATAAATGGCTAAGCAATTAGCCCGCAGAATGTTTGCTGTGCAGTAACTGCAACAACACTGATCCCTAATGCTGGCCATATTCTGTACGGTTTTGTGACAATTTTAACTTTTTTCTACCTGCTTCTGATTGCTAAAACAACTCCATGCATTAAAGCATCCTACCACTTGTGGTTTCCTCACAAATAAAATATGATCACAAGTGTCAGTGCTAGTTCACTAATTTTAAAGCTGGATGAAACTGACACAAAACATAGAATGGGTTCTGGTAATTTTAGTGAAGGTGCCACAAGGCATAAACATTCTTGTAGTCAGGAAAGCCAACTACACCAAAAAATAGATCCAGCTGCACCCATGGCACACAAATTGATTCATGTTACATAGTTTACATAAGGCACATTCTATGGAAATCCTCATCTGTGGCAAATGAATGGAAACATATTGCACAATACTGATGTACACAATGGGCAAGATCTACTAAAACTGGTGCACACATAATCTGGTGCAGCTATGCATAGTAACCAATCAGCTTCTAGCATTTAAAAGGTTGTCAAAACTTAACTTAGCAAGTTACTGTGCATACTATGCACAGCTCCTCCAGATTCTGTTTTAGTAAATCTCCCCCCCCCCCCAATTGAATTCCCTGGAATTCATAAATTAACATTCTATTTAAGAATCTTGTATTTCTATGAAAGATGGCGGAATGTGCGATAGATTGTATGTGTCAGTAAGGTGTATATGAATCTGTTGCAACTCTGACATAACTATCACAAGTTTTACAGGCAGATAAGCAATTTGGAGAAGTTGGGTGAGTAATGGAAACATATTAATAATCTGTTCCGGAGGACTGAAAAAAAATTGCCACAGAATAGTCTCAATGATGTGACACAACCAACAAATTACTGTGTATGGAAAATGTGTAGTTTACCTCCACTTTCCTCATCATTGATATGGTGATATTGCTTCATAAATCTGTCTCAAAAATATTGCTATAAAGTAAAAGTGTCAAAGCATTCCGGTACTATCAATAACATATTGGACGTTTTCAAAAAACTTGTGCAAAGCTTTGGACTACCTGCACATCACCAGCAATGTGCTGCAAATGCCTATTGAATAACCACCATTGTGTGCGTTATATAAAAGTTTCCTTTTTAGAGCCATCAAAATAGTTATTCGATTTTAAGGTATCACTGTAGGTTCACATTAGAAAGACAATATGCAGGTTCTGGATGTAAAAAAAAAATAATTTATTGAAAACACATAAAAGAATAAGATATTGGCATTATTGGTATACATGAAGCAGCATTACCACAGTCTAAAATCAATCATTTGACCAGTTTAAATAACTATTTTTAGGAGACATGCTGCACAGCCCAGATGTGCAAGTAGTAAAACTGAGCAACAAACTTCAACAACCACTCATCCTATTTCCATTTTAGTTAAAAATTCCAAGCTCTATTAAATAACATGATCTGTTTAGCAATCATAAATAAAGTGTTTATTAGTCTGATCAAACTGAAATGGCATGATTAGGCCATATGTGCGACAAAAAGTCACGTTTGTCTCGTTTTATGGCAATATACTTTTCAATTTCTTACACTGTCATCATGTAAACCCTTAATAAATATGTATTAACACAGAATGACAAGAGTTGTAAGTAGCAAAAACAGGATCATGATTGTTTGCAGAGACTTATTTTACATTGTGTGTGTGTATTCCCCTTTTCTACATATCTGCTGAGGAAAGTCAATGTAGCAATTTCAGCATGATATGGACTTCATAAAAAAAAAAAAAAACATTTACATTCACTCTACAGCCCCCCATTTACATTCACTATACAGGTTTCCTATTGAGAGAAATTAGAGAAAACCTGCCACTGCTTATAGCGCCAATCATTAAGTGTCTCTTGACTCATTGTTGGGCTATGTTTGCCATTTAAGTTTGTAACATCGTTTTCTACATAACTGCCATCTTGTGCCACTCCATAATGGCAAGTACTAACTCTTTTTTCTAGTAGTAGTAGATTTGAACAGAATTATTATTATTTTTTTTTAATATGGTTGCATTTAATTTTTGTAATGAGTGGCCATTACTTTTTGCATGAAAAGGAGTTTTTTTTTTTTGTTAAAATTGTTTACATTATTCATACTTTGTATATTTCAACACATGTATGAGATAATCACGTTTCAATAAAATAAAGTACATATATTCATTGCATGCAAAGTTGTGTTTATGTGAATATTTCTGGAAAGGGGTCTGTGGCTCAAAAAAGGTTACGAAACACCAAGTGATCACAGAAAGCCTTAACCTGCCAGGCTGCTATACCAGGGTGCTTATTATTATGTGCGTAGTGAAAAGATCCATTAGAAAGGGGAATCATATAGTAATGGTCGCACAGAATCGCATGGCAAGGGATTGTTTCAGTTTACATCAATGCAACTCAGCACTGAGAGATTTTAGAAAATGTTCCTGTGCTACTTTGGTGTGATTCAATTTAAATTGTGGCCCCATAGAATATATTTCTTCTCAAAATTGCATCAAACAAGCACTACATAATCGCACGGAAAGACGGATCAAAATCGTATGGCAGCAGTGTGAACCTAGCCCAAATATTATGTATTCACTATTATGTGAAAGTGAAGTACGGTATGTAGCTTTGATATAAAAAAACCCAGTTCTGTAAGGTTGGACTTGGACAAGTCCCCATCCTCACTGCTCATGCTGCCACCAGTATTAGAGGATTCAGTATTACCCTTTAAAAAATATTCACTGCCAGCCCCTCTCTTTTATGCAGCCACAACACACTGTGTAAGTGTTTGTCGAAAACAAAGCCTGTAAATATCTTTTTCAGATCTCTTCAGGCCGATCTCTGATGTCAGCTGGGGAGGTCACGTGACCGCTGTGCTGGCAGAGTGGCCAGGAGTCACATGACCGGCCTGAACAGATCTGAAAAAGGGTATTTACACGCTTCGTTTTTAACAAACACTTACACTGTGTGTTATGGCTGCATACAGGAGAGAGATTGGCTGGCAGTGATTTTTTGTTAACAGTTTACTTTGCTATTCATTGCGGCAGGAGGGTGGGGCGGAGATGGCTCACACACAGGAACTGACAAGCAGAGAGGGAGGGGGACAGAGGGGAGGTGTGGATGACAGAGGCATGTAAACTGACCACGGTAATCGGAGCTCAGCAGCCATGTTTATTGTGGTCAGTACACTGAGGGGGACACAGGAACAGGCAGGATCAGCCGGGTTTTTTACAGCTTAGAGAGGGGCAGATTAGACAGCAAAAGAACTGTGCTGTTTAATCTGCTATAAGGATTACAACCACTTTAAAGTTGAGCATAGAGGAAATTTTAACTGACATGAGCAGAGAAGAAAACCACTGGACGAGCTTCATGACATTATTTTAATTTTTGGTTTACTAAGACAGGTCGGCCCTGACATGGCAATACCTACCCACTAATCAAATGACCTTTTGGTGGACCTAGCTTTTCAGATACTAAACATGGTTCTAAAGGATCCTAAAAGTTCTGTAAGATATATGTTAGCGTATAATAAAACAGGCAGAATTAACTTTCAAAGAAAGGAAATGCAAAGTGACAGCAAATGTGTGTTGTACTGATATTAATCTCATCAAATAAATAAATGTTCTACTCTTAACACCATACATTCATGTTTTACATACAGCAGATCATTTAAAACGTTAAAGTAGAAACAATTACAATCAAAGCTAACAGCTCAATTACCATTCAATATTTATGTGATGAAGTTCCGTAAAAAAAATGCACAGCAGTCTTTTTGAGTTCCATTTTGCTTAAGATGATTGTAGCCATATTAGTGCACTTGCTTCAACACCGTTGAGTACTGACTGTGATACTTATTTAATTTGTACTGACAGTTACATTTTCAAGACAAGCTTTGAAGGTACAAGCAGGAGGTAAACTCCAAAAGCTTGTCCTAAAATTTTAGCTGTGTAAATTAAGCGTATTTAATTAGAAATGTATCACAGGCTGTAATCAATGTGTCAGTTCTATTTAAAACAGTTACTAAATCAAATGAATAGTGGGGGCAAATTCTGAGCAGCACGAATTTTGTTTAAAGGGTTAAAATAAAATCACTGTAAGACTGGGTATACATGGCCGCTTAAAAGGTTGCATTGTATTGCTGTTGTCATTTTTTTTTCCTGAGCGTGGTATAAAGGATCTTTAAGGGGCACAGTGCTCAGGAGGATATGCTCCGGATGTATGTAGAGTTTAGGAGGCCTCTTAGCAGTCATCTACATCTGCCCTTTTTAATAATTTTTTTTTTAAAACCCCTATGATCTGACAATTTATATATTCACACATGTGCAAAATCTTTCCAGTCTACCAATCTCTTTCATGCGCTTCTCTAAAAGGAAGCCCAAGGATTTCAAATATATGCCTCTCAGTTGGCGTTGGTAAAGGATAGCCAGCATTGACCTTCACACTGCCATTGCGCACCACGTCCTTGTTTAGGGAGTGCTCAGACAGGCTCATCCCCTTTGTTTTGGCCAGAGCGCGCATGGAACGGTTAAAATGTGCTGAGCCGGTAAAATACATTAGTGCACATGCAAATTCCGAATATGGCACAACTATGATATCAAGTCTCCGATGTTTCTGCCCTGGTCCTGGCAGGCGGCATACTCCCATGTACTTCTTCTGGTTTCCATTTTCCTCATTACTCACCAAATCATCAGTGAGGAATCCTGAGAGGGTCAAAAAAAAAAAAGACCAGAGGAAAAACATTAAACATCAATTGCTAAGTGATCTATACAAAACATTCCAGCCAAACATAAAATATTTTCCTTTGAAAGTAAACCTGTCTTAGGAAATTCAAACCAAACAAAGTAGTAAAAATGCATATCAGAGGTTACCCCTAGTCCATTCACACTTGTGAGATTTCAAAAACGTGCCATTTCCATTGCGACTTTGGATGAGTGCGACTTTGGCTTTGACCAATGTGATTGTGCGCTGCAAGGTTGCACACAAGTCGCATTTAGATCATGCAGGTGCGACTCTCATGCGACTTTTGAGTTTACATTGTAAAGTCTATGGCCCTCACGTTGAATGAAAGTTGGACCAAAGTAGTGCAGGAACTACTTTAAAGTCACTGCGACAAGTGGCACAGATATGAACGATACTTATTGGGACTCAATGGCCTCACAAGTCACACAAGTATGGATGGGGCCTAGTGAAAACTGTATATCGAAACAACAAATCAATCCAGAGATGTACTGAAGGTCAGTGGTGGTCAACTTTCTTGATATAGAGGGCCTCAAGCATGGCCTCTGACACCACCACGAAGGGCTGCACATAATATTCTGAGAAAGTATTACTACAGAAAACTTTCAGACTCCAGAAATATCAAGAGATAGAGACCGGGGATGTTTGAGGAGACAGTCATAGACTGAGATGGCTAGAGATCACTGCTCTTCCAGTCCCCTTACAAATCCATGCTTTCACAATTGTGCTCCCTACAGCCTACTTTAATCTTTTGTAGTGGATCTTGCTGTGGCACAAGTAGGAGGGAAAAAAAAAGCATACAAATAATGGTGCAAAGAACAGAAAATTTTGAGCCAGTATGAGAGAAATAAACCAAATCATTTACAGTGCATCTGGAAAGTATTCACAGCGCTTCACTTGTTCCACATTTTGTTGTTATGTTACAGCCTTATTTCAAAATGCATTCAATTAATTATTTTCCTCAAATTCTACCAACAATACCCCATAATGACAACGTGAAAGAGGTTTGTTTGAAATCTTTGCAAATTTATTAAAAATATAAAAAATCACATGTACATAAGTATTCACAACCTTTGCTCAATACTTCGTTTGGCACCAATTACAGCCTTAAAGCGGTTGTATACCCGCGTTTTTTTTTTTTTTTTTCCTATACCTGCAAGGGAAAAGGCATAATGAGCTAGTATGCACCGCATACTAGCTCATTATGAGATACTTACCTTAGAACGAGGCGCCGGCATCTCATCCTGTCCACGCCGAGGGAGCTGACATCTCCCCTCAGCGTGTCTTCCGGGTATCGCGGCACCGGCGCTGTGAGTGGCCGGAGCCGCGATGACGTCACTCCCGCGCGTGCGCGCGGGAGACTTCAGTCCGGCAAGCTCCAGAGTTTGCTGGGCTGTCAGCCGAGAATCCCCTGTGCGCATGCGCCGCTGCATTCAGCGGCTCATCGCGAGGGGAATATCTCCTAAACCGTACAGGTTTAGGAGATATTTTTTTTACCTACAGGTAAGCCTTATTATAGGCTTACCTGTAGGTAAAAGTTAACAAAAAAGGTATACAACCACTTTAAGTCTTTTTGAGTATGATGCTACAAGCTTGGCACACCTATTTTTGGGCAGTTTCTCCCATTCTTCTTTGCAGGACCTCTCAAGCTCCATCAGGTTGGATGAGGAGTGTTGATGCACAGCCATTTTCATATCTCTCCAGAGATGTTCAATTGGGTTCAAGTCTGGGCTCTGGCTGGGCCACTCAAGGACATTCACAGAGTTGTCTCGTAGCCACTCCTTTGTTATTTTGGCTGTGTACTTAGGGGCATTGTGCTAATGGAAGATGAACCTTCTCCCCAGTCTGAGGTCCAGAGTGCTCTGAAGCAGGTTCTCTGCAAGGATGTCTCTGTACATTACTGCATTCATCTTTCCCTTGATCCCGACTAGTCTCCCAGTTCCTACCGCTGAAAAACATCCCCACAGCATGATGTTGCCACCACCATGCTTCATCACTGTAGGGATGCGTATTGGCCGGGTGATGAGCTGTGCCTGGTTTTCTCCAGACATGAAGCTTGCTATTTAGGCCAAAGAGTTCAATCTTTGTTTCATCAGACCAGAAAATTTTGTTTCTCATGGTCTGAGAGTCCTTAAGGTGCCTTTTTGCAAATTCTAGGTGGGCTGTCATGTGCCTTTTCCGTCTAGTCACTCTACCATAAAGGCCTGATTGGTGGAGTGCTGCAGAGATGGTTGTTCTTCTGAAAGGTAGAAAAAGGAAAAGCCCCCTATGTGGGATTTTTTGAGGCAACAACACCACTAGTATAGAATAAAAAAGCGTTTATTTATACATATAAAATTAGATCACTCACACATGTGATGATCAGTTAAAACCATGACATGACAAAACAAAAAGAAAAAAATAACCCATTGTGAATTCATAGAGGTTCTCCTCTCTCCACAGAGAAACGCTGAAGCTCTGTCAGTGACCATCGGGTTCTTGGTCACTTCCCTGACTGAGGCCCTTCTCCCCCAAATGGTCAGTTTGGCCAGGCGGCCTGCTCTAGGAAGAGTCCTGGTGGTTCCAAACTTCTCCCATTTACGGATGATGGAGGCCACTGTGCTCATTGGGACTTTCAATGTTGCAGAAATTTTTCTGTACCCTTCCCTAGATCTGCGCCTCGATACAATCCTGTCTCGGAGGTCTACAGACAATTCCTTTGACTTCATGGCTTGGTTTGTGCTCTGACATGCACGGTTAACTGTGGGACCTTATATAGACAGGGGTGTGCCTTTCCAAATCATGTCCAATCAACCTAATTTATCACAGGTGGATTTCAATCAGATTGTAGAAAGATCTCAAGGATGATCAGTCGAAACAGGATGCACAATTTTTAATAAATTTGCAAAGATTTCAAACAAACGTATTTCACGTTGCCATTATGGGGTATTGTTTGTAGAACTTTGAGGAAAATAATTAATTTAATCCATTTTGGAATAAGGCTGTAACATAACAAAATGTGGAAAAAATGAAGCACTGTGAATACTTTCTGGATGCACTGTAAAAGAAAATCATTTTTTGCAAGACAATATCATGAAAAGAAAGACTTGTTTTTATCATCGCTTAACAACATAATACATAATTTTTTGGGCACAAAGTTATTGCAAAATTAACAAGTCCATACAGAAATGTAAAAACCGCTCTGGTCCATAGAGGGTGTACAGGTGTGAAAGGTGAAGTGGTTAAAGTGTAATGTAAACCCTAACAATAAACTTCTCTTATTTGCTCCCTTTTGGTCTTTTAAAAGGAGAAGTTTGGGGTACATAAAAATCAAACACACATACTAACCTGTATGCTGCAGCTGTCCCACCCGGCACTAAGACCAAGAACTAAAGCTGACCATAGATGGTCTGAATCTCGGCCAGTTCAGCAGGGACTGGCCAAGATTCAAACCATCTATGGGCAGGTTCATTGTACTCAAGTCGATTAATTGTACCAGCATGGCAGATTTTCAGCATATGATTATTGTCAGCGGCTGTAGCTGCTAGCAAAAATAATTGCATTCTCCTGGTAGGAATGGATCCCCCCCCCCCCCCCCCCCCCACTGGGAGAATACAATAGCTCCATGGGAGGAATTGAGCGATGTTTGCAGAAAATGAAAAGAAAATTGCATAATCTATGGCCTGCATAAGTGACCACATGACTGTTAATTGTTGTGTTTTCTGGTCTCTTCTGAGTGGCGGGCAGTGACTGTCAGCCACTGCTCTTTGGCCTGCCCCTCAAGGGAGCGAGAGCCACCAGTCAATTAGGCAGCTGGACGGATCCAGAGAATATGGCCAGGATCCTTCCAAAGCTTGGAGCAGCTCTGTGACGTCAGCTGATAGAGGGCAATAGCCCACCATACGCTGTATGGGTCACAAGAGAACAAAATTAAGTGCACATCTGGGACCCACAAGTGAAGTATGGCCGAAAAAGCTTTGCCCATACTTCTCTTTTAAATACACTGATGAAAGCATTGTGTTATATCTATTCACTAGGTGCAAAAAATACCTGTTGATCCTGCCAGAAATCCCTTGCTGTCCTGTGTTTTGTGCTTTATTCATGGTTAGAAGAGATTACAGAACAAGCCCAAGATCTGCATTAACAGTAACTGCAGTGTACATTTGCAATAATATTACAAAGTTTATTTACTGATCAATGTAACTGGCTGAACTCATGTTAAATGTTGTGATGTTGACCAATGTATTAAAGTGGTTGTAAACCCGAAAAAAATATAAAATAAAATAAAAAACAAACCCTGTAAGACAAAGCATATTGAGGAGAAGGACCCTTGTTCTCTATGACCTATAGCTCTGCAATCAGCAAAGCACATGATTCCTGCTGATTGGAGAGCTCCAGCTCTGACTCACCAAAAAGCATGTCAGAACTCTGCAAAGAGACCACGGTTTCCACACACAGAGCAAGGGCCATTCTGTTCAACATGCTGCTGCCAGGGGACAGACTTTTCTACTGTGGTTAATTTCTAATGAAAATTAACTGCATTTTTTCTTTCCCACTCACACTTCTGCATTTAGCTACTCTAACTGAAGGAAAAGTGATTTGAGAAGTATACACAACTTTTATGTCTCCCAGAACCCCTTTTCCTGCATTTAGATGTTCCTGCTTTAACTGCATTTAGTCATGTTTATATACGTTTAGCCAAGTTTAAAGTGTATAATTGGATCCTGAACACACAGAATTCTATTTTCTTTAAACACAGCTAAATTGACTCTACTTACACAGGCAAATGCTTAGTGGGAATGGCACTATTGAAAAATTTATTACATGCATGTACAGCATATGTGTGTTCAGAAATGTCCTTTAAACGCATATTAAATGCAGGTTTGAAACTGCCAGTACCCTGCCAGGGAGTTCCAGCATTTAGACATGGGCGGAGGGCAAAGGTGCACCATCCAGTACTGCTGCCGGCAGCCTGTCAAACTCTATGAGAGTCTGACTGCTGGTGCAGCTGGACAGTACAGTTTGCATTTCAGGCATTCTTCCCCTGGGCACATACGGCCCTAAATGGAAATACCACTGAGGCCCCACCCAGCCACATCCACCTTGCTACAAAACCGAGGTATGCTGAGAGTATGAGGGGTTATTCTCAGGTGGTCTACAATTTGTTTTGTTTGCTAGTGTCCAATCCTCCTACAGAAGGTGCATGACTTCCTGTGTCCCTCAATGGTCTCCATTAAGGGACACAGAAGGTTATTCACCTTTGTGGCGTCCAAGAGCAGTTCAACCGAGGGGTGGGCAACACAGCAAACAAACCAAGGAACAACAGAGAACAGAAAAATGCTTACATCTCAAAGAGCAGCCAGATACACCCTACCGTAGAGCTGGCATCAAATGAGGCCACAACCTCCTCCTGGTAGAAATAAAATGTAAAAACAGAGAACCACTTGTGCACGATGTCATTGCATGCTCCAACCAACACATTTTGGCCTCCAGACTGTCATCAGGGGCAGTTCAGACAGACTTACTTCTGATGAGAGAATCATCTAGAAGGGTGGACCTACCAATTCCAGAGCTGGAAGACTGATCCACCATACCAGGAACTTCCTGATCCTCTGCTCAAAAACTCAGCCAAGGTGTTCCAAAACAACAGAGTGTGGTGTTGAGACAGTCCGGGGAGAGACTGCAGAACACCTCTGTCTCCAAGAGAATTATTCACAGACCCACAACTCTAATGCAACAGCTGGGAGGTGGTCAGACAGGAGAACAAGGACATGATTTTCTTGTGGAAGAAACATTCTGGTCCAAGTTGTCTGCAGGACAGTGAGAGGATTCCAGCACAGCACTGATTTCTGAAGATTCAGGCTGTCACTGAAGCATTGAGATATCTGCAAAATCAGGGATACGTTGTCCAACAGAGTCGGCTTTGACTGTTCACAGGGGTTCGCCAAAAACAATGAGGACTGGGGGATTCCATAAGAACACACCAGGGTTAACACTGGGGGCAGCACCCTGAAGCACAAATAGGGTTCTGAGATGAGGCTAAGAAGGGGATTATGTAGGTACACATCCTAACTTACCACTGAAGCCAGAAAGGAAGGGAAAGGCTGATCTGGTGGATTGTTGGAATTACAGGCCTCAAAAAAGGCAGATGTTCTCTTTGGAAAAGAGAAGAGTGATCCAGTTGGAGTACTACTCCTGAGACCGATCTGGCAAGAGCCGGAGAATAAAAACTTGATCTAGTAGACCCCAAAAGGAGCAGAGGTAGTTCTGCTAATCTGTGTGGTGACCTACAAAGGATAAAGGTAAGGAGCAGTCGAGGGATCTGGAGGTGAAGGTTCCATTTGTATTCCTGGAATATCACTCTGCGCCTAAGCACCTAAAAAGGCAAACTATGCAGCTCTGGAAAGTGGGGACAATATTTCTCTGAAAGTTTAGCAGGCTTCTTACCCCAGACTTTGAGGGTGGCCAGAGAACAAAGTTTGAGAGGCCTAGATGTGCATACTCCGGGAGTAAAGAAATGAGGGAAAAAGACTTGGCAAGCCTTTCCCTAGGTTTTTCACAGTTGGGTGCTCTTGCTTCTATTGGCATCATTATTAATATCAAGGGTCGATCCGCAGAGATGATGTTCCTTGAAAACTATGCAGGTCAGGTGCTCCTTGAATGCAGGGTTCACCAGAGACCAGAACTTTAACCAGAGTGCCTTGTGCACATGTATTGACAAAAGACCAATATGGGAGACAAGTCCAGATGCTTCCAGCAGGCCATCACAACTAAAGCATAAAGCTCCATCCATCTGTTTCACATGGTCTCAGTGATGAATCCACTGTTGCAGTAGAGAGATTAACTTAAGGTCACTGCAGAATAGGTTGGAGGCAGGGTCCACCAGCGAGAATGGAGTTTAAAAAAAAAGATTTAAACTAGTGATCTGTAGGATCTTTGAATGCAGGAACTCCCTCCACTGCCTTGGTGGTTTGCTTGTTAAGGTGGGCCACTGGAAGAAGTGTGCAGACCACTATTTCAAAAAATCCTTTCAAATGTGAACAAGTCTAGTAAGCATCTGGGGGTGCTAAGGGCACATGAGGGCGATTTCAATCCCCATAGAGGAAGATCCTGAAGAACGGTTGCAAAGCAAAAGGTCTTTGCAACTGCAGAGGCTGTAATAAGAACTAAAACAGTCAGGGAAATTTACTGAAGCTGGTGCACTCAGAAGCTGATGCAGCTGTGCATGGTAGTCAATCAGATTCTAAATTTCATCTTGTTCAATTAAGCTTTGGCAATAAAACCTGGAAGCCGATTGGCTCCTATGCAGAGTTGCAACTTATTTTGCACTCTCCAGCTTTATTAAATAACCCCCAGTCTCTTTTAGTTTAGGAGTAATAGCAGAAAATTCCTCAAGAATAATCTTGTCCGATAGAGATTGGAACAGCTCAGAATCAGTCCAAAATAGTTATTGTGACCAACAGTTCAGCAGCCCCTATAGGGCTGTGGGAAGATTAGCTATAAAATCCATGAGTAAAGCTGCAGGAGCACATTTTGAACTTATGCGGTACGAGCAAGCCAGAAGCTGAGTCAATTGAGCCCTAAAAAACTTGTGTGACTGTAGTAGAGACCCTGGCCAATAAGACAGGGGACTTGGCCCCATCCAGCAGACCTAAGAAGGATGTTGATTATGAGCAAGACTTTTTTAATCATAGGAAAACAAAATTCCAGGTTTCAGACATTAGCACCTTTGCAGGGCACATAACAAATGCTCCCAGAACTATTGATAAGTTGAGTGTAAGCTGGGGTCACCCATTGCAAAACCCAGACAGCTGGTAGTCAGTAAGGTTCGGAGAATCAGAAGTGACCAAAGTCTCTGTAGGCAGGCAGTAGTAATGGACTGAAGATTGGGGTTTTCACGTTATATTGCAGGAGCAGCAATGGGGCGATGCTTCCTCAGCACTGCATAGCTGGAGGATGATATCAGCGCTCAGTTCCTCAGTGCTTTTGTGGTAAGAACAAATGAAGTAGCTTCAGATGCTCAGCCTACTCACAAGGTCAATAACTCTTGAACTGGAAAGCACGTTATGTGGAACCCAGTACCCGAAGGTCACTTCCAGGCTGGCCCTGCAATGTCCAGTCCAGCAAGTCCAGTTACAGCACTCCAAAAGCTAGAAAGAGAAGAGACTTGTTTGAAGAAAAAATATTAGCAAAATAAATAAGTTAGTTGTCTAATAGCAGAGCTAAAAGGAAAGATTTCCATCCTCCTAGAACACAACCAAAAACCTGAAGCATGCTGTGAGTAGGAGGGGGCTATCCTTGGCTTGTTTGCCAGTGTCCAATCCTGCTGTAGGCAGCAGTATAGAAAGAAAATACTTGTTTAGAAAGAGCAGTGGAATGCTAGAACCCCTGTCAAATTTTTTTTTCTGTTTGTACCCCTGTTGGAGGTTTTCCCTCACTTCTGGTTTGTTTAAACGGTTGTCACTGGGACAGTGAAGGGGGAAAGTGAGGAAAAATCAAAAAGCACCCAGGTAGCAGAGAAAACTCAACAGAACTTCTAACCTTCCTCACTGTATCCAAAACAAAAGTTTTATCTTGACATTTTTTTTAACTGAGGGCTTATACACTGTAGATGGTCCTGTAGTAATGACAGTAGACTAGTGGAAATAAGCTTACACTTTCAAAGCTCACCTAGGCTACAATGGAAGGTAAACTAAAGTAACAGGATGTACAGTTTGTGTCCCATTATCCTTGAAGATGTAAACAACACATTTATATATTTGCAAATGATTTACCGTATTTATCGGCATATAACACGCACCCCAAGTTTAGGAGGGAATTTTAAGGAAAAAAAAAACTTACATTTAAATGCCCATCAATACAGCCTTATCAGTGTCCATCTGCAGCCTTGTCAGTGTCATTGCAGCCTTATCAGTGCAGCCTTGCCATTGCAGCCTTCCCCAGTGCAGCCTTGCCCCAGTGTCCATTGCAGCCTTGTCAGTGCATCCTTGCCCCAGTGTCCATTGCAGCCTTGTCAGTGCAGCCTTGCCCCCAGTGTCCATTGCAGCCTTGTCCAGATTTAAATATGGCGCCGCCGAGATCGCAGGGACTCGGCAGAGCAGAGCGAGCACCGCCGTGATCGCAGGGACTGGGTGGAGCCGAGATACACATAGCCAACCATGATGTACTCAAAGAAAAGGATTTTACAGGTAAGTATGACGTAAAAATTCTATTTTCTTTTTCATACATCATGGGACACAGAGTCAGGCTCATTACCTGCTGGGACGTCCCAGAGCAATAGCCTTGAGGGGAGGGAGACAACCTGCCAAATAGCCATCAGAATTTATACGGCAGCCCGCAGTACACTGCGGCCAAAAGCCGAATCCTCGGCTGCTTGAACATCCACTTTATAAAATTTTGTGAAAGTATGCACTGAAGACCAGGTAGCAGCCTTACAAATCTGAGCCACAGATACCTGGTGGCAAAAAGCCCAGGAGGTTCCTACATAAACGATCAAGGGGTTAATATGGCGCACAATGGAGGTAGCCGAGTACATATAACTAAAAATGGTGGGGGGAAGGGGGTGGGTTGGGGATTCCTGAGAGGGGGAACTTGGTGGTGGTAGTTAATGCTTCACAACAAGTTCAGGTATTAGTCCATGTAAGGATAAAATGATGCTGAATAAATGGAAGGCAGCCAGTCTATAAAAGCTACATCCCTGGTAGAATGAGCTCTCACCCTAAAGGGAGGAGCTTTATGTTTCAGACTGTAGGCCTGAATGACCAACTGACGGACCCAATTGGCAGTGGAAGCTTTGGAAGCTGCCTGCCTCTTCTTGGGCCCTTTTAATAAAACAAAAAGAGTCTGATCCTTGGATCTCTGCAGATCTAAACAAATAAACCTTGACTGCCCGGACAACGTCCAAAGAATGCAGTCGTCTCTCTTCTGCCGAACGAGGCTGAGAGAAAAAAAGAAGGCAAAATAATGTGCTGATTTAAATGAAAGGCCAAAACCACTTTTGGCAAAAGGGATGGAACAGATCTTAACACGACTCTGTCGTGGTGAAGGATCAAGTACGGTTCCCTGCATTTAATAGCCACCAACTCCAAAACCCTTCTAGCCGAGGTGATAGCCATTAGCTTGCGTGACAGCAAGTCTAATGGAATTTCCTTAATAGGTTCAAATGGTTGTTTCTCTAACACAGACAGCACCAAGTTCAGGTCCCAAGGAAACATAGGTGACCTAATGGGGGGAAGCAAGCGAGTTGCCCCTTGCATAAAAGTTTGGATCAGTGAATAGGAGGCTAAAGGCCTTTGGAAGAATACCGATAGGGCCGAAATTTAACCTCTGATTGTACTCAAAGCCAATTTGATTTCCACAGCTGACTGTAGAAAAGAGAGAATTCTCCCAATCACATATTTCCGAGGATGCCATTTTCTGGCTTCACACCAAGCAATATAAGTCTTCCAGACCTTATGATAAATCTTCCTAGTGACAGCTTTTCTAGCATTCACTAGAGATGACACCACTGGCTCCCAGATGTCACGGTCCTTTAACACCCTGGCTTCAATTGCCACGCTGTCAAATTTAGAGACTGTAAATTGAGGTGGAATATAGGACCTTGAGACAGTAGATCGGGGCGACGTGGAAGCGTCCTTGGTCCGTCTATTGTCAGTCTCACAATCTCCGGGAACCAGGGCCTTCTGGGCCAGGCTGGTGCCACCAGAATGACTGGAATCCCCTCTCTCCGAATCCTGCGCAACAAATGTGGAAGAAGAGGGATCAGAGGGAAAGCATAAACCAGGGAGTACTGGCTCCATGGAACTATCAGAGCATCTGCTCCAATTTGCCAGAGGATCTCTTGTTCGAGACACAAACTGCTGTAGCTTGTTGTTGAACCTGTATGCCAGTATGTTGACCTCTGGCCATCCCCAACATTGGCAAATTTCCTGGAACACCTCTGGGTGTAGGGACTATTTCCCCGGGTAGATCTGCTGGCGGCTGAGATAATCTGCCTTCCAGTTCTCTACACCCGGGATATGGACCGCCGATATAATTGGCACATGTCCCTCTGCTCAGTATGTAGTTCACTTCCTTCAGAGCTGAACGACTCCTGGTACCGCCTTGGTGGTTTATATAGGCCACTGCCATGGCATTGTCGGACTGAACCCTGATGGGGCAGTCCTGAAGCTCCACCGTCCAGGACCGTAGGGCCAGACAAACTGCCCATAATTCTAGGACATTGATGGGCAGGGCCTGCTCTGTCCCTGACCATTTCCCCTAAGCTGTGAGCCAGTCTAGGGTCGCTCCCCAGCCTGAGAGACTGGCACCTGTAGTCAGTACTCTCCAAGTTACCAGGAGAAAGGATTTTCCCTTTCGCAGGTTCTGATCCTGCAACCACCAGTTTAGGCTTAAGCATGCCTGAGATGAGAACATTGGATAATCCAGGGCTTTTCTTCCTCTGTTCCAAGCCAACAAGCTGTCTTGTTGTAAAGGCCTGGAATGGAACTGGGCATAGGGCACTGCCTCGAAGGAGGATACCATCCTCCCTAGAAGACTCATACAGAGCCAAATGGAGGGTTGTCTAGTGCCCCTTATCTGACGCACCTGATCCTTCAGGGCACAGATCCTTACGGGTGGCAAGAATACTCTTGCTTGGACCGTGTTTAGAATCGGACCTAATATCTTAGACTTTGAGCTGGTCTCAAGGCTGACTTTTCAGTATTTATGATCCAGCCTAAGCTTTTCAAATACTTCACTGTGTATATTATGCTCTGTTCTAGAGCCTGTACTGAGTGATCTCTGGGCAGGAGGTCGTCTAGATACTCAAGCACCAGGATCCCTTGGGCCCTTAAGCGACCCTGTATTGGTGCTAGGACCTTTGTGAACACCCAGGGAGCTGTAGCAAGCCCAAAGGGTAAAGCCACAAACTGAAAATGACGTTCCTCTACTGCAAAACGTAAGAACCTCTAATGAGGCTGAAAGATAGGTACGTGTAGGTACGCGTCCTTTATATCGATGGAGGCTAAAAAGTCTCCCCTCTGGAGTGAGGTTACTACTGAGCGGACAGACTCCAACCCGAAAGGACTCTATCAAAAGATACTTGTTCAGGGATCTTAGGTCCAAAATGGGCCTTGTGTCCCCGTTTGGTTTCTGAACCGTAAAAAGGTTTGAGTAAAACCCTGTGCCCCTTTCGGAAACCGGAACCTCTACAATCACTCCTTGATGCATTTGATGATGTAGTGCCTGAAGCAATAAGTTTCTTTTTGGAGCATCCGAGGGAACGCTGGATCTTAGAAACCTCTCAGGAGGCATCCCTCGTAACCCCAGCTTGTAACCGCTAGATATAATTGAGGTGACCCACTTGTCCTGAATTGTTGTTTTCCACATGTCTGCAAAGTGCAGCAGCCTTCCCCCCCACCCGATGGAGTGGGGGTGTCCCCTCAAAAGGAGGGCTTGGTGCTGGTTTTAGAAAAATTTTGGACCCAGGGCCTTTTCTGGCCCTGGCCTCGTGGCTTGCCCCTGGCCCTAGCTCCCTCCTGGCGGTGGAACCACCCTGACGTTGAGACATTTGAGGAAGCAGTCCCTGGGTTTTTAAACAAGGGACGTTAGGTGGTTTTCTTCACAGGAAGTAGAGAACTCTTCCCTCCAGAATTCTTTTGGATATATTTGGATATAAGTGATCACCGAATAAACGTTCCCCATGAAACGGGAAACCAGCCAATAACCTTTTACAAGGAAGCTCGGCTGACCAGTTCTTAAGCCATAAAAGTCTGTGCATATGTACAGACAAGAGAGCCAGACCAGAAACTTGCTGTATTGAATCCTTTAAAGCATCAACAGCAAAACACAGCGCTCGAGGAATATTTGTCTTACTTTCAGGCAGATGATCCTCCTGGTTAGGCCTATCAGGCCGTTTGACCTGATCCTTTACGGACTGGCAAATACCAATTGCTGCAACAGCTGGCTGAATAGCTGAACTGGCCAAGGAAAAGGAAGCTTTTAATAATAATTCCAATTTCTTGTCAACAGGGTTTTCAAGCCCTGTGTGTTATCTACCGGACAAGTTAAGTTCTTGTTTAACCACTTAAGGACCAGCCTCGTTTTGGATTTTAGGTGTTTACATGTTTAAAACAGGTTTTTTTGCTAGAAAATTACTTAGAACCCTAACAACATTATATATTGTTTTTTTTCTAACACCCTAGAGAATAAAATGGCAGTCAATGCAATACTTTTTTTTGCACCGTATTTGCGCAGAGGTCTTATAAGCGCACTTTTTTTGGAAAAAATTCACTTTTTTGAATAAAAAAATAAGCCAACAGTAAAGTTAGCCCAATTTTTTTTTACACTGTAAAATATAATGTTACACCAAGTAAATTGATACCCAACATGTTACGCTTCAAATTTGCGCCCGCTCGTGGAATGGCGTCAAACTTTTACCCTCAAAAATCTCCATAGGCGATGTTCAAAAAATTGTACAGGTTGCATGTTTTGCGTTACAGAGGAGGTCTAGGACTAGAATTATTGCTCTCGCTCTACCGGTCGCGGCGATACCTCACATGTGTGGTTTGACCACTGTTTTCATATGCGGGTGCTACTCACGTATGCATTCGCTTCTGCGTGCGAGCTCGTCGGGACTGGGGGTTTTTAACAATTTTTTTTTATTATTTATTTTACATGATTTTATTTATTTTTACACAGTTTTAAAAAAAAAAAATTGTGTCACTTTTATTCCTATTACAAGGAATGTAAACATCCCTTGTAATAGAAAAAAGCATGACAGGACCTCTTAACCACTTCAATACAGGGCACTTAGACACCTTCTTGCCCAGACCAATTTTCAGCTTTCAGTGCTGTCGCAGTTTGAATGACAATTATGCGGTCATGCTACACTGTACCCAAACTAAATTTTTATCATTTTGTTGCCACAAATAAAGCTTTCTTTTGGTGGTATTTAATCACCTCTGCGGTTTTTATTTTTTGCTAAACAAATAAAAAAAGACTGAAAATTTTGAAAAAAATAAAAGTTTTGCTTTTGTTTCTGTTAAAAAAATTTGTAAATAAGTAAGTTTTCTCTTTCACTGATGGGCACTGATAATGCGGCACTGACAGGTACTGATACAGTGGCACCGATGAGGTGGCACCAATGAGCGGGCACTGATGATGGGCACTGATATGCAGCACTGATAGGTGGCACTGATATGCAGCACTGATGGGCATTGATAGGTGGCACTGATGGGCGGCACTGGTTGGCACTGATAGGCGACACTGCTGGGCACTGATAGGGTGGCACTGATAGGCGGCACTGCTGGGCACTGATACGTGGCACTGATATGAGGCACTGATAGGCATCCCTGGTGGCACTGGCAGTGGTAGGCATTGGAGTAGGCACTAATTGGCAGCTACCTGGGCACAGATTGGCAGCTGCCTGGGCACATAGTGGTATTTCCCTGGGGGTCTAGGGCCATACCTGGTGGTCCAGTGTGGATGGCTTCCCTGGTGGTCCTGGGCGGCTTCCCTGGTGGTCCTGGGAGGGATCCGAGGGGGGCTGTGCTGATAAACAATCAGCACAGACCCCCCCTGTCAGGAGAGCAGCCGATCGGCTCTCCACTACTCCCATCTGTCAGACGTGAGTGAGGAAAAGCCGATTACCGGCTCTTCCTATTTACATTGTGATCAGCCGTGATTGGACACGGCTGATCACATGGTAAAGAGTCTCCGTCAGAGACTCTTTACCTAGATCGGTGTTGCGGGGTGTCAGACTGACACCTGCAACAACAATCGCCGCGATGCGCACCCCCGGGGGCACGCAGCGGCTCGATATTCCTGATCACGTCATATGAAGTCCGGTCAGGAATATCAAACCACTTTGCCGCCGTCATTTTGTAATAGAGCGGGCGGCAAGTGGTTAAATATGAAATCTGGGGTCAAAAAGACATCAGATCTCATATTTATACTAAAATGCAATAAAAAAAGAAAAAAAAAAAGTCATTTAAAAAAATGACTTTGAAAAAAATGTGCCTTTAAAGACGTATGGGCGGAAGTAACGTCGCTTCCGCCCAGCAGTGTCATGGAGACGAGTGGGCACCATCTTAGCCTCACTCGTCTCCAGGCACAGCACGGAAAAGGACGCGATCGCCTCCGCCCCTACCGACGGCTCCGGCGAGCGGCGGAGGGCACTGGATCGCGGCGGGGGCCCCTCTCCCGCCACTGAGAAAAGTGATCTTGCGGCGAATCCGCCACAGAGACCACTTTTATCTTAAAGCCGACCGCCACACGAAAATGGGGATACCGGGGTTTTGGCAGCTAGCTGTTGCCATAACAACGATATCCGCCGCCAAAGTTTGGACGTACATTGGCGTGCGGCGGTCGGCAAGTGGTTAAGGAAGAGACTGCTGCATCTACAGCTGGCATGCTCCATTTTTTAATGAACTTTTCATCCATGGGATATAAAAGGGAAAACCTTTTAGGAGGTAAAAAAGTCCTGTCAGGATGTTCCCAACCAGCATACGCCATAAAAAACAGTTTGCTGCGCTTAGGGTTGGTCACATTCATGTAAACATGCAGAACACACAAAAAATTAATAAAGTCCCATTAGGTTACAAAGTGCTCATGCTTAAATTGACATCTCTTGTGCAATGATGTTCAGACTGAGTGCCCCACATAGATGTACACTCACCCTGGATGTTGACCAACTATCGCTAGTATGGTCGTTTAGGCATGTGGGGATACCCTTAGGAGCCTGTTGAAATGACGTCTCATGCAGAATGCGCCTCATAAGTATGGATGGAAATGACAAAGGAGAACCTTCATTGTGCAATGCCGTAAAACCAGGTTTATTAAATGCACAAATTAAAATAATTCACTCACGAAGGCCATGTTACAGGCAAAACCTCGCAAAATCTTGAGTCTTCTTTGCGAGGCTCGGGTGCCATTTATCTAAGCATAAAAGCTTGTGTCAAATGGATCCGATTGGTCAATCCCTTGATTCATTTTTGGAACCGTTTGTGGAACTAGAGACCTGGAGCTCAGAGAGCTCAAACAAACCGCGCCATCCACCTTGCAAACACTGGTAAAAAGCTGAAGTGCTTGCTGTATGGGAGGGGTTATATAGGGGATCACTTCCCGTCGGAAGACCTTTGGTCTACCAGTGTCCATTCACCTAATGAAGTATAACCCAGCAGGTAATGAATATTAGCCTGACTCTGTGATGTATGAAAAATAAATGTTTGCTTTGTTATTGACATAATGCAGTTTGCATTATAAGGTACAAGGTTCTTTAAAGACCTAATTTGAAATATATATTAGAAAAATATGTAGCATTCCAGAAACTAATAACACATACATGTTCTGAAATGTTACACTTTATTATTAACATATCTAAATTATAGGCCTCTATGTTCATAGATTGGAGGGAGCTGGTTCCTGGTCTTTGATTATTAAATAAGTACAGGTCGGAATCATTTGACGTTGTTTCAAAATGATTTGTTAGCCACACGTATGTGTAAAGTCAGTGGGTGTATTTTTATTCTCAGTTAAGAACACAATTCTTACCTTGAGATTTAAGGCCGTCGATGAGTTTGTTAAAAACTCCTTTATGAGACTTCCCATCTGGATGTGTGACCAAGACATCTACATCTCCGCAAGTCGATTTTTGTCGCCGGTATGAGCCACAACCTATGCTGATCAGCTCCGTATTGATGTTCTTGGCTTCTTTTCGTACCTGGGTGGAAAAGAAACAATTTAGATGCAGGTTTTATTCTACTTTTTAATAAAAATTAAGGTATACAAGCTACATAAACCTGAGAAAACAGATGGCTGTTCTGGCCCCTGGTTCTATATTGCTTATCCCTGTTACTGGTGTTCTCAGGGTGTATCACCACCTCTACACAGTGAAAACAGGCATAGAAGTTGCACAAGTGTTACACAGCTTGGTTACACCAACAGCATTATTGGCCACCTTGCCCAGTTTTACTTCGTGCTGCAGGGCAATTTAATTTGCCAGTGCATGTGGTGTGATATATATATATATATATATATATATATATATATATATTTTTTTTTTTTTTTTTTTTCTCCATGATAGAAATAAGGTAACTGCCTGCAAATAAAGAGCAGCACAGATTTTCCCATATGAGTTTCTTAGCACATAGGATGTATGGCAAGTGGAGCAGCACTAAATAAAACGTACCATCACAAATCCAGAGTGACATACGTCAGTAAGCCGTTTCCCCAGATGTTGTACAACAATGACATACTAAAAGGTCTGCAGCTTCCGAATATTGCCTTTTCTGTGTTGTTTTTCTTTTTATCTCTTTATAACAATTAAGGATCATCTTCTATTAGTAGAATAAACCCATTAATTCTGTCCTGTGTGTGCCAGTGACATGCCTAAGAAGGTCACCACTCTTTTCTCATGCATATTTTGTCTCTTTTTAATGAAGATTTCTGAAGACCTGCTACACTGCCACGGAGTGCAAAGCTCCCCCAAGCTCTTGATGCGACATACAGCAAGGACAGTGCCTAATCCCTTAATCCCCTCTTTCTCCTGGGCTTCACCCACAGGGGCCTAGAGACCCAGGACAAGTAATCCAATCAACAACAACAATGGGCCCTGGCTCCTCCCCCTGCAGCAGCCACAACAACCTGGCTGACTTTTGAAAAGATGGGGAGGGGAGAAGAAAGGTACTTGAAATTGGAAAGTCATTCTTGAAAATCCTTTACGTGACAACCGTGTTTGAACAAAAAGGGAGGGTGGCAGTGGGGGGAATGAGTCTTTGGCCTTTAATCACACGCATGGGAACAAGATTCTCAGTGGGGTCCGGTTTGGTGCGCATTCTTTAAAATCAGGCTCTGTGGCTGAGTGACAGCGTCGCAATGACCGATGCTTCCACGGTGATGGGGGTATGCAGGTGTAACATAAAGCAGCTCGTTCCAACCCACCCCGAGGGATCCTGTCACTCAACAGCAACTTTTCCAACTCCGCCGCTTTTCATTTTCTCAAACAGACTGTCTTTGAAATAGTGTGTCCTGATGATCATTACAAAGAGCTGTGCTCTTACAGAAGCTTGTGGGAGAGAGAACCCTTTCTTAACAGAATATATTAATGTTGTGCCCCGAATAATAGAAGAGAAAGAAATTTGCAGAGGCAAAAGGCACAAATACCCTGAAAACAAAAGCAGAGTTTATCTGCACAGCTTGATCATGTCTTCCAGCTCCATTCCCAGCAGCCAAAGATCTCACATGTTGCTTAACCTTACTTTAATCAACTTTAGCTTTGGCAAAAAGAAGGAGCCCAGGAATTTGTTCAGTGATTGCCAGCTATTTATTAACAAAGTGACAATCCATTATGTTCCAGCTACATTCTGCGCTTTGTAGTTGCTGTCCTTCAGTTGCATTGTGTGGTATGCATGATCACTACATGGCAAACACACACACACAATATGCCCTTCTGAACTCCAGCACTACCTATCCATAAGTTCTAGGACTTCCATTCACCTTATACGCACAGGCATATTGATATCAACCCATGTGACTTGAGTATGGAAAAAATAAACATGAATTTCAAGCTTTGGCACTTGCAGGTAACATGAGGAATGACCAGAAAAGGATAGCACATAAGGTGAATGAGGCCATCATCAAATTCACATCCAGCCTTACGAAGATGGATGTAAAGTTGGGTGGGGGAAATTCACAGAACGATTATTGACAAAATCAGGGCTAAAGTTTCTTCATCAGGCCAAATATCAATCCAGTATCTGACTAACTGAATGTTTTCTCTTACCGGTGGGGATTTCATTTTATGTTCGGTATGCAGATGAGTGGTTTTTGTTTTTCATTTAATATTATTGCTATGGGGGTTGAGACGTGGACCCGAGCATTACATCTGTGGGTCTAGTGTCAGTGGGTGATGGCGGGCCATAGGTCATAGCTGTATAGAGCTAAAATAATGCCATTGTTTAATGCTGAATTTAAGCACACATGATATATACTGGTATTATGTTCTTATTTCGAGCCCCAGAGATATTCTGCAGGCCCAATGCTGAGATGTGTTCTGAGTTTTATTTTTGAATTTGTTGGAGAGAGAGGTCTGGTATCAGACTGACTCTCAATTGATAAAAAAAAAAAAAATTATATATATATATATATATATATAAAACAATCCAGTATTAATACAATCAGTTATGGCTTAGTCACACAAAATGCATAAAAGATATGCAAACACACTAGTGTCAGACAGAAGTGCACTCACAAGAAACTTGTTACTATTTTCATAGATTCAACAAAACAAAGGAAAATAAAACCCAAAACCAACATTAGTTATTTTCTGTAAATAAAATACAAAGGCCTTACAGTTTCTTCAATCCTTCCAGCTTCTTCCCTCGGCATGCGGTCTAGAAAGTCTTCATAATGTTTCAAGCCAATGACTTGCTGGGTGGTTAGGTTGGCCTTGGAACGGATGTCATCCAGACTTCGAAATCCCTGAAAAAGCATATTAAGCTAACTAGTGTATTATGTATATAGTCATATTATACAAAATATGTTAAAACAAAAAATGTTTATACCTCTCATTTTCCAATTTGCACTAGAAAATGGGAGGTGAAATCTGAGCTGCTAATAATAAAAGAAGTAAGGCCAAAACTTTCTTGGCCATATTTTCCTATGGATCACAGAAGTGCAGTTCGATCTGCACTCCTGTGATCCGTTTTCAGCTGACAGTGATCCACTTGGAGGCTGAGCCAGCCCCCCCTCCCCTTCCACAGACCAGCACTCCAGTGAGCACTGGAGTGGAGAGAGGAGACTGATAGTCATGGCTCTCTGCTAAGTGCAGAGGGGGAGAACCGAGCGATCTGCTGCGTTTGATCGCTCAGTTCTCACTGCAGAGCTGCCAGGGGACAGATGCCACATCCTATTGATGCTGCATCCACCTAGGTGAGTATAAATGTTTTTTTTTTAATCCTGAACTTCTCTTTTAACAGATACACTTTGTAAACACTAGGCAAATCAGACATTTTTACCTTACAAACATATGACAGTAATGTTGCAACAAAACAAGAAAAACCCTTTTCCTGGGTCCCATAGCCATAAGTTGCTACTATGAATGTACTTCTTGGCAGACACCAGCGCAGGTCTAACGTGGAAGCCCAGTACCCAGCCTTAAACCTCACACAACCTGCAAATCAAGATTTGCAATCTGAGCAAAAAACACTAGGAAAAATCATTGAAAAAACTCTAGGCGGACACAAATCGTAACCCCTTTCTCTTACATTTTACTCTCATCAACTCTTAACCCACAGTTTGGGTATTTTGTGGATACAAAACACTAAGCATCCTTTATTAGATAAGGCAAAAGGTGAAAAAACAGCAGCCTGTAAAGAAAAAAGAAGTCACTTTTTTAAAGAACGTGCTTTATCTGTCATTACATACCTGTTGGTACCAGCTCTGGGCTGTCTTCACGCCTGCCCCCCAGATGTTAGAGAAGACCTCTAGGACAGCAACACTGTCACTGATGTGATCAAGTTTTCGCAGATGCCCACTGTCCAGTAATTCATCAATTTTCTCAGCCATTTTCTTACCAATACCAGGAATTTTGGCAGCTTCCTAAAAGTAACACAAGCATGAACAAACTGAGCACTGCACTTCAAAGGACATCACCAATGTCTTTCCTTTAGCCCAAGTTCAGCTGAACTCGCACAATTTCTTTCCTGTGTTTCAGTCTGACTTCGGGGGCGATTTCAGAGGCATCTGTGCAGGTTCCTGCACAGATGTCTATACAAATCACACCCCAAAGTAGCCAAAAGTAATACAGAAACTACTTTTGGGAATCGGCGCGGCGCCACAAATGCAGCGTGGCACCGATTCAGACGGTGACATGTCAAATCGCATGCCAAATCGCATCAATGTGAATAGAGCTGCACAAGTAATCGTCAAGAATCGTTATCGTGATTAATCGTCAAGAATCGTTATCGCGATCTTGACTAAAGAGTTTCACAATTCTATGCAAAGAATTCTCTGCTCTTCTGAAGCCACAGACCTCAAAAGAAAGGAAGAGAAAAACTGGGCAGTCTGCCAAGAAACAAAAAATTCTTTATCAGTTGAACTTAAGTATAAACATTGTAACAATTTGTCAATGGAATAGACTTCCTGTGTAAGTGAAAAAAGTTTAACCACTTAAACACTAAACCTTTTTCTGACATTTGTTGGTTTAATATTTTTTTAGTAGACACCCTAGAGAATAAAATGGTGGTTGTTGCAATATTTTATGTCACACTGTATTTGCTCAGCGGTCTTTCAAATGCAATTTTTTTGGAAAAAATTACTTTAATAAATTAAAAAAAAAAAAAATCTAACCAGTAAAGTTAGCCCATTTTTTTTTTTTTTTTTTGTATAATGTGAAAGATTTTATGTTGCGAGAATCGTGATCTTTTTATTCTAAGCAAAAAAATCATGATTCTCATTTTGGCCAGAATCGTGCAGCTCTAAATGTGAACCTAGGCACAAAAGTTTACAGCTTGTTAAAGAACAATTTAAGAAAAATAGACAATTTCTAAAAACTAGTAATGCTATCTAGTAACACAGCAGTCACGTTTAAATTACCAAGACATGTTTAAAGGTGATTTCTCACATCCACCAATCAGATTAAAACATTTTTTTTACATTTCTTTCTGTGAATGGCAGCAAAGAGCTCTGAGTGAATGTTCAAGCATTAGCAGAAGATGCATTTCAGAATCACCAGATGATAGATAAAATGGAATGGGATAGACTGCTACACTACAGCAATTTCTGGTTTAAAAAACTAAAACTAATCTGCAGGCAGGTTTAAGATTTCATTTTAATTTTGACTGGAATGTCTTTTTAAATATTTACATAATTTGATCTTATTACAATATATCTACAATGTCTCTTTTTCTAACCACAGCAATGCTCTGTAAATGATTGCAGAATATAAACTATTATGAGTACCAGTATATACCTTCCATTTTGCTCCCAAATCATAGACCTAGTCTAATCAGTACGAATAACCAGCACAGTTCACAAAGATAAGTAAAGACTTTTCAATGATTACATTCTTTAGAAAACATATAGTTGTGAAATTTATTACATAAGCCAACAATACCCATTTTAACCTCTTCACGCCGGCACCTCCCGTCCCTTTAAGAGGTTTAGGTTGCCGGGAGGTGGGGCTTAAGATCACCTGACCGTTGTGATTGCCTGTCATGGCGGTCACGTGATCCGAAAACTCCTGATGGCAAAGCAGTTAGGCACTGGCAACTGTGCAAGAAGCGCATTCTCGGCACAGCTGTATTGGCCGCAATTCACGCAAATATGTGGCCTCTCCGTGCCACTCCGTATACCTGAGTGCAGCCGGCGCCAAAGGATTAACATTTGTGAATTTGATGGCAGCAGTATGTAAAAAAGGGATCCAACCAATAACATGTTTGATTTTGCTTGTAATCTGCATTGGAATCTTTTAGGGTGTACTAAGAAACACCTTCATATTTCAAACACTTAAAGTGGAGCCCCACCTAAAAGAGGAAGCTACACTTTTTCTCACCCCCCCCGCCACATTTTACACTTTTGTGGGAGGGGAGTGGAGGGGGTACCTGGTTTTGACCGGTACCCACTTCCACTTCTGGGCAAGATAGCCACGGTGATCTTTGAGTAAGTCTGGTCCCTCCTCCATCCCCCTGCTGCCTTCTGGGACACTCATGGGTCCCAGAAGACGGCGCAACAATTCAGAAAGTGAAGCACGACTTGCACATGAGCAGTAGCGATCCGTCTGTGAAGCCCGAAGGCTTCACCGCCAGTTTCCCTTACTGAAGATGCCGGCGCCTGCAACCAAAGCCAACTGAAGAATCAGCTCGGGTGCCGACATTGCTGAATCCATGGACAGGTAAGTGTCCTTATATTAAAAGTCAGCAGATACAGTTTTTGTTCTCAGGTCACACCTCTGCAGCTGCGTTCTGCATGTAGGGCAGCCCATTAATTTCCCTCTTTAATAGATTCTTATTGAAAAAATGAAAAGGTACAAAACATGGCATATGAGAACTTTTTGAGATTGCCAAGAACATGTTAGACAGCTGGAACGTAGCTGCAGAGAATGTAAAAACATCAAACAGTATAAATAGCATATTAATAAACAAAACTATTAGCCTGCAAGTTAAAGTAGGTATCAATGAGCCAGGTAAATTTGCCGCAGGCTGCAAAACAATAAGCCGATCAAGACATCAGGTCTGAATAAACAACATGGTCTGCAGGAAGGAAGGAAGGAAGGAAGGAAGGAAAGGATGTCCACAGTAGGAAGGTGAGAAAGAGAGATGGGGTAAGGGGAGTGAGTGGTGGGAATACCCAAAACCAGCACCCCAATTCTGAACAACTATAATGAGTTATAGCTCCCCATGGACAGTGATGGATGGGTATATTGTATCCATGGGATCAGCCCATTCATTTCAATGGGCTGCACTACTCGCAGAAACGCTGGAAAAGCAGTCCCCAATCCTTTTTTTTTAAATTTGCGCTAAAAATGTGCCAGGGTTGCCAATGCCTGTGAGTGGCATTAGGAATTATTAGCGCACCTGCACATTATCTAAAGTACAACACGTTTTCAACACGTATTATCAATCAGGTTATGATAAGACCGCCAAATAGAACCAAAACATTTAAAAGTGTTCTAAAAACAAGTGGTTTTGGATGCTAAATTTTCCACAAGGGTTTAAAGCAGGGTTTCTCAACCAGGGTTCCTCCAGAGGTTGCTAGGGGTTTCTAGAGCACTGAGCAATTTCTGCTTCTCAGACAAGTTTCCACTGACACCATTGATCTTTTTAGCTATCTGTAAGGGGGCAATTCTTCCCAATGATCACAAGTGTAAGGAGCATTCTTCCCACTGACCATCACACTAATGTATCATGAGTTGTAGATATAGTTATTTTTACCAGGGGTTCACTAAGACTGGAAAGTTATTTCAAGGGTTCCTCTGTATTGAAAAGGTTGAGAAAGGCTGGTTTAAAGGAGTGATCTGCATTGCTGTGGATTGATCTTTCACATCTCTTTAAAATCAATATACAACAATGGTTACATCGATAAATATTTTTGTTTACCTGAGAAGATGTAACTTGCTTATGGTAACTTTTTAATGCATTTATAGCCTTTGAATATCCCAGAGATCTCCAGCGGTCTCCTTGAACAGAGTAGGCCTTTGCAAGAACCTCAAGCTTTTCAGTGATAAACTGATTGTGATTCTTTTTCTTGGTCTCGGATGATTGGGCGCACACCCACTTTTCAGATACCAGTGGCGCTTCTTTACCAGTCTTCTCACCCTCTGTGTTTTTTGTAATTTGCTGGCCAAACATCAATGCATCCAGGTCACCTTGATTAACACCACAATCCTCTCCATCGCTGCCCTCATCAGATTCCTTCACAGAGAGAAAATGAGATCATTGTTCATTAAACGCATCTATTATATTCTTTATAGAGTGTTGAAGAACAACACTGAAGCATACATTTCTTAACAAAAGATATATGCAAGTGTGTATATATACCGATCAGCCATAACCACTGACAAATAAAGTAAACATTGATTATCTCATTATAATGGCACCTGAAAGCAGGAGGCATATATTAGGCAGCAAGTGAACATGTTGTACCTAAAGTCAACGTGTTGAAAGCAGAAAAAAAATGGTCAAGCGTAAAGGTTTGAGCGACTTTCACAAGGAGCAAAATGTAATGTCTAGATGACTGCATCCTCAAAACTGCAACTCTTGTGGGATGTTCCCAGTCTGCAGTGGTCAGGACTAAGGATGAGCTCCTGACTGTTCGCACACTCCACGTGCCAAGCCCGCCAGGAAGTCGGCGCGGCGCTGCGCTAATCACAGGCAGTGAGACATTTCCCAATCTCTGCAGCCGCACATCGGGAAAATGTCTCACTGCCTGTGATTAGCACAGCGCCGCGCCGACTTCCTGGCTGGCTCGGCACGTGGAGTGTGCAAACACGCCGGAGATCATCCTTAGTCAGGACTGACCAAAAGTGGTCCAAGGAATAAAAAAACAGCGAACTGGCCACAGGGTCATGGGCGACCAAGGCATCACTGATGCATATGGGGAGTGAAGGCTGGCCTTGTAGTCTGATTCAATACAAGAACTACTGTAGCTCAAATTGCTGAAAAAGTTAATGCTGGTTCTGATTGAAAGGTGTCACAACACATAGTGCATTGCAGGTTGGTGTGTATGACACTGTGTAGCAGCAGACCGGTCATGCTGATACGTGTCCACAGCCAAAAGTGCCTACAATGGGAATGTGAGCATCAGAACTGGACCACAGAGCAATGGAAGAAGGTGCAGCCCCCAAAAATTCCACTTGCCCGTTTGCATTTTGCTAGTGGAATTTAGTGCAGGGCGAGTCAGGAACAGGGGCGCACAGGGCTGACAGTTTCCTGGCTGATCGCTTCTGGAAAAAGCGGTGCAGGCTTTTTTACAGAACATCAGAATGGCTGGAGGGGGGGGGGGGGTCGCTGTAACAAGGTCCCAACCCCTTAGCCGGGCTCGTGTGATAGTAGATGGAAAACTAAGCTACAATCATGGGCACAGTGAGGCTACAATCATGGGCACAGTGAGGCTACAATCATGGGCACAGTAAGCTGCATTCACGGGCAGCGAGGCTGTATTCACGGGCAGTGAGGCTGCATTCATGGGCCCAGTGAGGCTACAATCATGGGCACAGTGAGGCTACAATCATGGGCACAGTGAGGCTAAAATCATGGGCACAGTGAGCTGCATTCATGGGCACAGTGAGGCTACAATCATGAGCACAGTGAGGCTACAATCATGGGCACAGTGAGGCTACAATCATGGGCACAGTGAGGCTACAATCATGGGCACAGTGAGGCTACAATCATGGGCACAGTGAGGCTACAATCATGGGCACGGTGAGGCTACAATCATGGGCACGGTGAGGCTACAATCATGGGCACGGTGAGGCTACAATCATGGGCACGGTGAGGCTACAATCATGGGCACGGTGAGGCTACAATCATGGGCACGGTGAGGCTACAATCATGGGCACGGTGAGGCTACAATCATGGGCACGGTGAGGCTACAATCATGGGCACGGTGAGGCTACAATCATGGGCACGGTGAGGCTGCATTCATGGGCACGGTGAGGCTGCATTCATGGGAACGGTGAGGCTGCATTCATGGGAACGGTGAGGCTGCATTCATGGGAACGGTGAGGCTGCATTCATGGGAACAGTGAGGCTGCATTCATGGGAACAGTGAGGCTGCATTCATGGGAACAGTGAGGCTGCATTCATGGGCACAGTGAGGCTGCATTCATGGGCACAGTGAGGCTGCATTCATGGGCACAGTGAGGCTGCATTCATGGGCACAGTGAGGCTGCATTCATGGGCACAGTGAGGCTGCATTCATGGGCAGTGAGGCTGCATTCATGGGCACAGTGAGGCTGCATTCACGGCAGTGAGACTGCATTTGATGGCTACAGTGTGGCTGCAATAACGGGGCAACTGGTGGCGAGTAACTATTAAGGCTAGAGGCTCAGGACTTGAAATTTTGAGCCCTGAGAAGGTGTATATAGTGTACATAGGGTAATGCACTGTATTTTTTTTTTAAATGAGTGTAAAGAAAGTGGTATGGTCCAAAAAAAAAAACCTTTGATATCAGTTCAGATGTCAACATTACAACGTTTTTCATGAGAGCTACATAAACCTTTCTACTGCAACCAGAAATCTAAAGCAGATATAACAAAGATAACCTTAAGAGAATGGTTTATCAGTAAAGGCTTACTGCACTCAGTCTTTCCAGGATGAGAGCAGTAAGCCAACCCACATGCCAACCTGCTGTAGATCAATCAGGATCTTCAGCCAATCCGCTGTTTTAACAAAGCCTCCAAAAAGGGCTGAGGTTACCGTTGAGACAATAGATTTCTGAAGCTGCATTAGTGAAAGCCAATCACTCTTTAAACACATATTTACTCCTAACAGAACTTTCTACACTACAATAATCTGCATGTAATTTTACATCCCGTTTATAGGTCTGAATGAGGAGAACTGAGATGTCATAGATGCACAAGAATTCTAGGAATTTATGGCTTAACTCAACATCTATAAAGGAAGGGAGTACAGCCAGACATTAATTTGGCAGTCACATAAATATGGATAGCCAGAAAAACAGAAAGGTCCATTTATTAACAACAATCATATAAATTACATTGGCTACAACAGTACCAGATAGGAAAGTATAGTTTTGTCATGCTCCACACACTAAGTACTCCATTACACTTTGAATTAGTTTTCTTCTGGTAGTTGTATGACATAGGGATGGAACTGCCATTACTCAGGTTTCTACAGAGTGCAGTCACTACAGGAGGCATGACGGGAACTGAATGATGACACAGGGCAGAAAAGGCTGACCCATAGGCACAGCTTGAACTACAAAACTGCCAAGTCTCATCATTACGCATGTGGTAAGAATTAACCTCGCTTGTGTGGTCTTCTTGAATATTCTAATGTTCAGCCATGCCAGTTTGCAAACAGGATCTAATGTATAACCTACTTCTAAGTCATAAAAAACATGGGTCTGAGTTGCAAACATCAGCAAATATTGGTGGAAACCATACTCGGCTATCAAAGTGCCTTTGCAAATCTGATTACTGAACGGTTGGTAGCGCCAACAGAGGGTTACACACTGAAATCAGAAAATAGATACCAGATTTCAACATGAGATTGCCCCAGCCTGCAATGCCCAATAAGAGGTCCAGCTTTTCATTGACCAGAAACATTGGGTTTGACTTACTAAAACTGGAGAGTGCAAAATCTGGTGCAGCTGTGCATAGTAGCCATAGTAGTATGCAGAACTCCACCCGATTTTGCACTTTCCAGTTTTTCTAAATCAATCCCATAATCATTCTGTAACCAATAGACATGTGCAATTCATTTAGTTTTAAATTCGTTTAACGAATATAGGCAAATTTGTTAATTCGGAAATATCTGAATTTACGAAATTTTGAATTTCGGAAATTCAAAAATTAAAAAATTAGGAAATTAGAAATTTGAAAATCAGGAAATTCGGAGATACAAAAATAAGAATGAAAATCTGAAGATTCAAAAGAACGAAAATCCAAAAATTCAAAAACCCGAAAATTCGAACATCTTAAATATTAACTAACAATAACTTAACTATTACATTATAGGTATTGGAATTTCCTTTCAAATTTGGCTGTTAGTGAACGTAAGGAATACGAATTTATCTGAAGTTACGAATTATCCGTAATAACGAATGCCGTATCTAATCGAATGGAGTGTAACAAATTAATAATAATAAATAACAATAATAATAAAAATTTATTATTATTATTCGTTTCGTTCCATTTGTTTAGATGCGGCATTCGTTACTTCAGATAAATTTGTATTCGTTATGTTCACTAACAGCTTAATTTGAAAGGAAATCAATACCTATAAGTTAATAGTTAGTTATTATTAGTTAGTTATTATTTTGAATTTTTGGATTTTCATTCTTTCGAATTTTCGAATTCCGAATTTCCTGAAAAAAACCCAAAAAGGAATAAAACTAAAACTAACAAATTTTTCGGCAGTGCACATGTCTAGTAACCAATAAATAAAGTGCAAAGGGGGTGGTTTTAAATGTTTTGCTGCAGAAACTTATAGTATGATAGTTTTGAAATCACTTGGGAGGTGAGAATTTTGAGTGTCAAAAAAGTTAGTTTTTTTTAGCTTTTAACAACTAAACAATAACCCTTACCCTAAAGCACAAGCTGCAAACAAAAAACCAGAGGGCTGAAACTGGCCTTGTCATGTGGCCCTCCCAGCGGCCGCTACCTTTTGTGTTTACAGTGACAGCTATGCTCTCAGCGGCTCCTGATCCCTGCAGGAACTCATGGCAGGGACAGATCTGACAGAAGGGTCTCCCTGCAAGGCAGCAAAACTGAATTCACTGATACTGGATTTGAATACAAAGATCCAACTACACAGGTACTGGAGCCCCATACACAGGGAGGGAGCCACCTAGCAGAGATGCGAGAAAACTTTGGGGGGGTTTGAAGGCTGTATAGATGCGGAGGCAGATGTGTGCAGAGGTGGGGAGACAGGGGTGGTGGGTACAGAGGTCAGAGCCCAGGAGGAGGGATGGAAGAAGAAAAATGCTGACTATGACCCTAAGAATACCATCCATACAGGCAAGCACGGAGGTGGAAACATGATGCTTTTTCTCTGTTAAAGGTAGAGGCTGACAATTGCCGCATTGAGGGGCCAATGGACATGGCCATGTATTGTAAAATCTTGGATGAGAACCTTCTTCCCTCAGCCAGAACACTGAAGATGGGTCGTGGATGGGTCTTCCAGCATGACAATGACCCAAAACATACCGCCAAGGCAATAAAGGAGTGGCTCAAGAAGAAGCACATTAAGGTCATGGAGTAGCCCGGCCAGTCTCCAGACCTTAATCCTATAGAAAATTTATGGAGGGAGCTGAAACTTTGAGTTGCCAAGCAACAGCCAAGAAACCTTAAGGATTTAGAGAAGATCTTTAAAGAAGAGTGGACCAAAATCCCTCCTGTGTGCAAACCAGTGCTTGCCAACAAGGGTTTCTCCACCAAGTACTAAGTTATGTTTTGCTTAGGGATCAAATACTTATTTTACTGACTGAACTGCAACTTAATTTATAGCAATATATTTATGTGTTTTTTCTGGATTCTTGGTTGGTATTCTGTCTCTATCATTTAAAATACACCTATGATAAAAATTATAGATCCTTAATTTCTTAGTAAGTGGGCAAACTTACAAAATCTGCAGGGATCAAATAATTATTTTCCTACTGTATGTAGTGTAATCCTGAACCCTGAACTCTGTAGGTAGAGCACCCCAGATACAACCAGCCCTTTGAGGGCAACCATACAGCTGATGCGGTCTGCGATGAAATTGAGTTTTGACACCTTTGCCCTAAAAGGTATTCCTGAACTTGAATAAACCCCTCAAAGCAAATCCTCCATTTGCTATAGTTTACAGAAACGGCTGCTAAATAAAAATTCTGCTTGTAAACCACGTAGCAGTGCATAAATAAAAGCTTTGTCAAGTTTGTCACTTGAGACCCAGTTATGCTCCCACTGAGCGTTACCATCTTGCCTCATCTACAGCGAACTACAACAGCCAACATGTAAGTCGCCATTGCCTTTCTGTGTTGCAACTCACTACATACAGGAGCAAGAAGGAAAAGTTGTTATAATTGAAAGGGGGGGTTTAGCTGATGACTGACAGAAAATGTAAATCTGGATTGTTTAGCACGTTTTGCGAAGCAGTCCCCTAACAGAGCAGATTATAAAGATGCCATCATGTTTATATGCTTGGTGAATGAAAAGGTTCTCTTTAACTCATTCCATTAGAAAAAAACATTCATCAAACATCATTAACAAAGTTATAATCTGCATATTAGAGAGTGTTAGAGGCTTTTAAAGGGCATTTATAACATTAAGGACCACATTGGGTGGGACTGGAGAATGTGGGACTGAGCCCGAGCTAGGCTTTAGCTGAACTTGCACAATTTTAAACCTGCATTTCAGTGCAAGTTTGGGGGTGATTCGAAAGACATCTGTGCAGGTTCATGCACAGATATCTATTGAAATCGCCCCCAAACTCGCCAAAAGTAGTGCAGGAACTACTTTTGGAAATCGGTGTGGCGTCGCACCCAATGGGACAGTGTTGTTGCCGGCAAAATGTCGAATCGGCGTGAATGGGGGGATAAAGTGATAGGAAAGCCTTTTTTTTTTTTTTTTTAAAAACAAACATGATATACTTACCTGCTCTGTGCAGTGGTTTTGCACAGAGCAGCCCGGAACCTCCTCTTCTCAGGTCCCACGCTGGCGCTCCTGGTTCCTCCCTTCTGCTGGTTACCCCCAGAGCAAGCAGATTGCTCTGCATAGAATGCATGAAGGTAAAAATTATTGTACCTTTATACAACCACTTTAAGAGCAAGAACAAAAGAATTTTGAGCAACAATCTCAGCCAGTTTACAAAAGGAACTATGATTTACTAAACTCCTAATAAAATACTCACATTTGGATATGCATGAGGAAACCACACACTACTAAAAAGAAAATGCCTCTGCAAAACGTGGGTTTGAATTACAAAGGCCCGAGCTAGGCTCGGGCCTTTGTAGCTTTGGGCCTTTGTAGCTGTATAAATTATGCTAATGAACAGAACAATTAAGCATGACTACCAAGTCAACTGGCCCCTTAGAGCCCTTTCACACTGGGGCAGGGTCGGTGGTAAAACGCCGCTATTATTAGCGGCGTTTTACCGTCGGTATGCGGCCGCTAGCGGGGCGGTTTTACCCCCCGCTAGCGGCCGAGAAAGGGTTAAATACCACCGCAAAGCGCCTCTGCAGAGGCGCTTTGCCGGCAGTATAGCCGCGCCGTCCCATTGATTTCAATGGGCAGGAGCGGTAAAGGAGCGGTATACACACCGCTCCTTCACCGCTCCGAAGATGCTGCTGGCAGGACTTTTTTTACCATCCTGCCAGCGCATCGCTCCAGTGTGAAAGCCCTCAGGGCTTTCACACTGGAATGAAAGTAGCGGCACTTTCGGGTCGGTTTGCAGGCGCTATTATTAGCGCAATAGCGCCTGCAAACCGCCCCAGTGTGAAAGGGCTCTTCAAAGCAAGCACAAAAGAGAAACTAGATCAAAAGCTAAATTTTTCAAATACAAATGATATGTATATAAAAATATGGCTGGTAAGGTATAGATAGGATACTGCAGTCCCTTCTGTTAACCCTGGAATCAAAACGATTTCAGGTACAACAATAACAGCATATAGGATATAGAAACTAGCTTCAAGCTGAAATTTACTCTTCTAAAACCACATAATAGAGAAACAGGCTAGAGAGCCTGCCAACAGAGCTACACAAAAATGAAGTGGCTTTTCAAAATATCTCCACAAGCTATAGGAAATAATCAAACAGTGCCACGTCCTTCCTCCTTCAGTAAGAGAAGCCTTGATCATTGTTCTACCCGAGTAAGGAATGGCCGGGTCTGACATGTCTATCATTTGTCCAAATGGAATCATAAGAAGAGAGTCACTGATAATGTCGTCTTGCAGGACTTGGGAGTATCCACTAACCCTACATAGCTTTTATTTGTAGACAGAAGGGATATGAGAAAATGGCAGATTTCACTTCATTAAAGTCCCCCCTCATTAGGTAAGAACATGATGTTAGATATGGAGGGACAGAGAATCCTAGCACCAACTTTAACCCTTTGTTTATCAACAGTCAAATGATCTCTATGTCAGCTGTGATGTTGTGATCACATGACTTTGTCAATCATCAACACCATTTTGGCATCAAATGACAAGACTCTTAATTTACGATATGCAAAGTACGGTCACAAAAAGAATTGAGATTGTGCTCGCTGGCAACATTGGCAATATTTTCTCTAGTAATATACAGTGGGGCAAAAAAGTATTTAGTCAGCCACCAATTGTGCAAGTTCTCCCATTAAAAAAGATGAGAGAGGCCTGTAATTGTCATCATGGGTATACCTCAACTATGAGAGACAAAATGTGGAAACAAATCTGGACAATCACATTGTCTGATTTTTGAAAGAATTTATTTGCAAATTATGGTGGAAAATAAGTATTTGGTCACCTAGAAACAAACAAGATTTCTGGCTCTCACAGACCCGTATCTTCTTCTTTAAGAGGCTACTCTGTCCTTCACTCGTTACCTGTATTAATGGCACCTGTTTGAACTTGTTATCAGTATAAAAGACACCTATCCACAACCTCAAACAGTCACACTCCAAACTCCACTATGGTGAAGACCAAAGAGCTGTCCAAGGACACCAAAAAACAAATTTGTAGACCTGCACCAGGCTGGGAAGACTGAATCTGCAATAGACAAGCAGCTTGGTGTGAAGAAATCAACTGTGGGAGCAATAATTAGAAAATGGAAGACATACAAGACCACTGATAATCTCCCTCGATCTGGGGCTCCACACAAGATCTCACCCCGTGGGGTCAAAATGATCACAAGAACGGTGAGCAAAAATCCCTGAACCACACGGTTGGACCTAGTGAATGACCTGCAGAGAGCTGGGACCAACGAAACAAAGGCTACCATCAGTAACACACTACGCCGCCATGGACTTAGATCCTGCAGGGCCAGACCTGTCCCCCTGCTTAAGCCAGTACATGTCCGGCCCAGTCTGAGGTTTGCTAGAGAGCATTTGGATGATCCAGAAGAGGATTGGGAGAATGTCATATGGTCAGATGAAACCAAAGTAGAACTGTTTGGTAGAAACACAACTCGTCGTGTTTGGAGGGGAGAGAATGCTGAGTTGCAACTGAAGAACAACATGCCTACTGTGAAACATGGGGGTGGCAACATCATGCTTTGGGGCTGTTTCTCTGCAAAGGGAACAGGATGACTGATCCGTGTACATGAAAGAATGAATGGGGCCATGTACCGTGAGATTTTGAGTGCAAACCTCCTCCCATCAGCAAGGACATTGAAGATGAAACGTGGCCGGGTCTTTCAGCATGACAATGATCCCAAACACACCGCCCGAGCAACGAAGGAGTGGCTTCATAAGAAGCATTTCAAGGTCCTGGAGTGGCCTAGCCAGTCTCCAGATCTCAACCCCATAGAAAACCTTTGGAGGGAGTTGAAAGTCCGTGTTGCCCAGCGACAGCCTCAAAACATCACTGCTCTAGAGGAGGTCTGCATGGAGGAATGGGCCAACATACCAGCAACAGTGTGTGACAACCTTGTGAAGACTTACAGAAAACGTTTGACCTCTTTCATTGCCAGCAAAGGATATATAAAAAAGTATTGAAGTGAACTTTTGATATTGACAAAATACTTATTTTCCACCATAATTTGCAAATAAATTCTTTCAAAAATCAGACAATGTGATTGTCTGGATTTGTTTCCACATTTTGTCTCTCATAGTTGAGGTATACCTATGATGACAATTACAGGCCTCTCTCATGTTTTTAAGTGGGAGAACAGTGGGAGAACTTGCACAATTGGTGGCTGACTAAATACTTTTTTGCCCCACTGTATACACATAACATTTTTCAGTCAAGGAAGTTTGTTGCACAGCGTTGGATGTTCCTAAAGCCCCAATTACACATGGATTTAATAAACCAAAGTATGATTAGGAAAACACCTTTATCTATGGCAGAACTGGATGCATTTCAGTGATTCCTCACCAAAGACGTGGTTCAATAAAACACCTATATGGCATGCAAGTTTGAGTAATATCCTAATTCTACATCCCTTATATTTTACTGAAAAAAAAAGTGTGCACAAGCCTCTAACCAGAACTCACCATGAAATCAGACAATAAAATTATATAAAAAATATCAACATCGATTAATAAAATCACCAAATAAAGTATTGTTTTGGGAGTGGATTTTTATTTTCACACAAGATAGTTTATATTGGAGTGGAGTGAAGTGGCGTTTATAGTGGAACCCCAGAACATTCCTTCAGGAGTGGACTTTCATTTCTATTACAGTATTGTTTGAGTCTACAGTGCATCCGGAAAATATTTACGTGCTTCACTTGTTCCACATTTTGTTATGTTACGGCCTTTTTTCAAAATGGATTAAATGCATAATTTTCCTCAAAATTCTACAAACAATACCCCATAATGACAATGTGAAAGAAGTTTGTTTGAAATCTGTGGAAATGTATTAAAAAAAAAAAAAAAATGAAAAAAATCACATGTACATAAGTATTCACAGCATTTGCCATAACACTCAAAACGTGAGCTTATGTACATCCTGTTTCCACTGATCATCCTTAAGATGTTTCTACAACTTGACTGAAGTCCACCTGTGGTAAATTCAGTTGATTGGACATGATTTGGAAAGGCACACACCTGTCTATGCAAGGTCCCACTATTAACAGTGCATGTTAGAGCACAAACCAAGCCATGAAGTCCAAGGAATTGTCTGTAGACCTCCGAGACAGGATTGTATCGAGGCACAGATCTGGGGAAGGGTACAGAAACATTTTGGCTGCATTGAAGGTCTCAATAACACAGTGGCCTCCATCATCCGTAAATGGAAGAAGTTTGGAAACACCAGGACACTTCCTAGACAGGGCTGCCCAGCTGAACTGAGCGATCGGGGGAGAAGGGCCTTAGTCGGGGAGGGGTGACCAAGAACCCACAGGTCATTCTGACAGAGCTCCAGCATTTCTCTTTGGAGAGAGGAGAACCTTCCAGAAGAACAACCATCTCTGCAGCACTCCACCAATCAGGCATGTATGGTAGAGTGGCCAGACAGAAGCCACTCCTCAGTAAAAAGCACGACAGCCCACCTGGAGTTTGCCAAAAAGCACCTGAAGGACACTCAGATCATGAGAAACAAAATTATCTGGTCTGATGAACAAAGATTGAACTCTTTGGCCTGAATAGCAAGCGTTATGTCTGGTGGAAACCAGGCACCACTCATCACCTGGTCAATACAGTGAAGCGTGGTGGTGGCAGCATCATGCTGTGGGGATGTTTTTCAGAGGTAGGAACTCAGAGACTAGTCAGGATCGAGGGAAAGATGAATGCAGCAATGTAGAGAGACATCCTTGATGAAAACCTGCTCCAGAGCACTCTGGGCCTCAGACTGGGGCGAAGGTTCATCTTCCAACAGGACAACGACCCTAAGTACACAGCCAATATAACAAAGGAGTGGCTATGGGACAACTCTGTGAATGTCCTTGGGTGGCCCAGCCAGAGCCCAGACTTGAATCCGATTGAACATCTCTGGAGAGATCTGAAAATGGCTGTGCACTCCCCATCTAACCTGATGGAGCTTGAGAGGTCCTGCATCTGAGAAAATGCCCAAAAATAGGAGTGCCAAGCTTGTAGCATCATACTCAAAAAGACTTAAGGCTGTAATTAGTGCCAAAGGTGCTTCAACAAAGGCTGTGAATACTTATGTACTTGGGATTTTTTTTTTTTTTTATAAATTTGCAAAGATTTCAAACAAACTTCTTTCACGTTGTCCTTAAGGGGTATTTTTTGTAGAATTTTGAGGAAAATAATGAATTTAGTTCATTTTGGAATAAGGCTGTAACATAACAAAATGTGGAAAAAGTGAAGCGTTGTGAATACTTTCCGTATGCACTGTATATGGTTTCATCTTTTCACTTTATTGAGGACTTCCTTCATTGATGTTGAAATTTTTTACAGTTGTGCTCAAAAGTTTGCATACCCTGGCAGAAATTGTGAAATGTTGGCATTAATATTGAAAATATGACTAATCATGCCAAAAAAATGTCTTTTATTTAAGGATAGTGATTACATGAAGCCATTTATTAATCACGTATTTGGATCCTTTTTAAATCATAATGTTAACAGAAATCACGCAAATGGCCCTGATAAAAAGTTTACATACCTTGCAATGTTTGGTCTTGGTACAGACACAGAAGGTGGCACACACAGGTTGAAAAGGCAATTAAAGGTTAATTTCTCACATTTTTGGCTTTTTAAATCACAATTAGTGTCTGTGTATAAATAGTCAATGATTTTTTTAGCTCTCTCACTTGGATGCCCTAAGCAGGCTAGACACTGAGCCATGAGGAGGTAGAAAAGAACAGTCAAAAACCTGCGTAACAAGGTAATGAAACTTTACAAAGATGGAAAAGGATATAAAAAGATACCCAAAGCCTTGAATATGCCAGTCAGTACTGTTCAATCATTTAATAATAAGTGGAATATTTGGGGATCTCTTGATACCAAGCCAAGGTCAGATAGATCAAGAAAGATTTCAGCCACAACTGCCACAGGAATTGTTCGGGATACAAAGAAAACCCCACAGGTAACCTCAGGAGAAATACAGGCTGCTCTGGAAAAAGATGGTGTGGTTGTTTTTAAGGAGCATATTACAATGATACTCAAACAAAAAAAAGCTGCATGGTCAAGTTGCCAGAAAGAAGCCTTTACATGCACAAGTCCCACAAAAAAGCCTGGTTACAATATGCCCAACAACAACTTGACATGCCTCAGTGGCATTGGCGCAGTAAAGGCTTCCTTCTGGCAGCTCAGCCATGCAGCTCTTTTTTGTTGAAGTATCGTTGAATTGTACTCCTTAAAAACAACCACACTGTCATTTTGGAGAGCAGCCTGTATTTCTCCTGAGGTTACCTGTAGGTTTTTCTTTGTATCCTGGGCAATTCTTCCATCAGTTGTGGCTGCAATCTTTCTTAGTCTACCTGACCTTGACTTATTGGTATCAAAGGAGCCTCGAATCTTCCACGTCTTAATAAGGGATTAAACAGTAATATTCATACTCAAGGCTTTAGGTATCTTTTTATATCCTTGTCCATCTTTATAAAGTTCCATTAGTTTGTTACGCAGGTCTTTTGACTGTTCTTTTCTACCCCCTCATGGCTCGGTGTCTAGCCTGCTTAGGGCATCCAAGTGAGAGCCAACAAACTCATTAACTATTTATACACAGACACTAATTGTGATTTATAAAGCCACAAATGTTAGAAATTAACCTTTAATTGCCATTTTATCCTGTGTGTGCCACCTTCTGTGTCTGTACCAAAGCCAAACATTCCAGGGTATGTAAACTTTTTATCAGGGCCAATTGGGTGATTTTTGTTATCATTCTGATTTAAAAAGGATCCAAAAAACTATGTGATAATAAATGGCTTCATGTGATCTCTATCCTTATATAAAAGACATTTTTTGGTATGATTAGTCATATTTTCAATATCAATTTCACAATTTCTGCCAGGGGATGCAAACTTTTAAGCTCAACTGTATATAATTTTATTGTTTGATTTCATTGTTTTATGATTAGAGGTATTCTTCTTTAGTTTAGGATTTCGTTTTTCCCTGTATAAGGAACACAGTGTGCAGCATTACCTCCAAGCACTGAGTGCATAATTACTTGTCTGTTAATCTACACATATTAACCCTCTTCAACCTGGTTGACCTTGGTGTCTGTCTCCTGCTGGACGCTGTCCCTGATATCAATATCAGGTCAAATACCATTCTCTACAAATGATACCATGCAAGCACTAGTTTTGTAATGATCAATTGTGCTTCCAAATTGTACTCTTAGTGATTTGTTAATTAGGAAAAAAGTATCAAATAATGCATAGTTATGATAATACTACACATATTATGCTTTTTTAAACTGAGCCTTATCTGAACACTATCATTGGTACAGAAATAACTAAAGTGATATTAGGATAGAGATAAGATCAGCAGTTGCAGAAGTAAATGCAATTTATATGGATTGCATTATTATTATTAAAAGCTTAAATTGTTTACTAAGCATTTATTTTTTCAATTATAAGTTAGGGCTAAGCAGCTGATTTTCCACCTATAGAGAAAATCGTCCACCTCACCTGTACTTTAAGCAGTTTGCCATCACTCAGCTTAGAGAGATCACAAGCTTCTTCCGTGTGGGTGCAGCTGGCTGTAGCTTGTGGCAGTTCATCATGCTCTTTCTTGTCATCCACAATGCCCGTGTCCCTTTGTTCAGGCTCTGCTTGGTCTTTCACATCCAGGTACCTGCCATACGATTATAGTTATTTTAAGATTCACCTTTACATGTGGTTTTATTGAAGTTTGCAGACATACAGTACTTGTATGCCCATGGGGCAAATACTTGAAAGTAAGGGGAGGCAGGAACATAGCTATTAAGTGATAACAGGAGATTTCAGGAACAAATTCTAGGAAACAGGTAAGCAGAAGAAAGAAGCTTTCAGGAAATAATTTATAAACAGTTACAGCTGTCAGTATAAAGGCAATAAGTGACAATACAACTGCATTATTTACTATGCAGAACTATTAACCTGCTCCTACCTTATTCCTTGTTAAATGCCACCTTAACCCTTATACACTGAGCTAAAAAACTGGGCCTACACTCAAACATTAATGCACCGTACACACGATACACGAACGGAAAATGTTCGATGGGAGCTTGTTGTCAGAAATTCCGACTGTGTGTAGGCTCCATCGGACATTTTCCATTGGAATTCCCAACACACAAAATTTGAGATCTGGATCTCAAATTTTCCGACAACAAAATCCGTTGTCGTAAATTCCAATCGTGTGTACACAATTCCGACGCACAAAGTTCCACGCATGCTCGGAATCAAGCAGAAGAGCCGCACTGGCAATTGAACTTCATTTTTCTCGTCGTACGTGTTGTACATCACTGCGTTCTTGACGTGTGGAATTTCCGACAAGGTTTGTGTGACAGTGTGTATGCAAGACAAGTTTGAGCCATCATCCATCGGAAAAAAACGATGGATTTTGTTGTCGGAAAATCCTATTGTGTGTACAGGTCCCAATTAATTCTGACCACATGCATGAAAGCCTAGGATACTAATTTCATTATAACTAACTGACGTGCTATCCAAGGTCCCATTCACAGATGTGTAGTAAATCAAATACGTTATAACTCATAACGGTTTAGTGCAGATGAACATCTATAAGTTTTGTGAAGCACAAATCTTACCATGCATGTTACAGGGCTAAGATGGTTGAAAACATGTACATACAACATGGTAAAGAAAGCTCTCATTAGAAATCAGCTCACCTTTTAAACAACATATACCAAAATGTTTTTGTAAAAGTGCATATCAACACAGTTATTTAAAGCAAACAAGCATTGGTGAAGTAAAACTCACAAGCATTGGTGAAGTAAAACTCACAAAGCATTGGTGAAGTAAAACTCACAAAGCATTGGTGAAGTAAAACTCTTGTATTTTATAGATTGGGCCCCATTGATACATGTGCATATCCGTGCACTGGGGCACATAAAAGTAAACCTGAGCTTTGCCTATGCCCTCCTAAGAAATATCTTACACCCAGTATTTATGGTCATTCCTCCTCTTCCTACCATAAGACAGCACTAGCTTCTTGGACTGTCACATTCTGGGGAGTCTTTATCCCTGTGTACTCCAACCAAACTAACTTGCACCGGGATTTTTTTTTTTTACTTTGCACCAGTGGGCAAACAGGAAGTCAAGTAAACAGTGATGAGGATAAGCAGCATGGGGGTTGGGGGGAAATCACGTGTATCTGTTACTTTGTCATGTACATAGGAAAAACAACATTTCCATTTAGAAACCTGCATTTCTATCTTAGTTTTGTGAATTTCAACTTGCATGTAGAAATATGCCTATATGTGTACACTAACTGCTTTCAGGGCAATAGACTTTAAAAGGCATAGTCCATGTTTGTGACTTTGTGAAGCACAGTCACATACACTATCCCCCTGAACCCAATCTACCACCCCCTTACCAGAATTGTGGATACTGGATGTGACTGTTCTTTGAATTCAGCATAGCTATGAAAGGCTCTGCTTACACAGGTGCATCATTTATTCATGGGAATCTATCAGATCTATCAGTGGCAGATTCCACAAGTCCCATCTGCCACTACAGCAACAGGGCCCACAAAGCACGCTGGCAGGAGTGCAGTGATGTCACAACTTCCCCCAGCCCCACAACATAACATACCTCTGTGCAGACCTGGGGTTGGGGGTAGGCAATGCATGAGTCTTTGCATTGCACCTGAAATACACAGATTGTGGATAAAATGCTCTGCAGGCCAGAATAAATAAATTGAATAAATGTATATTTTGTATTTTATCATTGTTGGTGCATTTAATATTTTTTATTTAAAAGTTGCTAGATAGATGATGCTAGTGTCTGAAGTTACCCAAATTTATTCTGGTCACAATGATCACAAGGTATTGGGGCCGGCCTGGTACAATGATCTGTCATCTGCTGTGTCCGGTAGACACAGTGGGTGACAGTCCAGCCATAGTGTGGCCCCTAGAGCGTGCAGGAGGTGTCCGACTAGGAGGACTTCATATGATGCTCACTCAGGGCGAAAAAGCACCTGCTTGGCCACCATTTGACTATAGGAAAAGCAGGAAGCAGTTAAAAGGGTAACTCCATGAAAAAATGTATAGTATAACCAATTGGTACTCAAGTCATAGAGTAATTTAATGTTGTTAAAAATTACCTTTACTTTTCAATCTGCAGCGCTGTAATTTTCTGTAAAATTCAATGCAATATGGCTACCCGGAGGTGTTTAGTACACACTTGGTATACAAAACACAACTAAAAATTTTATTTCCTGCTTCTGTGAGTGGCTCAGAGGGGATTCTTATTTTCTCAACAAAAGTGAAGTTACTCTTTAAGAAACATACCTGTCTGGAATGAATATGCTGTACCCTGCTGTATTTACAACCTTCTTGTCTTTTATACACATGCTTAACCAGCTGGATTTCACTAGCTGTACACCTGTGGGTAGTTTTGACAACTTCAAAAGTCGAAAAGCACGGCCACAGTCCATTCCATCATCCACTATAATGTGTGTCACCTCTGGACAAAACAGGGGGACGACCTGGCCACCATTCTGAATGATCTGCTTCTGAAAGATCCCAGATCTGGCTTGGCCAATTCCAGCCTGAAGGATATAAGCACTGACTCCAGCAAAACATTCTCCTGAATAGATACATAAAAAAAAGAAGGAGGAAAAAAAAAAAAAAGGATTAGCAGCGTTTTTGCTTTCATTATACAATGCTACACAGTCCGATTACATGATTCATTCAAGGTAAAACCTGGTCACTCTATTTAAATATGTTTTGGGAATGCCACCTTTTTACCCCCTTCTGGTCCTCACCTTGGGCACTGTGTTACAAACTTACAGAAGTCCAAAAAGACAATTCCGCAAAAGATACAAAACCTTGCTATTGATCCACTTAGTAAATGTGGCCAGAGCCAGTATCCCTATCCTGTGGAACCAGACCCCCCCACTTTGATGCAATGGTCAGCTCATATCAATGAAATCAAGCAAATTAAATATATAACTGCCTCTCCCTACCATTAGGAGAAGAAATTTAGGAAAACCTGGTGCTACTGGCGAGAGTTTGGTTCCACCCTGGAATATGGTTTTCATCTTCTACATGACCTCACGTGACCAAACTTCTCCTCCATTACAGCTCTATTATTTGTTCCCTGTGTAGAGTTAAGGTGGTTCTAAAGCCTTGAGGTTTTTTAACCCTAATGCAATAAGGTTCTGTGCTGCAGGAGCCCTCCCTTATACTTACCTGAGCCCGATCCCGATCCAGTGATGTGCATGAGAGCAGCGCCTTTTGCCGCACTCCCTCCTGCCTGGGCACATTGATAGCAGCTTGAGCCACTGGCTCCAGCTGCTGTCAATTAAATGCTTTGTGAGGGAGTGGGGGGCAGGGCCAAGCCGCCCGCTTTGTGTTAATAGACGCAGACAGGGCAGCTCGGGAGCGAGTCCACATGGGTGCCCCCATAGAAAGAGGCTTTCTATAGGGGCACTCAGTGAAGGGGAGGAGCCTGGAGCGATAGTGGGGGATCCAAAAAGGAGGAGGATCGGGGCTGCTCTGTACAAAACCATTGCACAAAGCAGGCAAGTATACCATGTTTATTATTTTAATTTAAAAAAAAAAAATGAAATTTTAATATTACTCTAAAAACTAGCATATTCCTCTTTCTTTCTCTACTGCTAAGGACTGATTAGCTGCAACACATTAAAATGTCTGTTCTTGGGTACAGACACACTTCAAAATGTACTGTTATTTAAAAAGCTGATCTATTTTTTGTGTGTGTTCATTATAAATGCAGGTCGAATTAAAAGAGAACTGTATTTTTAGAACAGTTATTCTTATTCTGACCCCACCCCCTAAATATCATACTCACCGGTCCTTTCTCCGGACAGATCTTAACTAGGAACCTTGTCTACATTTCTTCTACACAAGCACATAAAATCACTATTCATCCCAATGGAGACGCTGTCTAGTGTGTTCCAACAATGAACAGCTTATCCATAGGAACTGATAGAGATTTTCTACTAAGCCAGAAGATGCTTCCCAACCACACAGTGAAGATCTAGCAGGTGGGAGAAGAATCTGGGGACAAGGGAGTTATAGGGTAACTGAACTTTTAGATAATATTAATAAAATATATATTTTTATCAAACACACTTATTCTATGTGTAGTTTGTAATTACCTATACACACATAGGAAGCATTGCAGAACCTAGTATTTCAGTGTTGGTTAAAAAAAAAAAAAAAAAAAACATTCAATGACTAGCAGACAGAGTCCATGTGATCTACTCAATTTTTTTTCCAGTAGCTGGATGAGAAGTCCCCATCCCGCTGATGGTACACAGTGCTGTATACTGTATGTAGCTGATGCTACATACAGTTTATACAGCACTGACTGTGGGACTATTGGTTAGTACATTGTCCAAACGAACTATTAAAGTGACAGAAAACTAGTGTTAGGCTTTAAACTTTTTGCTGTCAGGCCCTGCGCTCCATTTTTAAACTCAGCTGGCCAGACCATTTTTGCAATTTTTCCATTGCTTTTTTATTTTTTCCTTACAGCTTTCAGAGTTTTTAAAAGACCCCCCAACCATATATTTTCTGACCTGTAGAAGAAAAAGAAGGCACTACTAATTTTTAAGGCTCTGTGATTTGTGTGCAATATTTTCGCTGAAAATACACTAAAATCATTATTAGCAGATAAAAACACAGCAAATTTTACAAAATCCCTGCTTAATATAAAAGCTTAACCTTTATTGAGTTAATAACAAATATTTGTAAATTTTAAAATTGTGCCTTTTTGAAAAATGGTGAAAATCAAACATACGCAAAAATGTAACTATCCAAATTTCTCAAAAAAATCCAGAGGGTTTTCATTTTTCCCTTACAGCTTTCAAAGTTTGCAAAACACCCCACCCCCAAACCATATATCTTCTGAAAGCACATGAATAAAAAGAAGGTTCTACAGATTTCTAAGGCCACACAATATTTACACAAATGTTTGTCAAATTGCTATTTTCACAAAAAAAAAAAAAAAAAAAAGCCACTAAAATCCCAATTTGCGCACATAAACATAGCATAACTTACAAAACCCTATTCACATAGGGTGTACTACAGTGTACGCCCATGGAGGGCCTTGTTTACCTGCACATGGATGCACAGGTGTTCTGTGCAATCCCTGTGCAGGCAGTCCTATTTGTGTCAGTTTGGACACAGAGATCCGTGCAGGTGTAGGTGCATGGCCCCAAACACAGACAGTGTGAGTTCAGGGACATGCACCCACATGGATGTCAAGTTGGGAAGAGTGGCTGTGTCCATGTAGCTGCTGCATCCCAATTGATATGGATGGGAATGCCTGCACAGGCATGCATGGAACACCTGCGCATTCTAGTGTAGCTGCTGCTGAGAAGGCCTGCATGGGGATGCACAGAATACCTTTGCATGCCTGTGCAGCTAAACACTGCCTTGCTGTAGTATGCCCCGCATGAATGAGGCTTTAGGCCTCATTCACACTTGCGGTTGGGTGACGGCAAAAATGTGTGGTTGAGCTACATTTCTGCCACCTGCCAACTGCCCCTCCTTAAGCTGCAATAGGCAGCGGATGAAGGCGTTTACATGCTGTGAGCACGATGCTTTCCATCTGCTGCAAAGTTGACCTGACATGCAGTGATTCCTCCATCCGGACGCTACACATTCAGGTCACTGAAGTGACCCTGAGCTTATAGCAGAAGGAGGAAACAGTGCTGTAGGTCCATTCGCCATACAGTCCTGGCAGTGAAAGGGTTAAAGGCAGATGTACAACAAAAGGTTCCATTCCATTATGGTATGTGTTAACATTAGTTGTGTTAAGGTAGCTCATTTATTATGAATGAGCTGCCAACTCACACAACATATGAAAAAATGTGCATGACCCTTTTTCCTAAATGCAATACACGGTATATTTGTTTCAGTGTGATGTAGTGTATTAGGCTCTACTGTACCATTTATTGGGGTGTCACTGACAGTAAATGGCACTGTCATACACTGACTGCACATAAAGCAGTTGCAGTGTCATGAGTTAACATGGGTGTTTTAGCATGCGTGCAATAATCAACAAATGTGAACAAGACCTAGAATGTGCTGATACTTATCTTAAAGTGGTTTTAAACCTAAACTGTTTTTTTACCTTAATGCATTCCCCGAATTAAAGTAAAAAACAGCCCATAGCTTTCCCAGCCCCTGCCCCTAAATGTTTACCTGAGCCCTCTAGCGATTAAGAGCTGTGCCTGGCTGCAGCTTTTCTCTCCCTTCTCTCACAGGTTACACTAAGAGCCTCTGGTTCCCGCTGCTATCAGTCAAATCCTGTGAGGAGAGAGAGAGGGGGGGCATGGCCGAGCCACGCTGCATGTCTATGGATGTACGCAGCCTGGTTCGGGAGCGCGCCTGCACGGGTGCCCCCATAGCACATGGCTTGCTATGGGGGCACCTGTTGGAAGTTGTGGGAAGCACTGGCAGGGGACCACCAAAGAGGTAAGGAACCACTCTGTGCAATATTGTTGCATTAAGCAGGTAAGTAAAACATCTTTTTTTAATACTAAAAAAAGCCTTTACAACCACTTTAAGAGAAACATTTTTTTTTTTTTTTTTTTACATTTTTCAAAGTAAAAATTGTTTTTACAAATACTGCTTGCAAATTTTTTCCCACCATATTAATTAATAAATGTGAGCATACCAGAGATGAGACTACAGCTTGTCTGATTTTTGGACACCCTTTTCATCTTACCTTGAACATCAACATCTGCTTTGATCTTTTTTGCTTCTTTTGTTGAATTGCTAGTTTCTCTCAACCGTTTTACTTTGGGGAAAGCTTTAACAATTCCTTTCGGTTCCATGCAAACTATCTTTAAAAAAAAAGAAAAGAAAAGATAGTCTGTTAAAAGCTAGTCCTTCCCGCTCACATTTACAGTAAACATGCAAGTTAGTCATTACTTGTTCCCTTTGATTTTCTGTATTGTTAGCAATGTATGCACTGGGGGAGATTTACTAACACTGGTGCACACAGAATCTGGTGCATCTGTGCGGCTGATTTACTAAAGGCCCACTTCACATGTGTGCTAACAGCTTCAGCCAGCAGAAATGTGGCCAGATTTGTACCCTGTATATACAGTAAATGAATGGCCACCTCTACCACTGTTTGCACATAACCATTTGTCCAATTAATTACATACAATATGGACTTTGCCTGGTTCTGGATGCAGACTTTTTGCGTGCAGAGCCAGCGTTTCTGGCTGCATACAAACTGGCTGCGGTTAACGTGGGGCTGGCTGTCAAAATACAATAGCCGAAGCTGGAGATTTGACCATCTGCTCTGTATAGCATGTGTAAAGGAAGTAGGATTGTAGGATTTTGAATGAAAACAAAATAATGTGTATTTTGCCAGCTTTATAAATTTATCACTATATCAAGTGACCCCATTGTCACTTCCTGTGAGCTGAATATATCAAACAATGTTGTTGGCTCTACCAGCTATCTTCTGTGAACTACAAAGCAACAACCCTCCAAGTAATGGAGACTAGATGAGCAGAGGTCAAGGTGATTGTAGTCCAATTCAGCAGAGCAGCCCAGAGTGGCAACACTGCTCCTCTATACACTGGAGATCAAACTTAGAGAACAACCTATAATTTCCTAAGTTTCAAGGTCACTGCTTAGTCCTATTTGAAATTATCTAAACAGGAGTTAAAGAGCAGTTTTGTTAAGTACAATTCATGAGTTACATATATTTTGAAGCACAGAATAAAAAACGTCAATGAAATTCGAAAAAGAACATCAAAATTAGGGAACACTTTCGAATACCTCCCAGTTATTGGTGTTTATCTGGCACCTTTGTGCTAATTTCTTAAATCGTCTGACAAACCCTATTTAACTGACAGCCTAACTTTCCAGTTTTCGCTGACTCTGCAAGATGAGTCGTTCTAAAGTGACTGAAACCCTCCGGCAGCAGGTTGTCCAGATGAAGGCCAAAGGGATGACCCTTTCAGCCATAGCAAGTGAAGTTTGTCATTTCAAATCAGTGATTTCTAGAACATTGCATCTTTACAACGTCACAAACTCATTCAAGTCCCCCAAGAAGGCTGGTCGTCCGCAAAATGCAAGAGAGGACAGGATAATGCAGAGAATCTCAATGGGCAATCGGTTCAACACTGCAGCTGCGATTGCTCACCAGTTCAGCGCTGAACAGAGTAAGGATCTGTCCCGTCATACAGTGTCTCACTGTTTAAGAGAATTTGGACTGAAAGCCCTCTCTGCCGTGACCAAAACTTTCATTAGCAGAAAGAATCAAAAGTCTAGACTAACCTTTGCTGAGGAGCATGTTGTGTGGACAGAGGAGAACTGCACCAAAGTTCACTTTAGTGATGAAAGCAAGTTTAATTTATTTGGGTCCGATGGGAAACATTATGTTCAAACTGAGGATTGACTGAACCCAAAGTGTGTGAAGAAGTGAGTGAAAGGTGGAGGGGGAAGCGTTGTGGTTTGGAGGATGTTTTCTGCAGCAGGAGATGGGCCTCTGATACGGCAACATGGCAGAGTGAATGCAAATGTTTATCAGAACCTTCTTCGACAACATGCGGTTCCTTCCCTGTGTTCATCACCCGATCAGCCAGCAATTTTAATACACGACAATGTCCCCTGTTACACAGCAAAATGGGTAAAGCAGTTCCTTGAAGCTGAAAACATTGAAATAATGAAATGGCCAGCCCAGAGTCCTGATCTAAACCCAAAAGAAAACCTCTGGCGACAAAGTTATGGCCAAGAAACCCACTACAGTCACTGAACTGTGGAAGAGACTGGAAGAAGAGTGGAACAAAATCACTCCAGAGCAGTGTGAGAGACGAGTGATGTCCTGGGGCCGCAGATGTGCTGAAGTCATTCAAAGCAAGAGCCTGTACACTTCCTACTAATTGTTCATTGTTGTACCCTTCAGAAATTTTAGTTTTCGTGTAACGTTGTACCCAAACAAAATGAATGTCCTTTTTTTCCCACAAATAGAGCTCTCTTTTGGTGGTATTTGATCACCTCTGTGGTTTTTATTTTTTGCGCTATAAACAAAAAAAGAGCGACAATTTTGAAAAAAAAAACACAATTTTTTTACTTTATAATACATATTGTGATATTGGGGTGTTTAGCTCAAGTGTAGATGCATTTTTTTTTTTTCGTGCAGTGAGTCCACGTCAGACAGGAATTATAATTAAGGGCCTGGTAGCCCACGATTTTTTAAAAGGGAAAAACAAAAGCAAAAGGTCCATTTAGGGTTCCCATGCAGGGGTTCAATCTTCATTTAGGACTCAAAATCAGGAAAACATACCGAGCCACCTGGCTCTCTTGTCAGCAGTTCCTCTGCTTGCTCTCAACAGAGTTGATTCTTTCCAGCCCCTGGACTCACTGGCTTTCATAGTCTTCCTGACTCTCAAAGCTGGCCAGCCTTTCCCAGTCCCTGGGCAAAGAATCCCCCTTACATGGGCTGCAGTCTCCCACAGGATAGACCACGTTTCAGACACAAGTCTGTCTTCACACAGCCCCAGCAGTAGCAAGCTGCTCACACTCCACCTCCCCCCACTCTCACCAGTCCCTCGTTATATGAGCTGTGTGCACCGGGGCACACAACCTGCTGGCTATCCACAAGACCCGGACACAGGGTTGGAGATCCCGTCCCGCCCAAGTCTCTTAGGGATCCCCAAACTACAGAGCCCCATCCAGAAATAGCAAGATCCAGAGAAAGCTGCCAGAGCAGTCCTCTCCTTTTCAAATCTACACTCTGTAGATCTGCAGTCCGCCGACATGCAGACTCTGTGTCCATTTTTGCTCCATTTCCATAGGGACACGGACTCTCACTATTACAATATCCAAAAAAAAAATATATGTATAAAAAAAAATAAATGTATTCATCAGTTTACGCCAATATATATTCTGCTTCATATTTTTGGTAAAAAAAAATAGCAATAAGTGTATATTGATTGGTTTGCGCAAAAGTTATAGTGTCTACAAAATAGCAAAGATTTAGGGACTTTTTACTGGTAATGGCAGGGATCTGAGATTTTTAGTGGGACTGCCACATTGCGGCGGACAAATCTGACCCTAAGACCCCTTTCACACTGGGGCAGTTTTCAGGCGGTATTGCGCTAAAAATACCGCCTGAAAACCGCCCCTAAACAGCCGCCGCTGTTTGTTCAGTGTGAAAGCCAGAGGGCTTTCACACTGAAGCGGTGCGGTGGCAGGACGGTGAAAAAAGTCCTGCAAACCGCTTCTTTGGAGCGGGGAAGGAGCGGTGTATTCACCGCTCCTTCACCGCTCCTGCCCATTGAAATCAATGGGACAGCGCAGCTATACCGCGGCTATAGCCGCACTGTACGAGGTTTTTAACCCTTTTTCGGCCGCCAGCGGGGGTTAAAACCGCACCGCTAGCGGCCGAATACCGCTGCAAGAACGACGGTACAGCAGCGCTAAAAATAGCGCTGTTGTACCGCCGACGCCCCCACCGCCCCAGTGTGAAAGGGGCCTAAGTGACACTTTTTTGGTGACACCAATACAGTGATCAGTGCTATAACAATGCACTGATCACTGTATAAATGGCACTGGCAGGGAAGGTGTTAACACTAGGGGGAGATCAAGAGGTTAACTGTGTCCCCTAGGAGGTGTTTTTAACTGTATGGAGGATGGGCTGCCTGGGAGAAGAGAGAGATCACTGTTTCTGATCACTAGGAACAGCTGATCTCTCTCTCCCCCCCCCCCCCCCTGTCAGAACGGGAATCTGTTCCTTTACATTGACAGATCCCTGTTCTGGCTCTCTTTCCCACGATCGCGGGTGGCCGGCGGACATTGAGCCTGCCGGACACGCAGACGAGCTCCTGCGGCACGCGCCTGCAGTACCACATGCACAGTGTGAGGTACGGGTACGTCAGTTTGCGCAGCCAAGCCGCCTTGCTGCAGTATATATGCGGAAGGTGGTCGGCAAGTGGTTAAATAACGTAGAGCTATAGCTAAAACAGCGTTTTTTGCATTCCCAGCTCCATGTTTGTGCCTGTTTACCTTTTGTAAGTATCCATTCCCATGTGCAATAAAGACTTTTTTAATGGTGCTTCACTATCAGTCCAATCCTTTTTCATTTTTGGGTACCTGTTTGTCCGGCTGAGAACCTTCACAATGAAGTTTTGATCTGATGACCCGATACCAAATCCGCCATTACTGGATATTATTACCTAAAGTCTAAAGTGACCCCCAGACTGAAAAGCTGGGGGTCGTTTGGATTTGGTGAGTGGGGACACATGAGGGGATGTTGTTGCACACCGGAATATCTCTGAAGCATTTTTGCTTTTTCTTCACTTTGGATTGGAACACTTTCACTTTATTTGGACTTTTATGTTTATTATATATATTTACATTTGTTTTTTCCACTAATTGTATTTGCAAGCGCTATATTTATATATTTTTGCATAGCTAAAACTTTGTTTTTAATTTTGATTAGAGCAAGGGAGGGTTAAAACCCCTGTCAGATTTTTTTTTCACCATCTGTGTTCCATTGTGGAGATATCCCTTCACTTCCTGTCCCATAGCCAAACAGGAAGTGAGAAGAAATCCCTGCAAACTAGGGGAATTCCTTGGGGGGCCACCAGAACTAGTGTCCCCATTGGAAGATCTCTCCTCTATTACTTTTCTAGGGACAACCCAAAAGGGTCCTAATCCCTCTCCACTCCCCAAAATGAAATAATAAAAAAATAAATATCCTTGAAGCTTTGACGAAAAAAAAAAAAACACAAAAAAAAGTGGAAGCTGATTGGTTTCACTGCTGCACCAGCTTTTGTACTCTCCAGCTTTAGTAAATCAACACCACTGTATTTTGACAGCGGGAAATCTCTGCTGTCAGAATATACAGATCAGTGGCTGCAGGCCCCAATTGTGAAAAATTTTCCAACAAGCCTGATCAGCAGAAATCGATTGTAATGCCGCGTACACACGGTCGGACTTTCCGGCATACTTGGTCCGGCGGACCAGAGTGTGCCGGACAATCCGCCCGTGTGTGGGCGGCGGCGGACTTTTCCGGCGGACTTCTTCCCAAAAGCCCGCCGGACCTAGATTTTAAACATGTTTGAAATCTTTCCGTCGGACTCAGTTTCGGGCGGAAAGTCCGCTCGTGTGTGTGCTGGTCCGACGGAAAGCCCGCTCGTGTGTAGGCTGGTCCGACAGACCAAATACGACACGAGGGGATGGTATTGCATCTCGCGCTCGCTGCAATAGGAAAAACAAATCTTCCTATTGCGGCGAGCGCGGGGCATACCAGGCCCTTAGGTCTGGTATGGATTATAAAGGGGAACCCCGCTACGCCGAAAAAACGGCGTGGGGTCCCCCTAAAATCCATACCAGACCCCGATCCGAGCACGCAGCCTGGCCGGTCAGGAAAGGGGGTGGGGACGAGCGAGCGCCCCCCCCCCCTCCTGAACCGTACCAGGCCGCATGCCCTCAACATGGGGGGTGGGTGCTTTGGGGGAGGGGGGCGCCCTGCGCCCCCCCCCCCCAAAGCACCTTGTCCCCATGTTGATGAGGACAAGGGCCTCTTCCCGACAACCCTGGCCGTTGGTTGTCGGGGTCTGCGGGCGGGGGCTTATCGGAATCTGGGAGCCCCCTTTAATAAGGGGGCCCCCAGATCCCGGCCCCCCACCCTATGTAAATGAGTATGGGGTACATGGTACCCCTACCCATTTACCTAGGAAAAAAGTGTAAGTAATAAAACACACTACACAGGTTTTTAAAATATTTTATTAAACAGCTCCGGGGGGGGGATCTTCCTCCGGCTTCGGGGGTCTTCTTCCGGCTTCGGGGGTCCCTCCGCTTCATCTTCTCCCGGCGTCCGGTTGGTTCTTCTCCGCTCTCCGGCCTCTTCTCCCGGTGTCGCAGGTCTTCGGCCGGCCCCTCCGCTCTCTTCATGTAGCTCTATTGCGAGCGGAGGTCCGGACTTCTGGGCTTCTGGGCTTCTGGGCTTCTTGGCTTCTTGGCTTCTCTTCTCTTCCCCCAGATGTTGACACGACGCTCTCTCCGGCTGGACTGGTCTCTGAGGGCTGCGTTGTGACTTATATAGGCGGAGACCCCGCCCCCATATGATGTCACAGTCCCTGGGCATGCTGGGACTGTGACGTTTTAGGGGGCGTGGTCGACCACGCCCCCTAAAACGTCACAGTCCCAGCATGCCCAAGGACTGTGACATCATATGGGGGCGGGGTCTCCGCCTATATAAGTCACAACGCAGCCCTCAGAGACCAGTCCAGCCGGAGAGAGCGTCGTGTCAACATCTGGGGGAAGAGAAGAGAAGCCAAGAAGCCAAGAAGCCCAGAAGCCCAGAAGTCCGGACCTCCGCTCGCAATAGAGCTACATGAAGAGAGCGGAGGGGCCGGCCGAAGACCTGCGACACCGGGAGAAGAGGCCGGAGAGCGGAGAAGAACCAACCGGACGCCGGGAGAAGATGAAGCGGAGGGACCCCCGAAGCCGGAAGAAGACCCCCGAAGCCGGAGGAAGATCCCCCCCCCGGAGCTGTTTAATAAAATATTTTAAAAACCTGTGTAGTGTGTTTTATTACTTACACTTTTTTCCTAGGTAAATGGGTAGGGGTACCATGTACCCCATACTCATTTACATAGGGTGGGGGGCCGGGATCTGGGGGCCCCCTTATTAAAGGGGGCTCCCAGATTCCGATAAGCCCCCGCCCGCAGACCCCGACAACCAACGGCCAGGGTTGTCGGGAAGAGGCCCTTGTCCTCATCAACATGGGGACAAGGTGCTTTGGGGGGGGGGGCGCAGGGCGCCCCCCTCCCCCAAAGCACCCACCCCCCATGTTGAGGGCATGCGGCCTGGTACGGTTCAGGAGGGGGGGGGCGCTCGCTCGTCCCCACCCCCTTTCCTGACCGGCCAGGCTGCGTGCTCGGATCGGGGTCTGGTATGGATTTTAGGGGGACCCCACGCCGTTTTTTCGGCGTAGCGGGGTTCCCCTTTATAATCCATACCAGACCTAAGGGCCTGGTATGCCCCGCGACGGGGCTAGCAAGGTGTCAATCTCGCCGATAAAAGCGGCAAGATTGACATCCTTTTCTAGTCCCGTCGCACCTGAGTCACGTTCAAAATGAACGGACTTGTCCGTGTGTGGGCAAGTCCGTTCATTCTGAAAGTCCGCCGGAACTCCGGCGAAAGTCCGTCGGAAAGACGGGCGGACTTAGCCCGCCGGAAAGTCCCGGCGTGTGTGGGCAAGTCCGTCCGTTTTAAAGTCCGGCGCACCTGGCGGACAAAGTCCGTCGGAAAGTGTGCCGGACCAAGTAGGATAGAAAGTCCGCTCGTGTGTACGCGGCATAAGGCTCCATTCACACTAGCGCGTTTTTTGATGCATTTTGCAGAAATGCACGGGAATTTTTTAACATGGGTTCCTATGAAACATGTTCACATCAATGCCTTTTTGTTTCTCTGCATTTTTGGAAAAGGTCAGGGACTTTTTTTCATGCAAAATGCAGCGTTTTGCATGTAATAGAATTCAATGGACAAGCATCAAAAACGCAAGTGCACCGTTTTTGCACCGTTTTTGCCGTTTTTTGTTTTTTTTTTATTTTTTTTAGACTGTAAAAAAAAAACTGTAAAAAAAAAAAAAAAAACGCAAAACGCAAATCGCGGAAAAATCGCGGCAAAAACGCCGCAAAAACGCTGCTCAAAAACGTGGCAAGCATGAAAAAAAAACCTCCAAAAACGCCCAAAAGCAACATGCATAGGTGTGAATCGAGCCTTAGATTGACTTCTCTAAAGCAGGAACAGTCAACACATAGATCAAAATTTGTCTGGTTCCTGCTGAACCAGCTCAATTTTGTTCTATCTACGGACAGCTTTAATGGCAGGATTTCCAGGTGAAAATTAAATAAAAAAAATTAAACAAACATATCTGGGGATATCTGAAAGATGCCTGCAGCTACAGGCATCATTCAGATATCATCTTTTTCTGCCGGCGATTCTGTGCACTATAAGAACAATCATAGCGGCAGTTCAGTCGCTTGATCGTTCTTACAGGCGGCGAGAGGGGACCCGCCGCCCTCCGGTGCTTCACCGGGCTCGCCCGTGCCATTGGTGACCCAGAAAAAGAATCTGCCGCCGCCGTACAATGATCATAGAGATTTACGGTGACCATATGGTCCCCAATCATCTCTGACCGTCGGAGGCCGGGGGCGTGACATTATGACATCACGTCTGGGCCGCGGAAGTAAACAAAGCCCAGATCTCGGCTGGAAAGGAAGATCAGTTATTTTTTTTCTTTTTTATCTCAATCTTTCCAGCCTTGAGGAGATGTGGGGTCTTGTAGACCCCACATCTCTCCATAAAGAGGACCTGTCACGCACCATTTCTTTTACAAGGGATGTTTACATTCCTTGTAATAGGGATAAAAGTGATCCAAAAAAAAAGTAAAGCGAAAGCGTAAAAATAAAAAAAATTAAAAGTAAAATAAACAATAAAAAAAAAAATTTTAAGCACCTCCGTCACGTGTGCTCGTGCACAGAAGCGAACGCACACGCAAGTCCCACCCACATATGTAAACGCAAATCACACGTGAGGTATCACCGCGTGCGTTAGAGCGAGAGCAACAATTCTAGCACTAGACCCCCTCTGTAACTCTAAACACGTAACCTGTAAAAAATTTTAAAGCATCACCTATGGAGATTTTTTTAAGTACCAAAGTTTGGCGCCATTCCACAAGTGTGCGCAATTTTAAAGCGTGACATGTTAAGTATCTATTTACTCTACGTAACATTGTCTTTCACCATATACAAAAAAATTGGGCTAACTTTACTGTTTTGTTATTTTTTAATTCGTGAAACTGTTTTTTTTTCCCAAAAAAACGCGTTTGAAAAATTGTTGCGCAAATACTGCGTCAGATAAAAAGTTGCAACGACTGCCATTTTATTCCCTAGGGCAGTGATGGTGAACCTTGGCACCCCAGATGTTTTGGAACTACATTTCCCATGATGCTCAACTACACTGCAGAGTGCATGCGCATCATGGGAAATGTAGTTCCAAAACATCTGGAGTGCCAAGGTTCGCCGCCATCACTGCCCTAGGGTGTCTGCTAAAAAAAATATATGTTTGGGGGTTCTGAGTTTTTTTTCTACCAAAAACATTATGATTTACATGTAGAAGAGGAGTGTCAGCATAGGCCCGGTATGGAAGTGGTTAAGGACAAGGAAGCTGCAATACTACAATGGATAAGCTTTAAAGTGGAAGTAAAGTCCACATTTTAAGTGTACCTATAGGTAAGGCTATGATCAGAATTACTTGTAGGTATAGTCAATATCTCCTAAAGCTGCACGGTTTTGGAGATATTTACACAGAATAAAGCCAGTGACGTTACTGGCGCATGCGCTCTGAAAGGATGGCATACCCGTGCTGTAGCTTCAGAGCTCCGTGCCGGGGTCCTGGCCATTCATACACCCAGAGCCCTCAAACCCAAAAGAGCATTGGGTGAAGATGGAAGCACCAGTGAGCTATGACAGTGCTGGAGGGCTCCCTGTGCAGGTAAGTCTGTCATAATGTGCCAGCATGCAGTGCATACTTGTACATCATGACTTAAACCTGCAAGAAGGCCCAATTTTTTTTTTGTTGGCGGTTTACTCCCGCATTAAGTGCTTATTTAGACATGCAGCTATCTTTGACTGCCTTCTGAAAAGCGATCTGCAGTGGATCATTTTCAGAGGGTATTTGACTGGTGGTGAGAGGTTAAATGGTCCCTCCTCCCCCCTTGTTTTACCTTCAAAATGCCGGCCCACAACACTGCAATTGTGTGCTGTGTATGCAGTTGCAGCACGGCCTCATTCACTTGAACCGGTTGCATTCAGCACCAGTACTGCCCTCCAGACATCATAGTGGGTTTAGCTTTTGCTATGGCTGTTAAGCAAAGGTGGCTATGGCATGTGTACAGCCCTTAGCGGTTGCCTATCTGTTTAGGTGGTTAGTAAAACCATGGCTCAATCACCTGCTTTTACCATCCCCTGATAAGGCTGAGCTCTAATTCTATCTGCACCAAATCCTACATTTAAAAAATGCCCATTCACACCTTTTTGGGTGCAGGAAATGCATATTTCCCACAACACACGGGAACATATTCCGTGATTAAGCCCAGAGTATGGATGGATTGAGCTGAGGCTGCTTTCACCTGCTAACCACTTGGGCCGGGTGAGGTGTGCGGTAGCCAGGCTAGCTCTTCCCGTTTTTGCAGTATGCATGATAACGTACTGCCCTCTTTAAACGCATGTCGTGCCATTAATTGGTAATAGCATCCCCACGCATCTGGCAAACGTGGGTGCATTTGTGGCCACCAAATCTTATGGTACTGCAGTTCCATGTGCTTTAGTGTGGTAGAGCTGCACAATTCTGGATAAAATAAGAATCACGATTTTTTTGTTTGGGTTAAAGATCAAGATTCTCGCAACGTAACATCATCGTTCACATTATACAAAAAAATTGGGCTAACTTTACTATTTAGTGGGTTTTTTTAATTCATTGAAGTGTATTTTTTCCCAAAAAATTGAGTTTGAAAGACCGTTGTGCAAATACAGTGTGACATAAAATGCAACGTCTGCCATTTTATTCCCTAGGGTCTCTACTAAAAAAATATATATAATGTTTGGGGGTTCTAAGTAATTTTCTAGCAAAAAATACAGATTTTACCTTGTAAGCAACAAGTGTCAGAAAAAAGGTTACCGTATATACATAAGTATAAGCCGAGTTTTTCAGCACATTTTTTTGTGCACACTTTCTGGTATGAACCGGCCCTTGACTACCTCTCACCCACCGTATAGACAAATAATGGTGGGCAGGATGCTCCCTTGTTCTGGGCCGACGTCATATGACGGCGATCGCAGGCGCGCTATGTCCCTGGGACACGGCTTAACCCCGATCTCGGAAAAGAGCTGATGACGTGGCTCTTTACCCATGTGATCAGCTGTGTCCAATCAAGAAAATGCCATTTATCAGCTCTCCTCGCCTCACCCTGACAGAGGGTGAGGAGAGCCAATCAGCGGCATCTCCTCACAGGGGAGATCTGCACAGATAATCATGGCACTGATCATCAGTGCAACCCCAACAGTGATGCCAGTCAGTACCCATCAGCGAAGGAGAAAAATTACAAATTTGAAACTAAGAAAAGAAAAACTTTTTCTTTCCTCCAAATTTTCTGTCTTTTATCGTAAATCATCAAAAACCCAGCAGTGATTAACCACTTCCCTACCCGCCTATAGACATATGACGTCCACAGATGGGATCTCCCATCCTGGGTGGACGTCATATGACGGCCTCGGGTTCCCGGCCACCTAGGGGGCGCGCGCACGCCCGCCGCGTTGCTCGGGACCCGGTGCGTGTGCCCGGCGGCCGCGATGTCCACCGGGCACCCGCGATTGCCCGTTAACTGGGCCGGACCGTGGATCTGTGTGTGTAAACACACAGATCCACGTCCTGTCAGTTGTGAGGAGAGCGATCTGTGTTCCTAGTACAGCGGAACACTGATCGGTCTCCTCCCCTTGTATGTCCCCGCCCCCTACAGTTAGAAGCATTCCCTAGGAAACACATTTAACCCCTCCCCGCCCCCTAGTGGTTAACCCCTTCACTGCCTGTCACATTTACACAGTAATCAATGCAATTTTATAGCATTGATCGCTGTATAAATGTGAATGGTCCCAAAAATGTGTCAAAAGTGTCCGATGTGTACGCCATAATGTCGCAGTCACGAAAAAAAAATCGCGATCACCGCTATTACTAGTAAAAAAAATAAATAAATAATTTTTTTTAAAAAATGCCATAAATCTATCCCGTATTTTATAGACGCTATAACTTTTGCGCAAACCAATCAATATACGCTTATTGCGATTTTTTTTACCAAAAATATGTGGAAGAATACGTATCGGCCGAAACTGAGGAAAAAATTTGTTTTTTTTTTTTTAAATTGGGATATTTATTATAGCAAAAAGTAAAAAATATTGTGTTTTTTTCAAAATTGTCACTCTTCTTTTGTTTATAGCGCAAAAAATAAAATCCGCAGAGGTGATCAAATACCACCAAAAGAAAGCTCTATTTGTGGGGAAAAAAGGACGTCAATTTTGTTTGGGTACAACGTCGCACGACTGCGCAATAGTCGTCTAAAATGCGACAGCGCTGAAAACTAAAAATTGGTCTGGGAAGGAAGGGGGTGAAAATGCCCGGTATTGAACCGGTTAAACCAAAAGAAATCTCTATTTGTGTAAAACAAATGATAAAAATGTCATAAGGGTACAGTCATAACTCCCAACTGTCCCTGATTTGGAGGGATTGTCCCTGATTTGGAGCAAAGTCCTTCTGTCCCTCATCCCTCCTCATTTGTCCCTCATTTTGGTCTGATCTATATAGTTGTATATAAAATGCACTTTTTATCTATAAAAAATTTTTATAGCGCTAAACCTTTCATCTGATTTCTAAATTGCTGCATTTGTAAATTCAACAGCCAATATAAAGGAATAGTAGTGGTAAAAAAAAGCACATTTGGGTTTAACCAATCTTGTTTTTTTGTACAATTCTTCCTTAAGGGGGCGTGGCAAGGGGTGTGTCCTATGCCCACATTCTTTTGCTGATAGGTGTCCCTCATTCCCATCTCAAAAAGTTGGGAGGTACGGTACAGTGTTGCATGACCGGGGAATTGTCATTCAAAGTATATCTGAAATCTGACAATTAGCCTGGGCAGGAAGGGGGTAAATGTGCCCGGTATTGAAGCAGTTAAAGTGCAGGTCAGTGCAAAAAAACGCACATTGACACATGACTACGCAACCGCCTAACGTTACAAAATAAAAACACACCTCTTCCCATGCAAAAAATCCTAAAGTGGACCTGTCCATAAAAGTCACACCTCATCCAGGTGTGGTGTATAGAAGAAGCTGGGACCCTAGACAGAAACGATTCTATATGGGACAAAAGTGATTCTATAGGACAGAAGTGTGTCTATATAGGACAGAAGTGTGTCTATAGGACAGAAGTGATTCTATAGGACAGAAGTGTGTCTATAGGACAGAAGTGATTCTATAGGACAGAAGTGTGTCTATATAGGACAGAAGTGTGTCTATAGGACAGAAGTGATTCTATAGGACAGAAGTGTGTCTATATAGGACAGAAGTGTGTCTATAGGACAGAAGTGTGTCTATATAGGACAGAAGTGATTCTATAGGACAGAAGTGATTGTATAGGACAGAAGTGTGTCTATATAGGACAGAAGTGTGTCTATAGGACAGAAGTGTGTCTATATAGGACAGAAGTGTGTCTATATAGGACAGAAGTGATTCTATAGGACAGAAGTGTGTCTATATAGGACAGAAGTGTGTCTATAGGACAGAAGTGTGTCTATATAGGACAGAAGTGATTCTATAGGACAGAAGTGATTGTATAGGACAGAAGTGTGTCTATATAGGACAGAAGTGTGTCTATAGGACAGAAGTGTGTCTATATAGGACAGAAGTGTGTCTATATAGGACAGAAGTGATTCTATAGGACAGAAGTGTGTCTATAGGACAGAAGTGTGTCTATATAGGACAGAAGTGATTCTATAGGACAGAAGTGATTGTATAGGACAGAAGTGTGTCTATATAGGACAGAAGTGTGTCTATATAGGACAGAAGTGTGTCTATATAGGACAGAAGTGATTCTATAGGACAGAAGTGTGTCTATAGGACAGAAGTGTGTCTATATAGGACAGAAGTGTGTCTATAGGACAGAAGTGTGTCTATATAGGACAGAAGTGTGTCTATATAGGACAGAAGTGTGTCTATAGGACAGAAGTGTGTCTATATAGGACAGAAGTGTGTCTATAGGACAGAAGTGTGTCTATAGGACAGAAGTGATTCTATAGGACAGAAGTGTGTCTATAGGACAGAAGTGTGTCTATAGGACAGAAGTGTGTCTATATAGGACAGAAGTGTGTCTATAGGACCAAAAGTGATTCTATAGGACAGAAGTGATTGTATAGGACAGAAGCGATTCTATAGGACAGAAGTGTGTCTATATAGGACAGAAGTGATTCTATAGGACAGAAGTGTGTCTATATAGGACAGAAGCGATTCTATAGGACACAGAGCCTCTCCTCTCCCCCTCAGGGTCATAGAAGCTGCACACACAGCACACCGATATAACATTCATTAATATTCCATTAGCGGTAATAATAAGATTTTTTCCCACTTACTGGCCGGACTTGTCGGAGTCACTACCGCTTCCGGCTGACCCGGATGTTGTTGTGGGTCACGTGGTGTGCGCTGTGGCCGTATCAGACCGCTGGCAGGGAGGGCCCGGCCAAGGTTGTCATAGTAACAGGCTGAGGCCGGTGCGGGCTGTTATGGTGACTGTCTGGTTGGTATAGTGACAGAGAAGGGAACCGGGAAAAATGGCGGTGCAGCTATGGCTGGAGAGCCTAAGAGCAGCTAAGAAGACTTGTATCCTGCAGGACGGTATGTCTTCCCTCCATAGGCCCGGGGAGAAGGAGCGCGGGCACGTGGCTGCGGCAGCATGGAGGGTGCACAGGTGATCATCTCAGCTGACTGTGCCTGGAGATGTCTGTACAGGACTCCATGCTGCCTGCTTGTCAGGAGAACATAACCCTGATACATACAATGTTCTATTCCCATCACTCCTAAGCATATAATCCTGATATTCCTTCATTATCACTGATATATACAGTGTGCTTGGTTGGAATTGAGCCCAGAGCACCGGTGCTACAAGACAGTCACCCCATCACTGCAATGCTTGCACCTGTTTATCTGATGTTTCCGTATTATCATGTGTTAAACTGTAATATAGGGATAAGCAACCTTCAGAGGTTAAATGGACTGTAGTGCAAATCTGCAAAATGCACTAAAACTGCATAGGTGTGAATCCAGCCTTAAACCCGAACACATATGAATTACACAGGTTCTGAGGCTAATTTAATGCAGATAAGGCAACAAGTGAGTTTAACCCCTTCCCCCCCCGCCCACCGTCAAACAACGGCGGATCGGTGCGGCTGTCGTTCTGGGTGGACGTTATATGACAGTTTCCCTAAATGGTTGCTCCCTCAGGGGTGCACAGCATGCCAATCGTGGCAGTGTTACTAGGACACGGCACAACCCCGATCTCTGTAAAGGGCTGCGACTCTTTAACCACGTGATCGTCTGTGTCCAATCACAGCTGGTCACTAAGGATGAGCTCCGGCGTGTTCGCATGGCGCACGTGCCGAGCCCGCCAGGAAGTCGGCACGGCGCAGCGCTAATCACAGGCAGGGAGACATTTCCCGATCTCTGCAGCCGCACATCGGGAAATGTCTCACTGCTTGTGATTAGCGCTGCCCCGTGCCGACTTCCTGGCGGGCTCGGCACGTGCGCCATGCGAACACGCCGGAGCTCATCCCTACTGGTCACATATAAACACGGAGATGCCGGCAATCATCGCTCCTCACCTCACACTGACAGAGTGTGAGGAGAGGCGAGCCTATCAGTGGCATCTCCTCGCAGAAGACATTTAGGTATGTAATCAGGGCACTGATCATCAGTGCCCTGATTACAAATAGGCCCCCACCACTGCCAGCAATCAGTGGCCATCAGTGCTGCCCATCAGTGCCCCATAAGTGCGGCATATTTGTGCCACCTCATCAGTGCCGCCTCATTGGCGTCCATCAGTGTAGGAGAAAAATTACATATTTACAAAATTTACTGAAAGAAACTAAGAAAAACATTTTTTTTTTCAAAATTTTCGTTTTTTTTTTTTTTTTTTTTTTTTTTTAGGAAAAAAAAAAAAAACCCAGAAGTGATAAAATGGCAACAAAATAAAGCTCTATTTGTGTGAAGAAAATGATAAAAATTTCACATGGTTACAGTGTAGCATGACCGCGCAATTGTCATTCAAAGTGTGACAGCGCTGAAAGCTGAAAAATGGCCTGGGCAGGAAGGGGGTGTAAGTGCCCTGTATTGAGGTGGTTAATTACCACCTTAATCAGCCATGGAACCTGTGTAATTTATATGTGTTTGGTTTTAAAGGGATGAGGTGGCAACCTTACATGTCAGTGCGACTTCAGGTGCAACTTGGAAGACATCTGTGCTGCTTCATCCGCAGATGTCTATGCAAGTCGTACCCAAAGTCGCCAAAAGTAGTGCAATTCAAAGTTGGCATCGCACCAATTTGAAAAAAGGAGATTGCTGGCAATAGGCTCTGACCTGTCAAATGGCATGACAAGTCGCCCCAATGTAAATGGGAGCTAAAGCCCAACTCCTTGCAGTGCAGTGAAAGTATGTACCCTCTATACATTTAAAATGTATATAAACGCTAAAAACGTATGTGAAGTGGAAATGAACTTAAGGAGAAGTACAGCCAACACTTGTTTGGTTGTACTTCCCCTGTGGATCACAGGAGTGCAGTTCGTTCTGCAGTCCTGTAACCCATTTTTAGCCGACAGCGTCTGAGGCATGTTGTCGGTTGATGTCACAGAGCCAGGCCAGGCTGGGGAAAGATTGCGATCATATGGTGGGAAATCTGCCCAGAAGCCTGGACCAGCACCCGGCTCAGTCTCTCAGCTGCGGCACTGGGAGACTGAGCCAGGCACTCCCGCCCCTTCCCTAGCCTGGGGCTTCTTTCAGCACTGGAGGGCACCAGCAGAGAGCCGGTGACTGACAGTCGCAGCTCTCTGCTCAGCGACAGGGATAACTGAGCGATCGGCGGTGTTTGATCACTCGGTTCTCAGCCTCAGATTCTGCGGGGGACAGATGCAGCATCGGATGGATTTTGCATCCACCTAGATAAGTATTGTAGCAAGGTCTTTGGCCTTGTCCAGTCTAATAAGGACCTCCAAGACCAAAGATAGCTGACATCCTTCAAAATGTAGTGGGTTGTGAGGCATAGTGGGTGCTAAGATGGTGAAAGTCATTGGGTGCCAGACACTTTTTGAATGCAAAAGGTTTTGTTTCTTTTGACAGTCCTTTTTGTACTGTTGGGGGAAAGAGGGTTAGGGCCAGGACATTCTTAAGTAGTTTTAGATTCAATAGGAATACAGCCGTACAAGGAAAGGCCCCAGCAAGACGCCACATCTGCACATGCAGGAATGCTGTCTCCTATGGTAACAGTCTTTAACAGTTCCTAACACAAACGTAACAGTCCTTTCAGCTCCACTGCATCTGGCTCTTGTAGTTCTTCAACACCGAGCTCCCGGTCTTTCACTAAACCCTCTGATTCACTGACTCCGAATCCCTTGAGCTCCTCCAAGGTTTGCAGTGGTATCCCCTCAAGCATCACCCACGCTTCCTTGCTGGGTCCCTAGCTTGGCACTCCAGATACTCCTCAAGCTTCACCCCTGCTAACCAGCGAGGTCCCTGGCTTGACTCACAAGGCTGCTCTGCAAGCGTCCCCTCCGCGGGTTGGGTCCCTGAAGTTTCCAGATTCTCCACCGTGCCTTTTCAGTGAGAGTGTGGATTCAGTACTTGCTTCAGTTACTCCCTGGTAAAGGTGGTTGGTCCCTTTGTGGCGGCAGCTTCCCTTCTACCTCCAACCACTGACAGGTTCTACGGCAGCAAAATCGTCACTTCAGGTTGGACTGCAAGCTGCAATCCCAACCCTCCACTGCTCTCTCACTTCTGGATAGGCCCTCACACAGCCTAAAAACCAGATGCCCCTGGGATAGGCCCAATCTCGGGCATACAACACACGTCCACCCAGACAGCTGTCCAGGTGGCACAGAACATTGATCACCTGACTCCACCCAAATATATAGGCTCTCCCAGCAGGCCAAGGGATTCAAGAAAACCCCTGCCCATTGACTGAGATACCCCCACATACCCATAACCTGACCTTGGGTTGCCCTTCTCATATCTATTACCACCAAGTAACCGGCCACCTAGTGGTAGAAGAGAAAAGTGCAACAAGGCCAAACTTATAGAGATCTATTGATTTCTCCCTCAATCAACCAGGATAACTACTCCTGGCAAGCAAATTTGTGAGAAGCAACCTTGCCTAAACTACAGGGTGCTACAGTATGATTTAGAAAAATATCCCAAACTTCTCTTAAAAATAAAAGAAATAGCTGACAGGTAGAATTTTTATAACAGAAGACTCTGTGGGTCTCTCCTGTCATAACTACTTTTCTCTCCCTGTCAGCATTTGTGTCCTCTGAGTCACACATGCACATATGCAGCTCTGCGTGCATTTACAGTATGGCTCTCTGCCAAAATTGCTTGACTGATTGGCCTACCAGCCAATCAAGTGGCCAAAGAGTCTGAACCCGAAAGAAAGACTGGGAGAATTTTAAAGCACCTGTGACTGACTGGAGCGCTGGCCCTGCAGTGCTGGAGGGGATCGCTTCCAAGGGAAATCTGCCATAGTGTGCTAATACGCTCTGCATTCCATCACATTATGACTATAAGCTTTTGGGACGCATTTTTTATTTCACCCATTTGTTCAGTTCAGTGTTTTCTTACCAGCTCAAGAATTGAGAAAAACGACCTGTTGATCTGGGCAGAAGTCCAGTGCTGTCCTGTGCACGCTTTCTTTCACCTATGTTATGAAGATGCAGGGAGGTGCTCTGTAATCAAAACGCACTCCATGTCCTAGATTGACAATTCTGCTTCTTCAAAGATACAGTATAGTGAGTGAACATTGTCCCCCAGGACAAGAGGTGTGTTACTAGTAGGATTAGGAGTGAAAATAAACCAGAAAAAAGACAACTAAAGTAGCCACTGCATCTAAGGACTGGTAAGGTGCAATATCTTTTGTTTAGGTGCATGTTAAAGTAGAACTATAGGTAAAACTTTTTTTTCCCTTTTGGATGAGTGAGGGAATCCCTAGTTGCCACCAGAACTAGTGTCCCCATTGGAAGATTCCTGTTCTGGTGACATTTTTCTGGTGGATTTTCTTTTACTTTCACTTTTAGTGATAACAGGAGCTCAGGCAGCAATAAAAAACCAACAGGTGTTCTAAAGTTTCACCTTTATTTTAAAGTGGTTGTAAAGGCTAAAGGTTTTCTACCTTCATGCATTGTATGCATGAAGTTGAAAAACCTTCTGTGTGCTGCTCCCCCCACAGTCTCTCCTAAGGCCTCATGCACACGGGGCATTTAAAAAAAAAAACGAGCTGCAAAGCCAGTACCAACGGCAGGAAAAAGGGGCTGCAAAAACACGCTTTTAGAAGCGTTTTGCATTGGCGTTAATGCACGTTTAGCAGCGTTTCTCTGCCCTCTTCTATTTTTTACTACCAAATCCAAATACTACAGCTTAAAAACGCTTGATGAGGCTTATTGCTGTATACAGCATTAATACACGTTTAGCCACGTCAGGTGTTTTTACAGCGTGGTGCTGGTGTCCCAGAATGCCCTGGCCCTGGGGTTTTTTTTTTTTTTTTTTTCTTTTTTTTTTTTTTTTCTTTACAACTTGAAAACGCCTATGTGTGCATGGACAGATAAAGGAGAGGCGTTTTGAAGCTGTAAAAAAAAAAAAAAATCTGACCCTGCTAAAAGTGGCAGTAAAAATGCCCTGTGTTTAGGAGGCCTAATACTCACCTGAGCTCCCTCTCAATCCAGAGGTGTGCAAGAGAGCTTTGGCTGTCTCTTTCTCCCCATTGGCTGAGACAGAAGCAGGAGCCATTGGCTCACAATGCTGTCAATCACAGCCAATGAGCCAATAAAGAGATAGCGGGGGGTGGGGCCGAGCCACAGCTCTATGTGTCTTATGAACACAGTGAGCGCACACCAGTGCCCCCATAGAAAAAGGCTTGCTATTGGGGGTGGTCAAGGGAGAGGAGCCAGGAGCATTGGTGGGGGACCCAAGAAAAAGAGGAGCAGGCAAGTATGAGATATTTGCTGTGTTTTTTTTTTTTTTTTTTTTTTTTAAAGCCAAACCCACCTTAACTGTTTGCTATTGCAAAGTGTTTCATATATACACCCTACACCTCTGCTACAAATAATCCACACGATATGTGTCGCCACTCACTGGACAATCGCATACCATTGGAAATCTGGAGTTGTACCCTTTTCACAAGTATTAGCGAGAATAGAAGATATCAGTATCATGGAGAATATTTTCTATGCCATCAATAATACCAAGAAAGCATTCAATCTTAAAGTGGTTATTACCCTGAAAAAAAAATAGATCCTGTTTCCTTTATAGCAGGTTAAACAGCACAGTGCAAAACCTGCCTGGTTCTGCCCTCCTCCCTGTAAACTGACCACTCTTTATCATGGCTGCTGAGCCCCGACACCATGGTCAGTTTACTTGCCTCTGTCATCCGCAGCTCTCCTCCCCTCTCCCCTCCCTGCCTGTCAGCTCGGGAGTCTGTGTCTCTGTCTCTCCCCCCCTGCTGCTGTTAGAAGTAATTAAAGCCCCTCTCTTTTTGTTTGTTAGAAACAATGCCTCTAAATACCTTTTTGTCATGTAGCTTCAGGCTGGTCATGTGACTCCCGGCCGCTCTAATACTCCGATCCAGGGCTACAGCGGGAGGAGCAGAGCGGCCAGCACAGCGGTCACGTGACCTCCCAGCTGACATCAGAGGGAGATCTTGGGTCCTCCTGCTGTAGCCCTGGATCGGAGTATTAGAGCGGCCGTGAGTCACGGGACCGGCCTAAAGCTACATGACAAAAAGGTATTTAATTGTTTGTTTGTTTCTACCAAACAATTACATAGTGCAAGATGGCAGCTTAAAATAGGGGAGCTGGCAATGAATCATGGTTTAGGGTTACAAACCCTTTAAATGGGATCCTTAGTTTATTTACAAGACATCAATTAATGCATAGATTTTAAACAGCTACCCCCATATGACTGTTCCCTAACGTATTTTTTGATTTTTATCTAAAGAACGAAAACCCCTAGTGGTGGACTTTTAAGGCACGTACAGAGTTTTTACTACTATTTTCTCATTTCGTGATCTGACATGGATGTATAACGTCCTCTAAAATAATCATACTATGAGCTTTTGGAGCCAAGAATTTGTCTGGCACACTTGTCTTCAAATTCTTGTTGTTTTTAACTACAATACCTGGAATGCTAACTCAGTAATTCATCATAAATACAATGGAAATGTCTCTTGCTAACACATCACCCTGAAGAAAAAGCTATGTGTACTCCGAAATGCGTTGGGTGCAAGAGTACTGTATAATACTCTATGTACAATGGTGAAAATAAAAAGCATTCCTTATGTTACATGTTTAAACTTTTTTTTATACATTATATCTAATAAACTTTTTTTTGTATATTAATACTTCTTTACTCTGTATGTGCCTTAAAAGTCCACTACTAGGGGTTTTCATTCTTTAGGTTCAAATACTGCATGTGGCACTCAAAAATGCATGAAATTGCCGTTCTATATAATTTTTCCTTTTTGATTTTTTTAGATTTTGTCTTTGCATTATTTAATTTCTTCTTTTTTTTTTATTATTATTCTTTTTTCCTTCTATAACATTTCAGTGTATCCATAACTGACTACTTCTCATATGTATGTTCCATTACTCTTGCTTCAAATATTTGTAAGAAAACTTGTTTTTCAATAAAAAAGGTTGTATTAAAAAAAAAAAAAAAAAAAAAGCCAAACCTTTTAATACCACTTTAAGAATTACTAAGCATTTATTAAGGATCGTGCTTGTTGAAAACACTTTATTTTCTTATTTCTAGGCAGAAGAAAAGTGCACTATCTGTTTGCAGATGGCAAGGAGATGGTGGAAGAGTATGACCACAAGACACAGGAGTTATTGGGTAAGGAAAGTACATAGCTGTACAGCATCAAGTCATACTAGTATAAATGATTCATTATTATTGACCACAGAGAGTCCAAAGTGCAGTTATTTACATTATTCTAGCACTGCAGAGAATAGGAGTGCTACCTAGAGAGTTGGGAGCTTTTGAGCGGGAATTGTCATGTTCCACCATATTCATCTAATGAGGAGGTCTCCAAACTTTTTAGTACAAGGGCCACACCTAATCATTTTACAAATATTCTCAGGCTGAAGAAAATCAGTTTTATAAAATAATAATAAAATTTAAATTAGACCCCTTTCACACTGAGCCGCCCGGGCGTTGGCGGTAAAGCGGCGCTATTTTTACCATCATTTTAGCGGCACTATTCGGCCGCTAGAGGGGTGGTTTTAACCCCCCACTAGCGGCCGAAAAGGGGTTTAATCCTCCCGCAAAACGCCGCTGCAGCGGCGGTATGGCAGCGCTACTCCATTGTTTTCAATGGGCAGGAGCGGTGGAGGAGTGGTGTATTTACTGCTCCTCCACTGCTGCAAAGAAGCTGCTGGCAGGACTTTTTGTGACGCCCTGCCAGCACAGCACCCCAGTGTGAAAGCACTCGGGCACGCAGGTCTAGAGGGTAGAAGTACCTTCCTGTAAATGCTGGGCCAAGCACATTATTTGTTGTTAGGACGCCAGCAGTGATCACAACTAATAATGGTACAATGACAGCGCAGCCGGGGTAACCCTGCGCTGAAGAACAGGATGGAGGTGGTATTGTGGATGTTTGGGAGAAAGACAGACCTATGTGAGAGGCCATTGATCCTGACTGCAAGCCAGAGAAAATCTTGCAGCAGGCCATAGTTTGGAGACCCCTGATCCAATGCATTACTAGAGGAAGTGACCTGCGGGTGGTTGAATATCCGCTTTTATGCAATTTCTTTCCCAAATATCTAAATGTTTTATTTGTTAATCTGTGAGTACTAATATAATTTCTTTCATGTTAACCAATTTGTAGTTTGTTTTACTGCTTCGATGAACATGTTCTAGTCGATTGTTTAAAGTTAGCATGTATGTTCTAAAGAAAAAATACATAAATAATAAATAAATTAAAAAAATAAAAGTTTTCACTGTGCTACTTAAAGTGGACCTTTCAGCTGAAATTCAACTTTTCTCTCCCTCCCACTTACAAAAACAGTGAATATATTAAAAGTTTGTAAAACGTAAATACCTTTTTTCTATTCATAGATTAGGGACCACCCACTTCCTGTTTCTTTGCCTAAGCAGAGGTAATATATGTATCAGCTGCCCACAGCCTTCCCTGATATTCACACATTCCAGGAGGTTGTGTCTCCCAAAGAGCCAAATATTGCAATATGCTGCACAGTTGTAACCTGAACAAAGGTGAGAAAAGCTTCCAATGGGATACCTATTGAACTGACAACTGTCTGAGGGGGAATTTAACCTCATCTCCTGCTTTGTCTACAAGACGGGAAGTGAAATAGTCTACCCCCCCCCCCCCCCCCCAAAAAAAAAAAAAAAAAATACTGTTTCTAAAAAAAAAACAAAAATAAAAACATGTTTTAGTTTTAAGAAGAATCTCTTACTTTGACAGTTCAGTGAAAAGCAGCAGATGGAGGTTTGTTTTCGCATAAGAGAACCTGTCGTTTTCTTGTGCGAAAAACCCTCTATCTGCTGCTCCCCCCCACCACTTTGTTGCCAGCGCAAACCCAGTTCATAGTTGTAAATATCAGCCTCATGGAAACAAATAAGCTAATTTAAATAAAAAAATAATCTGGTGCTGAAAATTGAAAAGTACTGCCTATAGCAGCCAGCTATATTCTGCATATTCATAACACAGACTTTATTTCCTCTCCCAAATGTCCTTATTGCTTGCTATAAACAAATGAGCTGCTTGCCATTTTCTCCTTCTAACCAGCTATGTTATGCAGAGAGAACAATGCTAGGTAAATGCTGCAATTGATCCTCTTTTTGGATAACAGTCCTATATTCGCTTTCTAATCTTCGTGTGCTTCCAGTAAGAAAATGGAGACAGAAATCAGCCCTGGGTGCGCATGGAGAATGGCAGACTGAAGTTGGGGAAACTCCACCGCCAGCGGTCGCAGTGCTACAAAATGATTTCTTAAAAGAAAACAGTTCCAATGTATGTATTTAGAAAAACAGCTAACCTATTTTGTAGTCTAACTCTTTTATATGTGTTTGTTTTATTGCAGTATTTCTCATACTGTTTCTCGGTTATTTAGAACTTACATTGTGTATTTTCCTATGTAGTTGCTATGGGCTTTATTTACTAAAGCTGGAGAGTGCAAAATCTGGCTTAATTCTGCATAGAATCATCAGCTTCCAGGTTTTATTGCCAAAGCTTAATTGAACAAGCTGAGGCTAGAAGCTGATTGGTTCCTATGCAGAAGTGAGCCTGATGTTGCACTCTCCATCTTTAGTAAATAAATCCCTATGTGACTTGGCAACGTGAAAACCATACCTTAAATACTGGCAGTTAAAGTGGAGTTCCACCCAAAAATGCAACTTGCGCTTTTCGGAATCCTCTCCCCCTCCGGTGTCACATTTGGCACCTTTCAGAGGGGAGGGGGGAGCAGATACCTGTATAATCCAGGTATTTGCTCCCACTTCCAGGCCTAGATAGCCGCAGTATCCGCAGATATCTATCCCATATCCAGCGCCTCCTCCGTCCGCCCGCTGTCTTCTAGGAGACACACAGGTCCCAAAAGACAGCAGGGACCAGTGGGATCGTGCATCCCGACTCGCGCATGCGCAATAGGGAACCAGGCTGTGAAGCCGCAAGGCTTCACTTTCTGATTCCCTTACCAAAGATGGTGGTGCCTCCACCCGAGAGCGGAGGGACAGATCGGCTTCGGGTGCCGACATCGCGGGCGCCCTGGAGAGGTAAATGTCCATATTTTAAAAGCCAGCAGCTTCAGTATTTGTAGCTGCTGACTTTTAAAAAAAAAAAAAAAAAAAAAAAAATTGGCGGGTCTCTACTTTTAAAAGTGAACCTGCCCACATTTAAAGTAATATTAAAGCTTGACTCTAAAAAAATAAATAACAAACCTGTTTGTAATTACCTGCTCTGTGCAGTGGTTTTGCACAGCGCAGCCACGATCCTCTTCTTTTCTGGTCCCTCACCCGCGCTCCTTGGTCCTCCCCCCTCAAGCAATGCCCCCTGAGAAAACCTCTTTCCCTGGGGGCACCGCTGCATGCTCCTTCCCAACCCGCTGTGCTATGAATCCAGAAGACACGTAGAGCTGCGGCTCGGCCTCCCGACGCTCTCTCCTCATTGCCTCACTGGCTGTGATTGATAGAGGGAGCCAATGGGCGCCCACTACTGTCTCAGTCAATGAGGAGAGGGAGTCCCAGAACAGCAGAGTCTCTCGTGCACATCGCTGGATGGAGAGGGGCTCAGGTGAGTATTAGGAAAGGCTGTGTGGGAAGCAGCACACAGGTTTTTTTTACTTTTATGCATAGAATGATTTGGGAAGCCTACACTATACTGTTCAATATGATTAATAATAGAAAATCTGCGTGTATGCATCCCATCAGAAGTGGACAATCTTCAGTTTACAAAAAAAGCTGAAACGGATGGCTGAAATGTGACTTTTATTTCAGTCCTGACTTTTGAGAAAAGCAATGAGCCAGTCATATAGGCAGGACATTTGATTTTTGGAGGTATGCTGTACACCACTGTAAGGAATGCTCCCAGTACTGTAAAAATGCTTTCGGTTTACCATATTGCAAGGAAGTCACATTAGCATTTTTGACAGTTTTTAAAAAAAATGTCGGTAGATCCAAACTGAAGGGTAAAGCCAAACTTGTGTAACCAATATATATGGTATATCAGTTTATTCATAAAAGTTTTTAACTGTCATTGTTGGTATGTTGAGTTAAAAGCTACATCCTTCCTTCCTTTTTTTTTTTTTTAATACACCTCATGGTCTATTTTATGTACATGCAAATATAATTTATCATGTAAATATCTATCTATTTAATGTGTGTCTTGCTTTTTTCCCAGCCTGTGTTTATGAGGAAGGACACCAAAACAAGCTTTCAGTGGAGAATCCGCAATCTGCCTTACAGTAAAGATGTATATAGTGTGACGGTAGACAAGACTGAGCGTTCCTGTATTGTACGGACAACCAACAAGAAGTAAGCTGATATACTGCTCATAGCCTGATGTATCAGTGTTCGTTTTTTCCCCACAGCCAGACTTTTGTGACTGATTTAAATCTGATTAGTGTTCATAGCACTGACACTCTGATACACGAGGCACTACATCACTCTTTACTGCATGTCAGTGTGATCTGCCTTTTCAAAGGAGTCGGAACTGTACTGGATAATTAGAAGTCTTCATGAGTCAATGGTTAGGTGACTTATGCTTAAAATATTGAAGGCTGTACTATTGATTTTTCCTGGAAATGTACCAATCTCTTTATTCTGCGAGTCAGTTGTCACACACCTGCCTCTTCTTTGGGTACTGTAAATAAAAGAAAGGTCTGGTGTCACCAGTAACACACCTCCATCCCTAATGATACAATAGAAACATGGATGTCGCCCTTGGGACTTTAAATGAGGTGTGCACAATTGGCCGATAAAATTGACAAATGTAAATATAGTAAAATATTTATTATAGAAATAGTCACACATGAAAAAGTAGCATAAACAAAGGCAAAGCTGATACAATATTGCACAAAGTCATAGATCGCATTGCATTTAAAGTACATGAGTATACATGAAAACTATAACGCCCGACGTGTTTCACGAGATGTGGCTCCCTCTTCCGGGGTGGATGCATGTGGGATATATCTGGCAATGAATGATCAAAAAGTAATGTAACACATGAATAAATGATGGACAAACGGTAAGAGGGGCCTCACAGAAAAAAGACCCCATACTCCCCAATCAGCAAAGCCTAGGTGCCTGTGGCTATGTTCTGCAAGGATGGCAGCAATATACAGTGGGGACGGAAAGTATTCAGACCCCCTTAAATTTTTCACTCTTTGTTATATTGCAGCCATTTGCTAAAATCATTTAAGTTCATTTTTTTCCCCTCATTAATGAACACACAGTACCCCATATTGACAGAAAAACACAGAATTGTTGACATTTTTGCAGATTTTATTAAAAAAGAAAAACTGAAATATCACATGGTCCTAGGTATTCAGACCCTTTGCTGTGACACTCATATATTTAACTCAGGTGCTGTCCATTTCTTCTGATCATCCTTGAGATGGTTCTACACCTTCATTTGAGTCCAGCTGTGTTTGATTATACTGATTGGACTTGATTAGGAAAGCCACACACCTGTCTATATAAGACCTTACAGCTCACAGTGCATGTTAGAGCAAATGAGAATCATGAGGTCAAAGAAACTGCCTGAAGAGCTCAGAGACAGAATTGTGACAAGGCACAGATCTGGCCAAGGTTACAAAAAAATTTCTGCTGCACTTAGGATTCCTAAGAGCACAGTGGCCTCCATAATCCTTAAATGGAAGACGTTTGGGATGACCAGAACCCTTCCTAGAGCTGGTCGTCCGGCCAAACTGAGCTATCGGGGGAGAAGAGCCTTGGTGAGAGAGGTAAATAAGAACCCAAAGATCACTATTGTTGAGCTCCAGAGATGCAGTCAGGAGATGGGAGAAAGTTGTAGAAAGTCAATAAATGGTAAAAATGGTCAGTTGCGCTTGCATTATCCTCATATTCCCATAAAAAATAAATAAAGGGTATAACTATGCTTCTAATAGTAACACTAAATTTCCATAAGGATGGTAAAAATAAGAATGGTAAAATAAAGGTAAAATTCCACTTCTAATAATAGCAGTGAATATTCATTAATAAATTAAATTCAGCTGAACTAATCCCACAAAAATGTGCTCATAAAAAAACGCACAGTGATAAATCTTGCTGTGTATGTGCTTTAACACAGTTATAAGCTTCCTACAATAAATATGTTAAGTGAGCTCTAATTAAGTAAAACAAATGAAGTCAGATTATATCTGCTGTGCTCCAAAAGTATAAATCCAAATGTGCAGAAATTTATATATACAAAAAAATCCTCCTTTTCCTACAAATCCTCCATGTTAAAGCGGGGGTCCACCTATCTATCGTTTTTTTTTTTTTTTTTGGAGTTCATTCACAAACTTTTCTTCTCATGATTATCTACTCGCATGTTCTGTGTAATAAGTCCGCCTGTGTCTGATTTCGTTGTAAAGAATAACTTATAAAATTCACTGAAGGCGGTTTCCATCTTCATTGTGGGCATTTGAAGCCCACAAGCATGTATTTCCTGGATGCGGTGAATGCTTCCAGCATTCACCGAGATGTTGTGATGACGCTGTTGCACAATGCATGCTGGGAAGCCTGAGACTAGCTCCCAGGGAACTTTGGGAGGTCTGGGAGAGGCTAGAAACACGCCTACTCCCATGGGAGGAAAACCAGGAAGTGCTAAGAAGATTAGAAAAACAAAGGTAATTACGGCGATTTAAATTTTTTTACACAACATGTCAGCATCTAGGCAAGGAAGAGAATGCATAGAGATAATGTTCAAAATTTGGGTGGAACCCCGCTTTAAGTGTAGATAATTCATCAAGTGTTATATAATTAAACCAAAACATTGTCAATTAGCTCGTGACAATGTAAAACAAAAGTCAAAATAATAGTGCAGAAAGGATAAAATGTTACTTTTTACTCCTTGCGCCGCTTCTTCAGTGTTAACCACTGCTCCTCTCAGATTCCGGACATATGGGGAGAAAAAATTAACAATCCATTGCGCAGAGATTAATGATTCATTAGGTACTATAATTTAAGATAGGGTTGTTTCACTCACAGACTCGTTCTTGATGGGATCGCTTTTTATATTGATCAGACTGCCAACAAGAGCTCAGCGGCACAGCTCTACCTTCACCGCCGCCAACTCACACACTGCAGATGCTGGACGCCACAGGCTCCTCCAAAAAGCCAACCATCACTGCAGTCCTCCACCAGTCAGGGCTTTATGGCAGAGTGGCCCGATGGAAGCCTCTCCTCAGTGCAAGACACATGAAAGCCTGCATGGAGTTTGCTAAACAAAACCCTGAAGGACTCCCAGATGGTGAGAAATAAGATTCTTGGTCTGATGAGACCAAGATAGGACTTTTTGGCCTTAATTCTAAGCTGTATGTGTGGGGAAAACCAGGCACTGCTCATCACCTGTCCAATACAGTCCCAACAGTGAAGCATGGTGGTGGCAGCATCATGTTGTGGGGGTGTTTTTTAGCTGCAGGGACAGGACGACTGGTTGCAATCGAGGGAAAGATGAATGTGGCCAAGTACAGGGATATCCTGGACGAAAATCTTCTCTAGAGTGCTCAGGACCTCAGACTGGGCCGAAGGTTTACCTTCCAACAAGACAATGACAGCTAAAATAACGAAGGAATGGCTTCACAACAACTCCGTGACTGTTCTTGAATGACCCAGCCAGAGCCCTGACTTAAACCCAATTGAGCATCTCTGGAGAGACCTAAAAATGGCTGTCCACCAACGTTTACCATCCAACCTGACAGAACTGGAGAGGATCCGCAAGGAGGAATGGCAGAGGATCCCCAAATCCAGGTTGAAAAACTTGTTGCATCTTTCCCAAAAGACTCATGGTTGTATTAGATCAAAAGGGTCCTTCTACTAAATACTGAGCAAAGGGTCTGAATACTTAGGACCATGTGATATTTCAGTTTTTCTTTTTTAATAAATCTGAAAAAATGTCAACAATTCTGTGTTTTTCTGTCAATATGGGGTGCTGTGTGTGCATTGATGAGGAAAAAAAAAATGAACTTAAATGATTTTAGCAAATGGCTGCAATATAACAAACAGTGAAAAATTTAAGAGGGTCTGAATACTTTCCATCCCCACTGTATACTTGGGAAGGGAGCTGAGGAAGCGGTGCCAACCAAGGAAGGGGGACATGGCATGGGTAGTGGCCAAAAGGCGAAGCGACGTAACATAACGTCGTTACGGCGAGCCGTGCCATTCTGCCGCAGGAAAACTGCAGCGGCTAAAGTCCCAAGGATGCCATCCATGTACTGAGCACTATTTTACTTTCAAAATCTTGTAAACCGACTTTTTTTTTTTTTTTTTTTTTTTTTGTGTGTGTAAAACTGTAAAAAGACACAGGAGGGCGGAAACGCCTAGTGCATTATTACCAACACCATGTTTATTAATAAAAATGCCAAAAACATACTCGCAAACATGAGAAGGTACAAGCTTGTCAAATCACATCTCTTGCATAGGTGATTTCCAAAAAAGCTGCGGTTGGAAAGCTGGCACGTTTTCAGAGCTCTGAGGAAGGGGGCTTGTCCCCAAAAATGCCTCCAGTTTTCCAACCGCAGTGTTTTTGGAAATCGCCTTTGCTGGAGTTGTGATATGACAAGCTAGTATCTTCTCATGTTTGTGAGTATGGTTTTGGTATTTTATTTAATTAACATGGTGCTGCTGATTATGCACGAGGCATTTGTGCCCTCCCGTGTCTTTTTGCAATGTTTGTCAAGTTTCCCTGCTAGAGTAGATCAGCATCGCTCTGGGCAGTACGCGTGCATCATTGGTTGTGGGAGACCGGCTTTGTTGTTGTTCTTCTTCTTCTTCTTTGTATATTCGTAATGTTGAATGTAGAGCAAATTTGGTGAGTCAGCTAGCCATACATGGATCTAAATATGTCTGGTTCAGCAGGGACCAGCCGAATTTCAGTTCATGTGTGGCAAATGCAGTTGAACAGAAGTCGATCTACTGATCGACTTCTGTTCAACTACCCTGTCATATAAAACCCCCTCGATCAGCGCTGCAGAGGGCTAAATAAAGTGGGCTGATTAAAGCTGGCCATATATGGGTCATACCCTGCTGAACTGGCCGAATTCCGATCCATGTATGGCTGGCTTAAGTCCAATCAGAGTTACCGGCTCTCAGAAATGTGACTCTCTCAGTATCCTTAGTAGTTTTAATGTCATAGTTGCAAGATTTAAAAAAAAGTTTTATGTTGCAGATCTAATTGCACCCAATGAAAGGGGTCCAGGGCATGTGGTGGATAGGCATTGGAGAGATTTTATTATGCTCAGCAGACATACTTCTAAATGCATTTCTAAATACAGTTATTACATTATTTCAATATGTTGGCAAAGGAGAACAGCCAATAGCAGCTACCAACACCTCCTCAATACCCAGAAGTCTTTTCCCTGGTCCTCTGCACAGCATACACGCTGCTACCCTGCAGCTCTGCTACTCGGCATGGATTAGATCCAGGACTGGACTCCACCTCTGTCAGCCTATTTTACGCTGACACCACCTGGCTTCTCTCTTTAGCAATCCCGTTACGACATTAGTCCATGGACGTTATTTCTGTCACCCCCATCACCTAGTAAAAGAACTCTTTCAGTACTTCCTATTACTGGGTCTGGGACTTGGGCTTTGCTGTCTTCATTTCTAGTAGACTATGAGCTGGTTTTTGACCATTTCTACCTCTCATCTTCAGCAGGCATATCCTCCCTTCTGAGCTTCCCATTGTCTCTGTAACCCCCTTGTTTATCTCCCTCTGTAGTAGAGCTGGAAATTTAGTCTGCAGTGCTTGCTCAAAGGTGGCACTACAAGTCCCAGACAACTGTTCTGTGGCAAGCAAGAACAGCAGCTCCAAAGTCTACTCGGTCAGAGCAAAGAAATGGGTAATGGGTACCATAACCCTACTCTGTAACAAGAGACTGCACCTCAGCAGCCTTCAGAACAGTATAGATGACCACTAACACCAGAAAAGCACTGTCATCAGATTCAACAATCACTGTGCACCTTCACCCAACTTCTTCATCTGTCAATGTCTAAGTTGCCTACATGTCAAACCCATGTCTTTACAAAGTACCCTGGCATGTCCAGAGGGTCCATTTTGGTGAATTCTGGTTGTCATCGGAAGGCATACAGAATAGGATCTGCGCCTAGCAGATACACAAACAAAAGTCATTAAAATCCTACAAGGCTATATAAAGCACCTGAACTTAATAAGCAAATATGGGGGTTTGGTCACACCATATGGCCATTCAGTGCTTAAGCCCACTACTGTGTCAAAGTACCCCATTTTCAGTGGGTCCTACACTAATCATAGAATGAAAGATCCCACTTCTTAACCATGGGAGAAATACACTCCTCTTAATGGGAAAACTTAAAGGACTCCTCCTATAACTCAGGTGGACACTGATTAGAAGTACTGGTGGGGGATGATGGGGTGCTCCATCCCAAGGGGTCTGGTTAGGACCCATATAACAGTCCACCTGAGTTATAGGAGGAGTCCTTTTTAGTTCTCCCATAAAAAGGAGTGTATTTCTCCCATGATTGAGAAGTGGGATCTTTCATTCTATGATTTAGTGTAGGACCCACTGAAAATGGGGTACTTTGACGCAGGAGTTGGTCCTGGATCTACAGGTCCTCCAGGGACTTGGAGGAATCCCTTTTCAGTCCTTTAGTGCACTACCAGAATGTGCTGCATAGGTGGCTTACCACATCCATGTAAGTATCTGCAGTGGCCTGAATTTCTTCCTGTATGCTTTTGGTGTCAAGTTATACTTTATTATCATAGTGTCCTTTATGGGCATAATTGTAACATAGTTGTCTTCTTTTTTGGATGGCATTTGCCTTTCAGCCCTGGCATTGGATGAGCCCACTGCTTCTGTATCAGGTGGTACTGATGACACATTTTCTCAAATGATAGCAAATAGGTGTCACTATTCACTGTCCTTCTCCTTGACTGGAAATGTGACTGCATGGCTCACAGCCAAAGGTCACTTCCCTGTGCTCAGGAAAGCTGAGGGACTGACACTGTTGCTGCAGCTTAGCCTTCTCCAGTTAATGCTGATGGGAAGCTTCTCTCTCTGGCAGGTGAGTTGCACTCTCACTACAGCCTGATACTGTACAGCCTCTTCCTTGGCCTGATGCTCAAAAAACTGCAGGCCTGTTCTATCATCCAAAGCCTTTATCCATTGCAGTGCTTCCTGCAGCTGATGATGATCAATGTTAGGTACAGTCTAATTCTGGCATGCTCAGGATGTGGACAGAGAGGTTGAGCTTGCTGGTATATCAGGTTCAGTCCTTGTACCCTCATCTGGCTGGGCAATACCTCAGGTTCCCCCAACTTTGTACACCTGGGAGGTTTGGGTGTTCCCACCCACCTTTGCACATTCCAGCCACTGCTTTTCCATTCTTCATCATATAAAGTAAATGTGAATTAAATGGGAAATGTGGGAGCCCATCATTATGGTCACAGCAAGTCTGTAGATCCAAGAACTCTGGGGAAGATATCTCACCAATAGTCAGTCCCACAAGGATGAGCAGAACTTTTCAAATGTTTTAAAGTGGATGTAAACCCAATGTCATCCTTTCTAAACTACTGCCATAGGGGTTATCTATAAGGATATACATGCCTCCTGCATGTATCTTTACCTGTCAAATGTCTCCCCTCTGTCTGTTATTAGACCCGAAAAACTGCAGATTCTGTGGGTGGGTCTGTTGTCTGGAGCTCGGTGGGTGGAGTCGTGATGTCAGTAGACTCCCCGCCCACCTCTACACTCCCCTTGTCAATATGCATTTTCTCTGTGTATTTCTAACACTGAACTTCTGCTATGATCTCTAACATCCAGTGAAAAGACAGGAAAGTAACCACATGACTTCAGCATGCCATCATGGTGAGGTGTGGAACAGCCAATCCTTGCAGAGCTGCTGAAGAAAGGCGTGGGGGAGGGAATTAAAAAATAATGCATGTCTTAGGCTAGTGCACGAGATATGTAAATCGCCTGTCACTCACAGCAAGGGGGAGGATTTTTTTCTCAGTTTGTCAAGATTTATCTCATTGAACAATAAAGGAGGATTGCTCAGAGATGTGTTAACTCTGTGTGGCAAGACTGGGCTCAAATGATAGGAAATCTTATACTCTACAGTATGATATAAAAAAAAAAAAAAATTTGGGTTTACATTCAATTTAACTCCTTCATTATAATATTGAAATATATGCATTTTAGGAGAACTGCCCCTTGGATCTTGGATTTGTATAAAATACAGTGCTGCAAAATACACCATGCCTCAGCTGTACTTTAAGATGCTGGACACTCCAAACAGTGGACGTCGTTGTGACAAAACACATAGGGCAGACCACCAGTGTCAGTGCGTTACGTCTGGTTCTGGTCTGAGGAGCGCATTGGCGTCCCAGACTTCCTGATTTTAAACACTTAACCCTTTCTGACACAATGCAAGTGCATTTCTGCATATTGTAATAAACGGTATTTTACAGAATTACACTACGGGGCCCATGTACTGTTATTGTTTCTGCATGTGAGGAAAACTGGAGAGACAGGAACCCGTTGGAGTAATCGAGGAAGTCCTGTACTTGAATAATGTGTACAGCCACATAGTGCTGTGAATGTTGGTTTACCCCTAGTAAGTGGAGAATTTTTGGTGAGTGAGTTGAAGAAGGGGGAGCACCTGCGAAAAACCACCAACACATCATTGGATTTGAGAATCCAATTACTATTGAAATACAGACTTATTTTTTTTCAGCATGTCACTTTATTGACACTTATACTGCATCATAGCACGTCACTTTTTTTCACGGATGTTAAGGAAATATTGCAAGCACAGCGCAGTCCCTTTATTGCACATTATGTGTCTGCTATGGTGCTAGTTTAATGTTTACAATGTTCAGTATTTAGATTGAAGGAATCAATACCACACATTTACCATAGGGTTGTTTACATACTATCTATAATAATTTTTCTCATTGCTAGTTTGCACATCATCACGTTTGTCTTTAGCACATTAAGTTGAGGTGCACTGCATTTAAAGGAATACACACCACCAAAAACGAAGCAGCGCCATACCCAATTCCTTCACACTATTCATTGCCGACTACCACCTCGAGGGTAGTTTTATTGGGGGCAGCAGCTTAAAGAGGAAGTACACTTCCATCTTTAAGTTTTTTTTACCTATAGGTAGTGTAAATATCTCCTAAACATGCACCGTTTAGGAGATATTTACTGTCCTAGCAGCCAGTTACGTCACTTGCACATGCGCTCTGAAGCAACAGCCGCCTGTGCTCTTTCTTCAGAGCAGTGTGCCGTGACTGGCGGCTCCTGCGCGCATGCACGGGAGTGACGTCATTGCGGCTCTGGCCAGTCACAGAGCTGGAGCCGCGAACCCGGAAGGAAAACCGGGTATAGATGGACGCGCTTTTCCACTATTGGTCTGGGGTTTGTGGTGTTTGTACTTGCTTTGAGCAACTGATGTTTATGGTCAACTTTATTCATAGCAACCAGATGACAACTTGAATGGGGCTTCTCTGTCTTCTATTGTAAAAACACAACACTGCTTATTTCCCAGTGATATTATCTAAAACCTGTGCAGTGGGAAGCTTCCACTGTTAACTCGCTTTGTTACCCCAACATTTCATATTCCTGATATGAAACTGCTGTATCATGTACTTGTATGAGAAGGTCTCCTGTTCTCTATGTATTGCTTCCTTTTATGTGAAATCCCTGGTGTTCCTGCCAGTCCCTCTGCTTTTCTATTAAAAACTGACCACACTAAGCAGGAGAACACACCGCTATCCGCTAGCTGCTCTCCTCCAGTGATCAGTCGTGACACGCCCCCACTGCACAGCCAATCACTTGGAAGCTGTGTGCTGCTGCTTCTCACCAACAGTTTTTGGCTGATTTTCGACCCGTGTGTACCTAGTTGTAGACAATGTTGTCTGCATGTTCGAATAATCCAGTGGTTTCAGTAATTTGTGTCACCAAGCTGGAACAAATAGGAGTTCTGACTTCACCTGATGAGACAAACAACTAGCATTTTCATTTAAGAGGTCATCAGTGAGAGCCTATCTTCTGTTTTTGTCTAGAAGTACTGAGAAAAGGACTGACTGTGACACCGGTAACATCAACTGTCTGCCGTGCTGGCCAAAACATAGTAATAAGATAAACTGCAATGAAAAAGTTAATTGTTTGCAAATCTATTGTACAAAAATAATATAACCACTTTTAACTGGTAAAAGAATGAAAGGTCCTGTTATACATTTTCCTGTCTTGCATGCATTGCAGACATTCAGATTTATCTTTTCATTGTTATCATCTAACAAATGTTTATCTAAAGTAATTTTCAGCAAGGTTGTGTATTCTGCAGCCAAGACCAAGAGAGGGCGCTGTTGGCGAGGATCCCACATAACCAGCATTGAACTGTCTCATTATTGCAGTTCATGAATTCTGACTAGATAAGTCACATTAACACATTGTCATTCCACAGACATCCTGATAAACACATACAACACCAGCAGAGACTTCTTCTATGTTAATTCGGGTTATTACACTGGGGAGATATAAGATTTACTTGGGAGAGAGGGAAAAAATAGCTGTGTGACTTTTACTACAGAAAGTACATGCAGACAAATTCGTTTTGTAGAGCTTATAAGTATAGAGAGATTTTCCTGAATGGATAGATTTGGATCACAAACGGACATTCACGGCATTCCATCATTTACATGGCACTAGGAGCCTGCCATTAGTCTGGCTTAGTAAAAAGTATGTGGGATAGTTATAAAACCAGCGCAGACTAAAAAGTGGGCATCTAATGTACATTTTCTTTTTAATGTACACATTACTTTGTATGGCACACATTCTACTGTTTATTAAGGGAGATAATTAGAAATCTGAATTTTTAGTATAGACCAAACATTCCCAACTCCAGAGGTTGCTAGGGGTTCATTGAGCTGTGGCTAACATTCCCAACTAGGATTCCTCCAGAGGTTGCTAGAGGTTCCTTGAGCTGTGGCTGACCTTCCCAACTAGGGTTCCTCCAGAGGTTGCTAGGGGTTTCTTGAGCTGTGGCTGACCTTCCCATCTAGAGTTCCTCCAGAGGTTGCTAGGGGTTCCTTGAGCTGTGGCTGACCTTCCCAACTAGGGTTCCTCCAGAGGTTGCTAGGGGTTCCTTGAGCTGTGGCTGACCTTCCCAACTAGGGTTCCTCCAGAGGTTGCTAGGGGTTCCTTGAGCTGTGGCTGACCTTCCCAACTAGGGTTCCTCCAGAGGTTGCTAGGGGTTCCTTGAGCTGTGGCTGACATTCCCAACTAGGGTTCCTCCAGAGGTTGCTAGGGGTTCCTTGAGCTGTGGCTGACTGACCTTCCAGCTGATGGTGCCTGCATAGTCCCAGGGCCAGTCCCATAGGACCTTTTACCCAGTGAGCCCCGATTTTTAAGTTCTTTTAGCAGGGATTTCCTGAGAATTGAAAATTATTTTATGTTCCTCTGGGGTAAAAAGGCTGAGAAGGGCTGGTATAGACTGCACTAGTTTTGCTAAATTCTCAGTTTTTTTTTTTTTTCAAACCAATGAGGTTTGTTATTATTTACAGTGACCATTCATTTTAACCACTTGAGGAACAGGCATTTTTCTGACACTTTTCTTTTACCTTTCTTGGAACCTCCAAACATTAGATGTTTTTTAAAGCAGAGGCCATAGAGAATAAAATGGTGGGTGTTGCAATTTTTTTATGTCGCACAGTACTTGCGCAGTGTTTTTTTAATTGCAATTTATTTTTTATTTTTTTTTTTGACAAAATACACTTTAATAGATATCAATGTACAAAAACACAATATAATATCCAATTGTTTGGTAAAATATAAAAGATGATGTTACGCCAAGTAAATAGATACCAAAAATGTCGCACTTTAAACTTGCACATCCCTGTGGAACGGCAACAATTTACGTAAAATTAATTCTCCATAGGCGATGCTTTTAAAACACATGTGTGATAACTGATTACATGCGACAGGGGGATGGGGCGCTTTAAAACTTTTTTTTTTTTACACTGTACCTTTTTACATTTTTTTTTTAAAATCATTTTTATTGCTATCACAAGGAATATAAACATCTCTTGTGATAGCAGAAGGCAGTGACAGGCCCTCTTACTCTTAACTGAGACATCTGGGGTTTATTAGACCCCAGATGTCTCTTCTTCCCCTTTAAAAGCTGCAGATCATACCAAGATCAGTTTTGATATGATTTCTTGAAACAAGGAATTCCACAAAACCAGAGAAAAACAGAAGTGATGAAATACTTGTCATTTCTGGTTTCTTAGATCATAGTGATGATCGGGGCAGTTCAGGTCCCCGATCAGCTCTATGGTCAGCCAGCTGCAATCCCGGGTTCCCCAGTGGGACAGTAGGGTCCGGGAAGGCTATGATAGAGGACGGGAACCCTCTCTTGTTGCTAGTAAAAGCAATCCCAGAGGCTATTTAGCCACTAGGATTGCTTTTACACAAAAGTGCGCCAACGGCTCTAATAAAAGATACCAGTCAGGAATACCAGCGGCAATCAGTTAAAAGGAATATTGTCTCAAAGAAATTTCCCCAATTCTAGTTGGTAAAGTCAGCAGAAAAACCAAATGATGGTGTAATACTACCTCAATGGAACAGGGGATACCACCTGTTGAGGAGTAAAGTCAGCCATAGATAGGGCAATTTTCTTTGTTTGCTGGAAAGAAAATCGCTCGATTTCCCCACTCAAAACAGTCTATATTGATTGGGGAATCCCTCCCGCAGAGCCATTGAGTTCTCCCGGCGGGGGGAGCTGTCCTCCTCCAGGAGAACACAGTGATTACTGCTTGCGGCTATAATAGCTGCTAGTAATAATTGCATGTAAAATCTGACAGGTTGGTTGTACCCAAGTTGATTGGTCAACTTTGGTACATTCAGCCTGCCCATATATGGTTTGAATCTCAGCCAGTCCCTGCTGAACTGGCCAAGATTTGAACCCTCTTAACACCTTCATCACAACCATGTTCGAAAGGCTGGATAAGTGAACAGATTAAGGGAAATAGACCTATTAGGAAATGATCCAGCCTTTTAATGTCCGAACTGAAATGTCTGTTTTGGGTGGCATTAGACTTTGACGCCTAGTACCTCCCCTACTGTATATACTAGTTTTCAATACAACACTATAATGTTCATAATGAAGATCTATCTATTACACGTCATATTAAATGCATGATATTTTCATAGGTATAAGTCTGGAATTTAATGTGCTCTACACCATCCTGTCACCTCTACTTTCTAGACTTCACACTTGGCTATGTAAGCTGCCAGCCACATCCTTCCATGTCAAGGCTCTGCCTTTATCCCGTTTTGTCTTTTACACGCCTGCTAGAACAGGTTTTCAAAGGAAAATAAACCTGGTCTAATACAGGATGGTTCACGATGAGGATATGTGCATGTCTCGGCACCTCTGCTGTGCTGCAAGTTATCAGCTTGAACAATGTATGGGATATATGATTTTGTAAGAAACACTCATTCATTGGATTACTTGCTCAGTTCCTCCCTGTCCCAAGCAGAGTTCCCTGCTTTGTATAGTCTTTTTTTATCTATCATTGAGGAGTTAACACTTCTTTAACATGTCTTTGTGTTCATCTAATCTCTGCTGTTTAACCTTTGACATCTCCCTTATTCTCCACGTCTGCCACCTTTGCCAAATACCAAAAGCAGCTACATCACAGAAGACTTTAATCTCTGTCAGAGCACATTCTGCACCCAGCCTCCTGTCTTAATTCTTAAGTCACTAAAACTATATTTGGTAACCATGTACCAACAATTATATGTTGGTTCATTTACATTCTTCACCATGTCTTATAACTTCATGTTCGGGATGTATTACCACCTTCTTTTTTTTTTTTTTTTTTTGGATCTCGTGCTTACCCCAAATATCTTCCATTAATGATGCAATTGTCTCAGTAAAACCAGAAAGTAATGTGTAGTTGCAGTGGACAAGGTGGAGAGAAGGGGCTGTAGATGCTGCGATCTACCCTTGTCCAATGAGAACGGTTTGTACCCACTAAAAATATACAACACGTTTTCTGAATAGCTACTGTATAGAAAAAGATTTATTGGACTTCACTGGCAATGAGGGGCATACTCATTCATATAAAAAGTAATACTTTATTGCAAATACTTATACATATGGCTACAAGCCTTTAAAAACAAGATATAGGGCATCATAAGCTGACATGTTCAACTGCTAAACTCAATGGCCACTACTAGATATTATAGGTTAGATTTTAGTTAGGGGTATCAGAGTAAAAGAGTGCTGAATACAAATGCACGCCACACTTTTTCATATGTGTATTTGTAAAAAAAATGTGAAAACCATTTATCATTTCCCTTCCACTTCACAATTATGCGCCACTTTGCGGTCTATCATATAAAATCCCAATAAAATACATTTATGTTTTTGGTTTTAACATGACAAAATGTGGAAAATTTCAAGGAGTATGAATACTTTTTCAAGGCATTGTATACAGTGCCTTGCAAAAGTATCCCCCCCCCCCCCCTGGCATTTTGCATCATTTAATTTACAGAACATGCCCACAACTTTGAAGATAGAGATAGAGATAGAGATATATATATATATATATATATATATATATATATATATATATTATATATCTCTAATGATAGGACAAAATAACAGAAAAGGTCAATGTGCATAACTATTCACCCCCTAAAGTCAATACTTTGTAGAGCCACTTTTTGCGGCTATCACAGCTCCAAGTCGATTTGGATAAGTCTCTATGAGCTTGCCACATCTTACCACTGGGATTTTTGTCCATTCTTCCTTGCAAAACTGCTTCAGCTCCTTCAAGTTGGATGGTTTGCGCTTGTGAACAGAAATCTTTACTAAATCTGACCACGGATTTTATATTGGATTGAGGTCTGGGCTTTGACTAGGCTATTCCAACACATTTACATGTTTACCCTTAAACCACCGAAGTGGTGCTTTAGCAGTGTGTTTGGGGTCATTGTCCTGCTGAACCTCAGGTGAACCTCAGTCCTAACCTCAAATCACATACATAGTGGTACAGGTTTTGCTCAAGAATATCCCTGTATTTAGCTCCATCCATCTTTCCCTCAACTCTGACCAGTTTCTGAGTCCCGACTGCTGAAAAACATCCCCACAGCATGATGCTGCCACCACCATGTTTCACTGTGGGGATGGTGTTCTTTGGGTGATGTGTTGGGTTTGCGCCAGACAGCATTTTCTTTGATGGCCAGAAAGTTCAATTTTAGTCTCATCAGACCAGAGCACCTTCCTCCATACATTTTGGGAGTCTCCCACATGCCTTTTCGCAAACACAAAACGTGCCATTTTGTTTTTTGCTGAAAGTAACAGCTTTCTTCTGGCCACTCTTCTATAAAGCCCAACTCTATGGAGCATACGGCTTATTGTCGTCCTATGTACAGATACTCCAGTCTCTTCTGTGGAATTCTGCAGCTCCTCCAGGGTTACCTTAGGTTTCTGTGCTGTCTCTCTGATTAATGGCCCTCCTTGCCCGGTCTGTGAGTTTTGGTGTGCGGCCATCTCTTGGCAGGTTTGCTGTTGTGCCATGTTCTTTCCATTTGGTTATGATAGATTTGATGGTGCTCCTAGGGATCATTAAAGATTTGGATATTTTTTTTATAACCTAACCCTGACTTGTACTTCTCAACAAACATTGTCCCTTACTTGTTTGGAAAGTTCCTTGGTCTTCATGGCAGTGTTTGGTTAGTGGTGCCTCTTGCTTAGGTGTTGCAGCCTCTGGGGCCTTTCAAAAAGGTGTGTATATGTAATGACAGATCATGTGACTCATAGATTGCACACACGTGAACATCATTTCACTAATTATGTGACTTCTGAAGGTAATTGGTTGCACCAGAGCTTTTTATGGGCTTCATAACAAAGGGGGTAAATACATACGCACATGCCAATTATCAGGTTTTTATTTCTGAAAAATAGTTTTATGTATATATTTTTCTAATTTTACTTCACTAACTTTAGACTATTGTGTTCTGATCCATCACATATAATTCAGATTAAAAAACATTGAACCAAAGGCCGTAATGTAACAAAATGGGTAAAAAGCCAAGTGGGGTGAAAACTTCTGCAAGGCACTGTATGTGACATACTAATAATTATACGCTGGCCCAATGTAAATCTGAAAAAGATTACTCCTGGAGTTCCTTTTTGAAAACTAATAAAAATAATTCCTTATCCTGCACGTGTTAAGCGATCCCATTTCTTTTATAATGTCTCCATATTTTTGCTTGATTCAGTCTGGTGTTACTGCCAGTTTTAGGCCTCGTTAGACATTTCTGGAGGAGGGCTGACAAAACTTCCAGGTCACTTCTGACATTCCAGAAGCATTGTCACCCTCTTCCTGCAGTATGGGTATGTCATTGACCAGGCATCATCAGCATATAGAAAACGTGGGACTTTGTCTGGACTGGAGCAGCAAGTGACTTGATCTACCCTGGTGCATACATCCCCAGCCACAGCTGCACTGGATGCAAACAGAGCTATAGCAGTCACGTGACCACCAGTAATACTGACCAAAATTAGGTGCTTTTAAAACTTTTGTCAGCATTGCTTGGGTGCCAGTGTGATGAATTCGCTGCACTAACATAATTTTTGTATTTACATACACCTAAGTATCTCTCTTTGCCAGTTTAATGTGCTTTTTGCAAAATGTGAATATAGGAATACCTCCCCAGATGTAATACAAAGTCTGTGCAATACTACTTTAAAGGATAAGTTCACCTTTGGGAACATGATCCCAATGCTGCAGCCATTGCCTGCTACCCTCCCTTGCTGTGGCAGTAGTACAGGAAGAAGTTTCCCGTACTAGCTGTCACTTTTTAAATCAGCATAGCTGTGTGTGAGCTGTGTGTGTGTGAATGAACTACAAGTCCCGACATCCTTGGCTGTTGTCGGCTTGCAGTTCTCAATGAACTATCCACGGCGCTGTGGAGCTCATTGGTAGTTCATTGATTTCTTCCTGTCAGTGTATCTGCCTGCCTGTATGGGACATGCGGCACACAGATATACTGACGGATCTGAAGGAGACCTGCATGGCACCAGCAATCTGCTGATCACTGGTGTAATGCTTTACAGGCTCCCAAAAAAATTAAATACCTGCAAAAAAAATGTGCATTTATTATTTTTTTCTAAAAGGTGAACTTATCCTTTAATTATTTACTGTGTCTAATCGGGCTGTGCACTTGTTGGTCAACTTTTAATGGTGATTTTAGAATGCCAGCAGTTACATGTTTAATATGAATACAGTGTCCATGGTACATTAAATAACCTGCTGCTCCACTTTTTATCTGTCTTTTTTCTAATTAACATTTATACACACAATGTGACGTCATATTTCCCATTCTATCATCCTTGCCTGAAAAGAGAAATGATCTAAGCACAGTGGTTAAGTAGTTAGCACTTCTGCCTAGCAGCACTGGGGTAGTTGGTTCGAATCCCAACCAGGGCACCACCTGCCTGGGGGTACTCTGGGTCGTTCCATACTCCAAAGACCTGCTGGTAGGTTAATTGGCTCCTGTCTAAATTGGTCCTAGTATATGTATGTATGATTGTGAGTTGGGGACCTTGGATTGTAAGCTCCTTGAGGGCAGGGACTGATGTGAATGTACAATATACTGTATATGTAAAGCGCTGGGTAAATTTACAGTGCTATACAGTACCTGTATTTTAATAAAAAGCCATTCCTCATGCATATATTTGGTATTCTTCAGCAGAGGAAATTCTAATATAAAGAAATTGTTTAAATCTGTTGAATATAATTGTAAGCAGCAACTTATAGTGAATAAACTCCAAGGTAGAGCAGGCTGCAGCTTATTGAAGAACTACAAGTCCCAGGAATAGAGTTTGCTGATCAGTTCTCCATCTGTGTTCTGCTTCCCACTGCGCTCTTCTCTGTATAATGCTGTGTCAGTGAGTACAAATTCCTGCCACACGACCATCTCCCCCTTCTTCTCTGTTTGAGAAATCACAGACTTCTCCGCTGTCTAAAATATCTGCCTCCACGTCTGATACCACAAATGTGAGGGAGCAGCCAGGCAGCTATACAGATTGCTGTTTAGTCTTGTAATAAAGCTGTGGGCGTTACATCTATCTGCTGCTAATTACTAAGCCACCTATTCACCTCTCTCAGTATTCTTGCTGAATCTCACCTACTTCTTTATTTCTGTTGCAGATATTATAAAAAGTTCACCATTCCAGACCTAGATCGATGTCACTTAGAACTGAATGAGAGCGCTCTAAGCTTTGCCCATGCAAACAACACTTTAATTATAACAGTAAGTACGGATTATGGTAACAAATATATACAAGTGTGTGTGTGTGTGTGTGTGTGTGTGTGTGTGTGTGTATATAGATAGTGTAATATTGGGGTGTTTAGCTCAAGTGATAGATGCGCTTCCTTTGTGCAGCGAGTCCACGTCAGACAGGCGTTATGGTTAAGGGCCTGGTAGCCCGCTTTTTATTAAGTGAAAAACAAAAGCAAAAAGGTCCATTCAGGATTCACACGCAGGGGTTTAACTTAATTTAGCACTCAAAATAAGGAAAAAACATACCGAGCCACCTGGCTCTCTTGTCAGTAGTTCCTCTGCTTGCTCTCAACAGAGTTGAGTCTTTCCAGCCCCCTGGACTCACTGGCTTCCGTAGTCTTCCCGACTCTCAAGGCTGGCCAGCCTTTCCCAGTCCCTGGGCAAAGAATCCCCCTTACACGGGCTGCAGTCCCCCACAGGGTAGACCACGTTTCAGACACAAGTCTGTCTTCACAACCCCAGCAGTAGCAAGCTGCTCACACTCCGCCCCCCCCCCCCCCACCACCACCACCCCCCATTGCTCTCACCAGTCCCTCATTATATAAGCTGTATGCACACAACCTGCTGGCTATCCACGAGACCCGGACACAGGGTTGGAGATCCCGTCCCACCCAAGTGTCTTGGAGATCTCCAAACTACAGAGTCCCATCTGAAACTAGCAAAACCCGGAGAAAGCTGCCAGAGCAGATTTCTCCTCTCAAAATAACTGCTCTGTAGCCTTGCAGTCACCTGACTTGCAAACTCTGTGTCCTTTTTTGCTCCATTTCCACAGAGACTCTCACTATTACAATTGATAGATGGATAATAGTGATAACTGTTTATGTTGTGTTTTATATGTTCTCAGATGTTCAGACAGGGCCTAGCACGACAATTCTGTGATTTGCCAGGAGGGTCAAAGTGCTTGGGTAAATAATTGGGTTGGTATAAAAACAAAGGCTATTTAGACTGAATCAGCCACGTGTTAATAAATTAGAAAATGCATTTCAGACTGTACAGATTCTGAACATTGCTTTCTGCACAGTTATGAGCTGTTTTTTGGGCCAGTATATAAAAATGACAGTAAGAATAGGACTTAAAGCGGAGTTCCACCCAAAAGTGGAACTTCTACTTTAAGGACTCCTGACTTGCCACATTTGGCATGTCATATTTTTTTTTGGGGAGGGGGAGTGATTACCTAGTTTTGACAGGTACCCAGCTCCCACTTCCGCTCGGAGCGCCGTGGCAACTTGAACGGAAGCTCCCATCTCTCCCTCCCCTGCAATCTTCTGTGATACGCCACAGGTCGCAGAAGGTTGCCCGGGAATTCGGGACGCACAGTTCAACTCGCACCCGGCTATGAAGAGGCAAGTTGTCACAGCCGGGTGCCCACACTTGCAATGCCGGCACCACGGAGAGGAGAGGAAGAGAAGCGAGGCTTCGGGTGGCCGCATCGCTGGACTGTGGGACAGGTTAGTGTATGTTTATTAAAAGTCAGCAGTTACACTTTTTGTAGCTGCTGACTTTCACTAAATACAGAAATGGCTGGAACTCCGCTGTAAAATGAGAAAGTTATACTATGTGGCATCCATTGTTGGCTGTCCCTCCTCACCCCAAAAGCCATTGCTGGGAGCTGATTATGTGACCGGACCAAAGTGCTCTAAGAATATGTAAGTATATACATCTTCCTTCCACAGGTTAGTTAGAATAGGAGTTAGAAGGTGGGTGGGAACAGTTTGAAGATTAGATAGTTTTAGCCTAAAATTCCACTTTGTCTTTTTTTTTTTTTAATAGTATTTTTATATATTAGCCCAAAAAAGTAAATCTGTCATGAGAAGAATGCAGGGCTGTCATTGCTGACCTCCTTCTGCAAATGCCCATTCATTGGCTACGGGGCCTTACTCACACAGGTATACTACAATGTACACATGTACGAGGGCTGTTTGCGCCTGCACAGGAGGCGACAAACACTCACTCTTCCTCTTCAGAGAAGAGCTAAACGATGGCAATGTCTCCATCCTCAACAAGTTCAAGTTTGTTCAGATTTACACACAAGCTGGTATTTCTGTGCCTACATTACTTTTTATTCCCATCACATACAGTATTGCATTAAGAGATTTTTTTATTGCACTGGTACGTGGGGAAATTCACCTTTTTTGCTTTGTGATTATATTATCCTATGTGCATTACCTTTCATTCTGAATTGCACCTCATGGCATGTACAGTGGGTATATAAAAGAATCACACCCTTTAAAATAATCACATTTTGTTGCTTTGCAGTCTGAAATCAAGACGGACACAGTTTTTTTGTTTTATCCAGCTGTACTTACTAGTGCAGCTTATAACATCCAAGTAAAAGATATAACACCAACATGTCAGAAAAAAAAGTTCAAAAACAGAATCGCTGAGTTGGAAAAAGGATCACCCCCCCCCAATTTGTCAGTATTATGGGATATGTCTCTACTAACTTTGCAATATTTGCCCACTCTTCTTTGCAGAACTGCTCAAGTTCAGTTAAATTTGATGGTGACCGTTTGTGGACTGCAGTCTTCAATTGATTCAGCAGATTTTTAATGGGGATTTAGGTCTGGGCTCTGACTGGGCCATGCAAGGACATTGACCTTTTCTCCTTCAACCACTGTGTGGTCATTTTTGCTGTGTGCTTTGGGTCATTGTCGTGTTGGAAGGTTAACCTTCTCATTAACAACGTTCTGGCAGAGGGCAGCAGATTTTCCTCAAGAATTTGATGGTATTTTGCCCCATCCATTTTCTTCTATCCTGACAAGTGCTCCAGCCCCTGCTGTGGAGAAACATCCCCAAAACAGGACATTACCACCTCTATGCTTTACTGTAGGAATGGTGCTATTTGGATGGTGAGCTGTATTGGATTTCCGCCAGACATATCGTTTGATGTTGAGACCAAATAATTCAATTTTAGTCTCATCTGACTATAACACCTTTTTCAATGTGGCCTCAGAATCTTCGAGGTGCGTTTAAGGTGGACAGATGAAGCTAAAATTGGTGTTGAGGCAAAATAATTTAAACAATGTGTCTGGCAGAAATCCATCCAAATAACAACATTGCATATTTAACATCAGCCAAAACTTTTTACCTTTTTTTTTTAGTGTCAAACTTTTTTTTTTTTTACCTATAAAACAGTCATATGACAGTTGAATCTAAGGTTTTTAAGGGCCTTTTTACACTTTTCCATTCTGGTGCATTGTGTTAATGTACGATATGTAAATTGGCTGCAGATGCAGAGCATTCAATATGCAGTAATGGGTTACATGCATTAGTGCACTGCAACACATGTACAGTGGAGGTCCATTTGGTTAGTGTTTTGAGGTGCCAATTGAATTAAATGGCACTGTATTGTGTTGGGATGCTAGTCAAAATGAATGGCTTTGTAACAGGCATTATTAGAAAAGTCATAATGGGCTCTTAATGATTGGAGGTGGGAGGATATGGTTAAATGAGACCTTTGACAAAATTCTGGGGCAAAGCAGTCACAAAAGAGGAGAGGAGGTCTGTTAGACACTCTAAATACCATTGTCAAAAGTAACTTTGCACATGGTTCCAAGAGACCGCTTAGAGCAGGGGTAGGCAACCTCGGCACTTCAGCTATGGTGAAACTACAAATCCCACCATGCTTCTGGGAGTCATTGCTGTGGCTTCTAATCTTGCAATGCCTCATGTGACTTGTAGTTCCACAGAATCTGGAGTGCTGAGGTTACCTACCCCTGGCATAGAGATGTGCAGCTGCTCACCAACAGCATGTTTCAGAGACTAGGGCTTTCCAGATAATGGTTCTAGCTGTAATCCACAGTCCACAAACATTTTAAAATGTTTAGAAACTGCCCCGATTTCCTTGTGACCATGTCAGAACGTATAACAGCATTTAACAAAATGAGCAATTTTTTTGATTAGAGACCTAATGCCTAAGCATGTTATGTGTTTTGGATAGCATTTAGTAACTGCTGTCTCATCGTATAGTATCAGAAACCAAAGGAAATCCTGGCAGTGGAAGAAGAGCTACAGGAGGAGCTCAAATCATTGAAGGCCAACTCGGAGGGTGATGTGGAGTGTAAGACTCAATGACCTGCAAATGAGCTGAATTCTAATTTATCTTATCGTTTTCTACAAAAAAATAAATAAATACTTATGTACCCAATAAAATGAGTATATGCCTATTTTTGTGTTTACACTTATTGACACAATCAATAAAAATATTGAACAGGTTTACCAACATGTGCAATGGAACAGTCATTCACTACTACGTAGAACTTCTCAATCTCATTATATTATGTACTTTTTTTTTTTTTTTTTATATTGTACCAACATTTTTTACTGCAGTAAAAAAAAAAAAATCGCCAGGCCTAAACACTGTGATGTTGAGGAAGACATTAACCCTGTGTAAGCTCTGACACCATCTGACACAAAGCTTACATAGGATTTTGATAGGAGTGATAGGGTGTTTCAGGGAAAAGAACCTGTCACTTTTCTCCAAATGGGAATCTCCCTAACTTTTGTCAGAAAATACTTGGGAAGAAGCCCAAAATCTTGGATTGTAAAGTAACGTAAACATTTAATCTGCTTATATTTTGCCTTCCCTGCTTCTTCTCTTCCCCCTCATCAAAATGTGATTATATCCTCAAAGTTTCTTTGCTTTTCTATGCAATGCAGGCAAATCATGGCTGGTGGGAGGGGCCAGTAAGATGCTGTACTTAGCTCCCAAGAGACAGCACAGCACCCTGCCCCAGTACTCCTCCCAGATATCAAAATACCTTAATGGGTAGCTGTCATTCTGCAGGAGTTGGTCTTCTTAGGGAGGCTGTGTTTGCGTTCTGACTGCCCAAGGTTCTGTATCTTGAATTGCTGCAGCTTTTAATGTAAACTGTGAGAAGCTCTAAGTGTGCGGTGAAATAGTAAACCATTCAGTACAGGAGAGGAGCCTGTGCAAGACTGAAGGTAAGCCCAAGGTCCTTAAAGCTCCCATTCATTGTAGCAAAACACACAAACTGCAGTGCATTAAGGTGCCACTCTTATTAAATTGAATCGCATTGCATTAGCACTGCAGCGTACCACATTGTCTATTTTTGGCTGTGTTGTGGTACACTGGCAGCCCATTAAAAAAAAATGGGCTGCTAAAACACTTTATGTGTTGTTAACACACTACAAAATTGTGAATGGACCTTTATGGCTATGTCACACTGGTGCGCGGGAAAACACTGCATGTGGTGCGATTCCGCACAGGAATCACACAGCATTCCTATGCACATCACATGCAATGTCTGTACAGTCGATTTCAGCCATACATTTTGTATGGCTGAAATCGCATCCGCACCAAAATGGTGCAGGACCCTTTTTTCTTCTGCACTTGAATCACATTGCATGGGTGTTGCAATGCATCTCTGGCAAAGAGATGTATGGGTTTTTTCGTTTTTTGTTTTTTTGTATCTTACTTACCTAGGTGGATGCAGCATCGGTCCCTCAGCGCCTCTAACACTGAAAACCGAGTGATCAAACTCCGCTGATCACTCGGTTCTCACAGCACCATGAGCAGAGAGCTGCTGACTGTCAGTCACAGCTCTCTGCACTTCCCCCTCCTCGCTCACTGGAGTGCTGGGCTGTGGAGGGGGGCAGTGCATCCGACTCAGGCTCTCTGCTCTGCCCCCCATGCTCACCTGAGTGCTGGGCTGTGGAGGATGACGCCTGATGACGCCCGAGCCTGGACCAACTCTGTGATGTCAGCAGACAGCGGACTTCTTCAGCCCGCTGTCTGCTGAAACTGATCACAGGAGGGCAAAATGAACTGCACCCCTGTGATCCATAGGAGAGGTACAGCCAAACAAGCTTTGGCTGTACTTCTCCTTTAAGATAACATTGACTCCCACAGTGAATCTTGTGCATTTCTCGCATCGCATTAGTGTGCACTGACACTTAAGGCTCATTCAGATGAGTGTACATAATTACTAAACTTAAAGTGAAGCTCCAGTCCTTTTTGTGTTTATTAAAAGTCAGCAGCTACAAAAAGTGTAGCTGCTGATTTTTAATAAACACACACTCACCTTTCCAGGGTTCCAGTGATTTAGGCCTCATGTACACTGATGCTGGTAAACGGACGTTTAGGAGCAGTTGGGCGTTTTTTTCAGCTGCTCCTGAACTCTCCTCTGTTATCTTATCAGTACACATGTACACAGGGTCCTTTATAGTAGTTTCTAGGCAGTTTAGAAGCATTTTTTGGAAAGCAAAAAAATGCGTTCAGGACGGGTGTTCAGAGGCATTTGAAATGCCAAACGCCTGTAACAGCTTGTAAACATGGTAACTTGCGTTTAGCCGCATTTTGTTTACAGGCGTTTTGAATTTTTGACTTTTTGAAAAAGAAAATGCTTCTAAGCGCAAACGTGGCATGTAAACGCAGCAAAACGGACGTTTTTAAACATCGGTTACTATCTGTCAAGTTAAATTGTTCAGGAGAGGTTGTAAAACGTCCTGTGTACATTAAAGTGGATATAAACCCAATGTCATCCTTTCTAAACTACTGCCATAGGGGTTATCTATAAGGATATACATGCCTCCTGCATATATCTTTACCTGTCAAATGTCTCCCCTCTGTCTATTATGAGAGCCGAAAAACTGCATATTCTGTGGGTGGGTCTGTTGTCTGGAGCTCGGTGGGTGGAGTCGTGATGTCAGTAGACTCCCCGCCCACCTCTACACTCCCCTTGTCAATATGCATTTTCTCCTGTGTATTTCTTACACTGAACTTCTGCTATGATCTCTAACATCCAGTGAAAAGACAGGAAAGTAACCACATGACTTCAGCATGCCAAATCATGCTGAGGTGTGGAACATCCAATCCTGGCAGAGCAGCAGAAGAAAGGAGTGGGGGAGGGAATTAAAAAACACTGCATGTCTCTTAGGCTAGTGCACGAGATGTAAATCACCTGTCACTCACAGCAAGGGGGAGGATTTGACAAAGTTTTTCTCTGTCAAGATTTATCTCACTGAACAATAAAAGGATTGCTCAGAGATGGATTAACTCTTTGTGGCAAGACTGGGCTCAAATGATAGGAAATCTTATACTCTATATTATGACATAAAAAAAAAAAAAAAAAAAATATTGGGTTTACATCCACTTTAAGCCTTAGTCACCTGAATCGTCGCTTCTCTCCTTTTCCCAGAGCTGGCATTTTCAACTGTGCGAACTGCGCATGCGCGAGTCGTGCCTCGGCTGCTGAATGGCCCGGCAGTCTAGAAGACTGCATGGAGGGAGGTGAGGGGGAGAGAAGAACTTTGGCGATCCACGCGGAAGTGGGAACGGGTACCTGTCAAACAAAAAAATTACATAGTAAATGTGGCGGGGGGGGGGGGGAATTAGTGCGTAAAGCAGGACTTCACCTGGTGGAGCTCTGCTTTAAATTCAGGATTTTGCTGGCAAAAGCTGGCTGCAAAATTCTGCATTTATCAATGTATGCATGTAACATTTGTTATATACTTGCAACATTAATGCACCCTATTGGCCACCAGTGCTGTTCAGGGCTGACATGTCAATATCAACAATGAGTAGCCAGCAGCTCCTGCACCACGGATTACACACTATTGATGTTGACATGTCAGTCCTGAATGAGTCATTTATAGAGCAGCAGTGCATGCGCAAAATGGCTTAGGCCTTCAGTCATTCAGAATTGGAGGAGGTCATTCTGGATATGCGCCACTAGCACATGAATGATTCATTCAGGGCCAATATGTCAACATCAGTAGTTTGTAATCGGCAGCGCTGGCTACACATTGCTAATGTTGGCCCTAAGCAGTGGCCAATAGGGTGCAATAACGCTGTTTACATGCGTACAGTGTAAATAATGCTGAGAATTATAGCCCTTGGTGCAGCTGTCGGAATGGGCCCATAGATTTGTACACTGTTGCATACAAAACTAGATGCTGTATGCGGTGTTAACGCCCGTGTGAATGAGCCCTACAGAACCCTGTACTAATTAAAAGCAGAAGCTGTCATTGCTGACCACGTTCTGCAATCTGTTACCTGTCGCTACTTTTAGTACTAACTGACCTGAAACAAGCATACAGCAAGTAAAGAATCTCTCATTTGCATGCTTGTTTCAGGTCAGTGACAGCATGTTTAAGTTAGTTGATCAGCATGACAAACGGCCAGCTAGCATTTTCAGGATTTGGCCGCCTCTGTATTTTTCGTATTTTCTCTGCACAGGTTTCCTGTAAAGTTTTCTGAGCACAATTGCTTTGGTCATGATGCTTATAAAACCCTGGACATGAGAGGGTTAAACATAGAGGCCGAGTATCATTCTGTGTTTAATAGATGCGAGGCACTGCTAAAAGGTGGTGGGCTGTGGGATGGTTTTATGTGACTGGATTAAGTATTTGTAGAGCCTCTGCCAAAAAAATAAAAAAACGATTAACCACTCACAATTTCAATAAGAAATGGGCTGCAGATTATGGTAACATTTTACAGACCAACATTAAAGGCTGCGGTAGATTAATGATGATCCGCCGACATGTAGAATGCAAGACAAATGTTTTGGAACACCACTTTAGATGACTCACCAGAATTTGCTATTTTGTCTAGAAACATATATGACACAAATATAACAAAGTAAAAATGTAAACTGTTATCTATGAAGTTAGCAGAAGCTATACTGGTGAGCTGGGTGCCCTGGTGTAAGGAGAAAGACTGCGGGGCGACTGATGATCTGCAGCAAAGACTCCACACCGCTCACCTCTCATACTTCAGTCGGCTCGTTAGGCCTCGTGTACCCTGCTGCTGGTAAACGGGCGTTTAGCCCGGGTTCACACTGAGCTGTGGGAATGAAGCCGTGCATGTCAGTCCCGATTTCGGACGCATTTTCAGAGACATCTGTATGGGTTTCTGCATGTAAATGTAAATTGCAGCCCGAAATCACACAAAGTAGTACAGGAACTACTTTTTGAAATCGGTGTGGCGCTGCAAATGCAGCGTCACACTGATTAGGATGGGGCCATTGCTGCCGATTTGACATGTCATATCGTACCAATGTGAACCAGGGTTTAGGAGCAGTTGGGCTTTTTTTTTTCAGCTGCCCCTGAACTCTCCGTTATCTTATCAGTACATGTACACAGAGACGTTTATAGTCATTTCTAGGCAGTTGAGTTTAGAAGCTTATTTTTGGAAAGCAAAATAATGCGTCCAGGATGGATGTTCAGAGGCATTTGAAACGCTAAATGCCTGTAACAACTTGTAAAGGCGGTAACTCACGTTTAGCCGCGTTTCGTTTATAGGTGTTTTTTTATTTACTTATTTTTTTATGGAGATACATTTCTGACCATTTACAGTGTAAAAAACGCTTCTAAATGTAAACTGGGCACAACGGATGTTTTTAAATGTCAGTTACTATCTGTCAAGTTCCATCGTTCAGGAGAGGTTTTAAAATGTCCTGTGTACATGAAGCCTTAAGAGTACTTTCACACTGGGGCAGGGGCGGCGTTAGCGGTAAAGCGCCGCTTATTTGAGCGGCACTTTACCGCTGTAATGCCCCGTACACACGGTTGGATTTTCCGATGGAAAATGTCTGATCGGAGCTTGTTGTCGGAAATTCCGACCGTGTGTGGGCTCCATCGGACATTTTCCATCGGATTTTCCGACACACAAAGTTGGAGAGCAGGAGATAAAATTTTCCGACAACAAAATCCGTTGTCGGAAATTCCTATCGTGTGTACACAAATCCGACGGACAAAGTGCCACGCATGCTCAGAATAAATAAAGAGATGAAAGCTATTGGCCACTGCCCCGTTTATAGTCCCGACGTACGTGTTTTACGTCACCGCGTATAGAACGATCGGATTTTCCGACAACTTTGTGTGACCGTGTGTATGCAAGACAAGTTTGAGCCAACATCCGTCGGAAAAAATCCTAGGATTTTGTTGTCTGAATGTCCGAACAAAGTCCGACCGTGTGTACGGGGCATTATAGCGGAGCTTTTTGGCCGCGCTAGAGGCAGAATAAAGGGCTAATAGCGCCCGCAAAGTGCTGCAGGTGCTTCTGCACCGGTGCCCATTGATTCCAATGGCGGGGAGGTGGAGGTGCAGTGTATTCACCTCTCCTCCACTGCCTGAAAGGTGCTGCTTGCAGGACTTTTTCTAACGTCTTGCAAGCGCACCGCTCCAGTGTGAAAGCACTCGGGCTCTCACTGGGGCTGCAAGGGAGGCATTTTTCAGGCGCTATTTTTTAGCCCAAAAGCGCCTGAAAAACACCCCAGTGTGAAAAGGGTCTAAACTGTAAGGGCTCTCTTCCTTAGCTTATGTATGTTTGACTGTTATGATTGAGCCACTGCATATCTTACCTTTAAAGAACTACAGAAATACTAAACAGAAGGTGTTTAGGCACATGCCAGTGATAGCCTAGACCAGTGATGGCAAACCTTGGCACCCCAGATGTCTTGGAATTACATTTCCCATGATGCTCAACTACACTGCAGAGTGCATGAGCATCATGGGAAATGTAGTTCAAAAACATTTGGAGTGCCAAGGTTCGCCATCACTGGCCTAGACACAGATTATAAATAAAAGCATTGCAAAGTTTGCTGTCACTCTAATGGGCATACAGAAATTACCCGGATTTTCTGCTTCACTGACCTGTCCACCATACTCTGAGCTATCTGTACTTCATGATAGAAATATGTTTCTACCCCTTTTATGGAAAATGGCCTCTAGATAATTTTTACATTTAAAGTGATAGTCTCTTTTTTTGTATTTAAAAATTACACACATATATTACTAGCCGCCAGGAGGCTTACTCCATTGTCCTGGTTATCCAATACACCTCCTTCATGGTCCAGATTTCTACATTTGGTGGCTGAGATTCGGACAATGGAGTTTTTGACGGCCTCGGTACATGACTGCATCCACCAATTTAATAAAATATGGAAACCTGGGACCTTTCGGAATTCGGATCCCCCGTGCCACCAAACACGCCCTAATCTTACACGGATTTTACACTGCTTGTTTATATGGCCTAGATTGACCTTAAGGTTCTAGACTCTTACCCATATGCCTATTTTCTGTGAACACTTTTCTTTTTACTTATACTTGTTACTTTCCATTTTGCTTTCCCTTTTTACTATGACCGTTTATAAAGCACTTATATCGATAGTGTAATGTACATTTTGTTACAATTTTGTACTTGTTCTTTGATATACCAATAAAAATACAATTTTGAAAAAAAAATTACACACAGCAGGTGAGTATAAAACCTTTGTTATGGTTTTGAACAGAGCAGCCCAGTTACTCCTCTTCTCGGGTCCCCTGCCAGCACTCCTGGCCACTCCCTCCTGCGGAGTGCCCCCACATCAAGCAGCTTGCTATGGGGGCACCCGAGCTGCTGTTCTTAGCTGAACTCTGCCCCTTCTCTCCTCACTGGCTCACTGACTTTGACAGCAGCAGGAGCCAATGTCGCCCGCTTCTGTGTCTCAGCCAATCCGGAGGGATAGTCCCAGACAGTCGAGTCTCTTGTGCATCATCGCTGGATTGAGATGGCCTCAGGTAAATAGAAGAGGGGCTGCTGTGCCCTGAATATGCAGTAAAGCATGTTTGTTATACTTACTGTGGAACCTAAGGGGTTAACTCTGCGCTTTGTTTAAAAAGGCTGTTTGATCCTGTCTTCTCTGTTCCATCTTCTGACTTTCTTCTACATTTCCATGTTCTGTGTACTGTGTGAGACCAGATATTGTGAATGCAGGTCCTGGGTTTAGTAACACTTTAACTCCCCAAAATGTATTTGAATCCAAGAACAAAAATGTATATTACAGCTTACCAACACTTAAATGTGATATCTGAATTTGTTTTTTTTCATCCAGGGCGAGGTTTTTTTTTCTTTTAATTCCACTTGGTGATCCTGCCAGTAATATACTTAATGTTCTAGGGCAGGGTTGTCAAACTCAATTTCATCGCAGGCCACATCAGCATTATGGTTGCCCTCAAAGGGCCTCTATATTTGATTATTACTGGTTTTAGTAATAACTTAAGACTTATGCCCCGTACACACGGTCGGACTTTGTTCCGATATTCCGACAACAAAATCCTAGTTGTCGGAAAATCCGATCGTTCTAAACGCGGTGACGTAAAAACAGTACGTCGGGACTATAAACGGGGCAGTGGCCAATAGCTTTCATCTCTTTATTTATTCTGAGCATGCGTGGCACTTTGTCCTTCGGATTTGTGTACACACGATCGGAATTTCCGACAACTGATTTTGTTGTCGGAAAATTTTATATCCTGCTCTCAAACTTTGTGTTTCGGAAAATCCGCCCCCCCCCATCAGAAGTCAAGAGGCCTCCACCCTCCCTTACATCACAATGTGCCCCTCATGTGCTGCTGCCATGAAGAAGCTGAGGGGGGAGGTGAGAAGCAGAAAGTGCAGGGTCTGGAGGAGGACCAGGGGAAGGCTGGAGTCAGCTGCCGGAGTCTGCTGAAAGCTGAGGCCGGGGAGGCAGAGACAGGGGGTGCTGCGGTTGCACAGAGAGGTGCAGGATCTGTAAGAGGCATTTTGTCCTCTTCTCTTCTACCGACTGCTAAGACAGGTTGGGGGGGGGGGTGCAGAGACGAGCCTCTCCTTGGCTGCACGGAGAAGCACAGGATCTGACTGAGGAGTTCTGTCCTCCCACTCTGCTGCTGACTGCTGTGACAAGGTGGAGATGGACACGAGGGGGGGCTCTGCTGCAGGAGAGGTGCGAGGACCACATGAAATAGTTGTACTGAAGTCGATCGATGGATCAACTTTAGTACAACCAGACTACCCACACATGGATCTAAATCTGAACCAGACGAATTTTGATTCATGTATGGCCAGCTTAACTTGTAAACAATACACTGTTCATGTGGCAGATCTCTTATCTCAAAAGTTGGTAATAGAGACATGTAATTGCTGTGGGCCATTGAAAGCTCCCTTTAGTTATCACATACTGTATATTTAATATAACTATACAGTAAATGAATGAGAAGTAAGCTAGTAAAATCATCAACATCAAATAAGTTTCTAAGATAAACATAGTAATAATAACTCAAACCATGTTCAGGTATTCTTACCTGTCACTCAACTTATGATTTTCTGTCAACAGCAGCTCATCTTCTCTGATTTTGGAGCCAAGGCTTGACCAAATGCTGTTTTACCGTCCAGTAATGGTTCTGTACTTGGCCTGTGAGCTGATGGTTGTGCATCTCTAAAATCAGCAAAATTTGGTCTCGTGCAATCAGCACAAAAAACAAAAAACATTAGCATATATTCCCCACTTAGAAGCAGCAGAGCACTTCACTATTACAGTTCCCAGGCACACTCTATTCGGCTTGCTCCAAAGGAACCTATCAGGAGGTGGATAGGCATACCTCTCCAACTGCTGCTTTTGATTAATGGATTACTTTATTGATGTCATCAGGGGATGCGATCTAGGAACTGGAAAAGTTCATCAAGGACAAGTGATGTCCTTGAGGATGCCCTGAAGGAGGGGCGAAACGCATTGATGCACTTCCGGGCTCCCGAACCACTGACATCACTTCCTTCCTCCGTGGAACGCACGCTGATCAGTGGCGCACCTGGAGCTCCATGCTGATGCCTGTTGTGGTTTGGTCTCTTGTAAGTAGCACCTAGCCAGAGCAATATTTACCCTACCTTACAGTACTTCACTATCGGTTCCTTCTTTTTTCCCCACATGATTACGATCAAGCAACTTTGAATATTTATGGAAGTCAGCAGTCAGAGGCTCCACAGAGAAAACGTTTTGTCTCCTAATTCATCCTATTGGAGCCAAACCTTTTTGACCCCAGATTGCAAAGCTGTGGGTCCTTGCCATTTGGTGAGTGGGGTCACAACAGGGGGGTGCGGCACATGGCACCATTTAATTGTGGAGCACCAATAAATATTGAAGCACCCATGCACTTTTTGAGCACGTATCACTTTATAGAGTCATTTGTGCAAATTATGTATATTATGGTTTACTAATTGTATTGATTCACTTATTCACAAAGCGCTGTTCATATTGTTTTCCCATATTTTAGGGTCTAGTACATTTGCAATAGCTGCTGCCAAAAATGATTGATTTTATTTTTATTTCACTTCACTTCACTTCAGACAATTGCCTTAAGGTTTTTTGTTGCACTATATCCTATGAGCGCAGTTTATTCCCATTTGTAGATACCTAATAATGCAGAAGAGGATCTTCAGTTTAATAGGGTAAAGCACAGCTTATGGTATCTGGACTTAAGCCTCGTACACACGATCGGATTGTTGGCCAACAGAGCGTCAGATTTTTGTCTGAAGGGCATGTGCCAAGAACTTGTCTTGCATACGAACAGCACACAATTGTCGGCCAACAAACACAAACGTAGTGACATACTACGTGCAATTTCAGCTCTTGGGCGCCACCCTTTGGGCACCTACTGCTAATGTCGTGTTTGGTGAACATTGATTCCAAGCATGCGTGTTTGTACTTTCAACTTTTGTGTGACGGACTTGTGTACACACAATAGGAAAATCTGACAACAGACCATTGTCCGCCGAAAATATACTAGCCTGCTATCCAACATTTGTTGGCCGAAAGTTGGAAAACAATTGTCTGAAGGAGCGTACTAACGGTCGGATTTTAGGCAAACAGTCTGTCATCACACAATTCCCTGCCAAAAATCCGATTGTGTGTACGAGGCTGGCTTTAGGCAGGATTTCTAGTGCTAAACATTTAAAAGGCTGACACGTTTGCATTGAAGTACCCATAGATGTGATAAGAGAAACAGAGCGGACCATTGTTTTGTAAGTAGTGTATGTCCCACAAATTACCTATGAGGATGGTCACAAGCTGTGCACACTACAACCCCTGGCAAAAATTATGGAATCACCAGTCCCTGAGGATGTTCCTTCAGTTGTTTATTGTTGTAGAAAAAAAGCAGATCACAGACATGGCCAAAAACTAAAGGCATTTCAAATGGCAACTTTCTGGCTTTAGGAAACACTAAAAGAAATCAAGAAAAATAATTGTGGTGGCCAGTAACAGTTAGATTTATAGAACAAGCACAGGGCATAAATTATGGAATCACTCAATTCTGAGGAAAAAATGATGGAATCATGAAAAACAAATAAACAAAATAACACTCCAACACATCACTAGTACTTTGTTGCACCACCTCTGGCTTTTATAACTGCTTGCAGTCTCTGAGGCATTGACTTAATGAGTGATAAACAGTACTCTTCATCAATCTGGCTCCAGCCTTCTCTGATTGCTGTTGCCAAATCATCTTTGCAGGTTGGAGCCTTGTCATGGACCATTTTCTTTAACTTCCACCACAGATTTTCAATTGGATTGAGATCCGGACTGTTTGTAGGCCATGACATTGACCTTATGTGTCTTTCTTCAAGGAATTTTTTCACAGTTTTTGCTCTATGGCAAGATGCATTATCATCTTGATAAATGATTTCATCATCCCCAAACATCCTTTCAATAGACGGGATAAGAAAAGTGTCCAAAATTTCAATGTAAACCTGTGCATTTATTGAAGATTTAATGACAGCCATCTCCCCAGTGCCTTTACCTGACATGCAGCCCCATATCATAATTGACTGTGGAAATTTGCATGTTTTCTTCAGACAGTCGTCTGCATAAATCTCATTGGAACGGCACCAAACAAAAGTTCCAGCATCATCACCTTGCCCAATGCAGATTCGAGATTCATCACTGAATATGACTTTCATCCAATCATCCACAGTCCACAATTGCCTTTCCTTAGCCCATTGTAACCTTAGCCCATTGTAACCTTGTTTTTTTGTGTTTAGGTGTTAGAGATGGCTTTCTTTTAGCTTTTCTGTATGTAAATCCCATTTCCTTTCCTCACAGATGTTGACGCCAGTTTCCTCCCATTTGTTCCTCATTTGTTTTGTTGTACATTTTCTGTTTTCAAGGCATATTGCTTTAAGTTTTCTGTCTTGACGCTTTGATGTCTTCCTTGGTCTACCAGTATGCTTCCCTTTAACAACCTTCCCATGTTGTTTGTATTTGGTCCATGTTTTAGACACAGCCGACTGTGAACAACCAACATCTTGTGCAACACTGCGTGATGATTTACCCTCTTTACCTACATACTAACAAGCAGATTTAATCTGATGCAGGTGTTAGTGTTTGTAATGAAAATTTAAAGGGTGATTCCATAATTTTTTCCTCAGAATTGAGTGATTCCATAATTTATTCCCTGTGCTTGTTCTATAAATCTAACTGTTACTGGCCACCACAATTATTTTTCTTGATTTCTTTTAGTGTTTCCTAAAGCCAGAAAGTTGCCATTTGAAATGCCTTTAGTTTTTGGCCATGTCTGTGATCTGCTTTTTTTCTACAACAATAAACAATGGAAGGAACATGCTCAGGGACTGGTGATTCCATAATTTTTGCCAGGGGTTGTATAAATGCTATTGACAGTTGATTTCCTACCCATTTACACTAGATTTTTTTTTTCCATGAAGGCTCAGAGTGTAAGGCTAGAGTGTAAGGCTAGAGAACAAATGTGCATGAATGAGCTTATTATCACTTGAAGAGATTTTTAACATGTCTGAAAACTTCTCCAACCAAGTATTCAGCAATCCATTTCCCCAAAGGGAAGCAATACTTCCAAAGTCAGTTGCAGCGTTTACATGATGCAAGGTGATTGTGACACGGATCTATAGATCTTTTATAGAAACCATGTGTGATCTGCTCTTGATCTAATAATGCAGCAAAAAAAGGTCTTCTTATACATAAATTATTTACCATAGTATAAAAAACCTCTAGGATTTACCATAGGAAAATATCGGAAGGGAGTTGGCTTTATTTGCAGTTTCCCCATTGCTCAACTTTAAAGACTAGCTAAAGGAAGCATTTATACCAATATCTGTTCCCTTTTATGACCTACATGCCTTTCTTTGATTTCCATTCAGGGCTGCCCCACTATATTCTTTCTTTTTTACATGTCCAAAAAAAACCCTCTAGTGAGCAGTAGACCATTAAGCAATGCTTCTACATTCACAGGGAACAGAATCCTCCTCAGATATCTTGATGGAAAGTCTGATTGACAAATGACGGGATGGATGACCAACCCTGGACTCAAGGGACACAAAGGTTTTAGTCTAAACCACAGTTTTAGCTTACACAATGGCAACGCGCTGGTCCTAATGCATTAAACACCTTGGAAAAAAACACAAAAATATTGGAATGGAGTTGGCTTATTTGTATTTTCTTTTTCCTTACAAATGTTTATGTTGCCCCAAAGCAGAGAAACCAGGCAGCTAAACACAGGCAGTTTTAGGAGTCACGTTACACCACTCTCGGTTGAGATAAAGGTGGAACTTTTTTCCTTTTTTAAGTTAGGCAAACTGTCTTTATTCAAAGGTGATCTGATTAGCTCCTGTTTCAGGTGACTGCTTGCTCCTATACTGCTGACCTTTCTGACAAAGCATACAACCTTACATGATGGATCTCAAGCCCTACACAATTTGGCCCTGTCAGTGGTATCCTGTTTTTTGGAAAAGCTTGTCTCTAGATTTGTTTAAATTTCACCCACATTGACAAGCAGACGATGAGATATTATTGATTAGATACGGTCTACAAAAGAACAGGTAGAGGGCGAATGGTATTAGTATCTCTTGAAAATAAATATGTTTTAAAAACATATAAAAGAAAACTATTTGATCTATATTCCCTACAGTAAAAAATTGTAAGGCTTTCAATGAGAGTTGAATGGGGGGAGAGGTAAGGGCAATGTGTAATTACTTAAAGTGGTTCTAAAGGCAGAAGGTTTTTTACCTTAATACATTCTATGCATTATGGTAAAAAAAACCTTCTGTGCGCAGCAGCCCCCCCAATACTTACCTGAGCCCCATCTTGGCTCTCCGGTGACTCTCACTTCTCATTGGCTGAGGCTGTTGTCAATCATAGCCAGTGAGCCAATCAGGAGTGGGAGGGGGGTAGGGCTGAGCCACAGCTGTGTGTGTGAATGGGGCACTTGGCAAGAGGGAGGGACCAGGAGCTCCAGAAGAGGAGGATGGGGGCTGTTCTGTGGAAAACCATTGCACAGAGCAGGTAAGTATAACATGTTTGTTATTCAAAAAATCCTTTACAATCACTTTAATATATGTATCTTTTTAAAGACCTATACTGAACTTTACTAAAGGCAAACACTTTGCAAGGGAATTTTCCCCAGAGCCTAGTGAATGTGGATGAAGTTTCACTTTGCAAAGAATGCCCAATCACATGCAAGGAAAGAAAAACAAAACCAGAAACTTTGCTTGCACATGATTGGATGATGGAAGTCATCAGAGCTTTACCTCATTCACTAATTTCTGGGGTCCAATTTAGCACAATCGCCTTTCTAGCATAATAAAGCAAGAGCCAAAGGAAATGTTTGGACACCAAGGAGACATTTATGTCTTCAAATACTCCAAGGAGGCACCACTTAGGACAGCACACATTGGGGCAAATTGAAGGTTGAATTTCCTTGCAACATTAACATCCTATTTGCTGTTAGTAAATCAACCCCAGACTCTCTGGCCAGCTCCATCCCATGCCTCCTCTGAGTATTTAAACTATAGATGTTTTTAGGCCTCATGCACACGAGACGCCGGTGCAAACTCTGCTGAACACGTTTTTAAAAGCTGAAAACGGCGTTTAGAAATGCCCGTTTTGCAGCGTTTGCATGTCGCGTTAAGCCGCGTTTGCGTCTAGAAGCGTCAGCAGAGCAGAGAATGATATTTTGTGACCCAACTTTAGGGCCCCATAGATATGGGGCCCCAAAATCGGGACACAAAATGTCAAGCACTTTTCTGCAGCAGAGAATGACATTTTGTGACCCAACTTTAGGGCCCCATATCTTGGGGCCACTTGGTGCTAGGAACCCCAAATTTGGATATGTTATAGTGTTAGTCCAACTGTGTTACCACACCCAATTTTGGGTTCCTTACACCAAGTGACCTTGGGATATGGGGCCCCAAATCAGGACGCAAAATGACAAGCACTTTTCTGCAGCAGAGAGTGACATTATGTAACCAGATTTTGGGGCCCCATATCTTGGGGCCACTTGGTGCTAGGAACCCCAAATTGGATATGTTGTAGTTCCACTGTGTTTGCATACAAAATTTGGGGTTCCTAGCACCAAGTGGTAGCACCTCAAAGTCGGGTTGTAAAAAACACTTATAAACGCAAACGCGTCTAAACGCGGTATCACGTTTAGCTGCGTTTAGTCGCGTTTGGCGTCAGAAACGTGCAAAACTTTGGCGTCTGAACCCATTTTTTTGCTTCTGGAAAAACGAGGTTAAACGCAACTGCCTAAAAATGCCAAAAAATGAGACTGTGTACATGGAAACATAGGATAACATTGAATGGGTTCAGGGGCAGTTGAAAAAAGTGTCCAACTGCCTCTGAACACGAGTTTAACAGCATCTCGTGTGCATGAGGCCTTAGTGTAGAATTTATCTGTTACTTTTCCCATCAACCCACTTATGCAGAGAAGGTTGGCTTAAGAGGTCAGGAGTTGCATCCAAAGCTAACCTTCCATGCAAACCTGGCCTCACTGCTGCCTCCGGAGCACTTGGAATCCCACAAGGATACATTCCTTCAATAGACTGGACACATTCTCGTGTGATTTGGAGTGGCCAGCTATCACAGCAGGCAGTGGTGAGGCATGGTGATGTCACCTGCTCCTTTCAAAAGCACTGTAAACTGGTACCAAGGTAAGTGTTTTTAAATCTTTGTTTTGTAAAATCCTTATCTTTAAAGTTTTTTTTCAACCTTCGATTTGCCCAATGTGTGCTGTCCTAAGTAGTGCCTTCTTGGAGTATTTAAAGACATAGATGTCTCCTTGGTGTCCAAACATTTCCTTCAGCACTTGTTTTTTTTTTACGCTAGGAAGGTGATTGTTCTAAATTTGACCCAAACTGCAGTATTACATATAAGTTTATGGAAAACAATGATCACTCAAACAATACCGCTTTACAAACTCACATATGAGGCTAGGGGATGTCCGAGCACATTTTACAAGATCTAGGGCCCTTGGTTGGATACCAACGATTCCATGCTCTCAATGAGTCCCTGCTGTGTTTTATTACCCTTTTTAGCAGTATTAGGGTATTTTGCCATTTCCTTTGTCCTCACAGTGTTCAGGGGAATTGCAACCACAGGTTTGGGAAAGTAGTTCTTTTCCCAGGGTTGTATTTTTTTTTTTTTTTAGTTATTGTTTTGTTTGAAGCTATAAACTGTATATGTCTACATATACAATCATTTGGGCCTATTGGCTGGTTGTAGATTTATTCTTGAATCTTATTGTGCATATCATTTATTGTGTTGACCAATACCTGTGTTTACTTATGCATAATGTGATGGCCTATTTTTCTGAATGTATGTTTATCTGCAATTTATTCTCAATAAAAATAAAAAGTTTATTTCACCATGACAGTTGATCTTCCTTTCTTTATGGAAGGTCTGCTTTAAAGAGACAGTTACTTGTCCTTGAATATGTAAAATGAGTGTCTCCTTAAATCAGTAAAATTGTGACACAGAGGTAGGTGAACTAAACATAAGTCAACCCATCTTATCACTAATATGCCCCGTACACACGGTCGGATTTTCAGATGGAAAATGTCCGATCGGAGCGTGTTGTCGGAAATTCCGACCGTGTGTGGGCTCCATCGGATATTTTCCATCGGATTTTCCGACACACAAAGTTTGAGAGCAGGCTATAAAATTTTCCGACAACAAAATCCGTTGTGGGAAATTTCGATCGTGTGTACACAAATCCGATGGACAAAGTGCCACGCATGCTCAGAATAAATAAAGAGATGAAAGCTATTGGCCACTGCCCCGTTTATAGTCCCGATGTACGTGTTTTACGTCACCTCGTTCAGAACGATCGGATTTTCCGACAACTTTGTGTGACCGTGTGTATGCAAGACAAGTTGGAGCCAACATCCGTCGGAAAAAAATCCTAGGATTTTGTTGTCGGAATGTCCGAACAAAGTCCGACCGTGTGTACGGGGCATTAGGCTATAAGGTGAACTAGGAAAAAAATAATTTTAGTTCCTACACTTTGGCACTACTTTTTAAATGCATTTTTGCATAGACAACACCCCTATGGACTTTATGTTTAAAGTTCTCCACAAAATATCCTGCAGTTTTTTTTGTCACAATCCATAAATTTATGTAGGTGTGAACCAAAAAATGAAAATCTTATGGTGCTGGTTTTGCTTGTAACTTTATTTCTATTCATTTTAGCAACACAAAAATATCTCTCAAACTGACATTTAGACACCTGCGTAACATTCAAGACAGGTATTGGTGCACTGGTATACTCCAGGGTGAATGTAGACCATGAAATATGGCAAAGTTGTAGAAAATACCCTTCAACTTTGCAGATTGGCACCAAACAATATTAACCATACACATTGTAAATCTTTTAAAACTGAGAAGTTGTATTGTTTAAAATTTTCAGTAAGCACTGTGTATTCAAAGAAAGCACACTTTGCCACAAGTTGGCTTAAATGACTCAAAATGCAACCCCATAGGCGCATGCGCGGACTCCTCCAAGATGGCCGCTTGAGCCCGGAGCTCTGCACTGCCCTGACCACCCGGCGCACATAGCGGGCGAACCGGGACCCCGTGGGCCACGACACCCACCTCAAGGCTGACAGGAAGTGCTGGGGAACAACCCTATGCTGGCCGGATCGTCCAGGAAGGACCTGGAGCCTCTATTCAGAGCATCGGCGGAGCGGGCCGAATCCAAGATGGCGGGCGCCATGCTGCACGGCGCACAGACAGCTGCAGAGAGCCCAGGAGAAAAACTTTCATATGCCGCAGTGACCCGCTCCCTCTCCTCTGGGACCCCAGTGAATACTCCTCAACATCTGACTCAGTTCACGGCCCTCTCAGAGCACCTTGCAGAACATCCCTTGACACCCCCCTTGCAGCCTCCCTCCCCTCACATTACAACAGGGCCTGAAATGGCGCTCACTCCAGCCCACTCTATCCTCACAGCCCCTGACCTCTTCTCCCAGTTATCAGCTTTGCTGGATAGAGGTCTGGCCCAAACTGCAGCCAAAATAACGGGCGACATTAGAGAGGACTTCCAGGCCCTGGGCTCCAGGATGGAGGCGATTGAAGATAAACTTGACCAGACCATCTCTAGAACCAGGCAGAACTCCAACCACATACAGGTCCTACAAGACCAACTGGACATTGCTCTCTCACGCATTGATGACCTTGAAAACAGGTCCAGAAGGGAAAACTTTAGACTTAGAGGTCTCCCAGAATCTATAACCGATTCCACGATGGCGGTCCAAGACTTCATTAAACAACTTATCCCTGACATCCCTCCACATAAGTTGGAAATTGACCACGCTCACAGGACATTAGGACCGCCGAGGAAAGATGGCCTCCCCAGAGATATTGTGGTCAAGCCACACTACTTCTCGGTTAAAGAAGAGGTGATGAAAAAGTGCAGATACCAACAGCCCCTCACGTGCAGAGGCCACGCCGTACAAGTCTTTGCAGACATTTCACCTAACACAATACAAAAAAGGAGGGCGTTGAAGCCCCTACTCTCGGTGTTGGCGCAAAACGAAATCAAATATAAATGGGCCTTCCCATTTGCACTCAAGTTTGATCACAGAGGCAAAACCTACTCTTTCCACAGCCTCCAAGAAGGAGAACGGATCCTGTTAGACCTCCGCCTCATCTCGCAAGAGTCAGCAATGGACTTCAACAATTCTGCGGCGGGGTCATACAAACGCCCATCCCCTGCAAGCCCCTTGCAACCCCTGTGGGAAAAACCTAAATACAAGCGCCCCAAGGAAGCCAAACCTCCATGAGTCCTCGAGTCAAGAAGATGTTTGATGGACTATCCCTGATCTCTTTTTCCCTTTGTAGACTCCCACACGAACTCGATTGACTTTTCCTTTTTTTTCTTTTTTATTGCTGGTTTGGTTTTCCCTTTGGTTATCCCAGCATTAGATGGTCTATGCTAGAGATTTTCTTTATTTTTAGCCGGGAGGGGGGGGGGGGGGGGGAGGGAGGGGAAGTTATGTGCCCTTTTTCTTCTCCCCCCCCCCCTCAGTCCTCTATATCTTCTCCTAATAAGAAAACCACACTCAAATATTTCTGTCCCAGGATGGTCCCTTGGGGGTAATCCTATTGGGACTTACCTGGAGCTAGGTATTTTAATGACAACCAACACGATCCTTAACACTACTTTATGACTCAGGTCTCCAAGGCACAGGGTAACAGAGTGTGAACTCATGACTCCTCCTTAAGTTGTGCCTTGGACACAAAAATGAGTTTCATTTTGCATGGGCTATAGCCCAGGGAGCCCTCCTCATCCACTCGGAAATGTATCCTGGGTGGGAGGGGAGGAAGGTGGGAAAAAAGGGTGGACGGGGTCCCCTTCGGTTCCCCAGGTCGGACTAGATCCGATCAGCAGTTTTATTGTTCAGTATTTAACTAAGGTGCGCCGAGGTCGCGGCAGTTACGCTGCACCTCCATTAATCCCAAGGACCAGGTGATATTGGTCTCCTGGGTTAGGAATCCACCCTGTCAGCGGGGTCTGGACATTTCCTCCACTGTGAAGAGCGGTGTGCTCTGTTGCCATCACTGTTCACACAAGTCCCGAGAGGACTTGACCTTCCCCTCTTCCCCTCTTCCTATGATCTCTTCTCTACTATCTTCTCTAACGATCTATTTTCTTGTAGTTGGCTGTCTGCTGGGTTATACCCACTCCCCCAGTAAGAAGCGAAAGGATGTCTTAATGGTCCCAACTTCGGTTTCCACTCTCCAACTGGAACAGGTAAGCGCCGAGGGATGGGGGATAGGTTCCCTACTTCTGCTTCATGGCTGTCACTGACAATCTGACCTCCCTATTAAGGGTGGCCACACACAATACCCAAGGGCTGAACTCTCCTTCTAAACGAAGGAAAGTACTTGATTTTATGAAATCCCGCAAGATTGATCTTCTATTTCTCCAAGAAACCCACTTCCCGATCCGGTACAAACCTAACTTTATCCACTCTCAGTTTCCATTGTTTTATCTAGCTAATGCGGAAGATAAGACCAGAGGGGTTGCTATCCTTATATCTAAAAACTGCAGATTCACGCTACATAAGGTTCAACGAGATCCAGAGGGTAGGTACATCCTAGTTAAGGGTTCCGTAGAGGGCAGACTATATTCCCTGGTATCTTACTACGCCCCTAACACAGGACAGCAAAAAATTTTTAGCTCAATGTTTAAGACACTCGGACCAATGCTTGAAGGCTCTGTAATTTTTGGGGGAGACTCCAATGTGGCCTTCGACCAGGGACTAGACAAATCTAAACCCCCAGCCGCCCAAAACATCCGTCCAACTAAAACTAGCTCGAAAATAGCTAAACTGTTTTATTCACAAGGACTCACTGACATTTGGAGGGGATTAAATCCCACCAAAAAAGATTACACTCATTTCTCCCATGCCCACCAATCCTATGCTCGTATAGACCATCTGCTAGTCTCGAATGACTTGATCCCGGCAGCCCAAAGATCACAAATTACTGACGCGGTCTGGTCGGATCACTCCTTGTTAAGTGTTATGTTAAATAACCAAACCCCACACCACAAATACAACCTTTGGAGACTAAAAGAAAACATCCTTTCTGACCCCGCCTGGAAAGTAGAAATTGAAAAGGCCATCACGGAATATTTTAATCAAAATGACACGGCAGACGTCTCCGCGGAAACCTTATGGGCAGCTCATAAGGCCACAATAAGAGGGAAATTAATACAAATAGCAGCCAAAATTAAAAAAGAACACGGGATAGACATAGTCAACCTAGAAAAGAAATTCCAAAAATTATGTGCGGAGCACAAGAGAGACCCTGCTTTAGTACCCGTATCCCAATTGGATGCAGCACGTCTATAATTAAACTTAGCTCTTACAGCTAAAGCGAACAAAAGCCTATCATGGCTAGGAGCAAAATATTACTATCAGAAGGATAGGGCTGGGTCTCTCTTGGCGGCCCGTCTCTCCCCGCGCCCTCGCTCATATACCTTCCCCAAAATTAAAATAGCGGGCCAACCCCACACAACAAACCCATTGAAGGTCATGAAAGCCTTCCATGGATTTTATGCAGATCTATATAGCGAACATAAGGCAAGCAATCCCCAAACACTGACGAAATTTCTGAATAATCTCCCGATTCCTACCCTTTCGGCTGAGCACAGAGATAGACTCGAAGCTCCAGTTTCCGCCGCAGAAGTGATAGTGGTTATTAAAAATCTTAAGAGGCGGTCAGCTCCGGGCCCAGACGGCTTCTCCGTACCATACTATAAAACTTATGCAAATACCATAGCGCCTTATCTTGCTAGATTCATTAACTTCAAAACCAAGGGAGAGCCTCTGGACCCGCAAATGAACGCTGCTTTCATAACCGTAATACCGAAACCAGACAAAGACCAGGGTGAAGTATCCAACTATAGACCCATATCCCTGATCAATAACGATCTAAAAATTATGACTAAAATTATGGCAGACCGTTTGGCCTCCTTTATCGGTTCCTACATCCATAAGGACCAAGTGGGGTTTATCCCGGGAAGGCAAGGTCCTGACAAAATCAGAAGAACGGTGGATGTAGTCTCCCTCCTACAATCGGGCTGGGATGGTAGTGGGGCACAAAAGGGAATGTTGCTATCTCTAGATCTACAAAAAGCGTTTGACTCTGTGTCCTGGTCTTACCTATTCTCAATCATACAACAATGGGGTTTTGGCCCACGGTTCACAGGGTTACTACACTCCCTATACTCGAGCCCGGAAGCTAGAATCAAACTACAAGGACAACTCTCTGATCCTATTAAAATAGCTAGAGGAACCCGCCAAGGTTGCCCGCTCTCGCCACTGATTTTTGCGATAGCGATTGAATCATTGGCAATTGCTATACGCACTAATCCAGACATAGCGGGGGTGCACTGTGGGCCAAAAACACATAAATGCGGGCTATTTGCTGATGACCTCATTCTTTACATAACGTCACCAGTAACCTCCCTCCCAGTGCTATGTAAGCTCCTAGAAGACTTTGCACAGATCTCTGGATTATGTGTTAACTACTCCAAGTCTCAGGCACTTAATGTGTCCCTCCCGTCAGCTTTGGTGTCTCGGTTGCAGGAGGCGTTCCGCTTTTCTTGGAGCGAATCCAGCATTCGATACCTTGGAATCAATCTTACCACCAAATATAAACAGCTATACCAAGCAAATTACCCCCCCATTTACAAAAAATTAGAATCCGATCTCAAACACTGGTCCCCACACCACATTTCCTAGCTCGGTAAAATAAACTCTGTAAAAATTACTCTGCTACCGCGTCTCCTATATATTTTCAGAGCGCTCCCAATCGCTATACGGAAGGATCACCTCTCAGCATTCCAAAACAAGGTAGTAAAATTCATTTGGGGATCGAAGGGACATAGGCTCCCGAGAAACACCCTATTCGGCCCAAGAAAAAAGGGAGGACTGGGACTTCCAAATCTTTTTTGGTACTATCAGGCGGCTAGACTAGCACAGATATCAACAGTTTATGCCAAAACTGCCAGACCTGATTGGGTAGAAATGGAAAGACAGGCAGTACCAACATTTACAATTGACTTCCTCCTCTGGTGCCCTACAAAAGCTAGGTCCCCGGTCATGTCTCCCGCCTTATCACAATCTCTGACGATATGGGACACTCTCAGAAAATACCCTTCCTTGGTATCGCACAGCAAACCTCTATCGCACATTTTCCGTAACCCCGCGTTTCCCCCGGGTATGGACATAAAAGCCTTTCAGTGGTGGCTGGATAGGGGTATGTACCGGATCAGGAACTATTTTACCGCAGCGGGGCCGTTTTCCCTCAACCACTGCGTCAAACATCTGAGTCTCCCCAATTCGGAGAGGTTCAGGTTCTATCAAATTTCACACTTTCTCCAATCAATCTGGGTTGAGAAACCTGAACCACCGCAGTTCACCCCATACGAAATATGGTGTGGGGGACTCCTGGAGCAGAGGGGAGGAATATCCTTAATCTACTCTTCGCTTGCTGCTACAGATAAGAAAGCAACGTTCATGTTGGCATGGGAGAGGGATTTACAGGACACATGGGATCTAGATCACTGGCACACGGCATTCTTCCGATCATTCAAAGGCATCTATAACATATCCCTGATTGAAGCTAGCCTTAAGGTAATCACTAGATGGTACTTGACCCCCTCCCGGCTTGCTATGATGCATCCCGCGTTCTCCCCTCTCTGCTTTCGCGGATGTCACATGAAAGGTTCCATGATACATATATGGTGGGAATGCCCTAAAATCAGGACATTCTGGCAAAAAATATTTTACGCCATTTCCAAAATAACAGGTAAGACCATTCCCAAGTCTCCTCTAACAGCTCTTCTCAACCATCCCATTCCAGGGATCTCAAAATCATCACAGAAATTAGTATTTTTTGTTCTCCTGGGAGCCAAAATTACCCTTGCTAAAGCTTGGAAGAAGCCCTCAGTCTCTCTCATAGCAGCTAAACGGAAAGTGTCATGGATGATGGCTCAGGAGAAATTAGTAAGCTCGTTACTAGACACCTCAGCAAAGTTTGAGAAGATTTGGGATCCATGGTCCAAATACATAGGAATAAGGGAACATCCAAATTATTAGAAATAGACCCTTAATAGAAGTGGGGGCACCGAGCAGACAGCTAAACTCTTCCCTTATCTGCACTTCACCTCTCTCCTTCTTCCTCCTTCTTACTCCTCCCTCTTCTCTCCTTCCCCAACCCCCCCCCTCTTTCTTTGTTTTTTTTTTCTTCTCTTATTTCTCTCTCCCTGACTTTCCATACCTGGCAGGCATGAATAGAACTCACTCCCGCAGTGGGTACACACTGGAGTGAACTGTAGTAGAAAGTTTTACTTAGTAGTTTGTCCCTGAGGTTTACATATGAATAATAGCATCTTTATGCATCATGCCTAAACAGCGGCTGTGCCTCAGGGACTGTTATGTTATTTTAAGCTTGAAATGTTACCCGTTTGGCAAACTGTTTTTGCCACCAAGATCATTTGGTCAAGGTACCAAAATTTTCATTTATTTTTTTCTACTTCGCTAATGTCTCTTTTGGTCCACAGGTCATTAGTAAATGAAACCCATTCCGCTCTCCAGCGCAGTGTGCTCCCATGAAGGGGTGCTGGTGGTGGAATGGGATAGTCACCCAAGGCCCACCCATGATGGCCGCAATAACACGGATCCTGTAGGACCTGATATTAGATACTTCAGTTCACAGCTAGTTGATGATGTAACTCTAGTGTATAAGTTGTTACAATGCAAAACATATCACTGTAGCTATGATATGTACTTCTCCTTTTATTTTGCTTTACGATGTGACATACACCGGAAGCTTGTTCTTATAATTTGTTTTTCTGTCAAAATCTAATAAAAATCATTTAAAATAAAAATGCAACCCCATCCCCCTTAACCACTTGCCATCCGAGCCCATTCTGGCACACCGCTCCGACATGTAAAAATCATTTTTTTTGCTAGAAAATTACTCAGAACCCCCAAAAATGATATATATTTCTTTATCGTACATCATGGGACACAGAGCCTTAAGTAATTACTTAATGGGTTATGGGCCACCCTCAGGTGTTGACACTGGTATACCCAATACAGCAAGTTGACTCCCTTATATAACTCTAAAGTGTTGGTCACGAGTGAAGATGTGCTTTCAGGAGCTCCAGGAGGGATCCATGCTGGATTTAAAAAACCTCCACAACCACAACAGATCCATCCATGCCACTGCGTCCACAGGATGGTACCCGGGCCAAGAACGAGGTTTTGCCTGTAACACTTCTCTTTGAGGGCTGGACCCTAGGAACCAGGACTCTTTGGTCTTGCTACATTACATAAAGTTGTCCTGAGGGGTGCTATACAGGTCCAAAGGAGTGGAACCCCTATTAAAGGGGACCCGGTCTTTGAAGGTTTAACTACGCTGCCGCCTTGATGGGTGAAGTCTGGATCTGTCTGTTTTCAGCAGTATCATGCAGCGAGGAAAAGGTAAGAGAAAAGCTTAGGAACTGCAAAGTCCACCTATGTCTTTTCTTCCATATTTAACATTGTAATGCCTTAAAGTCTCCTCTAGAGGCAGTAAGAATACACATACCCTTTCAATCTGTACCACAACAGCATGTGTCCTAGCAGCTGGAAGGGGTTCTTTATTCCTCTCCCCCCAATTGGGAAAACAGAGTGGCTGGGGGTACATGTATTGTGGTACATGTACCCCCAGCATCCTTGTGGTCAGCATCCTTGTGAAAGCACAGGGTGCACAGGCAATCAGGTTTACACCTGAGACAGCTTAAAAGCTGATGCTCTGATAACTAAATGTCTCTACCAGAGCAGCTGAAGCAAGAGCTGTCACAGGACACAGAAGCGGCGGAGCATGTGAGGGGTGTACACAGGCATTTTCAGTACAGGAAAAGACATTATTGTTTAGCATCAGATTAATCTATGCTGCCATTGTTTTTTCCTACTATTGTTCAACAAATAGAACATTTCTTAGAGTGCCTCTGCTTTTGTGCTTAGCACTATCGCTTCCAAGGTTACTACTAAGGCACCAAAAGCTCAACCCCCAGGCGCTGGGAACTCCAGTGTGCTTCTCACACTTCAGCCCCTGTATACTTGACTGAAGATGCATTTTCCTCTGCCCTGCAGGGCTTAGAAGGAAGATTAGCGGCTTTAATCGCATCCTCCATCCAAGGTGATAGGAAGCATGCTAGATCCCTCTCTTCCACTCCAAACCCTTTACCAAGGGAACAGTGGGGACAGGATGAGTTATTACCCTCAGACGATCGAGAGGAAAAACAAGCCGATTATTCCTCTGCGGGGGAAACAACAGTTGATGATTCAGCTTCACAATCTGAGGTACAAATCCTTATGGAAATGATTCGCTCTACTTGCATGCTACCCCTAACAGAGTTAGCTGAAAGTCCGGTTTCCTCCTTGGGTTCTTTGAAACCTTTACAGCCTTTGCATGCCTTTTCTGTCCATGCATTACTAGAAAAGCTTATTTATGCTGAATGGGATCATCTGGATAAGCAGTTTCTCCCTCCAAAGAGATTCTCAGTTCTCTATACCATGGAGGAAAAATTCACCAAAAAATGGAAGGTTCCAGCAGCTGACGCTGCTATTTCCAGTGTGAATAAAAGTCTAACTTGTCCAGTAGACAATGCACCAATGCTTAAAGATCCAACAGATAAGAAGTTGGAATTCCTGTTAAAATCCTCTTTTTCCTTGGCAGGGACCGTTACTCAGCCTGCAGTTGCTGCAATAGGCATCTGTCAGTCCTTAAAGGACAAGTTCACAGAGGCTCTTAAAGAGGTCCCTGCACAACAGGCCCATGAGTTGGCCGAATTACCAAAGGCATTATGTTTTTCCATAGACGCTATAAAAGATTCTATTCACCAGGCATTCCACCTTGTGCTAATACACCTGCGTAGAACCAGAACCCTTTGGTTAAAAGATTGGTCAGCCGAAGCACCTTGCAAAAAGCTTCTGACTAGTTTCCCTTTTCATGGGGAGTGACTATTTGGCGATGATTTGGATAAATACATCCAGACGATTTCTAGTGGAAAGAGTATTCTTTTGCCAGTCAAAAGAAAGTATAAACGTCCTTCATTTAAGCTGGCTTTTTCTCCTGCGCCAGGGGCATCCGCCTCTAGGCAGTGGCGATGGCCTCGGCTGTCAGACTCTAGAGGAAAACCTCAGGGTCAGACCCAGGCACAAAAGAAGACCTGGGGCCGCAAATCTGCAAAGCAGAATACTAAAGCCTCATCATGAAGAGGCGTCCCCCCTCACCAGAGTGGGGGGAAGACTTCTGAAATACTCAGAAGTTTGTCAAAGAGAAATTTAGGACAGATGGGTTCTCTCCACTGTCTCTCTAGGATACAAACTAGAATTTTGTGAGTTTCCACCGTCTCGTTTTCTGAGATCAAACGTTCCCAAGGATCCAGGGAAAAGGCAATCCCTGTTTCAAGCATTAGACCGATTATTGGCTCAGGGGGTGATCATACAGATCCCCACAGAAGAGCAAGGTTTGGGGTTTTATTCAAACCTGTTTACAGTACCAAAACCAAATGGGGGTGTCAGACCCGTTCTAGATCTAAATCAGTTCCTGAAGATCCGCTCCTTTCGCATGGAGTCAATCAAGTCAGTAGTTTCCATCCTACAAGGAAGAGAACTTCTGGCATCCATCGACATCAGAGATGCATATCTGCATGTCCCTATATTTCCTGCTCACCAGAGGTTTCTGCGGTTCAAAGTAGAACAACAGCACTTTCAGTTTGTAGCCTTGCCCTTCGGGCTAACTACAGCACCCCCCCGGTGTTCACAGAAGTGCTGGCCCCATCTCTAGCCAGGCTAAGGGAACAGGGCATAACAGTCTTGGCGTACCTAGATGATCTATTGTTAATAGACCAGTCAGTGGCTCGCTTGGAGCAAAGTGTACGCATTACAACCAGTTACCTGGAAAGTCTGGGTTGGATTCTCAACCTAGAAAAGTCCTCCTTAAAACCACTAAGAAAGCTGGAGTATTTGGGCCTGATCATAGACACAGCCCAAAAAAGGGTGTTCTTGCCTCCGGCAAAGATCAGCTCTATACGAGAGCTGGTGCGGATGGTTAGGTTAAAAAGAAATCCCTCATTTCTGCATAAGGTTGTTAGGAAAGATGGTAGCTTTATTTGAAGCAGTTCCCTATGCCCAGTTCCATTCGAGACTGTTGCAAAACAGTATCCTGTCTGCTTGGAACAGAACGATCCAAGCTTTGGACTTGCCAATGCGGCTGTCCCTAAGAGTGTCCCAAAGCCTCTGTTGGTTACTAACCCAGAATCTGCTGAAAGGAAAATCCCTTAGACCAATTATCTGGAAAGTAGTAACGACAGATGCCAGCCTTTCAGGCTGGAGAGCAGTACTAGAGAAGACGACTGTCCAGGGACAGTGGTCAAGAACCAAAAGAGCCTTGTCCATCAACATCCTAGAGATTCGGGCAGTGCATCTGGCTCTGGAAACCTGGACCTCCAGGTTAAAGAACTGTCCTGTCAGGATCCAATCCGACAATGCCACGGCTGTGGCCTATATCAATCACCAAAGGGGCACCAAGAGTCTCTCAGCTCAGCGAGAGGTGAACCATATTCTAACTTGGGCAGAAAAGAATGTCCCATGCCTATCGGCAGTTTTCATTCCGGGAGTAGAGAATTGGCAGGCAGACTACTTGTTTTTCGAGCTGTTTGCCAAAGATGGGTGACTCCGGAAAGAGATCTTCTAGCGTCCAGATTCAACATGAAGTTAGTCAACTTTATGTCCAGGACAAGGGAATCACTCGCATGCAGAACAGATGCGCTGGTAACCCCGTGGGATCAGTTCTCACTGAACTATGCATTCCCCCTATTCAGTTGCTACCACGACTTCCTTGCAGGATCAAGCTGGAAAGAAAGCCGGTAATTCTGGTAGCACCAGCATGGCCCAGAAGGTCATGGTACGCAGAAATCGTAAAGATGGCAGTGGAGCCTCCATGGCCCCTCCCACTAAGGCCAGACCTGCTCTCACAGGGGCTGATATTTCATCATACTTTACGAGCGCTAAATTTAACGGCCTGGCTATTGAAACCCACATTCTGAAGAAACATGGGCTTTCCGGGTCAGTTATTTCTACTTTGATTAGTGCAAGGAAACCAGCTTCCAGAACTATACATTATAGAGTTTGGAAGGCTTATCTTTCCTGGTGGTACCCTCGGAGATATATCATAGGCAGAATTCTTGCCTTTCTACAATTAGGCGTAGAGATGAAGTTGGCCCCGAGTACTATTAAGGGTCAAGTCTCAGCCTTATCGATTTTATTTCAAAGACCGCTTGCTATGCATTCTTTAGTCCGGTGTTTTATGCAAGGGGTGATGCGGATTAATCCGCCAGTTAAATCACCTTTGAGCCCTTGGGACTTAAATTTAGTTTTGTCAGTATTACAAAAAGAGCCATTTGAACAGATACAGCATATTCCCTTAGTCCTTCTGATAAGGAAGCTGGTATTTTTGGTTGCTATATCCTCAGCAAGGAGAGTTTCGGAATTGGCTTTCTTGTAAAGAGCCATATTTGATTATTCATGAGGACAGAGTGGTGTTACGCCCTCGTCCAGGCTTTTTGCCAAAAATTGTTTTAGGTTTTCACCTGAAACAAGATATTGTCCTGCCATCGTTTTTTCCAAAACCATGTTCCAAGGAAGAAAAGTCACTACATTGTCTTGATGTGGTGAGAGCAGTGAAAATCTATTTAAAGGCAACTGCTCGGATTCGTAAGACTGATGTCTTATTTATTCTGCCAGAGGGTCCTAAGAAAGGACAAGCAGCGTCGAAATCCACTGTCGCTAAATGGATTCAACAAGTGATAATTCAAGCTTATGATTTAAAGGGTAAAATTCCCCCGTTTCAAGTTAAGGCGCATTCTACCAGGTCGGTTAGTGCTTCTTGGGCAGTGCGTCATCAGGCCTCCATGTCTCAGATCTGCAAGGCTGCAACTTGGTCTTCAGTGCATACAGTCACAACGTTTTATCAAGTGGATGTAAGGAGGAATGAGGATATCGCCTTCAGGCGCAGTGTGCTGCAGGCAGCAGTATAAGTCCTCAGTTCTGGGGGTGCCCTACGGGTTGTGTCTCCCTCCCCTCAAGTAGCATTGCTATGGGACATCCCATTAAGTAATTACTTAAGGCTCTGTGTCCCATGATGTACGATAAAGAAAATAGGATTTTTATAACAGCTTACCTGTAAAATCCTTTTCTAGGAGTACATCATGGGACATAGAGGTCCCGCCCCTCTTTTATGGGGTTTAAGTATATTGCTTTGCTACAAAAACTGAGGTACTCCTGGAAGGAGGAGGGGTTATATAGGGAGTCAACTGTATACCAGTGTCAACACCTGAAGGTGGCCCATAACCCATTAAGTAATTACTTAAGCCTCTGTGTCCCATGATGTACTCCAAGAAAAGGATTTTACAGGTAAGCTGTTATAAAAATCCTATTTTTTTTGCAGAGACACTAGGGAATAAAATGGCGGTCATTGCAACTTTTTATGTCACATGGTATTTGCGCAGCAACTTTTCAAACGCTTTTTTGTTTTTTGGAAAAAAAAATATCAATTTCAAGAATTAAAAAAAACAAAACACTAAAGTTAGCCCAATTTTGTTTGTATAATATGATAGATGATGTTATGCCGAGTAAATAGATACCTAACATGTTATGCTTTAAAATTGTGCACACTCGTGGAATGGCACCAATCTCCATAAGCGACACTAAAAAAATATTTACAGGTTACCCGTTTAAAGTTACAGAGGAGCTCGTGGGATAGCATTGTTTCTGTCATGCTAACGTTCACGGTGATTCCTCACATGTGTGGATTGAACTCCACACATGTGAGGAATCACAGCAAACGTTAGCATGTGTGGATTGAACTCCGTTTACATATGTGGGCGCAATATACTTATGCGTTCGCTTCTGGTTGCAGGGACGGGGGTATTTTAAATTTTTATTTTTTATTGTTTATTTCATTTTATTTTTTTTTATTTTTACACTTTCCCTTTAGAAAAATGTTTTTATGTTGATCATTTTGATTCCTATTACAAGGAATGTAAACATGTGATATGTGACTTATAATAGGAATAGGGCATGACGGGTCCTCTTTACGGAGTGATATGGCGTCAATAAGACTTCACAGCTCTCCTCCAGGCTGGAAAGCCTGAGATAAAAAAAAAAAAAAAAAAAAAGTTACAATCTCGGTTTTCCAGCCGGGTGCACGGCAATATTTACAACTGCCAGACCGGACATGACATCATAACATTGCGCCTGGGCCTCCAAAAGTCTTGGAGACTGCCGGGGACCATCTGGTTACCGGTATTCTCTATGGTGAACTTCCACCGGTAATGAATTTCTTCTCCGGCTCGCCAATTGCACAGGGCCGAGCCGATAGAAGCACAGGAGGATGGTGGTGGGGGGATGTACCCTCCCACCACCTATAAGAACAATCAAGCAGCTGAACTGCTGCTATGATTGTTCTTACAGTGCAGGGAATCTCCAGCTGAAAAGATCAATACCGGGATGATGCCTGTATAGGTGCAGGCATCATTCCGGTATAGCCACTGAAACGGGAGGACATCCATGTAACCAAAAAAAAAAAGAAAATCTTATGGTTCTGGTTTTGCTTGTAACTTTCTATTCATTTTAGCAGCACAAAATATCTCTCAAACTGACATTTAGACATGTGCGTAACATTTGAGACAGGTATTGGTGCATTAATATATTCAAGGGTGAATGCAGACCATTAAATATGGTTCTCCACCTCTTGAAGCATAACTGAAAAACTCCAAGAGATCGGGGGGGCGTGACCGGATGCGGGAGTGAGAGGAGGGGTGAGCGAACTTCCCCCAGCCCGATGCCTCCGTGTACGTAGGAAAACATTCCAGCGCCTCCGACCTGGCTGCGAGCGCTCTCTCCCCCTACAGAACCCGGTGCCTATCCAGCTGCTCGGCCCCCCCTGCCCCTGCCTCCCCTGGAGCGTGACGCCGGAATACTAGCCCAGCCGCTCGGGAGAAGCTGTGCACCTGATCCTTTGGAGTGGAGAGGAGGAGCCTTGGCTCCCCGTTTGGGGCGGTTGTCTGGACGACGGCTTCGGCTTCGGCACTAGAGGAAGGAGACGGCGGGGATGGCGCGTGCTCTCAGAGAAAGGAGCCACTAATAGGAGCGTCCCTGTGCTGCCCAGGTACCCGGCAGCGTTAAGGTACCAGCTTTTGTGGCCATACTAGCGGGTGTACTAGAAGTGGACTGTCTCTCCCCTCTCCCCAGGGATTAGCCTAACGTCGCGGACGAAGGGGGAGCGGAGGCACAGGTGAGCCCAGGCAGCCTGATATATTACCATTCTGTGACCTGTCTTGAGCTCAGGCTGGCTTAAGCAACCTGCTGCACTATTACACAGCGATTTGTGCATACTCGGGAAAAGTTATTTTTGATGGTTGGTGGAGGGCTATATTAATAAGGGATACTACTGAGTCTGTGACAGCACTGAGTGAAGAGAAGAGGAGTAGGGGAAGAGATAGGAGAGGGGGGGGGGGGAAATACTAACCCCACGAGCGGCCAAACCCTTTTATACATTCCCCCGGCTCATACAACAAGCCATGACTAGGAAAAAGGGAGAGGAACTACAACAACAGGACAACACTGGCTCCCAAATGACCCGTACTTCAAAAGAAAAGGCGAATCAGGCAGCAGTCGCAGCAGCGGCCAAACTGGAAAAATTTGCTCACCCCTCCACTTCATCACCATCTAAAAACACTCAGCAGCAGCAGGACAGGTCGCAAGTAGGGGGCTCAGGGGACAGAAAGAGCCTAGGAAAAGGACCAACTGTAATGCATACAACGAAAACGGCGACTAGTAAAGGCACTATGGGTGACCCCGCGGGATTAGCAACCAGTAATGCCGCTGCACAAAACGCACCAGCAGAGGGTGAACCCACGCTGAAAGACGTTCTATGTGCTGTCAATTCCTGTAAAGCCTCCTTAAACGACCTGAGTGACCAGCTGACGGGACTAAAGGAAGAGATAATTAGGGTAAGCCAAGAACTGCAAAGGGCTATAACTAGAACATCTGAACTGGAGGAGAGAGTAAGCCAGGTTGAGGACGACTTAACCCCACTGAAACAAGATCTCAAGTCACTAAAAACGCAGATGGGACTATATAAAGCGAAAATGGAGGAAATCGAAAATAGGTCCCGTAGGAATAATGTGAGAGTGGTAGGCCTACCGGAGTGGTGTGAGGGTCCCCACCCCGAGGAGTTCTTGGAGAAGTGGCTTAGGGGTATATTTGGGACGGAAACTTTCTCTCATCTTTTTGCCATTGAGAGAGCCCACAGAGTGCCAACTAGGGCCCCGCCATCAGGGGGGTACCCTAGGCCAATAATAATGAAGCTTTTTAACTATAGAGATAAGGTAACATTGATGCGCAGGGCCAGAGAACTGGGGGATATTCTGTACAACGGAGTTAAGATCTCATTTTTTCCTGATTATTCCCCAGACCTCCAGAAACGAAGGGCTGAATTTAGGGATATTAAGCGTAACTTACGGACTTATAATATAGAATACGCCCTGCTATACCCTGCACGGCTACGCATCACTGCCTTAGGATCTACCCATTTCTTCGATACAACAGTAGGGGCAACAAAATGGCTGGAAGACAACAAAACGGGCCTACAGAGTTAAGGGTTAAATAAGGTTATCTATACCTGGACAGGAAAGGAGGAAAATGCAACTTTTTCTTTTTTTGATTTTTTTTTCATTTTTTATCTCTTTTTTCTTCTTTTTCTTCCTCATAGTAATTAGCAGACGACGCGGGGGTGGGGGGCTGGGGGGGGCACGAGAGTGGAAGTACGGATGAAGGATGCGATTCCACTAGCTGTGTATGTTGTTTTGTGGGCTTGGAAGTGGGTCGTGGGTGGGGGGGCGGGGGGGATGAGAGTGGTAGCGAGTCACAATGTATTTTTTCATCATGTGTGGGGAGTCACTTCTTGTATGGTTGGGAGGGGGGAATAGGGTCACAAGTGCAGCCCCCAGGGCTAGCCTAATTAGGCAGGGGGGGGGTTACGAACAAGGGTGGGAAGAAGGGGGGGGGATAAAGTTGAAGGTGGGCGGGAAGGGGGGTTTATAGTGAGTCATAGGGATAGGCAATGGCGCAAACGCAAGGCACATACAGTTATGAAGAGTTGGTTTATAAAAACAAATGCAATGTATATTAGCACAAATGAGCTTGGTTCCCACAAATGCACAAATGAACTTTTTCTCTTTTTTTTTCTTTTCTTTTTCCCGTTTCTCCTTTTTAGATGCCTTTTAAAACGTTAAGGATAGGCTCCTGGAACATCAGGGGCATGGGTGATCCTGCCAAAAGGGCAGCAGTATTTTTGGCAATGGAAGCTCACGGCGTTGAACTGGCTTGTCTGCAGGAAACCCACCTTACTAATGATACTAAATTACAGGTTCGAAACCACAAATTCCAAGAACAGTATCACTCAGTTCACACCTCATACTCAAGAGGGGTGAGCATATTGGTGGGGAGAGGTATCTCGTTTTCCTGCAGGGAAGCCAGAATAGACGCGTTGGGTCGCTATGTCTTCCTGAGCTGCGTTGTGGAAAATCAGCCCCTGATGTTAGCAAATATTTACATCCCCCCCCGTTTAAAACAGAGACCATTTTGGACCTGCTGGAGTTTGTGGAAAGCAAAGTAGACGTACCGATTATACTAGTGGGGGATTTTAATACAGTTCTGGACAGTAAATTGGATCGGTTCCCGCCCATGAACCGGGCGGAAAGGCTATCAGAGGGCCGCTTAGGCCAACTTCTGGAGGAGGTTGGGTGGTGCGATCTATGGAGATCCCACAGCCCAAACATCCGACAGTACTCCTGTTACTCAGGGGCACACTCTACTCTCTCGCGCATAGACATGGCGGTAGGCAATAGGGATGCTATGCAATTAATAGGGAATATAGAGTACAAGCCGAGGGGTATCTCAGATCACTCTCCCTTGATCCTGACTCTGAACCTAACTGCTAAATCTAGCTGTAAAAGGTGGACAATAAAACCATTATGGTTGGACTTAATAAGCAGCTCAGTAGAAGTAACCTCTAAATTAAAAGAGTTTGTAACGTTTAACTCAGGTTCAGCCCCTGTGGGGGTAGTGTGGGACACTTTAAAAGCGTTCCTTAGGGGACTACTACACCAGCAGGTTGTCATAGCTAAGAAAACGTCAAGGGAATGGGAGGAGAGGGCTAGTAGGGAAGCTATGGAATCAGAAGCACAATACGTGGCGGACCCAACCCCGAAAAACAGGCAGTATGGCTCAGTAGACAACAAGAGTATAGAGAAGTAATCAATAGAAGAGTAGAAAACAAAAGACTCTTCCAGAAGCAAAATTATTTTGGTGAAGGGGAGAAAGTGGGCCGGATGCTGGCACTTATAACTAAATCTAACCTATCCCCATCGGCCATTTTCTCAATTAAGACACCGCCTGGAGAAATTACTTCCGACCCCGCCAAGGTCCTAGAGACTTTCTCAACGTTCTACAGGGATCTGTACAGGTCGCGCAGGGGGTCGGACCGGCGCGTTATGAACGGGTTTATAGAAGGGGTAGAGCTGCCTGTGCTCTCGGAAAGGGACAGGAGTGAGATGGATTCTCCCCTGACCCTGGAGGAGCTGCAAAAGGCTGTTGCGGAACTGTCAGGCCAGAAATCTCCAGGCCCGGATGGCTTGCCATTGGAGATCTATAGAAAGTATGGGGAGGTGCTACTTCCGGAGCTCCTAAAAGTACTGGAGCAGTCGATCAAGGACGGAAGGCTACCCCTGTCGATGTTCGAGGCCGATATAGTGGTGATACCAAAGGAGGGGAAAGATTTATCGGAAGTCTCTTCATATAGACCAATATCATTACTGTGTTCGGACGTCAAGATTGTTGCAAGGGTGCTGGCATCTAGATTAAATAAATGCATTACAAAACTCGTGCATCCAGACCAATCGGGGTTTATCCCCGGTCGGTCTACTAGTACCAATATTAGAAGGGCCTACTTGAACCTTCAGGCACCGGCGGAGAATGCGGGGTCTAGAGCCATATTGTCCTTGGACACCGCCAAGGCTTTTGATAGCCTGGAGTGGGAATATCTTTGGTGGGTCCTGGAGAGGTTTGGATTTGGCCCCGTATTCACCAGCTGGTTAAAAATCCTATACAACCATCCAAAGGCAAGACTCAAGGTAAACAATGATTACTCGGAAAGCTTCCCCCTCGAAAGAGGAACTAGGCAGGGTTGCCCCTTGTCCCCTTTGTTGTTTGTCTTGGCTATGGAGCCATTGGCGGGAGCGGTGAGATCATCAGCCGAACTGCAGGGCTTTCATAGGAAAGGTGAGGAAGAGAGAATAGGGCTTTTTGCGGACGATGTTTTATTGTTCCTTGGGGACACGATCTCCTCATTAGAGAAAGTAGTCCATTTGGTGGAGGACTTTGGTAAATTCTCAGGTCTGACCATTAACTGGGAGAAATCATCGCTCCTGCCGGTCGACCCATTGGCCAGCCCTATTCCAACGAGCCTACCTCAATTAAGAGTCACGGGGAAAATGAAGTACCTTGGCGTTGTGTTGTCCAGGGACCCCGGCGCGTTCATTGAGGACAATTTGGTCCCTCTTCTATTGAAATTTTAAAAAAAATGCAACATCTGGTGTAGACTCCCTCTTTCTGCAGCGGGTCGGGCCAACTTGATTAAAATGGTATGGCTGCCTCAGTTGTTATATCTGCTCCACAATTCCCCAGTGTGGATTGGGGAGAAGCGGTTCCAAAGAATTCAATCCCTTTTCAGGGAATTAATTTGGAAAAAAGGGCAGGCCAGGATAGGCCTACAAAAACTGCAGTGTCCCGTTACGGAGGGGGGATTGGGGATCCCCCACCCGTTTACCTATTTTTTGGCGGCCCAGCTACAACAACTTGGTGGATGTGCCACTGATGGAGGGGGAGGTAAGAGCGTCCAAATCATTTTACAGGGAAGCCCTCATAGTTCATTAGTTGAAGCACTGGAGGCAGATTCGCTACAACGAGAGATCCCAACACTTAAAATGATCACTAAGGTCTGGCAGGCAGCCAAGCGAACAATGGGGTACAAGGGAATCTCAGAATACTCACCAATTTGGAACAATAGGTTCCTGCAGGAATTACTACCAGTTGATAGGAACAAGTTGTGGGAAAGGAGCGGGATACGCCGGCTGACGCAGCTATACGAGGGGGACACCCTGAAACCCTTCGAGGAATTGAGGCATGAATATGGGTTGCCAAACCGAGTATTTTATAGCTACTTACAGATTAGACATGCCTTGAGCAAACAGTTCGGAAGGCAACCCCCCATATGGTGCAAGATCCCATTATTACAAACAATAATAAAATCAGAGACCTCTAAGGGGTTAATCACAGTGATATACACCCAATTAATAAAGAAAATAAATACACAGGTAGGTTTCTCCGGGGGCAGGGACAGGTGGGCGGCTGACGTGGGGGAAATTACGGACACACAGTGGAAAAGGATTCTGGAACTTGGACCAGAGGTGTCGGTCTCTCCCTCGCAAAAAGCCTCTCACCTGATGCTGCTGCACAGATCCTACTATACACCGAAAAAGCTTTTTATGTTCGGCCGTAGAATTAACGACGAGTGCCCCAGATGTAGAAACACAGGCGATTTAATTCACATGTTCAGGCCACATGTACTGGCCTGAGATTTTAAAGAGAATAAATACCACGTTTAAAACTAACTTAGAGCTAGATCCCAAGACTTGTGTGCTGGGACATGTTACTAATGGACTGAGAGACAGTAGTACGGTGGTAGCGGCAGCAAGATGCCTGTTCCAGGCCAGGAAACTAATTGCACAGTCTTGGCAGTCAAGAACTCCCCCCACCCCGGAAGATTGGATTAGAACTGTCAACTCCACAGTGTGGAGTGAAAGAACATTCTACACTAGGTCAGGCAACCATAATAAGTTTGCGAGAATGTGGAACCCGTGGATCCAAGCAATGCCCTGTCCGCCAGCAGTGTTACTTTAGCGTTGAACACACCTGCCCCCCCCATTAACGGGGCGAGGCTGAGCGAGTAGTAGCTTAGAGGTTAGAGCTGAGAGAGAATAATGTATTGAACTAATATTGGTCATTGTATGCGCTTTGGAAATATGAGGGCTTAACAAGGGGGGGTTAAAGGGGGGTGGGGGGGTTAAAGGGGGGTGGGGGGGTGGGTGCATTAGTGAGAGAAGTATCAATGCATAAACACGTACAATAGCAATACGTGGGTATGCGGCCAACCGGCTTTGAGAGGCAGGATGTAGGTTTTATACTTCGTATTGCAGCACTTCTATAACTATTGTAACATCGGGGGTTGGTTTAGCTTAAAGGTAGAGCTTACCAGTGAGCTGAGTCCACGCCAGATATGCAGTTTTAAGGGCTTGTAGGCCCACTTTTATTAAAGAAAGAAAATGTCCGATAACAGAAGAGTTGCCCACGCAGGGGTTTCAGCTTTCCACAGCAACAATGTAAGTTCAATCAAAAATACCAAGCCACCTGGCTCTCTTTAGCAGCACTGCTGCTCAGACTTATGCTTCAGCCCTCTCGGCTCTATAACAGAGTTCCTGTACACCCAGTACCTCAGCACTCTTTTCCAGCTTCCTTTTCCAGCCCACAGGCTTGGGCCCTCTGTCTACTCTGACAGACCTGTGCAGACATGCACACTTCTCCCTTGCTTGCCTGGACTCCTCGGGAGGGTGGAGCCCAGAACTATGGTCAGGTGTCTACAAATAGCCCAACACACACCTGACCATTCAATCTGCTGGTGGATCTCAAAATCTGGAGAAAGCTGCAAAAGCAGTTTTCTCCAGTCCACATTTATGCTCTGAAGCCTTGCCCCAAGCAAATGTGCATACCCTATGTCCACTTTAACCCCATTTTCATAGTGACAGGGACTCTCACTATTACACTATCTATATTCTGAAATGCATATGGTTATACAATACCTTAATTTAAAAAAAAAAAAAAAAAAATCTTCGAATAGCCACAATGATGTGACTGGATTAGAGACATATATGAATATCACTCTGAAAGCAGTCTCTGGATAAAGTTAACTGACGTGGCAAAAAAAAAAAAAAGACCATTAAATATGACAAAGTTGTAGAAAATACGCTTCAACTTCACAGATTGGCACCAAGCAAAATTAAACATACACATTGTAAATGTATCAAAACTGAGATGTTGTATTCATCTGAATTTTCAGTAGGCACTGTGTTATCAAAAAAAGTTAAAAAAGCAGCACACTTTGCCACAAGTTGGCTGAAATGACTCAAAATGCAACCCCATCCCCCTCAACGCCAAATAATGCCAAAAATTAACAATTCTACAAAAGATTCATTACAGCTCAAAAATCACCCTAAAATATGAAACAGTGGGGGTTATTTATGAAAGGCAAATCCATTTTGCACTACAAGTGCACTTTAAAGTGCAGTCGCTGTAGATCTGAGGGGGACATGCAAGGAAGATAAAAAAAAGAATTTTTGCTTGCACATGATGGGATGATAAAATCAGCAGAGCTTCCCCTAATTTCAGAGCTTTCCCCCAGATCTACAGCGACTGCACTTTCAAGTGCACTTGTAGTGCAGAGTGGATTTCCCTTTAGTAAATCAACCCCAGTGTCTTCACTCATCAGTCTCATCCCTATCACTGTCAACAGAGCTATTGTCCAATGTAGCTCTTTCCTCTTTTTCTTGGGAAACATTTGCACAATTTTTGCACTAACATAAATAAGTACAAGGCAGTCTTGCAGACATACAGGAACATCTTCCAGTCTCACATTTGCCTTTCTTGCAACTGCAGTGGACTACCTGCAACATACTTTCAGGGACAGGATTTTCAGATAGGCTGTCGGGTGCTGCCACTGCCATTCCTGGTAAGGGAAACCAGCAGTGAAGCTTTTCGGCGCCTCTGCGCATGCACAAAGCACGCTGCGCCTTCTAATTGGCCCGGCAGCGGAGGAAGGAGGAGGGGGGCCGAAATTCCTGAGGGATGGCGCCGTCTACGGAATTGGGGAACGGTACTGTCAAAAAAAGGTAGCCGTACCCCCTCTCCCCCCTGAAAAGTGGCAAATGTGTGTGTGTGTGTGTGTGTGTGTGTGTGTGTGTGTGTGTGGGGGGGGGGGGGGGGGGGGGGTGGATAAGTTAAAGTTCCACCTATAAGCGTAGCTCTGCTTTAAAGCAATAGCTGGGAAATTTTAAAAATCGCGCTACCCAAAATTAAACCAAAATCCATATAGTGATATATAAATGTGAATCAAAAGCAATATATAAGCAAATGATAAATAATTAAACAGTGCTAATAATGAGGATGTCAAAAAATAACATAAGTAGTACACATCATCAGTGATCAATGCATAATGTGATATATTAAACACCAGTGAATAATAAATCCCAAGTCCATCAGTATGTGAACAAGCTGTAAATAAACTCTTGTTTCCTAATGTTGAGTGAAATCCACCACCACAAATGGCCATATGGCCATAAAAATTAAAGCCCTGCCTGTGGAAACAAGGCTCAAGAAAGATAGTTATTGGTTTTACACTATTGGAACATTATTCTCTTCTATGCACTGCGGTATTGCCCTGCTGAACCGAGTTGATGTGGAGCGACCCCTCACCATTTGAAGTTTGCTTGCTGTTCCCTGCAGCTGTCAATTCAATACATGCTTTCTTTGATCCTCTGTGATGGGGGATCATGGCATTCTGGTAAGAGCGCATTCCCGTTGATTGTGGTGGTGGATTTCACTCAACATTCGGAAACAATAGTTTATTTACAGCTTGTTCACATACTGATGGACTTGGAATTTATTATTCACTGGTGTTTAATATATCACATTATGCATTGATCACTGATGATGTGTACTACTTATGTTATTTTTTGACATCCTCATTATTAGCACTGTTTAATTATTTATCATTTGCTTATATATTGCTTTTGATTTATATTTATATATCACTATATGGATTTTGGTTTAATTTTGGGTAGCGCGATTTTTAAAATTTCCCACTTACTAATGTATTGATGTTGTACATATTAGTTGCGGCTTCCAACATGATGGATAGTTACTAAACACTTTGCCATCACTTTTTTAGTTTAGTTTTTTTGTTTTTTAGTGCGGTTTTTTATACTTTTGTCCATTAAAGCAATAGCTGCCACATCAGTATCAGGGATCTTGATGACTACAGTTTGATGCTTCTGTGCAGCATGTTTTACATGAAAAAACACCCTGGTGTCACATTCCTCATGATCACGTCAGGTCTTCAAATTCAGTAATGCCCCGTAAACACGGTCTGACTTTGTTCGGACATTCCGACAACAAAATCCTAGGATTTTTTCCGACGGATGTTGGCTCAAACTTGTCTTGCATACACATGGTAACACAAAGTTGTTGGAAAATCCGATCATTCTGAACGCAGTGACGTAAAACACTTACGTCAGGACTATAAATGGGGCAGTGGCCAATAGCTTTCATCACTTTATCTATTCTGAGCATGCGTGGCACTTTGTCCGTCGGATTTGTGTACACACGATCGGAATTTCTGACAACGGATTTTGTTGTCGGAAAATTTTATAGCTTGCTCTCAAACTTTATGTGTCGGAAAATCCGATGGAAAATGTGTGATGGAGCCTACACACGGTCGGAATTTCCGACAACAAGGTCCTATCACACATTTTCCGTCGGAAAATCCGACCGTGTGTACGGGGCATAAGAGTTTGTGAACCCTCCATTACATTTAAAAGTGACACTATTTGTGATGAACCTATTAAATGGCGAACAGTTAGACCAAGACACAATGATTTAGGTGTCTGCCTCCGGCCCTTAGATGCGAGATACACATTGTCTTGACAAATAGATAGAACCTTTAGGTTCAAATCATCAGGAATATTAACATAATGGGCCAGTGTTGGTTCCTCATATTGCACCAGTAATCCAGCAAATCAGATTATACCGTTCAAGTGGCACAACAGATTTTGCTTCACTCACATTTGAATCATCTGACGTGGGTGGCCACGGGCATGTCATAGCGGGAGAGCCACATAGAAGCATCTTTAATGTCAATGCTGCACTATAAAGTGTCCTTGTGTTGTCTATAGTATAGATAGAGGCCATTGAATTTGGTCTTTTCGGACCAGCTGTTGTACTTGGTGTGTTTTTCGCCATTACTTTGGCTAGTTATCTCAGTTGACTGTTGTTTCTATACCTGATGGATGAGGTAGCCTGTCTATCAGCTTGTATTTTTTCACAGGGGTTGGCAACAAAACAAGGATCATTGACTTAGCTAATGTGTCATCAGCTCTTGGCACCAGTGTGTGTTTGCCACTTATTGGGATCCATACCTTCTCAAGTTGTGACTCTACAAGCGCCTTTTATGGCAAAGACAAAAGAAAGGCATTTTTTGCTGCTTGCGAGAAAGAGGAACACCTGACTGCATTTACAAATCTGGGTAGCAGTTTTAACCTGGGCCAGTCTACCTTTGAACTACTTTGCATATATGTATGCCACCTGTATGGCCAGTCATTTGCAAAAAAATTTGAACAATGCAAAATACAAAGAATTCTGCTTGGCATTGTCAGCTTTGCCAGAACTATCCATGCTTCCAACAAGTGACGCCCTTTACCAACACTGTAAAAGGACAAACTACCAAGCAGCCATAATGAGACATTCTCTGAAAGGTATAATGTGTGCCCCGTCACCCATTGGGAGAATCTATTGTAGAATTGTCAATATTTGGCATTATTTGGCATTAACCACTTCCTGCCGGGAGGGCGTACATGGGCGCCCTCCCATTTCAGTGGTTACACCGTAATGATGCCTGCACCTACAGGCATCATCCAAGTATTGATCTTTTCAGCCGATTGCCTGTATGAGCTTCTACCTGCTCGCCCCCATGCGATCGGCGAGCCGGAGAAGGAATTCGCCACCAGCAGAAGTTCACCATAGAGAATACCGGTGACCAGATGATCCCCCGCAGTCTCTATGACTCTCAGAGGCTCAGGCGCAACGTTATGACATCATGTCTCTTCTGGCAGTTGTAAATACTGCCATGTACCGAGCTGGAAAGCCGAGATTGTTTAGTTTTTTTTTCTGATCTCAGGCTTTCCAGCCTGGAGGAGAGATGTGGGGTCTTATTGATGCCAGATCTCTCCATAAAGAGGACCTGTCATACCCTATTTCTATTACAAGGGATGTTTACATTCCTTGTAATAGGAATAAAAATGATCAACAAAAAAAATAAACATTTTTAAGAGAAAGTGTAAAAATAAAAAAATGAAGATGAAATAAACAATAAAAAAAACAAAGAAGCGAACACATATGTACATCGCGCCCATATATGTAAACGGCGTTCGATCCACACATGTGAGGTATTTCCACAAACATTAGAGTGAGAGCAACAATTCTATCCCAAGACTTCCTCTGTAAGTCTGAACAGGTAACCTGTAAATATTTTTAAAGCGTTGCCTATGGAGATTTTTAAGTACCGAAGTTTGGCGCCAATTCATGAGTGTGCGCAATTTTAAAGCATGACATGTTAGGCATCTATTTACTCAGAGTAACATCATCTTTCACATTATACAAAAAAATTGAGACTTTAGTGTTTTGTTCTTTTTAATTCATGAAACTTTTTTCCCCCCCCAAAAAACGCGCTTGAAAAATTGCTGCACAAATACCATGTGACATAAAAAGTTGCAACAACCGCCATTTTATTCCATAGGGTCTCTGCTAAAAAAATATATATATATACTTTTTGGGGGTTCTGAGTAATTTTCCAGCAAAAAAAATATGATTTTTACATGTAGGAGCGGTGTGCCAGAATGGGCTCGGATGTGGTTGCATATTGAGTCATTTCAGCCAACTTGTGGCAAAGTGTGCTGCTTTTTAACTTTTTTTGATTACACAGTGCCTACTGAAAATTTTGATGAATACAACATCTCAGTTTTGATAGATTTACAATGTGTATGTTTAATTTTGCTTGGTGCCAATCTGTGAAGTTGAAGCGTATTTTCTACAACTTTGTCATATTTCATGGTCTACATTCACCCTGGAGTATTCTAATGCACCAATACCTGTCTCAAATGTTACACACATGTCTAAATGTCAGTTTAAGAGATATTATATGTTGCTAAAATGAATAAAAATAAGGTTACAAGCAAAACCAGCACCATAAAATTTTCATTTTTTTGGTTCACAATTACATTCATTTATGGATCGTGAAAAAAAAAAAAACTGCAGGATATTTTGTTCAGAACTTTTAACATAAAGTCCATAGGGGTGTTGTCTATGCAAAAATGCATTTCAAAAGTAGTGCCCAAGTGTGGGAACAAAAATTCATTTTCTAGCCACTTTTTCCTAGTTCACCTTATAGCCTAGACCCCCCCCCCCCCTTTCAAATTCCATCAGAAAAATAACATGCCTATTTGCTGCAGGAACACATGACTAAAACAGGGGCAATGATTTGCTCTATACATGTGGACTAGGTTTGAAGAGAACACTTATCATTTAAGGAAAATTGTGCATTACATACAGGCTAATAATGTATGAGCAGGTTTGTGTAGCAAGCTCTTAGGTGCAGCTCTTTGTGAAGCTCCAAAGCTCAGGGCACCATATTATGCAAATACTGATTCCAGCTCTGAAGTTGGACATGGATGGGTCTGCCCTCTATTGATCTTTTACTATTTTGTGCAGCCTCACCAATCAACAGTGAAGTACAGGCACATACTTGCAGTTGTAGAATTTTTTTAAAAGTTTAATCTAATTAAGCCTTAGTTTAACTTTCTTAGTTGTGACCTCCTCCCTTCATCCATTATCTTTTTTTTATACCTTTATGAAATAGACAAATTGTCAAATATATAAGTAATCAAAATCTTTGTGAAGTTACCAAATACATATCAAATTCATGAGGGCACCATCCCAAGTAAACGGAACGATATTGAAAACAATGGATAAATATGTACCTCATGAAATTATTAAATCAACATGAAGTCCATATATACAACTGTATAATCCAATGGGTTTTAATGACTTATGTATGGAGAATTTTATATAAATTGTAATAACATTTATTGATTCTATATAAATGTACATGTTGAATTAGTAATTTCATGAGGTGCATATTTGAAAGTCCCTTTTAATATGTGTGACGTCAAGTCGGCTCATTAATTTTTCATGGGCTGACAAAAAATGGCAACATACCAAAACCTGGATCTGCAGCATTTTAACATTTTTAACCACTTAAGCCCCGAAAGGATTTGCCCCCTTAACCACTTGCCGCCCGCCCACCGTCTCGTTCTGGGTGGACGTCATATGATGGCCTCCCAGAACGTCCACTCTAGCTCGCCCCCACAGCCGCCCTGTTGCTAGGACAGGGCGCGACCTCGATCTGTTTAAAGAGCCGTGACCACGGCTCTTTAACCATGTGATCGGCTGTGTCCAATCACAGCTGGTCACATGTAAACATGGAGATGCCGGTAATCGTTGCTCTTCGCCTCACACTGACAGAATGTAAGGAGAGGAGAGCCAATCAGCGGCATCTCCTCGCAGGGGACAGCTAGGTATGTAATCAGGGCACTGATCATCAGTGCCCTGATTACAATTAGCTGCCCACCAGTGCCAGCAATGATTGTCCACCACTGTCAGCAATCAGTACCAACCAGTGCCCACAATTGCCACCAATCTGTGCCCAAAAGTGCCAGCAATCAGTGGCCATTAGTGATGCTAGTCAGGGCTGGCTATCAGTGCTGCCCATCAATGCTCATGATTCCTGCCCATCAATACCACCCATCAGTGCCGCCTATCTGTGCCCACCAGTGCCGCTTATCTGTGCCCAGTGCCCACCAGTGTCACTCATCAGTGCCACATATCAGTGCCCATAAGTGCAGCATATTCATGCCTCCTCATCAGTGTCACTTAATCAGTGCCAATAAGTGCCGCCTCATCAGTGCCCATAAGTACCACCTCATCAGTGCCCATCAGTGCCGCCTCATCAGCGTCCATCAGTGAAGGAGAAAAATTACTTTTTACAAAATTTACTGACAGAAACTAAGAAAAACCTTTTTTTTTCCCACAATTTTTGGTCTTTTTTTTCTAAATAAAAATAAAAAATAAAAAACCCAGGAGTGATTAAATGCCAAAAGAAAGCTCTATTTGTGTGAAGAAAATTATAAAAATTTCACATGGTTACAGTGTAGCATGACCACGCAATAGTCATTCAATTGTGACAGCGCTGAAAGCTGAAAAATGGCCTGGGCAGGAAGAGGGTGTAAGTGCCCTGTATTAAGGTGGTTAATGACAGGATGTTCTTTTTTCCCACAAATAGAGCTTTTTTTTGGTGGTATTTGATCACCTCTGCGATTTTTATTTTTTGCTCTATAAACAAAAAAGACTGACAATTTTGAAAAAAAAAAAATTTTTTTTTTTACTTTCTGCTATAATACATATCCAAAAAGAAAATCTAAAAAAATGAATTTATTCATCAGTTTAGGCCGATATATATTGTTCTACATATTGTTGGTAAAAAAAGATCGCACCAGGCGTATATTGATTGGTTTGCGCAAAAGTTATCGCTTCTATAAACTATGGGATAGATTTAGGGACTTTTATTTTTTTTTGATTGTTTTTACTGGTAATGGCAGCGATCTGCGATTTTTAGCGGGACTGCGACATTGCAGCAGCCAAATCTGACCCCAAATGACACTTTTTGGGGACCAGTGACATTATTACATTGATCAGTGCTATAAAAATGCACTGATCAATGTAAAAATTACACTGGCAAGGGAAGGGGTTAAGTGTGTTTCCTGGGTGTGTTCTAACCATAGGGGGGATTGGCTACAAGGGACATGGCAGAGATCGCTGTTCCCGATCACTGAGAACAGAAGATCACTAACATGTCATCTGGCAGAACGGGGAATCGACTTGTTTACATAGGCAGTTCCCTGTTGTGCCTCTGTACACCGTGATTGCAGGTTGCTCGTGGGTCGCTTGCTATCTCCTATGCAAACACCGACATACACCTACGGCGGTTTGCGCAGGAGAGCCGACCTGCTGCAGTATAATGATAGCGGCTGGTCGACAAGAGGTTAACACAGCACATTATGCATGTGCATTGTTGGCACCTGCTGTACTTGCGTGTTGGGTGCCATTCGAAATAAATTTCACCGCAGTAACACACAAGTTACCATAAAGCATAAGTCTAAAAGGGCCCTAAATCACATTGATTTAACTCCGTGCACCCAAGGAATGCCCACTTCAGATAAGTTATGCATGCCGAAACACATTCCCTCTCCCCAGTTAGGTTTTCCGTAAACCTAAAGGTGTCAACCCAAGCCACTGCATAAGGACATACAGGCACCCTCAGTCCTGTATGTCTGTGTTCCTGCCATCTCAGGCATCTTTTTTGTACAGTAGTTCTTAAATTACAAAGGTGCTCCTCGGGCAGCTATTCACATTTAAGCCTATTGGGAGCAGGCGTGTTAGAAACACCAAACATTATGAGGGAGGAAATAGTGATTGGGCACAGTTGTCCAACTTGTCTGTTCACTACACCTCTCACATATGTCTGAGCTCATAGTGGGGGGCACATTTTGGGATCTTTGCATTGAGTGTTTAGGGACCTTGTCTCACCACTGGAACAGGCAGCACTATTTGTACAATAATTACTACTAGTATTTTTCCAATGGAACTGCTGAAGTTGCTTATTTTAGTTGTGGGGTGAGCAGGGGCGGCCTGTCCACTAAGGGAGCATGGGCACGGCCCTCCTCTATGTAGAATGGATAGATTCATGCAGTGCATGAATCTATCCATGGCCGCCGCCGCCACCTCCTAGTCCACCCAAGTGTGTTAGAAAGGCAAATTAATATTTGCTTTTCTAAACACTGAACCGCCTCTCTGTCAATCAGGTAGCGCGGGTCTGATACCCGTTACCTGATTGGCTGAGAGAACAGGCGCTGCTATTGGAAGCCTAGCAGGAAGCAGGAAGACGAGACACACGGAGGACACAGCTCGCCCCTGCCAGAACCGCCACCAAGATTGGGTAAGTGCCGGTCAGACAGCGGGTGGGCGGGGGTCACAGTGGCGGGATTTGATGGGCACAGTGGCGGGATTTGATGGGCACAGTGGCTGCGTTTGATGGCACAGTGGCTGCGTTTGATGGCATAGTGGCTGCGTTTGATGTCACAGTGGCTGCGTTTGATGGCACAGTGGCTGCATTTTATGGCAAAGTGGCTGCATTTGATGGCACAGTGAGGCTGCAATTTGTTTTTTTTTCAGTATTTTTCAGTTTGTTTGCGCCCCCCTAAAAATTTTGAGCACCAACCGCCACTGGGGGTGAGGTGTCCAATCCTACAGGGCCTGGGAAGATCTTATTCTGCGCCAAAGAAAAGTACTTGACTAATTTTTAATCTCTCCATAGCATCTGCTATAAATAACCATGATGGAGAAATCACGGTGTAGTAGTTATGACCTTTGCATATCTTCTGCATGTCACAAGCATCATTCAGTATGTCAGTCATATTAAACCAAATGGACAGACTAATGGAGCAGTGAATCAGAGAAGTTCTTTATAAAGAGACAAATTTGCAGTTATACTTTCACATGATTTTAATGAAAGAAACAAAAGGGGGAATAGCAAAATACCTGGTGTGGATGCAATATAACCATAGAAAAGCAACAAAAAAAAACAAACAAACACAAAAACCAAACCTGAAAACAACCAAGTAACACAGATACAAAAACAACCTCTGACCCTAATAATGTCATAGAAGATTTATAAAATGATGAGAAAAAAGGCAAGAGAACTGTTCTTGTAGCAACAAGATTTCAGCTATCACCTTTTAGAGCAGATTAGAAAATAAAATCGTACCTTTGATTTTTATTTTTGGGCATTTCCCACATATTCAAATACCCAGTTGGGGTTGATTTACTAAACAAGTAGAGCTTGTTCACTTTGCCGAAATGTACACTTAGCTTAATAAACAAGGTCATGTGCAAGAAGAAAAAAAAAAACAATGGGGCTTTTGCTCATACATGATTACAGGTGATTGAAGTCAGCAAGGCATCACCTCATTCGCTAGGATAAATGAAACTGTGCAAAATCAACAAACTGTGTTCCTTTACTAAATCAACCCCATTGACCCTACCAGATATAAAACTCACACAGGCTGCAAGCGTGACAATTTCTTTACTTTGAATACTTGTTCTGACATGCGTATAATTTACAGATCACAGTTGAGTAGTACCTTTTAGAATTTTAAGAAGTAAATGACCAAAATTACATTTTTTTTTCTTTTTTGCAAAGTACTGGAACTGCCTGGTTTTAAGCCTGAGTAGGTTTTACAAATGTAATTCACAATAATCTACTGATATTATAGGTTATTTAAAAAAAACATTGGAGCTGAAGGTTAGTAATCTTTTTTTTTTTTGGGGGGGGGGGGGGGGGTATGGAACCAAATTAGTTATTTGTAATGATGCATCCCATCACCTGCAGGCTGCTGCTTCTTAAAATATTTTTTATCCCTTATACCTGCCACATCCTGCCCTGAGTGTCTATCTTCTGATGATGGGAGAGGTAACAACTGCTGCTGCTAGTCTGAAAGGTTGCTCTGCTTATTAGCAGAGATCCTGTCATTAAACTGCTCCTCCTTCATTCACAGAATGCCTTGCATTGTAGAATAGTAGTTTGAGCTCTCTGAATGGTGAAGAGGGCAGAAACGGGGGTGGATAATCGGCACAACTTTTTAGCGGTAGTGGTTGTTGATTCTCACAGCACTGGAAGATATCTGCTCAAGGTGATATTGGGTGGGAAGGATATTTCAGCAAGAAGCAGCAGCCTGCAGATAATGGAATACAGACCATTACACATAACTATAATGATTGATGCTGTATGCACCCAAACAATTACTAAATGCCCTCTCTAAAGATATTGATCAACAGGTGGTCACCTGTAGTCCTTTTACCATAAGACCCCTTTCACACTGGGGCGGTTTTCAGGCACTTTAGCGCTGGAAATAGCCTCTCCAAAGCACCTGAAAACCACCTTCCATTCATTCAAGTGTGACTTTTCACACTGGGGCGGTGCACTTGCGGGACGTTCTGTAAAGCCCCGCAAGCAGCATATTTGGGGTGCTTTGGGAGCGTTGCATTTAGCGCTCCCAAAAGGCCCTGCCCATTGGAATGAATGGGCAGCGCTTCCGAAGCGCCACAACACAGGGTTTTCTAACCCCTTCTTTGGCTGAAAAGCGGAGCTAAAACTAGTGTCACTTTAGCGCTAACGTGACAGCGGCCTAAGTGTGAAAGGGGTCTTACCTTTCAGTTCTCTTGGCTTGCTCCTGGAGCCTTGGCCATAAGCAAAGTTAGTATGAATATTGTAAAAGTGGATGTCCCTGGGTGGTTATCATGGAAACCAAGATTCTTACAGCTGAACTCCAGGCAGATATAAAAATACCACCAATACATGCAGCACAGTATTCATTTAGGTAATTAAATGTATTTTGAATGAAATCAGTGTAATTACCTGGATTTGTCTTAATATCAGTCTCTTGTAATCCCTGGTACGATAGAAAGTGGGGCTTTCTTGTAGTCAATCATATGTGCTGCATGCAATTATACTGATAAAGAAAATGCTGACAGGAGGAGACAGAAGGAGGATGAGCCTCATGGGTCAGCCGCTCTTCAAGCACAGGCTAGAGGCAGAGAGGTGACCTAGCTCTATTGTCTAAGAGCAGTAAGGCTGGGTTCACACTGTCTTCGGCCGCGGCTTGCAGCAGGGGTCCAAGGCGTCCCTGTTCTCCGTTTCACGGATGAATCAGGCTCTAATTTTTGGCTGAATTCGGACCTGAAACATAGCCAAAGGTGCACAGGACCCTTGTGCAATCCGAAACCTGCATCCAATTCACATTAGTGTGAACCCAGCCTGTAGAAAAGTTGGGTCACCGGCCTAGCTGTCCTGGGTTACTCTTATGATTGAATGGATAGAAATACAGGCAGTCCCAGCGTTACAAACAAGATGTTCTGTAGGTTTGTTCTTAAGTTGAATTTGTATGTAAGTTGGAACAAGAACATTTCTTAAGTGTACCTCCAGCCCCAAAAATATTTTTACATTTTTTGGATAGCATAGAGAAGGGTTAACACCCTGTAACATTTGTTTTGCTGTCTGTGCCCCTGTTCAGAAGATTTCATCTCACTTTCTGTCTCTGTGACAATTGGATTTAAAAAATTTTGGGTTGTTGTGAAGTGCTGATAAAACTTCAGTGGAGACTCCCTTTCCCCATGATAACTCTTACAGGAGAGAATTTCCCTTCCTAGGGGTAGATTTCCTCTCACTTCCTGTTGTCTCCCTCCGTTTGTAAATATCGTATGTAAGTCGGACGTTTGTAGCTTGGGGACTGCCTGTATAAACCAATTGGTAGTTTGCACAGCTCCATACATGCGTCTCAACTGTGTATTTACAGGTAGCTATTTTTCCAGAATTCAACTTTAAACTACAACTTTGTACAGAATATTATTGCTGCTCTGCTTCACTGAACCTTTCTAATCTGTTTTCATATCCTATAAAATAGCATAAATATTATTTTTCTGCTTTGTACATTTAGCTGGCTATCTTCTACATCCCAGGGCAAACTGCTTTCCTAAAATTTGCATAAGATTTACATACATGTGATTTTATTTTTGAATGATATAGCCAAAGTATTGTATGTTAAAAAAAGGTCTGCATCTTTTTGTGCAAGGCCACTTCTTTTTTAAAGCATATGAAAATAAGTAAATCCTGCTATAAATGATAGATTTTTCTAAAAAAATATAAAGTCCATGAAAAGATAGAATAGAAATATATTTTTAAAAAGTTGCAACATGTAAAGAAAACCATTTATGTGCATGTATTTTATAATAGTTCTGCCTATTGTGTCCTGTCCTGGTGACCACCTAAAAAGTGAGTCAAAATTTTCCCAAAAGGGACACAGAGAACAATAAAACCTGACAGAGGTACTAATCATGTTCTCCTCCTTTACAAAAGTAAAAAAATATTTTGCTGGAGTTCCAGTTTAAGACTTTTTTGACAGTGATCATTAAGCATACACAGTGAAACAAACGTCTCTGCCTCATGTTTATTTGTGGTCACATAATTGCTAAATTTATTTGTGTATGTGGTCATCATGCAATTGTATTTATTACAAATCTGTGCAGACCAGCATCCCTAATCTTAAAGGCCAATTGAATTTACAGTTTAACATCAAAGTCTTAGGCTGGCCATAAATTATAAAATTTTCTTGTACAATTTTCCTTTAGATTTACCAAAACCATATAATATGAAGTTCAACCTAAACACTTTTAATTTGTATGCAATCAGGCAGGCCCCTGCACTACATAGTTAAAAGGTAATTCTAAAGGAAATTAAATAAGAAAATTGTATAATGTATGGCCAGCCTTACAGTATATTTTCTTTAAAAAGAAATCACAGCTTGAGTAGAAAAAACTGCCCCCTGCCAGAATGTTGTAGAAAAGGATTGTTGCTTTTTCTCTGTGTGGAAGCAGTGGTCCCTCTGAAGAGGTCTGACACCCTACTGATCAGATCTAAAGCAATCAGCAGGTAGCATGGGTTTTGCCCTTTGCTAAGTTATGAGTCTGACTAAGGGGGGGGGGGGGGGGGGGGTCGGACCTCTGCAGAAAGATCCCTGCTTCAGAACAGAGAGCTAGGGCCCTTCTCTACAGTATTTTAGCAGAGGACAGCCATTTATACTCAACCTTTGTTGTGATGCTCCTGGAATGCATTTACCTGATTTAAACCTAAAGTTTAGTTAAGCTACAATGTAAAATTGTAATGAGTTCCTGATATTAATTTGTATTGGCAAGTTTAGTGAATATATTTTAAAAAAATATGAAACACAGCTGAAATCTAATCTTAATTTCAGCTCCTATAGATAGAAAACCCTTGCACATATTTATGTACACATTTAGAATTTACCATAACTAATTACATTGGAAAATAACTTTAAATTTATTTTTTGCAAGCATATGGTGACTTTTACATTACAAAAGTCTTTGATGTTGGGACCTGTAGAATGTTTTTTGTGGCTTCTTTTACATGGAAGAGATGCCTTGTATATCATACACAAGTCCTAGTTTTGGGGTATACACTGACATCTACATGGATGTGAACTGCGGGCTGGAAACAGTGAAGTCCAAAACTTGAAGTGTGGTCGCCAAAGCAGCATACAAGCGGGATGTAGTAAATCGGAGGCTATACACTGGGCTGCTCGTTGGAGATGATAGGGAGAAAGACTGAAATAAAAAAATATGCAGTGATAAGAAAACATGCTTTTGGTTAAAATAAATATATTTTGTATTCGTCTGCCTTAGAGGTAATGAATGAACAGCAGGCTATATGGGGTAGAGCAGGCTTCTTTTGTCCCACTATAAACTAAAGTTCAAACTGAGTGCCTATAGGGCATTCCAGATCCATCCTTTACATTCTGGACCATCCTCAGGACCTCCATCCAGAAGGATGCACCTGCCATATTGTAGCTCTAATGGGAGCCAAACATGTGAGATCAGATGCCTCTGCATTTATATATGTATATGCAGATATACACATAAGAAATGGAACTTCTTAATGCATTAAAGCGGATCTTCACCCTGCCTCCCATTTTTTTAACCCCTACTTACCGGATTGTGGGTTCTGCACAATTCAGATACTCGCCCTCCCAGTGGATCCAACATTGTTCTGCTGAGATCCTCTTCTTTCTGCCACCACTTGGGTCCCACGCCATCATGTTCTTTGTGTGGCGTCATCGGAAGGCCGCTATTTTTTTCAGGCTCAGCAGGCGGACCTCCCAATGACACACTGCTAGGCCTAACCCCTCCCTATTTTGTGAATGAAAGACTATGCACAGGGAGTACAGTGCATGTCATTCGCTTAGGTGAGTGAGATGTATGGGGGGCGGAACAAACTTTTTTCATTATAAAAGGTAAACAAAAAAAAAGTGATATTTGAGTGCAGGCTGTTTTTAATATTGATTGGACCCTGGGCAAACACTTTCTTGGGTCCCCCCCCCTTTAAACAAAGAACTGGTCCAGGCTCACTGAGGTTACTGCACATCATTACCACTCACTGATTGGTTACTAGAGCTTATTGCACATTAATACTTCTCACCATGTGATTGGATGCCTCTGCATTTATATACGTATATGGAGATATACTTGTGAAATACACATAAGAAATGGAACTTCTTAATGCATTAAAACAGATCTTCACCCTGCCTCCCATTTTTTTCACTTTCTTGGGCCCCCCCCCCCTTTTAACCACTTCCCTACCCGCCCATTGTCATATAACGTCCGCAGATGGAATCTCCCATCCTGGACGGGTGTCATATGACGTCCTTGGCTTCCCAGCGTTATAGGGGGCGTGCGCGCCCGCCATGTCACCGAGGAGCCGGTGCGCGCGCCCGGAGACTGCGATATCCGTCAGGCACACACGGTCGCTCGTTACAGAGCAGGACCGTGGATCTGTGTGTGTAAACACACAGATCCATGTCCTGTCAGGGGAGAGAAGACAGATTGTGTGTTCCTAGTATATAGGAACACCGATCGGTCTCCTCCCCAAGTCAGTCCCCTCCCCCCACAGTGAGAATCACTGTGGGGGGAGGGGACTGACCCCTTGATCGCCCCTAGTGTTAACTCCTTTCCTGCTAGTGTCATTTAAACAGTAATCAGTGCATTTTTATAGCACTGATCGCTGTATAAATGTGAATGGTCCCAAAATAGTGTCAAAAGTGTCTGATCTGTCCGCCGCAATCTCACAGTCACAATAAAAATTGCAGATCGCTGCCATTACTAGTAAAAAATAATAATAATAATAAAAATGGCATAAATCTATCCCACATTTTTTAGGCGCTATAACTTTTGCACAAACCAATCAATATACGCTTATTGCGATTTTTTTTTACCAAAAATATGTAGAAGAATACATATCAGCCTAAACTGAGGAAAAATGTTGTTGTTTTTTTTTAAAAAATTGGGATATTTATTATAGCAAAAAGTTAAAAATATTGTGTTTTTTTCAAACTTGTCGCTCTTTTTTTGTTTATAGCGCCAAAAAAAAAAACAAACAAAAAAAAAAAACGCAGAGGTGATCAAGTACCACCAAAAGAAAGCTCTATTTGTGGAGAAAAAATTCTAAAAATTGTATTTGGGTAGTGTTGCATGACCGCGCAATTGTCATTCAAAATGTTACAGCGCTGAAAGCTGAAAATTGGCCGGGGCAGGAAGGGGGTAAAAATGCCCTGTATTGAAGTGGTTAAACAAAGAACTGGTCCAGGCTCACTGATTGGTTGCTAGAGGTTACTGATCATCTATACCGCTCACTGGTTTCTAGAGGTTAGTGCACATCATTACCACTCACTGATTGGTTACTAGAGCTTATTGCACATTAATACTGCTAATGTGCAATGGGGGGAAAACACTGCACTAAACGGATAAAAAAGCTGCTAAACACTCAAAGTTGTACAGAAATGGGGTAAAAATAGTGTTGCGCTCTAAAGTGCAAATGCCAAAGTATAATAGTCTGTAATTACACAGCGTATAATGGCATGGGTGCAAATACCAATACATGTAGTGAAACGTGTTTTTCAATTACACAATATTACAAATGTAATTAAAATTGTAAGAAGAGTATGCGAAGCACAAGAAGTGCATGCATCCAAAGGTGAAATGAAAAAATAAAGTCCAAGAAAAATTAAGTAGTAGACAGGATGAGCTTCTTTCTGTCGGGTTGGTACCAAGACAGTGGTCATCAAAGACAAGTTGTCTGTAGTAATTCTAGAAAGATAAGATGGGTACTCTTACTCCTTGTGGGCTCCAGCGGACAAACATAGGAAAAAAGAAGGAGGGCTCCAAATAGTGCAGGTCAAACCAATAAGTTTATTGGAATATATAAAAAAATGACAAAGATAAAAAAGTGATCACAAAATCATAAAAAATGGATAAAAGGCAATGTGGGGTGCAGTAAATACTGGCCCGACACGTTTCGACACTAAGAGTCTTCAACAGGGGCATGCCCCTGTTGAAGAATAACGAATCTTTGTCATTTTTTGATATATCCCAATAAACCTATTGGTTTGACCTGCACTATTTGGAGCCCTCCTTTTTTCCTATGTTTGTTCACTGGAGCCCACAAGGAGTTGTCTTGAGGTACACCTAGCTGAATACCACAGTGCCTTTGGAGTTCGCTGCTGGGAAGCTGAGGACCCGCCACCGGATCCACCTCCTGCACACAACACCTGATCTAGATCCTGGTTGGATCACAAGCCCTTCTGACCCACTGTTGTATAACATGTGGGTCCACAACAGCTGGGTGGGTCCACCCATCTTATCTTTCTAGAATTACTACAGACAACTTGTCTTTGATGTCCACTGTCTTGGTACCAACCCGACAGAAAGAAGCTCATCCTGTCTACCACTCCATTTTTCTTGGACTTTATTTTTTCATTTCACCTTTGGATGCATGCACTTCTTGTGCTTCGCATACTCTTCTTACAATTTTAATTACATTTGTAATATTGTGTAATTTCAAACACGTTTCACTACATGTATTGGTTTTTGCACTTTTTCACCCATGCCATTATACGCTGTGTAATTACAGACTATTATACTTTGGCATTTGCACTTTAGAGCGCTACACTATTTTTACCACATTAATACTGCTCACGGTTTGGTTGCTAGGGTAACGGCACATCATCTCCTGTCTGCCAGCACACCATGGACTGGGGAGGTGAGGGGACCCACCAATAGACAGAAAACTCCTAGAGCTTGTTACTAGCAATGAGAAGAGCACACACAGCTATGAAGGTTAACTGAGTACAGGTAGGAACAGAGCCCAATGTGAGCAGCATCCCCGAGGATGGGCTACTAGGAGAAAATGACTAGTCATGCCGCCTGCAGTAGATGGACTGGCCAGGAATAGAGAAGTTATACAGTTTCTTCCCACTGCCAGTTCAACCATACAAGTCAGCGCAGCCATGGCCAGGCACAGCAGTACTCCAGAGCCCTTCCTTTTGCTCCGCCAACACTGGCTGCAACCACCCTGCTATCTGAGCCAGGCCACCGCTCTCATTAGCCCTTTGCGCTGTCCATCTATGATTCTGCTGCTGCTGATTAGGCAGGATGCTGTAGACTCCCAGGGTGGAGGCTGCATGTGTCTGTACATTGCGGAGTGTGCACACTGGAAATAGTGTTGCCAACCCTCGGCAACTGATTTTACTGGCAAAATATGAAATATTTACTGACAGAGCACATTTTTTTTTACTGACAGCCGGAAAACGTCAGAATTCCTATTAAAAACTAAGACAATCGATATTTAAACAGAATGTTAACACAATATGTAAACACTGACAATACCCCTAACAAGTAATTGGCCTGGTTTACACTTGAAAAGTCAATACAGCATGGCAAAATATCACCCATGCTGGGATACAGTTGAAAACAAGTGCTATGCATGCCACAAAGAGCAATGGGCATGACCAGATTGCATCTAACATTGGGAGTGGGTGTGGCTTAAAAAAGGTTGATTAAACAGAAATAGCCCTCCAAATGAACATAGCGCCTGCTTGGGTGAGTACACATTGCCGTACCCTCAATGTTTAACTTCACAATACAGCAATTTTAACTAGACATGTCAAGTTTCATATGTGTCACTATCTGTCCAACTTGTCCATTGAAGTCAATGGGACTGCACTACAGTCACAAGCCAAACTATTGGCTTGTGGTTGTGGCACAATACATCAATGTAAAATTTTCATTCGGCTGGGAAAAAAAGACATTCAGGAGCCAGCAGTATTGCCTCCCAAATGCCTGCAAACTGCCTCTGCAAAGCAATCCACCATGGATCGCTTTATAAAGGGGTGGTAGGGACTGCAGCATGTGTGAAAGAGGCCTTCATGGTGAAAGGTCTACTTAAAGACACAAAGGGCTTGTTCTGACTCTCATATACTCTTATTGTGTCTCTATATACATTTATTGTGTGGAAATATAGCTTACTTTGAAACTGCATCCCAATGATGGTCAACTGATGAGGTTTTAAGGGCCTCAACTCCAACCCCTGACACACTAAAGGGTTGTGCTTATTATTTAGTGCTAGACAAACTACAGGAGAGAGGGTCAGAGACTACAGACATACTACAGGAGGTGGTAAGAGACTGTGGACATACTACAGGAGGTGGTCATGGTCAGAGACTGCAGACATACCACAGGAAGAGGTCAGAGACTCCAGACATACTACATGAGGTGGTCAGAGACTGCAGACATACTAAAGGAGGTGGTCAGAGACTGCAGACATACTACAGGAGAGATAGTCAGATTGCAGACATGATACAGGAGATGGTCAGAGACTGCAGAGATACTACAGGAGATGGTCAGAATCAGCAGACATACTACAGGAGAGATAGTTAGATTGCAGACACGATACAGGAGATGGTCAAAGACTGCAGACATACTACAGGAGATGGTCAGAGACTGCAGATGTACTACAGGATATGGTCAGAGACTGCGGGCACGCTACAGGAGATGGTCAGAGACTGCAGGCATGCTACAGGAGATGGTCAGGGACTGAAGATGAACAACAAGAAATGGTCAGAAACTGCAGGCATGCTACATGTCAGGCTCAGGATATGATCAGAGATCGCAAGCATACTACAGGATATGGTCAGAGACAGCAGACATGATACAGGAGAGGGTCAGTGACTGCAGACATACTACAGGGGATGGACAGTGACTGCAGCATGCTACAGGAGATGGTCAGAGACTGCAGGCATGCTACAGGAGATGGTCAGAGACTACAGGCTTGCTACAGGAGATGGTCAGAGACTACAGGCTTGCTACAGGCAGGGCCGTCTTTAGCGCAGGGCAAACGGGGCACTTGCCCTGGGCCCAATCTTTGTTGGGGGGCCCGCGCTAGCCGTGAATTGGGGCCCCGATGACAGCTTTGCAGAGCGCACAGAGGATACGGGAGGATGTATTCCGCACCAGCCAGCTGAGAGGGGGCAGGGCCGGGAGCTCCACTGACACTCTGACCCCGCCTATGTGCAACCTGTGTACTCTGAAAAGAGCGTCTGTAGTGAGAGACAGTAATCGGAGTGGGAGCGTCAGTGGAGCTCCCGGCCCCGCCCCCTCTATACTGGCTGGTGAATACAGAGGTCTGGGGGCAGGGCCGGGAGCTCCAATGACACTCCCACTCCGATCACTGGCTCTCACTACAGACGCTCTATTCCAAGTACACAGGCTGCACGTGGGCGGGGTCAGAGCGTCAGTGGAGCTCCCGGCCCCGCCCCCTCAGCTGGTTAGCGCGGGAATACATCTTCCCGTGTCCTCTGTGCGCTCTGCAAAGCTGTCATCGGGGGTCCCAATTCACGGGTGACGTTGGCCCCCCCAACTGAGCATCAGTGGAGCTCCCGGCTGTTGTAGTGAGAGCAGAGAGTGGAAGCCCTGCCCACACACCTTAATGTATGTAGTTTGGCTGGCCAGGTATGTCCTTACACCCATAAAATGCCTGAATGTTTAAACCCTGAGCTGTGTTATTAAACTGTAAAGCTGTGCATTGCTGAAAGTTCTCTGACCATCTCCTGTATAATGTCTGCAGTCTCTGATTGTCTCCTGCAGTATGTCCACAGTCTCTGGTAATCTCCTGCAGTATGTCCACAGCCTCTAATTGTCTCCTGCAGTATGTCCGCAGTCTCTGGTAATCTCCGGCAGTATGTCCGCAGTCTCTGATTGTCTCCTGCAGTATGTCCGCAGTCTCTGGTAATCTCCTGCAGTATGTCCGCAGTCTCTGGTAATCTCCTGCAGTATGTCCGCAGTCTCTGGTAATATCCTGCAGTATGTCCGCAGTCTCTGGTAATCTCCTGCAGTATGTCCGCAGTCTCTGATTGTCTCCTGCAGTATGTCCGCAGTCTCTGATTGTCTCCTGCAGTATGTCCGCAGTTTCTGGTAATCTCCTGCAGTATGTCTGCAGTCTCTGAACCTCTCCTGCAGTATGTCTGCACTCTCTGACACTCTCCTGTAGTATGTGTATTATTATGCCCCTTTACTTGCTCAATTATTTGGGATTGCTCCACTGCTCAGTGAGAGGTAATGATGTGCATTAACCTCTAGCAACCAATCAGCGAACAGTAGTGATCTGCTTTAATCTCTAGCAACCAATCAGTAAGTGGTAATGATGTGCTGTAACCCCTAGCAACCAATTAGTGAGCGCTAATAATGTACATTAACCTCTAGCAACCAATAGGCAAGCAGAAATTATGTGTTGTAAACTCTAGAAACCAGCCAGTGAGCAGTAAGGATAGGCTGTAACCTCTGGCAAACAATTGCAATCGCTGCGTGATCTGCTGCAGTAAACTGATTTTGAGTCTACCTGCTATTTTTTGTATGTCTCAGAATGGAGGGGGGGAGCCCCAAGAAAATGTTTGCCCAGGGCCCAATCAAAATTAAAGACGGCCCTGGCTACAGGTGATGGTCAGAGACTGCAGGCATGCTACAGGAGATGGTCAGAGACTACAGATGTACTACAGGAGATGGTTAGAGACTGCAGATGTACTACAGGAAATGGTTGGAGACTGCAGATGTACTACAAGAGATGGTCTGAGACTGCAGAATTACTACAGGAGATCAAGTAAAGTGCTGGCACTACAACCCAATTGCAGGTATAAAATCATCTGGAGCACTCTTCACTCACCGTGCCTGACAAGTGGTCTCCAATCTGCAACAATAGTCCTCCAAGGTAAGGTGAAGTCGGCTACAAGGTGAGTATTAATAAAATCAATCTTTATTCAATCAAAAACAGTACATGCGTTCCAAAATGGAGCCAACTGACGTGTTTCAGTCCACCAGGGCCTTAATCATAGTTCGTCTAACATAGCATACAAGACTAGTACTGTATATAGCCAGCGCTGCCCTGTCATGCCCGACATTGCAGCACAATTTGGGTGAGTGTGCGGTGCGATCAAATGCAGCATGTCTGCATTTTAGCGCAGTGCTAGGCTGTTTTGCAGCGTGAATGGGACACATAGGAAACAATTGATTCCTGTGTGTCCCTGCGGTGACAAACATTTTACAATGAGGTAAAACAGCTGTCATGGTATTTAGTGTGAATTGGCCCTTAACCCATTAAGAGCCTGGCTGGGAAGAAAAGCAAGCTACATATAAAACCAAAATAAGCAAAACATTGTAAATGCACTGTCTCCAAATATGTTAAACTAACAACAAGCTTAGGGAAACTCAAGTGGATGAAAATAGAATACTATATCAAGTATTATATAAAATATCTTGTCATAAGATAAGTAAACTACCTGGGGGAAGACAGACAAGGATTCAATATTAACTTAAATGTAAATCCAGGTCCCTCCTTTGGTTTAACCCTTGGGGTACTCTGGTTTGAATCCACCACAAATACCAAATGACTGCAGCGCTAAGTGAACATGAACAATAAATGTGATATGTGACCCTCCTATTATGGATGGTCAGTAGCGTACAGTGCTCAATACAATCTCCTGATCCTCAAAGTACAAGTGCTCAAAACCTCCACACGAATTCCCAATCATGAACATCAAATAAATAATTAAAACGTGTTATAAATATAAGTAATCAATACAACAATGAAACAATGTTCTTACAAACAAAGTAAATAAATAACGAATAGTCCAATCTATAGTGAAGATGAACCAAAATAGTCCAAGGTCTATGAATAAAGGTGAGAAGCTATAGATCAAAACTCTTCACTTTGATCCACCTCTGTGCATGCGACAAATCACTCCTTGTGCAACCCTTCACCAGATGTGCCCTTACCTTAAGGCTTAATGAAAACACATGTTAATCCTCTAGGGCATTCCTCTTATTTGTTCCTCCATCCTTTGGTATATATCTTTAGGCAACCGATTCCACCATGCAACACTCCTTCCTGATAATCACCAGAGCCCTCCTCCCACATCACCCACATGCAAAGTAAAAACTGGCAATAATGCTTTATCCTTTTAAAAATGTATTAAACAATCATGCGCCATATATATCAACTCACATTTTCCATATTTAAAACCAGCCTGTATGCAAACAAAATGTGTGTAGAGACGGTGGTTTCACCTGATATCACATGTGGTTTGCATACAGGCTGGTTTTAAATTTGGAAAATGTAAGTTGATATATATGGCACAGATTGGACAATTCATTATTTATTTACTGTTTGTAAGAACATTGTTTCATCAATGCATTGATTACTTATATCTATAACACTTTAATTATTTATTTGCTGTTTATGATTGGGAATTCATGTGGAGTTTTTGAGCACTTGTACTTTATTGAGGATCAGGAGATTGTATTGAGCACTGTACACTACCGACCATCCATAATAGGAGGGTCACATATCACATTTATCGTTTATTCATGTTCACTTAGCGCTGCACTCATTTGGTATTAGTTTTTGCATTACCACATAAATAGGAAGTGTGGGGCGTGCTGGCAGCTTTTTATATAATTTTTCATTTTATTTTGATGGTTTAGCATAGCAGCTCACAAGGTTTTAACACACATATGAATCCACCACGCTTCTTTATCTAATAACTTCTGGTGTCTGTCCCCCCCTCTAGGTGACACCAATCTATTCCACAAAATCTAAAAAAGTAGTATCAACACCATGGACTTCCCTAAAATATTGTAAAACATTTGATATTCGTTGGCTTGCAGATTGCCCAAATCGCAAAAATGCTCGCCAATGCGAGTTCTAAGGCGATGTGTTGTGCACCCCACTGTAAGCGACAAGCTGTGGGGTACACAACAAATGTAGTGTCACAACTGATGTAATATTTAATTCTAAACTCTTCACCTGTAACTAGGGATTGAAAACTTTTTGTACACTGGGTTGAAACATGTCAGTTGGTTCCATTTTGAAACACATGTAATCCTTTGGATTTAATTTTGATCATACTCACCTTGTTACCGACTTCACCTTACCTTGGAGTACTACAGGAGATGGTTGGAGACTGAAGGCATACTACAGGATATATAAAAAAAAAAATATATATATATATATATATATATATATATATATATATATCACTCTCCTGCGCTGTGTGGTAAATCCCAATGTGTTATCAGACTCTTATCTTGACATGTTAGTATATGTGGATAATGCACACCTCCCTGCCTTCCAAAGACTGGGAGAGTCCAAATGAACTGAAAGCATAGAAAAACACAGAGGGTGCATAGGCCTAGCATATTATCCTCAATACATATTTTATTTAATAAAAATGGAGGTGAATATACTCACAAACCAGTACTTGTGTCATAGCATTATCATAAAATCATCTGCTTAAATCCATATGCGAAAAACCACAACACTTGTAGTCACATTGGCTAACGGGTTTCAAGTTTTCCCTCTTCTTCAGAGCCTACAGAACATGTCCATTTCACATGCTTATATATGGTGTTCTGACTCAAGACATTAAATCTATTGTTGAATCATTATATTATATTGATTTAATCAGTGTATCCCCAGTATTTAAGTCCACATTTCTATTGTTATAGGCGTCCTGTCAGGTATATCGCATTTCGGTCACTGTGGGGATAACAACTATCCACTGTAGAGGCTGTCCTGCCTGTGTCCCGGCGTTCCGGTCTCCCATTTGGGTCTGCTGTGTGGATTCAGTACACTCGACTGTTCTGCCCCCAACTCGCTTGAGAATCTGTTCCACTACTGCCTTTGGCTGCATGGACGCCCAAGGGCTGACTTTATTGTCAGCCCGCCCCTTCGGCCGGTCCATCGCTGGAATTCCATTGCCAATCCCATCTCCTCCTCCCCTCTCTCCATGGTTGGTTGGGAGATTTCCATCTCTCCTCCCCCCTCCCTTGGCAAGCTCCGATGCCTTTATTTACATCTATATAGATCGCGTCGCTGGCAAGTAAGGCCATGTGACGCGATCCACGCTCGGCCTTCTGGGTAGTGTAGGCAGTTGGCTTTGGCCACTGGGCATGCACCCCGTCCGCTTTTTCATCCACTCCTGATTGGCTGATTGTTTCTATGCTGATCAGGTGGGGGTTTTAAAAGGCAGCCACATTTCAGCAATTTATATCTACCTGCTGTGGGATAGCTGTGGGGATATTTGTTAAAGGTAATAACTTTACACCCCCTTTTCTCTTAGTTGGCGCCTATGCTTTTTATCTTCACCTTTGCTGTTATATGCAGTTATGTAAGCTAGTTTTCATGCTGACAATATCTCTATTTGTACTGATTTTTAGATCATCTAACTTAGCTGGTGTTATCTGGTGGATATGCTGGGGAGGTTTCAATGCTTAGCCTATACATTGGCGGAAGCTCACGTTTAGGGCGCACTTTTGTTTCCAGCCTTATGCACCTTTTTTGGTAAGCATTTTCAGTATATTAAATATCTAATACGCTCCCCAAATTCGCTATAAGTATCCACCATTGATCCATTTAACTTATATGAAATCCTGGTCACCCCACCTATGTCACTATTCTGTTATGTTTATTTTTTCCAGCTTTCTTGGTTTATACTCAAATCTTGTGATTTTTGTATTTAATCACTGTGCTGTGAATTTCTTCTGTGCACCATCGAGTGCTCTTTCTGCATATAATCAGGGTATGTAATTGAGGCTGAGTTCCCCTTATTAAATAATGAATATCTGAATATTTATATGCTATTTTTATCTTTTAGGCTCCTTCTAATTCCCCTGTAGCCAATTACTGGGCAGGGTGTGACTACCATTCTCAGTGCTTTGGTGGCGTCCCCCTTGTGTCCTGGAATCTCCGCATGGTATGCTCTGGGTGTGGGGGCTGGGGGGCTGGGGACATGGTTGGACAGTATTCTTGACGGCTTAGCGATATGGCAGTTCGCCTTAACGATGTAAGATAATGTGGATTTAATGATATATATTTTTCTCTTGTTTCAGTGTTTTTACGTTTTGTGTGTATCTACATATTCCCCTGATGAAGCCAATGTTTTGGCGAAACTAGTTGGGAACAAGTGACCAATGATCACCTTTCAACACCATTGGTGACGGTCATTACCTTGATCTGTACTTGTGTCTTTATGCTCTTGAAAATTTTCTACATATCTATGTCTAATGTAAATTTTTAGCTCTTTTTGATACAATTGAAATAAAAAAGAAATTTTTACAAACGCAATTGTTCTATTTCATTGTTGGCACCGTAATAATCCCATCCTCTCCCTTTTTCTTATTGAAATGTTCCTAGCAGGGATGAGGTGCCGTATCTATTAGGACATATCACCTATTACCTATTTATCATCAATACATGTTTTATTTAATAAAAATGGAGGTGAATATACTCACAAACCAGTACTTGTGTCATAGCATTATCATAAAATCATCTGCTTAAATCCATATGCGAAAAACCACAACACTTGTAGTTACATTGGCTAACGGGTTTCAAGTTTTCCCTCTTCTTCAGAGCCTACAGAACATGTCCATTTTACATGCTTATATATGGTGTACTGACTCAAATGGTAGTACCCCTTTATGGGTCAATCTCATTGTGCCAAATGCGATCAAAAGGTGGGTAGATAGGTTAAGGCCTCACATTTGTGCGACCTGAAAGTCGCATGATTTTGCTGTGACTTTGCCGTGACCCAAAGCAATGCCCATGCAATATAAAGTCCATGGACTCCAAGTCGCACCAAAGTGGGACCAAAGCAGTGCAGGGACCACTTCGAAGTCGCTGTGACCCGAAGTCGCACAGGCACGAATGGCACCCATTGGAAGTCATGGAGTATGAATTGTCATGCGGCCCCGCAGTCCCAAGTCGCAGGACAAGTCACACAAGTGCGAAAGGGGCCAAAGAGAGGAGGAAAGAACAGCAAAAAGAGGAAGAAGATAGCCTCCACCCCTACACATTCAACAATTAAAATCTACAATTTATCCAGCTCAGTATTTGACAAAACAGATCTTCATGTAGTGCGTAAAGGCCTGAATTTTGCCCCTAAGAATCCCCCAAACCTGTTTGAATTGCTTGTGGATTTGAACAAATATGTCCAGAACCTCATAATCAAGAGATACTTTGCCCTCAATAAAGATCAGCCAAGAGAATCCACTATGTCTATAGATAATCGACCTGATGTTGTGGTTAAGGAGGATGATGCAGATCTCCTCCTTCTAAAGAGCCTCTACCAGGAGGGAGCGTGCGAGGATGTGAGTGAGGAACTAGAGATATATGATCATGTAAACATAAAGATAATACACACGGACTATAAACCTAAATCATATTTCTGTCCTCACTGGGTCAAAGGGAATCATATTCCGACATTCTATGATATTGTGTATGAAGAAATCAGACAGATATGCCAAAAATACAATACCAACAACAAATTAGGGTACACTATAAGGAATAATGAAGGTGAAAGATCTAAAGTAGTTTCAAGAAATTGAAGAACGAAGGAATAATAATAAGACAAGAGGACAAAGGGGGCGGATTGGTCATCCAAGACAGAGAGGCTTACCTGGCAGAAGCTATGAGACTGCTTGAAGACAATGACACATATGAAAAACTCCCCGGAGACCCTCTACCAGAATATAAAACATCTCTAAAACAACTACTCGAGAGAGCAATAAACAATGGAATAATAACGAAAAATGAATACCAGTTCCTGTACAAACAAAACCCACACACTTCTACCACATGCCAAAAATCCATAAAGATCTGTCGTATACCCCTGGAAGACCAATCATAGTGGAAATTGACAGTCTGACCAGCAAGCTGGGATGTTATATAGACCACTTTTTACAAGATATAGTAGTAGAATTCCTCTCCTACGTGAGAGATTCGTGGCATATGCTGGAGATTCTGTCCTCTTTCTCGTGGCAATCGCAATATAGGTGGCTTTCTCTTGAAGTGTCGTCACTCTACACATCAATTGAACACAAGTATGGCATTTTGGCAGTGGAACGTTACCTTGAAATGAGCAATCTGAATCCATTACAAGCAGGGTTTTTGAAAGACTCCATAGAATTTACTTTGACACATAACTACTTCTATCTGGGTTAATTATACAGGCAGGTAATAGGTACAACTATGGGAGCTAGATTTGGCCCCAGCTGTGACAATTTGTTCATGGGTTATTGGGAGGACTGTTTTATCTGGGCTAATAACCCCTTCAGGAGAAATCTGGCTCTATATTCAAGATACATAGATGATATCTTAATTGTATGGGATGGATCGGAGACAGAACTAAGCAACTTCCTAGAGCAGTGTTTCTCAACTCCAGTCCTCAAGGCGCCCAAACAGGTCATGTTTTCAGGATTTCCCTCAGATGAAACCACTGTGGTAATTACTAAGGCAGTGAAACTGATCAAATCACCTGTGCAAAATAATGGAAGGCCTGAAAACATGATCTGTTGGGGTGCCTTGAGGACTGGAGTTGAGAAATACTGTCCTAGAGTATTGCAATGGCAATCCCTTTGGTATAGACATATATACATTCACTCATGTTGTCGATGAAAAAGCATTCGTGTTCCTGGACTTAGAATTATTTTTTATTTATTTATTTATTTCAGGTACTTATATAGCGCGGTCAATTTACCCAGCGCTTTACATAGAATTACAGCTGGATGGAGATGGAAACATCTTTTCAAGAACACACTTCAAACCTAGCACGGGCAATTCATATTTTCACGCTAAGAGCTACCATCATCCTAAATGTATACACAACATCCCATTTGGACAATTTTGCAAGCGCAAGAGAACGTGTACGAAGAAAATTGACTATAAAGAACGGGACCATACTTAAGAAAAAAATCCCTGAAAAAGGATACAAAGAAGAGCTGTGGAGGAGGCCTACATGAAATACTGAGTACAATACAATGAGGGAGGATTACTGTATGTACACAAAGTGAAAAGAGAATCCAGGCCCATGAAAAAACATACAGAGAGGAAAGACACTAACTCCATCAGATTCAGCATAAAATACAATACCAAGGCTTTTGAAATCCAATGTGTCATCCAACAGAATTGGAAAATTCTCAAGTAAGATCCGCTTTTGGGAAAAACATTACCCTCTAAATCAGAGGTTGTATTTAGGAAACCAAGCGATCTAAGGAGTTTCATCGCACCCAGCAAGTTGCGTAAAGTCCAAATGAAAAGTAAGACCATTATGGGCCCCTGGTCATCGGCGTTCAGAGAGGAAACTTCAGGTGCGGAGTGAATAACTGTGGCACCTGTATATTCATGTGGCACCGGAAAAAGGAAGTAATGGGGAAGGATGGGCGCAACCACAAGATTAGACAGTACATAAATTGTGGAACCTCATACCTGGTCTACGGTATTATCTGCCCTTGTGGTCTGTTGTATGTGGGACGCACGATACACCCATTAAGAGTGAGGTTTGGAGAGCAACATCATTAACAGCAAAGAAGATAACAAACTTACAAACAAAAATAAAAACAAAAACAAGTACTCTGTCCCCTGACATTTTAAAGAACATCATGAAGGAAGTCCTTCTGGCATAAGATTCATTGGTATAGAGGCAATAGGCAGTGATTCAGATAGTGGCAGGAGATTCCAAAAGCTGTGCAGAACTGAAACCTACTGGATATTTACCCTAGGAAGTTTGGCTACTGTGAGCCTAAATGAAGATCTTGAAGTACATGGAGTAGTCCAATAAGCCAGGACATTTCAGGGCACTGCGAGTTACGGCTGTGTAGAATTCATCTGTGTAGAATTCACCCCAGATGTCTTTCCACTCACTTGTCCAACCACCCTTGGCCACCATATTAGGAAAACATGCATTTAAAGAATAGTATGCCACAAACAAGTGCTCCCCTACCTTGCCAATCCTCAGCCACCCTACAAAGATACACATCAAGTAGAAGAGCAATAGGCCACCAGCTCACGCAAGCAATCAAGGGTGAGGTGAGCTTGTATCTATGTGTGGGAGGATACATGTATGCATATATGTGTGCACGTGTATGTGCATCCATGCGTATGTATGTGCACATATGTGTGTGCGTGTATATATATGTATGCAGATGCTGGCATGCATGCGTATGTCTGTAGTGGATGTGCATGGATTCATGCATATACACGGGGTACATGTAACTAATAAAAGGTACATATATGTTGCCATTGGTACTCAGGACATTACAGGCTGGTCCTCAACTCCTACTCAAACTGTCATACAGTCAAGTGTTTCTTGCACCCCCTCGAGATCAATTAGGTATCTCCAACTTAGTGCTTGATACATATGCCCCTTACAATGTGAATATCATTAAAGATATAGGTGATTGGGCACACATGTGCATGGGCGGTTCCACGGCACCCCGTAAACCATCCATGTGGTTACCGTTAGTACGTCAGTGCACAATATTGACACCATTCTAGTGTCTCCACAGCATGCGTATGTACATGCGTACACTGGTATGCACATTTGTGTATGCATTTAGGTACACGCATCTGTCCCTCTATGGTTCTTGGTGGGATAAATATATATATAAATGTGTCTATCATCTTCTCCTTCACTATAGCAGAAGATCACACAATTTTTACGAACCTCCCCACAAATATTGCCTTTATAGGTATCATGAGTCCCTTAAATACCATGAATTACCATATTACATGTCATGCTAGTTTATTTGCCCCAAAGATGCTGCTTGCAGGACTTTTTTTCTCGTCCTGCAAGTGCACCGCCCCAGTGTGAAAGCGCTTTGCAGGTGCTATTTTTAGCACTAAAACGTCTCAGCGTGAAAGTTGCCTAAGAGACATCTAAACAAGGTATGCCCATCAAATAGCAATAGTGATACTAGCTTGATTCCAACAAGCAAGACAACTATACCTATCACTTAACACTATCACCATTCCAGGGGTATTCTCACATACACACCTCCTCTACTACACATTAGTACAGACGCTCAATGAGTATATGGGCTTTAAGGAGTATAAAGATAGCTCACAATGCCATTCTTTTTTACATTTAGTTTTTCATCTATGTTTTATCTATGCACATTTATATTTGTGTGTATATGTTTCCATTTTTATTCTTTAATTTTTACCCATTTTTATTGTGACATTTATTGTGATATTTATTGTAAGGTTTACTGATATTCTATTCCGGTCAGTGTATAACCGGTCACTATATACTAGATATTTTATGTTATTTTATTTCACTTGGGATCATTTTGCACTTGTTCGACTTGTCCTGCGACTTGGGACTGCGGGGTCATATGACAAGTAGTACTCCATGACTTCCAATGGGTGCCATTTGTGTCTGTGTGACTTCGGGTCACAGTGACTTCGAAGTGGTTCCTGTACTGCTTTGGTGCAACTTGGAGTCCATGGACCTCTATATTGCAGGGGCATTACTTTGAGTCACATCAGAGTCACGGCAAAGTTGCAGCAAAATCACGCAACTTTTAGGTCGCACAAATGTGAAGGGGGCCTTAACCTATCTACAAACCTTTTGATTACATTGGGCACAATGAAATAATGAGATTGACCCATAAAGGGGTACTAGCATTTGAGTCAGTACACCATATATAAGTATGTGAAATGGACATTTTCTGTAGGCTCTGAAGAAGAGAGAAACCTTGAAACGCGTTAGCCGATGTGACTACAATTGTTGTGGATTTTCGCAGTTGGATTTAAGCGGATGATTTTATGATAATGCTATGGCACAAGTACTGGTTTTTAAATATATTCACTTCTATTTTTATTAAATAAAACATGTATTGAGGATAATGCGCTAGGCTTATGCGCCCTCTCTGTTCTTCTATGCTTTCAATACTACAGGAGATGGTTGGAGACTGCAGGCATACTACAGGAGATGGTCAGAGACTACAAGTGTACTGCAGGAGATGGTCAGAGACTGCAGGAGTACTACAGGAGATGGTTAGAGACTGCAGGTGTACTACAGGAGATATGGTCAGAAACTACAGATGTACTACAGGAGATATGGTCAGAAACTACAGATGTACTACAGGAGATGGTCGAAGACTGCAGGCGTACTACAGGAGACGATCAGAGACTGCAGGCATACTACAGGCGATGGTCAGACTGCAGGCGTACTACAGGAGAGATGCTCCGAGACTTTAGATGTACTACAGGAGATGGTTGGAGACTGCAGGCATACTACAGGAGATTGTCAGAGACTGCAGGCATACTACAGAAGATTGTCGGAGACTGCAGATGTACTAGAGGAGATGGTCAGAGACCGCAAGCATACTATAGGAAATGTAAGAGACTGCAAGCATACTACAGGAGATATCACAGACTGCACCACCCTGTTTACTGCCCAGTGGACTGCCCCATGTACTGCCTGATCACCTTTCCCTGTACATTTGCTGCTGAACAATCATAATGGTCCTTCCTGATCACCACAACAGGTGCTCTCGGTGGCCCCACATGTGTAATTTACTTACTGCTCTGTGTGACACTGACAAGGAGGACAGGTCCCAGACTCCCAGCATGGACTGTACAGAGGAGGGCACAGCAGGCCTGCCCTCCTTCCCCCGCCCCAAAGGTCACAGCTCAGCTTGTTAGGGGGTAGAGTGATCGGCTACTGGTGGATGTGAAGGTCACACAACGGCAAGTGAGGAAGTGGTTGGTTAGGACTCGGGAGAGGTGACGGAGCACCCAGCCTGGAGATTCAAGATGAGGTGAGAATGTCAAGCACGCATCTTTGCCAGACCTGCCCTGACGCTGCACAGCCTGAGTCTGCCTCCGATGAGCAGTTCCAAAACCAACCACAGCCATCTTTTTTACGAGCAGTGCGAGCTTAAGGGGCAGCTGCTTTGGGCCCCACAACAATGACTAGGCCTGGGGCAGCTGCCCTTTTTGCCAAGCATTCAAGATGGCCCTAGCAGAGTGGAGGGGGGTGGAGAGGAGAGAAGTTTGTTTCCAGGGTGAAGATCTGCTTTAAGAAAAAGAAGCTCACCAGCCCCACCCAAAAACCACATTATTGCTGCCTGTATTAAACTATTTGAAGATACAAGAATTCAAATTAACTGCATTATACATTGCATAAAGTACAAAATTCCGGTGATAACATGCATGAATAAAAACACAGTGGGATTGATTTACTAAAGGCAAATAGACTGTGCAGTTGCCTTAGTGAATGTTTTGAAGCTTCACTTTGTAAAGAATACCTAATCAGGTGCAAAGAACATTTAAGAAATGGAAATCAGCAGAAATTCACCACATTCAACCCAACACCAAATCAACAAGTATATAGGTAGCTATGGCTGGCACAGACCTCTAACCATACCTGTAAACATTGGCTCATTCTCTTGTCCCACAATCTCACAACTCCATAGTAAGACGATCCAGTGGCTATCATGTGATTCCCATCACTCTGCATGCAGTAGAGAACGCTGTCATGAGGCTCCTCCCATTCCTTCACACACCTCCTGAAACGAAAAAGCCATGTTTAACGAAGACAATCATATATTGGCATTACTTCTATTCTGTTGCTAACATACTAAAAGAATATGTCATTTTGGTCAAAATGCTGCCATAATAGGTAGTGCAGTCCAATGATAAAAAAGTATTTTGGAAAAGTTTAGAATGATGGGCGATACATCTTTAGCCTTTTCCCACCGACACCTCCCAGCCCTTTAAGAGGTTCCAAATGCTGGGAGGCAGATGCGGACATTCCGATCATCTGATTGGAAGTCACAGAGGTCACATGATCGGAAAGCTCCCGATTGCAACTATGTATTAGCTAATGATTTTTAAATCAAAATTTGGGTGCTGCTTGCAGGGCTTCCCACAGCTTGAATTGCAGCTGATTAAGATGTCTATGATCAGCCTTCGTAATAAATCAGTATTCATATTTATGTTAATTAATCTCCTTGAAGACGTGGAATGGAGGAATCTTGATTGCTATGGGCACCCAGACAGTTCTTTTTCTTTTAGACACTTTTAACCATGACTACTCTTACTTGAATATCCTGCTGCAGACTAAATTCATAAACAGGTGCCGAAAATAAAAAGGGGAACAATTGTCACCAAAACAGGTTTGCCAGTTGGAAGACTTCCACTGACCTTTGTTCGAAATTTTGGATTTGCAATCATTTTCTGTCCCAGTGGTCACCAGAACAAATGCAGAGCGTGAATCATCCCAGTTGGGAAACAGACAGCAGTATAAACGTAATGGGGTTCTAATCCTATTCTATCCAAAACTAAACCAAAAAGTACAATTTAGCTTCTATGTACTGTAGTTTGATCCTTGCAGTTGATGCTCAGCTTGCCACTACTTGCTTTATGTACAGATGTATCTATAAGCTACAACATACAAGGCCCTCTGAATTCTCCTGTATTGAATTGTTCCGTTACTGTACTGTCTTCCTCCATTTTTAAAGAGCTGCACAAACTGTTGGAGCTATAAAAATCCTGTATAATAATAAGCTTGAAATATTTTATTTTAAGCTAAACTCGGTTTGTAAAATATTATGTTGTTCATCAAAGCAGAGATAAGACAAGCAATACAATATGTATAGAGAAATAAACCTATGTGTGTGTGTAAGGTTACTTACTGTATTTATGATTATATTTCCCACATTCATAGGTCAAGAACAGCTGAGCAACAGGAAATCCCTAAGTAACGCTTTACACATAGATCAATAACATTCAACCAGCTTCTCACTGCTCAATGACTTTCACTTCCTCTGTGGTATCAGCAGCCAGTGTAGTGAAGTCTACAACATAGCTATAACCTTACCACTTATCCCTCTCAATCTGGTGTGATCCTTCCAAATAGTAATTATTTCATTTTATCCATAAATATGAGAACAGTACTGTTCAGCTTTTGTGAACTATTGTACAAGTCCAGCCTAAAGTACAACTAAAGGCCAAACTCTTTTTTTTTTTTAGATTTGTATAAAGTGGTGTGAGATTATTATCACTGCCAGGTACTTGTATTTCTGTCTCCGTCTTGATCATCAATTTCACAAGAAATGAAAGTGAGGGTAAATCCAAAACTTTGAGTCGCCACAAGAACAGAAATAGAATTGTAAAATGGGAACAGTTGTTTTCATGAGAACTGTCCCTCACATTGGAAAAACAGCCTCTCACTTCCTGTTTAGTCTTCAGGACAGGAAATCCCTTAATTCTCTAATTTAAAAAAATACTTTGGGCTTTGTATACCTTAGCTATACTGTAGATTCTTTATTTGCTTCTCACCCCTACATATTACTACTGTCTTGTAAACAAGGTACCATCAAAGAGCACTGTTATGGCTCAATTGATGAGGCAAAGTTTTTGGTTTTACTTGCAGGTGTCAGAGTGCACACTGAAATGTAGAACCGAGGCTCCACATTATGGATATAAAGGGAACCTACAGAATGGGAGGGACGGTGTATTTTTAAAAATTTTGCTTCTCTTATTTCTGTTCTCAATATTCAGGGTCTCTGGGACAGTAAGGTCAGGAGTGCTCCATCTGTTTTGTGCTTCTTTGATAGGTGACTTCCTACACATATTAGCAATAGATAACTAATCAATTATAACTGATTCATGAGAGCCCAGCAAGCAGAATCTCCTGATTTATAAAGCCTACTTAGGCATAGAGCAATAGAATACAGCTTATATCAAAGCATAATAAAACAAAAAACCCCCCCAAAAATATGCAATACATCTCTGCAATACATGCACATTTCCTCGTTTTTAGCCCTTTAAAAAAGAAAATATGATTTCCTTGCTTATCGTCAAAATCTTTTTCTTGGAATCCACTGAGGGACACTGGAATACAGAAACAGTCAATCTTATCTACCATGATAAGAATTAGGTTGCCCAGTCATGCAACCAATCCCAAATGAGATATCTGAAGAACTTGGGAACCATCGCAGTGTAATATTCCATAAGGAAATGTGACTTTTGAAACTGATAAAGAACTCAAGGGCACCAACCCTAAAGTCAGCCTGATTAAAAGAAGGTAGGGTGCATGAAAGGTACCCCTACACGGGTGCTGGGGGGGAGGGGGAGAGGTATATTGCAAACCCATTGCAGTACAGGGGACACAAGAAAAAAACAAGTGGAAGGGTTAAATTTTCTACCTTAACATTCAGAAGTGTCACTGGGTCTGACAGAGGACATTTCTGCTGGACCTGCCTAACTTTGAGCACAGAATATGGTTCTAAGAATATTCTGACCTGTCCAGATCCAACAAAGCATCCATAGTCACTGAGTGTGGGGCAGGGACCCTAGCCACACTGCTAAGAACATCCACCTGATTAAAAGCATTACCAAAGAAAGGGATTTGGAGAAACTTCCCCAAGAAGGTGCAGTATCAGCCACAGAAGGAGGGCCAATCTCCAAATGATCAGGTCCCACAATGGCCTCTGGACATACCTGACCCCAAAATGGGGTACCTTCAGTGGGATTCTAGCATGTTCTGGCTGCTAGCAATACAAGGGAGCCTAAAGCCCAGATGATTTCTACCTGCCATGCAGGAGATGAGGTGCACCCATGTGCACAAACCTCTTTATTTGGTGAGGAGGCTATTGGTTGAGGAAAGCCAAAAGCCAATGCATTGTCAATAAGGAAGTCAGTGCGGTTAAGAGTAAAATTTGTCAACCAGCATAGGAACCAGGCCACCTGTCATGTCATAGAGAGGACTTCTAAACCTTCCCAGAGGTTAACTTCCTACAAGACCTGGGTGACATCCAATGGATTGCAACTCAAAAAGCCGATTCACAGAGGGATACCCTGAAAAAGCAAGGACCATTGATTCCAGAGAACCAGACTTAAGCACCAGGTATGGGGACACCTGGAAAGCTGAGTCCCCCAAGGAGTAGTGAGAACTGGTCCTAAGCAAACCTAATAGGCTAAGGTTTCCTCTGCAATGGGGGATGGTGCAGGGTACTAAATACCACAAGAGGTTCAACCGAATCTGAGGATACAGAATTCACCTGATGAAGGGAATGTTAGGTCTGAATGGGATACAACTTCAGAAGCCATGTTCCCACTTGAACAGGAAGAAGGGTGTGGGGAAACCATAAAAAACTACCTTCCTTTCAACCCCCCCCCCTTATTTTTCCTTTGTGTTTCATTATGGTACCAACTCCTTTACATGAATGCCTGCATTGTGACAGACATATCATTCACCTCTATGATGACTAGCCTCTTCCAACTTTTTGGAACCAGGGGAATAAACCCTCTGCTGATGGTTGGTGTTTTTTAATATATATATATATATATATATATATATATATATATATACACACACACACACACACACACACACACACAAGTTATGTTCTCATGACTACGTAAAACTTTTAAATGTTGTTAAATGTTTGCTACTGTAATTTTTTTCTTGATTGTTTCACTGTCGCACTTTCCAAGTTATATAGTCGGATATACTTTAGCAGTGGGATTATGTTCTTGATGTCTCAGCGGAGAAATGTTGCTTCCATGTAGAGGTAATGTAATTAGGCCCAATATGAGGCAAAGCCTCGGGTACCACAAACAAGTGGTGCTTATTAAGGTCTTAGGCAGCCAGAGGTGACCAGGTCCCTGTAGGCAGGCAGTGAACACAGACCAGAGACCAATGATCTATGTGCAAAGCAGAGACCAATGATCTATGTGGGGCTTCAGAGGCAGGGAGAGCAGCAGAATAGTGACCCCTTCAAGCTGAATGGTGGGAAAGAAGGTGGGCACATCGCAGTGAATTATATCAGCACTCAATCCCACAGCCATTACAGGGCCTTGCTTACAATTGTTCGCCTAGCCAGTGTCCTAAACCTCCTATAGGTGGCAGTATAGCTCGTCAGCTTATAAATTCCTGTGTCCCTCAATGGATAAGAAAGAAATACCTGTTGGTTTGCCTGAAATGCACTTGTCAGGGAACCGCCAGCGCCAGACCTGGGTGTTTGCATGCACCTATGCGCCGGCGCGCCCCTGTGCGAACATTACAGCAAAGTCCTGCTGTTTCCAGGCATCAGCGCGGCGCGTGTGTGCGCGCACGCGTTCGCGCCATTTTGGTGCCAAAGAGCACTTAAAAGTTCCCCTGTGCCACTGGCACATTGCTGCTTCGTCTCAGCTCTGTGATTCCTGTAACCTGCACCTGATTGATTGTTCCTGATTTGACCCGGCTTGTCTGACCATCCGTCCCGCTCCTATCCGACCCGGCCTGCCTGACTATTCTACTGCTCCTGCCTGATACCATTGCCGATCTCTGCCTGTCTACCAACTCTGCCTCTGTCTGCCGTTATTACCTGCCTCACCTACCTGCTGACCCGGACTGTCTGACCCTGCTTGTGCCTGCTGTTTGTCATTGCTGTTGCACCATCAGCTTCAGCTCCAGTGATCTCTGCATCTCCAGTGTTCCAGCCTGCTGCCTCCAGTCTCCACCTGATCTGCAGTCCAGCCATCCCTGTGGGATCTCTACCTTTCTTCAGCATCAGAGACTCTACTCCAACAGGCACTGCTACCCCTCTGTGCTCAGGAGTCCACTGTTCCCACTCCAGTGGCTCCTGAACCAGCGTTGTATGCGAGGTCTTCTCCTACAAGTCAGGCTCTACTACCAGGTACCTAACAGCACTTAACTCTTAAGTATTGTTGTGAGCTGAACATTCACAGCTTTCTTGAGTGTGGTCAGCCCTCCCCATTGTTTTTTGCGAAACCACTCACCCACTTTCAGATCTTTACAACATAAAGGGTAATCGTTTTGTAGTCCAAATTAGAAACAAAGATGGCTGTTAGAGACAACACAAGGAGTGCACACAGGACAGCACAGGATTTCAACAGATCAACAGTTTTTTTTTGCACTTACTGAACTGAACTGATATGGCTAATTGATTCAAATGGTATATTTAACAGACCAAAGGAGAGCAAAAAAGAGAAGTTCATTGATAGAGTTTATATACACTTTAACATAAAAAGCCTGTTATAGGAAACAGACATTATTAAGAAAGAAAACATAAGATAAAGATACACATAAAGAACCCATACTGGCAATAGATGTTTTATGATGCTGTATTTGCTTGCAAAGCAGAATTATCTCCCATCAAATATGATATAATGCAGTCTAACATGTGGGCAAACAAAAACAACATTGATGAGTATTGATGGAGGTGAGATCATCCCGAGAACTAAAAGGTAAATTCTCAATGCACTCTGTCTTCAGGCCTTCCCGCTTTTAAATCTCAATATTGGCCCACAGTTCTGAATTATTGTATGAGGTCATTGTCACAAGGATCCACTGCAGCAAAGCTATGGCTACATCATACAGGACAAAGGTTAGGCTTAAGTATCTACCCTGTAAATAAAACCCTATCCCATTTGTTCAGTTTCCAATGTGCAACTCTGAATTACTGTAAAACTGATAGCTATGAATGGATTCTATTAGACTGGATCAACACTTCCTATTTTACTTACTGATTTCAGCAGTGAAATGTACTCACTGCGCTTCCTTTTCAGTAACCCAAACACGTATTCCTTCTGCTGTATTCATGGTGAATCACAATTTACTGCAGCTTTTTTTCCCCCACAATGGCATCAGCAGCATGCATACAGTACAGCACTATGTTACAAAACTAGCCTATGTGCTTTGGACTCTTCAGGAGGCAGATTGGATCCACATCTTTGCCTAAGCATAAAATCACTGCCCCAGCTACCCTAACAGCAGACACCGACAGAGGAACACCTGGAAACTTAGTCCTAGCTCATTTCTCTATGTCATGCTGCAGTGACCTCTGCACTCATCCCTTTTTAATCCTGACAAGAGAAAGAGTGGATTTCAGCTTTTAATAGCCATCCAACAAAATCTTTTGGATAAAAAAAGGTTATAACAAAGAATATATTTACGGGGTATACTTCTTGGGAATCAAGTCCTTTAACATATGTGTAACAAGGTAAAAAGCAGTGAAGGGAAGGCTCTCTTTCATTATGACCACTTTGGGGTTAAATTAGGCCCTCCACGCACTATTTTGATGGACTGCTAGTTTATCTTTAGTGTTGGTGGAGCTGCAAAGGTAATGAGTCCACTGAAGTTATGATTTTGCAAATGTTAAACGTAAGAAAAAAACATGGAATCCCTGGGTAAAGCATTGACTACCCCCCGATTTGATGAGCCATTGTTGCCTAGGTAGACCACCCGTCATGACCCTCACAGCTAAATTTTTGGAGTGGTTCCACCCTCGGGGACTTAATTCAACTTCTTTCACTTCCCTGCCCTAATTTTCATCTTTTTCTTTCTCTTCCCTGGTCATCTCCTTTAACTTTTCTTCCCAATGTACAGTATCTCACAAAAGTGAGTACACCCCTCACATTTTTGGAAATATTTTATTATATCTTTTCATGTGACAGCACTAAAGAAATTAAACTTTGCTACAATGTAAAGTAATGAGTGTACAGCTTGTATAACAGTGTAAATTTGTTGCCCCCCTCAAAATAACTCAACAAACAGCCATTAATGTCTAAACTGCTGGCAACAAAAGTGAGTACATGGAGTTCACCAGAGCTTCACAGGTTGCCACGGAGTCCTCTTCCACTCCTCAATGACGACATCATGGAGCTGGTGGATGTTAGAAACCTTGCGGTCCTCCACCTTTCGTTTGAAGATGCCCCACAGATGCTCAATAGGGTTTAGGTCTGGAGACATGCTTGGCCAGTCTATCACCTTTACCCTCAGCTTCTTTAGGAAGGCAGTGGTCGTCTTGGGGGTGTGTTTGAGGTCGTTATGTTGGAATACAGCCCTACCGCCCAGTCTCTGAAGGGAGGGGATCATGTTCTGCTTCAGTATGTCACAGTACATGTTGGTATTCATGGCTCCCTCAATGAACTGTAGCTCCCCAGTGCCGGTAGCACTTATGCAGCCCCAGACAATGACACTCCCACCACCATGCTTGACTGTAGGCAAGACACACTTGTCTTTGTACTCCTCACCTGGTTGCAGCCACACCCGCTTGACACCATCTGAACCAAATAAGTTTATCTGGGTCTCATCAGACTACAGGACATGGTTCCAGTAATCAATGTCCTTAGTCTGCTTGTCTTCAGCAAACTGTTTGCGGGCTTTCTTGTGCATCATCTTTAGAAGAGGCTTCCTTCTGGGATGAAAGCTATGCAGACCAATTTGATGCAGTATGCGGCGTATGGTCTGAGCACTGACAGGCTGACCCCCCACCCCTTCAACCTCTGCAGCAATGCTGGCAGCACTCATACGTCTATTTCCCAAAGACAACCTCTGGATATGATGCTGAGCATGTGCACTCAACTTTTTTGGTCGACCATGGCGAGGCCTGTTGTAAACCGCTGTATGGTCCTGGCCTCCGTGCTGCAGCTCAGTTTCAGGGTCTTGGTAATCTTCTTATAGCCTAGGCCATCTTTATGTAGAGCAACAATTCTTTTTTTCAGATTCTCAGAGAGTTGTTTGCCATGAGGTGCCATGTTGAACTTCCAGCGACCAGTAAGAGAGTGAGAGCGATAACACCACATTTAACACACCTGCTCCCCATTCACACCTGAGACCTTGTAACACTAACGAGTCACATGACACCGGGGAGGGAAAATGGCTAATTTGGACATTTTCACTTAGGGATGTACTCACTTTTGTTGCCAGTGGTTTAGACATTAATGGCTGTGTAACAACAGATAGTGCAGCGCTAAAGAAGTAAAACACTGAAGTCCACCATGATATCAATGTCCATAAGGGTAATCAGTAAATCATCCTCAAGTGCGAGCGAACACCAATTTGTAGAGAAGTGATTTCAGGTAGCCCACCACCAAGGAATAGGTTGGCCTCTCACCTGAAGAAATGGACCCTTTGATTAAAGAGGGTCAAAAATCGCCTTAATCAAGCAAGGAACAGCATGTGTAGGCATCCGTCAGGGTTCAGATATCAAACACTCCTCAGGGACCATGGGGCTCCGGTGACAGACTCTCCAATATAATCCGGGTATATAAAAGAGGAATGACAAAAAAAATAGTGCTCTCTGTATGCAATACTTTATTAAAGACTAAAAAGAATCACTCACATGTTGAACGCTGAGTACAGGCATGTAATCAACAGAAGCAATGCGATCTCCGTCTCGTAGTGTGGATGTGCAGTAGCCGCGGGTGACGTCACGGCGTATCCTCGTTCAGAACGCCGTGACGTCACCCGCAGCTACTGCACATCCACACTACGAGACGGAGATCGCATTGCTTCTGTTGATTACATGCCTGTACTCAGCGTTCAACATGTGAGTGATTCTTTTTAGTCTTTAATAAAGTATTGCATACAGAGAGCACTATTTTTTTTGTCATTCCTCTTTTATATACCCGGATTATATTGGAGAGTCTGTCACCGGAGCCCCATGGTCCCTGAGGAGTGTTTGATATCTGAACCCTGACGGATGCCTACACATGCTGTTCCTTGCTTGATTAAGGCGATTTTTGACCCTCTTTAATCAAAGGGTCCATTTCTTCAGGTGAGAGGCCAACCTATTCCTTGGTGGTGGGCTACCTGAAATCACTTCTCTACAAATTGGTGTTCGCTCGCACTTGAGGATGATTTACTGATTACCCTTATGGACATTGATATCATGGTGGACTTCAGTGTTTTACTTCTTTAGCGCTGCACTATCTGTTGTTATATTTGTATTAAGGGATTTGTTTTTTGACCCTAGTGTTCAGCAGCTTTTAAATGCTCATTCACCACTTCGCGCTGATTTGTATTTTTTCATTAATGGCTGTGTGTTGAGTTATTTTGAGGGGACAACAAATTTACACTGTTATATAAGCTGTACACTACTTTACATTGTAGCAATGTGTAATTTCTTCAGTGTTGTCTGTCACAGTAAAAGATATCATAAAATATTTACAAAAATGTGAGGGGTGTACTCACTTTTGTGAGATACTGTATTTGGCGCTTTCCTTTTGTCATGGTGCAGTAATGGTATGGTTCCCAACTGAGGGCCCTGTCTTTAACTACACCAGTTTATCACAGCTGGTCCTTCTCTAGTGCAAAGATTGGCACTTTACAGTAATTTTATTTTTTTATTTTATTTGGAGATAGCTACTCCAGCAGTTTTGTTAAAAGTAGCTTTATGTTTGCCGCTTCTGGTGAGTGCTGTGTCTGACCTTGGTTTTTGCAACCTTTGATCTCTCTACCTGATGCCAGATCAGTACATGTCTATGTCTACTGATGTACCATCCACTGTACCTGAATTGTTACATAGTTACATAGTTACATAGTAGGTGAGGTTGAAAAAAGACACAAGTCCATCAAGTCCAACCTATGTGTGTGATTATGTGTCAGTATTGCATTATATATCCCTGTATGTTGCGGTCATTCAGGTGCTTATCTAATAGTTTCTTGAAGCTATCAATGCTCCCCGCTGAGACCACCGCCTGTGGAAGGGAATTCCACATCCTTGCCGCTCTTACAGTAAAGAACCCTCTATGTATTTTAAAGTTAAACCTCTTATTCCTATTACATTCAAATTTTAATAAACAAATTTGACAAGAAGAATTAGCTGATGATTAGATGTGTACACAGGCTAAACTACAAACCCAATTTCTGTTATCAAACTATGTCTTTTCATATAACTAGTCATGGACACCCAAGGGTCTAACTATATCCATAGCACACTATATAACTGCTATGGGGCCAAAATGTATGCAGGTACCAATAGCATTTGGCAAATACATCATGGTTAAAAGTCTATATGAAAACTTCCATACAATTGCTATGAAAGCGGTTTGTATGCTGTAACACCAGAGGAATTTGAGATAGAGATTAGGAACAAGGGGGCCCTAATGTTTTTTTCTATGGAGCCCCATAACATGTAGTTACAGATATTTCTATTATTAAACTGTATAGGAAGTGCCATTGATTAAATCCTCTGTTTGACAGACTACTGCAGATAATAAATCAAACTTGCTTTCTTTAATTTTTTTTTTAAGAGAGTCCCTGAAACGACCCTTTTTTAAAACTGCTGACATGACTGGTTATGGTTGAAGAACTAGATAAGGTGGCAAGTTGCCATCTGAAATCCTCTAGAATTGTTTAGTGTCCTAACCAGGACATGCATTAATAAATTATAATAGGATGGCATCACTTTCAAATGTCTGACATCTTGTCTATCCCAATAAGTGAAAAGCAGGAAGACCAATTAGTATCTGGCAGAAAGACCCATGGCTGAAAGATAATCAATTCTAAGGAGAGCCGACCTGTCCTTCTCCCATTAATGTAGGATGCTGACAGTAAACATGGTGTTCCCCTTGACCTTATGTGCAGTCACACTGACTCTATGCTAAGTGGTAATGTACCCAATCGATTCCTCTGAGCCACTAGATGCTGTGCAGTGTAAGGACTCGGGGCTGTTGTAATAAACTGCAGCCTTGTTTTTTCTTCTATGTGGGGCACTAACACTACATCACATTCAATAGAACATGGATGGAACATAAAATTATTACAATATTACACAATCCAGAATTCAGAGGGTCTTACTAACACAATTTAGAAAAACATTTTTTTTCTCTTGAACAAGGCACAGGAAAAACAGCTCAATATAATAGAAATCTTAAACACTTTAGTTTTAGTAGAATCCGACTGCAGTGTCTGAAAGTATTAGAAAAAAACTGCTTTGCACCAATTCACTTGTGTATGTGTATGAACACATTCGTGAACATTAAATCCCAACTGAAGTTTTAGCCCAAATGCTAAAAAAAAACACCAGGGTTCAGTTGCAGCAGAAAATCGTCAGTATAGGAAGAGAAGCAGTTCAGAAGCAAGAAAGTCCGTCAGCACTGGCCCTTACGCAAATGATTTCCTCAAACTCAACATCTGCAATTCTAGCATAACCACAATTTAAGAAGGATAACTCAGGGCTACAATAACAAGTAAAAATGCATTGGAAAAAGCCCAACGAGATATACACTATTTTAAAGAAGTACTATTTTTTAGTGTTTCCAGTAATCTCTGCCAAGTAATATACAAATCAAATGTACATGTAGTGCGCATGTACCTCTTGTGTTTTGGAACATATTTGAAGTACAGAAAGCAGTATTAAACCCATTCAGCCAGTAATGCCACGTACACACGAGCGGACTTTCCGGCATACTTGGTCCGGCGGACCAGAGTCCACCGGACAATCCGACCGTGTGTAGGCTCCGGCGGACTTTTTCCCAAAAGTCCACCGGACCTAGATTTGAAACATGTTTTAAATCTTTCCGTTGGACTCAATTTCTGACGGAAAGTCCGCTTGTCTGTGTGCTGGTCCGACGGAAAGCCCGCTCATCTGTATGCTGGTCCAACAGACCGGATACGACGCAAGGGCAGGGTATTGCATTTCGCGCTCGCTGCAATAGGAAAAACAAATTTTCCTATTGCGACGAGCGCGGGGCATACCAGGCCCTTTGGTCTGGTATGGATTTTAAAGGGAACCCCCTGCGCTGAAAAAACGGCGTGGGGTCCCCCCTAGAATCCATACCAGACCCAAATCTGAGCACGCAGCCTGGCCGGTCAGGAAAGGGGGTGGGGACGAGCGAGCGCCCCCCCTCCTGAACCGTACCAGGCCGCATGCCCTCAACATGGAGGGTGGGTGCTTTGGGGGAGGGGGGTGCCCTGCGGGGCCCCCCCACCCCAAAGCACCTTGTCCCCATGTTGATGAGGACAAGGGCCTCTTTCCGACAACCCTGGCCGTTGGTAGTCGGGGTGTGCGGGCGGGGGGGCTTATCGGAATCCGGGAGCCCCCTATAATAAGAGGGCCCCCAGATCCTGGCCCCCCACCCTATGTGAATGAGTATGGGGTACATGGTACCCCTACCCATTCACCTAGGGAAAACGTGTCAATAATAAAACACACTACACAGGTTTTTAAAATAATTTATTAAACAGCTCCGGGGGGGTCTTCCTCCGGCTTCGGGGGTCTTCCTCCGGCTTCGGGGGTCCCTCCGGTTCCTCTTCTCCCGGCGTCCGGTTGGTTCTTCTCCACTCTCTCTGGCCTCTTCTCCCGGTGTTCCAGTTCTTCTGCCGGCTCCTCCGCTGTCTTCATGCCGCTCTTTTGCCAGCGGAGGTCCGGACTTCTGGGCTTCTTGTCTTCTTCCCTCTTCTCTTCTCCAGATGTTGACACAACGCTCTCTCCGGCTGGACTGCTCTGAGCGCTCCGCTGTGACTTATATAGGCGGAGACCCCGCCCCCTTATGACGTCACAGTACCTGGGCATGCTGGGACTGTGACGTTTTAGGGGGCGTGGTCACCGGGTGATGTTGACCACATTAAGAAAGGCTTTCCAAACCACAGTGTTTCAAGACATTTTAAATTGTATCATAATAGTGATCCTACACTTTGTACCTTTTATGGAATTGACAAAATAGTTAAACATTGGAGGGGGACCCACATGAAAAGAGAAATCTCCAAAAACGAAACTAGGTGGATTTACAAACTGAGAAGTATGCAACCATTGGGAATGAACATAGAATTGGATCTGAATTGTTTTATATCCAATGACTACCCCCCCTTTCAAAGTACAATTTAACATTATCTCTCTTTTTTACATATGTCACTATTTCCCTTTTAATAATATTCCCCTTCTTACAAATAATGTTTATTTTGGATTTATTATTATTCCCCTTTAAAAATATTCCCCTTCTTACATATAATTGTTTATTACCCTTGACCTAGGCGGCGTGTGTGTCAGGCAGCGAATTGTGGCACACTGCAGTTTGCTGTCGGAATACTTGCCGCCATCTAGAGGAATTTGTTGAAATTACCTAGTATATTATATTTAGAGGGAGGTATACCACTTATGCCCCGTACACACGGTCGGACTTTGTTCGGACATTCCGACAACAAAATCCTAGGATTTTTTCCGACGGATGTTGGCTCAAACTTGTCTTGCATACACACGGTCACACAAAGTTGTCGGAAAATCCGATTGTTTTAAACGCGGTGACGTAAAACATGTACGTCGGGACTATAAACGGGGCAGTGGCCAATAGCTTTCATCTCTTTATTTATTCTGAGCATGCGTGGCACTTTGTCCGTCGGATTTGTGTACACACGATCGGAATTTCCGACAATGGATTTTGTTGTCGGAAAATATTATCTCCTGCTCTCCAACTTTGTGTGTCGGAAAATCCGATGGAAAATGTCCGATGGAGCCCACACACGGTCGGAATTTCCGACAACATGCTCCGATCGGACATTTTCCATCGGAAAATCCGACCGTGTGTACGGGGCAATATTGTCTAATTATAGATTAACAGTTTTTATATGTGTGTGGGAAAAGGGTAATATTGTTAGTAGTACATCTATTTGGGGTTTTTTTTGCCAATGTAACGAAGATTAAATCTATTATTGTTCCCTGACTGGGATTGAGGCTGCGCACTAAGTTCTCCCTACTAATTATTCTTACTATAAAAAACATGCCCATTAGTAACCAGGTACGCTTCCTGAAGACGCAAACAACGAAACGTACGTCGAGGCGGTACCTGGTCACGTTTTTTTACTTACGCAATATCCAGTCCGGCTGGTTGTCGGTGTAAGCCGGTGGAACGCACGCCATCCACGGAGGCGAGATTGAGGTGACTCCACACAGCATTCCCCTGATAAGCCAGCAGCCCCAGTGCCGGGATTGGCACTTTTAAATGTAAGGGGCCATTTGGCCATTTTTTTATACTTTGATTTTATTAATAAAAAAACGGAATTATGCTATGGATGTTCTTGTGCTTTTTCTGTATATCCTGCCTTTGCCATTGAGGAAGAAGGTCTCTATCATATCCACCCCATCCATGTGAGCAGGCAAGCGCAGTTTGACTATCTTTCCTAGGAATGAAGTCAAATTGATCTAGTAAGCAGATCACTTATCTACAACAACTACTAACTAGCTGGCAGGTATTATTTATATATATAGCGCCCCCTGTATTCAATTTTTCATTTAATACAGGAGGTGTGTTACTGGCCAGATCACTAGGTGAAAGCAGAGGGAAAAAAGGCTAAAAAAAGAAAACTAATGCAGACACTACATTTAATGATTGCTAAGCTGCAAAATATTACATTTTTGGTTTAATACTGTTTTAAGTACTTTCTACATGGGTCTGTAAAGCCTCGTACACACGATCGAATTGTTGGCCAACAAAACCAAGGACTTTTGTCCGAAGGGCGTTGGCCCAAACTTGTCTTGCATACAAACGGCAAGGAATTGTCAGCCAACAAATATGAACGTAGTGACATACTACGTTGTTTTTCAGCTCTATAGCGCCACCCTTTGGACTCCTGCTAATTTTGTGTTAGTAGAAGTTTGGTGAGTGTTGATTCACACTTTTCTTTTCGCACTTTTCAGTTTGCTTTTTTTTTCAGCTTTTCATTTCGTGCTTTTCCAGTTCGTTTCTGAATGGCCCTTTATCAACCAGACATGTTGCGGAATCGGAGGAGATAACGTGTTATTTATTATTGGCCTTGGAGTTATTGCTTTGACATTATTTTTTTGGTTGAATAATGATTTGATTTGGTATATTTTCTATATTTTTGGATGCATAGAATTCACTTTTTGGTTAAGTTCTATTGGCAGATAGCATGTCTAATTTTATTTGTTTTCTTTTTTTAATGCACAATAAAAAAATTGTGTAGAATAATACTTGGCTATGTGTTTTACTTCAAATTACATTTTGGGAGTAGGCAGTTACATTTAAAAAAAATACAAGTAAAATTGACAAGGGACACCAACATAGTTGTATCTTTGATCTTAAAAACTAAGGGATAATGGGGTTGTGGTAACTTGCCCAAAAAAAAAAAAAAAAAAAAGCATAATAATATTATCCTTGATATCACTAGAAAAAAAAGCCTTTGAAAATTAGTTTGCAATAACTCCATCAGTATCACCAGCAAAGCAGCTTCATTATTATCCCATTGAATAAGAAGAGAATTGTGCGCTGCATTTCGAGATTTCATAATTTGCCACGTCACAAATGTTAATTCTCCATTATGAACGCTGGTTTACAAGACCGACCGCTTCTGGCTCATCCTTGCTTCCGAGCATGCGTGTTTGTACTTTGGACTTTTGTCCGACTGACTTGTGTACACACACTCAGAAAATCTGACAACAGACATTTGTCCGCTGAAAAATTTTAAAACCTGCCATCCAACATTTGTCTGCGGAAAATCCGACAACAATTGTCCGATGGAGCATACACACGGTCGGATTTTCCGCCAACAGCCTATCATTACACATTTCCCATTGGAAAATCCGATCGTGTGTTCGAGGCTTAACATTGATAAGGCAGCTAAGACAAAGCTGAGGAGTCACAGTACTCATAGAAAACTCAAAAGGCCATGGGCCTGCCATTTTAGCTTTATATCAAAAGCCTATGAAAACTTCAGGAAAAACATAACAAAGACTCTTAAGTTAAAAGTGTAATTCCTTCACAGGCTGCCTGCCAGAAACCTGTGTCCCATACTTTTCAACCAAGCTTTCTGACTAATTAACAAGAGCGAGCAAATAAAAAAAAGAGGAGGAGGAAAAAAAAAAAAAAATTGTGGGGGTGGGTGGGGGGAGGGGAAAGGAAGGGGAATCCAGTCCAGCATGGAATATTTGACACAATAAATAAATGTTGGCCCTACAGTGCCTTGAAAAAATATTCATACCCCTTCTCCACATTTTGTCATATTACAACCAAAAACATAAATGTATTTATTGGGATTTTATGTGATAGACCAACACAAAGTGGCACATATTTGTGAAGTTGAAGGAAAATGATAAATGGTTTAAAAAATATTTGACAAATAAATATCTGAAAAGTGTGGCATGCATTTGTATTCAGCCAACTTTACTCTGATACTCCTAACTAAAATCTAGTGTAACCAATTGCCTTCAGAAGTCACCTAATTCATAAATAGAGTCCACCTGTGTGTAATTTAATCTCAGTATAAATACAGCTGTTCTGTAAAGCCCTCAGAGGTTTGTTAGAGAACCTTAGTGAAAAAACAGCATCATGAAGGCCAAGAAACACACCAGAGAGGTCTGGGATAAAGTTGTGGAGAAGTTTAAAGCAGGGTTAGGTTATAAAAAATATCCCAAGCTTTGAACATTTTACAGAGCACTGTTCAATCCATCATCAAAAAATGGAAAGAGTATGGCACAACTGCAAACCTACCAAGACATGGCCGTCCACCCAAACTGACGTCGTTTGCGCCTCACATGGCTTTTTATACTTTTTAACTTGTGATCACCAAGTATTTTTTGTACACATCTATTAACGATGTATCGTACATTAAAAGAATAAAATGTGTTAGAATGACCCAGTCAAAGTCCAAACCTAAATTCAATTGTGAATCTATGGCAAGACTTGGAACTTGCTGTTCACAGACGCTCTCCATCCAATCTGACAGATCTTGAGCTATTTTGCAAACAAGAATGGGCAAAAAGCTCACTCTCTAGATGTATAAAGCTGGTAGAGACATCCCCAAAAAGACTTGTAGCTGTAATCGCAGCGAAAGGTGGTTCTAAAAAGTATTGACTCAGGGGGGCTGAATACAAATGCATGCCACACATTTCACATATCTGTAAAAGAAGTTGAAAACCATTTACCATTTTCCTTCCACTTCACAATTATGTGCCACTTTGTGTCGGTCTATTACATAAAATCCCAATAAAATACATTTATGTTTTTGGTTGCAACATGACAAAATGTGGAAAATGTCAATGGGTAGCAATACCATTTCAATGCACTGGATCCGAATGCTCTAGGTGGAGCCTTGCTGGTCGATCAACTCCTGGTAAGAGGTAAAATAGAAAAAGACTGACCATGGGTACCACGTGTCACAAACCTTTTGTCAACCTTTTTTTCATTCACAGCACCCTTTCTGTATATGTAAAATCTTGAGGCATCCCAGTCTAAAATTGGATCTCCAGTCCCTCCCCTTCCCACACACATCAGAATCCTCATTTTCCCCCTCCTTTTCATAAGAGAATCTTTCATTCCAATCCTCACCACCGTGTAGTTGTGGCAGCATTACAGTGGGAATAAGGTGGAGCAGTAAAAACAAAAGGGAGCTACTGTCCCCTTCTGAATTCTGGGGCTGCCCTGAATGCTGCCCACCATGGATTAGAGTTATTCATTTCTATACTGTTGGTAGCCGCCCACCTTCACTATGAAAAACATGATGCTGTGTGAAAATACCAGATGCATTGCGGCACCACGACAAGCTGAGACATCACACCAGGGTGCCACCGCCCCCTGGTTGAGAAATACTGGGTTAGAACACAGTGATTCTTAGCCACAATACTTGCTAGAGTTTAGAAGCTCCACTTTGCTCCTACCAGTTCTGCTGATTTAAAGAGGACTTGAGCTGTGAAACCATGCCAAAAAAGGCAAACAGAGAACAAATGGCTAGTCACTACTATTTCCTTTAACTGTCTTTTCCATTACAAACTTATTAAAACATATTCCATAGTGTGTCTCTGTAAGGGCTTTGATTCCTCATATCAGATCTGATGATTGGTGGGGGAATATTTAGGAAGCAGCAGAAGAGGTACTTGAAGCTAATTTTTGCTGGATAGATGAAGCAGAAGCAGGGATATCCTTGTAATACCCTCAGGTACAGACTCTTCTCCAGCGAGGAGAACAGTGAGCAGTACAGGGGTGACAGCACCAAATCTCACTCCAAACCTCAGAAGACAGCAGTAAGAAGAAGACTTTATTCTACAGACATACAGCTATGAAGCTCAAGACACAGGGTGCCTAGAAACAGGAAGTGCACTGCTATTTTCAGGAAGAATTCAAGATAAAGGGTAAATCTTTCAGGTACTTGTTAATTAACATTTTGGGATGTTGTCTTTAACCACTTGAGGTCCGGGCCATAGCCGAATGACGGCTTCAGCGCGGACCTCAATTTCCGGGAGGCCGTCATGGGACATCCTCCCCTGTGCACACGCACCGCGCGCACCCTGCAGGGTTCGCGGTGTGCGCGCTGTGATCACCGAGTCACGGAGACTCGGATGATCGCAGATCCGAGTAAGGGGCCGCTCCCGGCCCCTTACCATGTGATCAGCTGTCAGCCAATGACAGCTGATCACATGATATAAACAAAACCTCGGTGATCGGTTTCGTTTTCTCTTCACGCTGACAGCGTGAGGAGGAAAAACAAGCCGATCACCGGCTTGTGTCAAAGGGACATCGGTCCCGAAGAGAAAGGAGGCACATATGCCTCATCTGTGCCAACAGGTGCCATCTATTATTGCCACCTGCCAGTGCCCACAGTGCCCACAAGTGCCACCTGTCAAGGCCCACAAGTGCCACCTGTCAATGCCCACAAGTGCCACCTATCAATGCCCTCCAGTGGTGCCAATCAGTGCCACCTAGCAGTGCTGCCATCAATCAGTGCCCAATCAGTGCCCATCACCACCACACATCAGTGCCCATCACCGCCACACATCAGTGCCCATCAGTGCCGCCTCATCAGTGTACATCAACGAAGGAGAAAAAATTACCTGTTTGCAAAATTTTATAACAAAATATAAAAAAAAAAATTTTTTTTTTTTTTAAATTCTGTCTTTTTAATTTTTTTTAACAAAAACTAAAAACCGCAGAGGTGATCAAATGCCATCAAAAGAAAGCTCTATTTGTAGGAAAAAAATGATAACAATTTCATTTGGGTACAATGTTGTATGACCGCGCAATTGTCATCCAAAGTGCGACAGCGCTAAAAGCTGAAAATTGGTCTGGACAGGAGGGGGGTTTAAGTGCCCAGTAAGCAAGTGGTTAAAGTGGTAGTAAACTCCGCTTTTGAACATGTATCTATACATAAGCATATAATAGTGCTTACCTGTATGTACAGTTAATATCTCCTAAACTTGCAGTGTTTATGAGATATTCACACTGGATGCAGCCAGTGACTTCACCGGAGCATGCGCTCTAAAGGATCGGGATACTTGTGCTGTCCCTTCAGAGCTCTGAAAAACCGCGACATCATCGCGACTTAGCCATTCAGAGGACCGGAGCCGGCAAACCTGGAAGGAAGACCAGGGGAAGATGGTAGCCCTATCAGTGGTGACAGCACACCGCTGGAGGGCTTTGTTCTAAAGTAAGTATTTCATAATGTGCAAGTATACGATGCATACTAGCACATTATGCCATTACCTTGCAGGGGATTTTTTTTTTAAAGTCCGCAGTTTACTTCCTCAAATTCTCACTTTTTAAAGTTCAGATTCACTTTACTTTGCTGGGTATTAATCAGTACATGAAACGTGCATTTTTCTTTTTTGAGGTACAAAGCACATCTCTCCTGTGTGCAAGCTTGTTTTTTCTGCATTTAGATGAAGTTTGAGATAACAGTCATTCCACTGACAGCACTACTGGTCACCACACGAGAAAACTGGTGATCATGTTTTTCAAAGAACAAGAAACCTTCAAAATAACACATTTCTGATCTAAGCTTCTACAACTTTGCTGTCCCCAATATAAAAATGTAATGAAAGGAAACTAGACCCCATTCGATATCACCAAAATAGGTAAAATAAAGAACAAATGTATTCAGTTTGTACCAGCTTCCGAACTGGATGTGTCAAGCACATTTAGGCACCAACAATGCAGATCAGCTGTGGAGCCCAGCCAGTGCCTGTAATTAAAAGTTATTTTAAAATTATTTTATAATTGCAGTGGGAGTGTGATTCCACGTTCTTCTGATGCCTTTGACTCCCTCAACTCGTTATTTCTCAGACCTCAGCATGGTGTGATAATATACGCGTACTGCTTGTCCTGATCTTCTGAGAGAGACTTTGGGCTTGCCTGATAGCTACAAATTCCAGATAACTGATGACTAGCCTTTTTTGTGGTTTTGCATTTAATTGGGCATCTTTTGCAAAAAGTTTTAAAGAATAACCCCAACCTTCTGCCAAACATGATATTGTAAGACAGAGCAAGATATCAGCTTTCCAAATAGTAGTTATCACCCATCTTGATTTATTATGCATATTCGGGTTTATAACATGGACCTAGCATTGGATATATTTTTTTTCAAGTTTCAAGTGCATGCATGCTAAGTAATATGCACTTATAGCAATTTACTAACTCTTACAGAGATCACATACTTCTCCTGACAATGCCTAATCATATTTTCTCTCCATAAGGACAGTACCATCTTTATTTAGGCACTATTCAAGGCCAGGATTTACTTACTGGTCTGAGATGCTGGCCTAACAGATGACATAATCATGTAAATCAAGGTGACTGTGCAGGTCCTGCAAATCTTTGACACAGATCAACCCCTGCTGAAGCCTTTAACTTCTGAATTTACAATGCTGCAATCTGATAACTCTGGGAGAGGAGACTTATGAAATGTTTCCTCCTGCCTGCAGTGGACTGATAGATGAATGCTGTGATGGAGTGCTGGACTTTATCACAGGTGAATATCCTAACACGGAGTAGAATATTTTTTACTGTTGGACACAACCAGCTCTTTAATGCACTATGGGCCTAAGCTTACAATGGAAAGAGATGAGATTGGCCCTAGGTTTGTAATAGTTCAGAAAAAGTTTATTATTATAAAGCAGTTCCTTAGAACCCTGCGACAAATTATTATTATTATTATTATTCAGGATTTATATAGCGCCAACAGTTTACGCAGCGCTTTACAATATAAAATGGAGACAATACAGTTATAATACAATACAATACAATAGGATTAAGAGAAACTTTATCTAAACTAAACTTGGTTTAAAAAACATAGTGGAGTTTCTATCTCTTTCCATTTGCAGCACACTGATGACACCAAGTCAAAGTCACTTACAGTGCCTTGAAAAAGTATTCACACCCCTTAAAATTGTCCACATTCTGTCCTGTTACAACCAAAAAATGTAAATGTATTTTATTGGGATCTTATGTGATAGATCAAAACAAAGTGGCACAGAATTGTGAAGTGGAAGGAAAATGATAAATGGTTTTCAGAATTCTTTACAAATAAATATCTGAAAAGTGTGGCATGCATTTGTATTCAGCCCCCTTTACTCTGATACCCCTAAAATCTAGTGAAGCCAATTACCTTCAGAAGTCCCCTAAATAATAAAAAGAGTTCACCTGTGTGTAATTTTTTTTTTTTTCCAAAATATTTTTATTGGTTTTTAAAAAGAGAAACAAAAACAGATAAAGAGAACAAACAGTTAAACATACATTGGTCTAATATGATGTCTATGTGATCCTTGCAGGAATCACGCTGTCACCTTATTCATGAAAAATATATTATGAAATCAGTCATAGCGGTACAGTTTACTGGGTCATGAGGTGGTGCTATGTGCAGTTGTACATGGTAAAATAGCATATTGTAGATTATTGTGTACACCTGGCACCCGCTTGGGAGCTACTTTGTGATTGGGGTCTACTGAGAGGCCTCTGAAGCGGTGGAGGGATCTGCCAGCCACTTAGACCAGACTTTGCTATATTTGTTGGGGCAGCCTCTGTTGTCATATGTGTCTTTATACAGAGGTAAGCTATTGTTAATTGTTTCCACAGGGAGAGAGGAGGGGGGGTTGGTTTGCGCCAACTAAGGGCTATAGCTTTACGGGCATAGAACACGAGCAATCCCACCAGTGTGCGTCCCGCCACCGTAGGAATTAGTTGTTCTACCAGGCCTAGTATGCAGATTGACATTGATGGTTGTAGTGGCACAGAGGTGATTTGTGTGATACATTGATGGTTGTAGTGGCACAAAGGTGATTTGTGTGATAAAGTCCAATATCTCCCTCCAGTATCCGACAATTGCTGGACAGGTCCAGAAGATGTGGGTGAAGTCCCCAGGAGTCCCACCACATCTCCAACATCCGGGAGGGGAGTCGGGGTTCATTTTGTGTAGTCTGTGAGGGGTAAAATATGCCCGATGGACTATCTTGAATTGGATCAGGCGATCTCTCAGAGAGACCAGGGAGCTAAATGGGAAATCCCATATGTCATCCCAGTCATCGTTGTCAAAATTGGGGATGTCATGGGACCATTTAGATCTTAGCTTTTCCATAGTCGGGAGGGAGGTGACAGTCAGGTGTGAATATAATTGAGAAGTGGGTTTTTTCGCACAATCTGATCTAAGAAGGTCCTCCAGTGATGATTGGACTAGTGGAGGAGGGGAATTGGAGAATTGGTGACTAAAGGCATGGGAGAGTTGAAGGAATCGGAAAAAATAGGACTGTGGTATATTAAAATCGGAGTTTAGTTTGGAGAGCGGGACTAGGGATTGATTGGAGATAATCGGTGCCACCGTTTTAATGTTAAATTTGGTCCAGGCATGAGGCTCAGGTAGTTTATAGATGTGCTCCAGGGTTGGGTTTATCCAAAGGGGAGCATTGGGTGAGATTGCCTGTTGAGGGTATTTTTCTAATTTGAGACCTGCCCCCCATGCACGCAGTGTGGTGCGCATGGAGGGTGTCAGTGGATAAGGGGCTCGAGGGCCTCGAAAAAGCAAAAAATTGAGCGCCTCTAGGGATCCCAGCACTGCCATCTCGACATGGGTAGCTGGGTTGGAGGTGTCCGGATTGAGCCACCAAGCAGCTGTTACTAGCTGGGCGGCCAGATAGTACTTGTATAGATCTGGACACGCCAAGCCACCTTGGGAGGTCGGGCGTGTTGACCAGCTGTATCTGGGGGATTGGGACCCCCATAGGAAAGAGGCGAGGAGGCGATGTAGTCGTATGAAAAAGGATTTAGGAAACCACTGTGGAGAGTGGCGAAATAAGTATGTAAATTTGGGGAGTATTTTCATTTTAAACAAATTAATGCGTCCCAACAGTGAAAGAGGCAACGATTCCCACGCCTTTAGCCGTTGCCGAGTCTCCTGAACCACCGGGGACAAGTTGAGGGGTAAGAACTCAGAAGCCTGCCTGGAGACCACCACCCCCAAGTATTTAAAATTCTCGACCCATTGTAGAGGGATGTCCGTGGGAGCTGTGTCACAGACTGCAGGATCCACGGGGAACAGGAGAGATTTTGTCCAGTTAACCCTGAGGCCCGTGACAGAGGAGAAGGAGTTGAGGACCTGTAGGGCTCCCTCGAGTGATGAACCTGCGTCATTGAGGAAGAGTAGGAGGTCATCCGCATACAGGGCGACCCTCTCCTCCAGCCAGCCAACCCGCAGTCCCCTAATGTGAGGAGAGGTGCGAAGGGCCTCGGCAAGTGGCTCCATCGCGATGGCAAATAAGGCCGGAGAGAGAGGGCAGCCCTGCCGCGTGCCCCTGGACAGATGGAAGGACCGTGACAGGCCCCCTCCCAGCTTAATAGCCGAAGTGGGGTCACGGTAGAGGACCTTAATCCATTCAATGAAGATCAGGGGGAACCCCATCCTGCGGAGGACCTCCCAGAGAAAAGGCCACTCGACCGTGTCGAAGGCTTTCTCAATTTCCAGGGAGGCCACCACTCTAGATCCTTCATTGAGATGTTGTGCGTGTATGTTGGTGAACAGACGCCTCAAGTTAACGTCTGTCGCTCTATTGGCCATGAAACCAGTCTGGTCAGTCTCAATGATAGATGGTAGTAGGGGCTGTAGTCTCGTGGTTAGTAATTTGGTGAGGATCTTGAAGTCTGTATTAAGTAGAGCGATTGGTCTGTAGGAGGCACAGGATGTGGGGTCTTTAGACACTTTATGAATGAGAATGACATGGGCATGGCCCATGGAAGCTGGGAGGGCAACATCAGTCAAACATTGGGAATAGAGCTGGGCCAATTTGGGGGCCAATAGGTCCCCATGAGTTTTGTAGAACTCAATGGGTAGTCCATCTGGGCCCGGAGACTTTCCCGCGGGAAAGGACCTAATCGCTTTCAGTACCTCCTCCGGGGTAATCGGCCTCACTAGGGATTCTCTCTCCCCATCAGACAACCAGCCAAGTGCCAAGGGGTCCAGCCAAGGTGCGAGGTCCCGCGACTGGAAGTCCGATGGTGGCACTGAAGTATAGAGAGAGCTGTAGTACTGACGGAAGGCTTCAAGTATGTCTGGCAGGGAAGAGGCCGACCCTCCCGAAGGGGACACCACACTAGAGATCACCGTCAGGGGTCTGTCATGTTGTGCCAGCATCGCCAGAAGGCGACCGTTGCGGTCTCCTTGTTCAAAGAACCGTTGTTTGTTGCGGTAAAGGTCAAGTCTGGTAACTTCGGTGAGGTGGAGGTGTAGCTCACGTTTCGCTGCATTGAGGGAGTCAAAGTGTGCGTCAGTGGGGTCAGCTGCATAGATGTCTGATTGGGATTGCGCAGTGGTCTGTAGGGCAGTAGTGGTAGCCGCTTGTTCTCTCCGGATCCCAGCAATAGAAGAAATGTATTGCCCTCTGGTAAAAGCCTTAAAGGCATCCCAGGTCACTGCTGTGGAGGAGGATCCCGTATTAAGATCCCAGTATTCCACTAAGCGTGGCGGAATGGTGTCTGCCAGGTCAGCATGAGAGATCCAATGGGTCCCCAGGCGCCAAAGGGAGGAGGAACGGGAGGACGGGGAACGAACGGTAAGGAGTAGGGGGCAGTGATCTGAGAGTCCGCTGGGCAAGTATGAGGCATCAAGTACATCTGTCAGCATAGTCGGGTTGGCAAAGGTGAGATCGATGCGGGAGGAAGTTTTATGTGTATTGGACAAACAGGAGTATGCTCTGGTCGTGGGATGTTTCCATCTCCACACCTCAGGTACACCCAGCGCCTCTGCCCATGAGAGCAAGTCAGTAGAGAATTGTTTGAGGGGGTAGGTCTGTCCAGGTCCGGGGCCAGAATGGCGTTGAAATCACCCATTAATAACAGTCTAGCAGTGCAGTATGGAGTGATTTTCTCTAGAATGGTGTATAAGGTGGAGGAGGAAAAAGGAGGGGGGATGTATACACCTACTACAATATACCGGACACCCCAGACAGTGAACACTATTAGTACATATTTACCCTGGGGGTCAGTGTGAACATGTTCCATCACACATGGGAAGGATTTACTAATCAGGATTGTGACCCCTCATATGTGGAATAGGAAGCATGGAAGGCTCTCTGGATCTATGGCTTTTTCAGCGCCAGTAGTTTGCTGCCCATAAGGTGCGTTTCCTGTAAAATTACTATATGCGGGGAGTGCAATTTGAGGTACTTGAAGAGTACCGCTCTCTTAAATTTAGAATTGAGCCCCCGGACATTCCAGGACAGCGCACTGAAGGTGGGGGCGTCACGTCCTGTCATTGTGCGGAGGTCTGGCGGGGGAAGAAAGGAGGAGTGAGGCAGGTGCACGTGCACAGCTCAGGAGCAGCAAGGACCCAGGGAGCCTGTACCAGGTGGAATCATGACCTATGGAAGACCAAATAGACAAACGAACATGAATAGATATAACACTGATAAACAATACCCGTGATGACACTGAGGTGTCAAACCTGCCCTCATCTGATGACATCCCCAGAAAATTTGGGGAGTGATCAGATCTGGCCTATACCCAAAACTCAAAAACAGTAAACCCTTAAACTTTAATTAGCAACAGTTCAGTGTTGTGTTCCAACACTTGTGGAAGCTCTTAGGTAGGGGAAGCAGGTTCCAGACAGTAGCACAGTCAAAAAAAAAAAAAAAAAAAGAGAAAAGAGGAAAAACAAAATTGGTGGTTGCCGTTGGAGCTCCGCAGACAGGAGCGGATGGTAGTCTATGTAACAAAGGGCGTTGAACAACCAATTGGGGTAATGGTGAATTAGAGTAGTGAGAAAAGACCTAGGGATGGATGGTGCATAATACTCTGAGTCAACATGGGACAGGAGGTAGTCCTGTTCAGGGGGATTGTGATAGTTAGCTGCTCCCAGTATGTTGTAATCAACTATGGTTCCATGGTAGTATGTTGTCAGCGGGTATCTAGCCATGCAGCAGCAGCCTCCGGGGTGTCGAAGAAACGCGTGTTGTCACCATCAGTGATACGCAGCCTGCTGGGATATAATAGACCAAAGCGTATTCCCCTTTCTCGGAGCCGACGTCTCACATCCGTAAAGGACTTGCGGCGTTGCTGTACTTCCTGAGAGAAGTCCGGGAAAAAGAGCAGTTTGGTATTTTCGTATTTAATTTCAGGCATGGCACGCGCTACTGCCAGAATGTGATCCCGGTCGCGGTAATTTAATAGCTGCAGCAGGAAGGGGCGAGGAGGGGCCCCTAGTCTTGGAGGGAGCGGTGGGACCCTGTGGGCTCTTTCCACCACGAAGGTGGGAGGCATATCACCCAGGCTGAACAGAGTGGACAGTAGTTGTTCAGTAAACTCAGCTGGTCTGGGACCCTCAGCTCTCTCAGGTAATCCAAGTATGCGGATGTTATTCCGCCTGAGGCGGTTCTCAGTGTCTATAGCATGCTCCTGGAGCGCCTTCACTTGGAGCTGCAGGGCCCTCACCTCCCTAGAATCTGCCCGGACTGTATCCTCCACCGTGGAGACTCTGTCCTCCACCTCTGTGATACGGGACCGGAATTTGTCCATATCCTGACGGATGAGACCGACATCTATGGTCAGGAAGTCGATTTTGGTTGTCAGAATTTCCTTGCACGCTGAGGATTTCCGCCCCCGTGGGGGCCACCGCCGCCCCCGGCTCCATCTGCGAATTCACCGCCATAGTGGCAGCGGGCCGCCTCGTAGAGGATTTGGTCGCCGGTGGGGGGGTACGAGAGGCCTTCAGACCAGATTTTGTGTAGCGGGTCCTAGGGTGACCCATCCGAGGTCCGCCCCACAATGAAGGAGGTTCCCAGGGGGCCTGTGGGTAGGTATTGGGGTCCACGGGGTAGGATGGAGGATGTGAAGGTGCTGACGGGGGCAAATCGCCAGTGGGGCACGTCCACCCCTGCACAGATTATCCACTCCCCAGTTGCAGTGTGATTCAATCTTTCCCCCACAGGAATGCTAGCAGGAGGGGAGGAGGAAAGGATGGCCGGATCACAGTGCCCAGGCTGGGAGGATGTTCTGGCTTTATAGGGCCCAAAATGGTGATGGGCTGCAGGTGTGGGGAATCAGCCTTCAGGGATCTTCAGGCGGCCCTCCGATGGCGCTCTCCCGGACTATCCCCTCTGAAGGAGCTGCCCCAGGTGGATGAGGATGGGGCCGCCACTCGTCCGTCGGATAGCGGTACTCGAGTGTGGAGGATGCAGGCTGCCTTGTAGGCCGCTAGATGGCGGCGGGCCGCGGGTGCGAGAGCCTGTCTCCGGGGATCCTCAGGCGGCCCTCCAATGGCTCACCCCCAGTCCGCCCTCACCGGAGAAGCTGCTCCAGGCGGGTGATGACGATGCCGCCGCTCGTCCCGTGGATCGGGGCACCCGAGCGCGGAGGATGTATGTGGCCTCGTAGGCCGCAAGATGGCAGCGGGTCACTGCTGTGTGGAGCCAGCCGCGGGCTGTGTATCAACACCACCGGCCGGCCGGGATACGCAATTTGGGCTGGGATTGATGCAGGGGGTGCCCAGGAAACTATAGGGCTGATCTGGAGTCTCACCGGAATGTTCGCTGCTGAGGATGGCTGTAGATTGAGTCAGGATGTGCAGAGCTCCACAGCAGCACATCTGGCTTGTCTCACACGCCCGTGCTGTTTTGCTGGGGCACAGATGATGGCACAGGGATGGCAGTGCTATATTGCTGGGGCACAGATGATGGCACAGGTATAGCAGTGTTGTATTGCTGGGGCACAGATGATGACAAAGGGATGGCAGTGCTGTATTGCTGGGGCAAAGAGAAGTCAATGCTGTATTGCTGGGGCACAGATGATGGCACAGGGAAGACAGTACAGTATTGCTGGGGCAAAGATGATGGCACAGGGAAGACAGTACAGTATTGCTGGGGCACAGTACCTGAGTGTGGAGGATGTGTCTGTTGTAGTAGGCCACAAGATGGCGGCGGATCTCTGAGGTATAATGTTGGCCACGGCCCGATGGAGACACAATCGGCCACAATTTACGCTGGGTCTGGTGAGGATGCTGTCCGGTGATTGTTAGGGAGAGTTTGGAGGCTCTCCAGGTTGTATTTCATGCAGGATGGCGATGGATTTGATCAGCAGGCCGCGGGCGCCCAGAATCAGCCTGTATGGATTTTCAGGTGGCCGTTCAGGCCCCCCACACAGTCCAGCTGTCTCCCAGGGACAACCTCCAGCTATGTGTGCTATTCAGCTGCCTCTCACCCCGCGGATCGTGGCACTCCAGCCCGGGGATGACGGAGGCTCCGTAGGCCTCAAGATGGCGGCAGGTCTCTGAGGTATAATGTCAGCCACGGCCCGATGGAGACACAATCGGCCACAATTTCCGCTGGGGCTGGTGAGGATGATGTCCGGTAACTGTTAGGGAGCATTTGGAGGCTCTCCAGGTTGTAGTTCATGCAGGATGGCGACGGATTAGATCAGGATCGGCAGAGCTCCAGAGCAACACGTCTTTCTCCCACTACATCCGGACATGCCCCCCCCACCTGTGTGTAATTTAATCTCAGTATAAATAGAGCTGTTCTGTGAAGCCCCCAGGGGTTTGTTGGAGAACAAACAGCATCATGAAGTCCAAGGAATACACCAGACAGGTCAGGGATAAAGTTGTGAAGAAGTTTAAAGCCGGGTTAGGTTATAAAAAAACATCATCCGAAAATGAAGAGTATGGCACAACTGCAAACCTGCCAAGATATTGCCATCCACTTAAACTGACAGGCATGGCAAGGATAGCATTCATTAGAGAAGCAGCCAAGAGGCCCATGGTAACTCTGGAGGAGCTGCAGAGATACACAGCTCAGGTGGGAGAATCTGTCCACAGGTAAAGAGTGGCAAGAAGAAAGCCATTGTTGAAAGAAAGCCATAAGAAGTACCGTTTGCAGTTTGCGAGAAGTCAGGTGGGGGACACAGCAAACATGTGGAAGAAGGTGCTCTGGTCAGATGAGACCAAAGTTGAACTTTTTGGCCTAAAAGCAAAATGCTGTGTGTAGTAGAAAACGAACTGCACATCACCCTGAACACACCATCCCCACCGTAATACATGGTAGTGGCAGCATCATGTTGTAGGGATGCTTTTCTTCAGCAGGGACAGGGAAGCTGGTCAGAGTTGATGGATGGAGCCAAATACAGGGCAATCTTAGAAGAAAACCCGTTATGCCCTGTACACATGACCGGTTTTCCCATCAGAATAAATTCTGAAGGTTTATTCCTCTCAAGTTGTCTTGCATACACACGGTCACACCAAATTCTGACCGTCCAGAACGCGGTGACATACGACACGTACGACGTGAATAGAAAACTGTTCAATAGCAAGTGCGCCACCCTTTGGGCTCCTTCTGCTAATATCGTGTTTATCTCGTGTTAGTAGAAGTTTAGTGAGAGATGATTCCGTATTTCAGCTTTCGCGCTTTTCAGTCCATTACTGCTCTTCATTTTGTGCTTGTAGGGTTTGTATCTGTTCTTCAGTGCGTGTAGTCAGGTCATATCTGTTTTTCAGTGCATTCTTGTCCGCTCGTTTCTGATTTTCAGCTCGCTCTTCACAGGCCTTGCTGTTCTTCAGTGCGTTCTGTTCGTTCATTCTGAGCAGCAGACCGTTTTGAAGCCATGTTGCGGGGACCTACTCGTTGTAGAGTTCATGCTGTGTTGGGGCTTGGTGTTGGGGATTATACTTGGACCCAAGCCCAGTCCATGAACAGGGTGGGGAGGAGTTCATGGACCAAGAATTGGTTACTCCAGTGTGACCAATTCTCTCATATGCCTTTGCTGCGTGAGATCCAGGAGAATAATCCTGATGATTTCAGGAACTTTCTATGGATGACGGACCCTGTTTTTCACCATCTGTTGGCTTTGCTGTCCCCTTATATTATGAAGCAGGACACCTGCATGCGGCAAGCCATGACTCCGGAGCAGAGACTAGTCGCAATGTTGCGGTACTTGGTGACGGGGAGAAGTCTGCAGGACCTCAAGTTCTCGACAGGCATCTCCCCCCAGGCTCTGGGGATCATTATTCCGGAGACCTGTTCTGCCATCATTCAGGTCCTGCAGAAGGACTATATTAGGGTAAGTTTTCTCCTTTAACATCACATTCTATGTATTTAATGTATGCTAATGTTTTGTATTTCATTCATCATTCCCTAATTACCATGATTGTAATATGCTGTGAATGTCCTCTTTATCCTCATGCATGCTGTAAGCTTTTAATTTTTTTTTTTACTGCTCCTTTTTTGTCCTTCATGCATCTTTACCTTCACTAACCTCCCCAGCATGCTATCCTGGGCCCATATACACCTAGCCTAGCCAGCAGAGGCTGACGAGGACCAACCTGGGCCTTCCGTCCTGGAAGAAGTGGATACGCCCAGCTGGAGCCAGGTATAGTATTTGTATACATATTTATTGTCCTAATATTAATGAAGTTAACTAGATGTTATAATTGATAACAAATTAATGATTTTTAAAAAAGTGAGTTACATATCAATAGACATTAGTGGCCAAAAATGTTTGGGACAAGAATGAAAAATGCTGGGCTCAGATTGATAGTCTTTTCTATTTATTAACATTCAATTTGCAAGTCATGAGCTGAAAATTGTGTGTGATTGATGAACCAAAAACTAAAACTATGTCCCTTTTTTATACACAGGATGAGCTCAGCCAGGAGGAGGGTCTGGAAAGTGGCAGGCAGGAGGAGGCCTTGCCCAGTGTCAGCCAGGAGGTGGCCGTGCCTAGTGTCAGCCAGGAGGTGGCTGTGCCCAGTGTCAGCCAGGAGGTGGCCGTGCCCAGTGTCAGCCAGGAGGTGGGCGAGTCCAGTGTCAGCCAAGAGGTGGGAGGGCCCAGTGGCCTCACCCAATCACAGGTGCCTCCCCTCCGCCTTTCAAAGAAAAGGCCCAGGAAGGGGACGATCACGGAGGAGGCAGCACTGGGCCTCATTATGGAAGCAAGCGATGTCCTCAGAAGCCCCCCGACGCTGAAGAGGCCTAAGGCTGCTATCTAGCCACTAGATTGCAGAACTTGGAGGAGGGCCAACGCTTCCTCTGTGAGGGAATTTTTGCTCAGGCCCTTCAGAAGGGGTTGAGGGGCCAGCTGACTGAGAACAGCCACGTATGTGAGCTCGCCCATCCTCCTCCTCCTCCTGCCACAAGTCCACCACCAGAGCCACCGCCTCCAAGGAAGGCTGTAGGGAAGGCTCCAGGGAAGCGTGGAGGGAAGGTTGCAGTGAAGAGAAGAAAGTGATGGCCTGGGTTCAGTCTGGTCTGACAGAAGAAGCAGGCTGGTGTAGTACCACAGCCTGGGGACATATATGTCATCTGCTGCTGGTCCTGATCTCTGGGAGTCCTGGACCAGATTGGGCTCCAAATTATATGGACTCCTCAAGCTAACAATTTTATTTTCCACAGACTTGATGTCTGCCCTGGGGGCCAAAAGGCTTCGCAAATTCCAAAAGTTTCTCCATTATTGCCTTCCTCTTTATTTTGTTACCTAGAATAAATGGAGATTTTATTTTTCACAAGTACTTGCCTAGGTGTTTTTCTACAAAAAGGACAGTTTGTGAGTAGGCAGGTACATTTCAAAAATACAATGTCTAATTAACAAGGGACACCAACCAACCTCCTTGAGGTTAAAAAATACAAGATAATAATGTTATTGTGGAAACTTGACGCACACAAAGAAAAAAAAAAATTATGGAGATCACTAGAAAATAATTTTTCAATAATACAAAAAACAGGAGATCTTGATGAAATAAAAAAAAAAAGATGACTATAAAAAATAATTCTGCAAACATTATTATGGAGATCAGGCTTTAAAAAAATAAAAGGATTATTCATGAGATCACGAGAAATAAAAAAGAAATAAGTTCGTCAGAACTCTGTGTTAATATCAGCAGCAAAACAACTTCATTATTCTAGCATTATAAAGCACACAAGAATGCGCTGCATTAAAAGATCGAAGAATTTGCAGTGTGAGGAATGTGCTATCTCCATTACGAACGATAGTTTTACCAGACTGCGCGCTTCCATCTCGTACTTGCTTCAGAGCATGCGTCGTTTTTGGTGCGTCGGAACAGCATACAGATGAGCGTTTTTTCCGATAGTAATTTTTTTCCGTCGGAAAAATATAGAACATGTTCTCTATCTAAGTCCGTCTGAATTTTCGACGGAAAAAGTCCGATGGGGCATGCACACGGTCGGAATATACGATGAAAAGCTCACATCGGGCTCTTTCTGTTGGAAATTCCGACCGTGTGTACGCAGCATTACAGTCCACAAAAAACTTGAGACTGCTATGGAGGTTCACCTTCCAGCAGGACAAAGAACCTAAACATACCGCCAGAGCTACAATGGAATGGTTTTAGATCAAAGCATATTCATGTGCTAGAATGGCCCAGTCAAAGTCCAGACCTAAATCCAATTGAGAATCTGTAGCAAGACTTGAAAATTGCTGTTCACTGATGAGCTATTTTGCAAAGAATAATGGGCAATAATTTCACTCTCTAGATGTGCAAAGCTGGTAGAGACATCCCCCAAAAGACTTGCAGCTGTAATTGCAGCGAAAGGTGGTTCTACAAGTATTGACTCAGGGGGGCTAAACACAAATGCACGCCACACTTTTCACATATTTATTTGTAAAAAATGTTGAAAACCATTTATCATTTTCCTTTCACTTCACATCATCATCACCATATTTGGCAATATCCTTTATCAAATATGGCCATATGGCTATATTAAGCCAATGAAGTCACCAGCATCCCTGCCCCTGTGTCGCATGAGGCTGTGGGAGGGGAATTCCTCAGCTGCAGCTCACTGGGCTGGCAAAAAAAAAAAAAGACAGCAACAGGCGCCTCTTAGTAAGATTGTAACATTTAATGGCAAGTTAGCATTAAAAAACACTCACAGGTAACAACATGATTGTCCAGCGCAGGGGATTCCAGTAAGAGCCATGGATGATCTCTGCAGTCTAGATGAAAAAAAGTCTTGTTCCTCTATGCTGTCGGCTAGTCTTCTGCAGCGGACTTCCGGGATTCGGTCACGACCCAGAACGAGGCTTGCAACGCAGCCAGGCAGTCACATGGAGGGGTGGAGTGCAGGGTTCAAAGTATGGACTGTACTGCCGCAAAGCAACGCATTTCAGAGCATGCGCGGTGAGATGCGCTCCTTTCTCAAGCTCTGAGAAAGGAGCGCGCCTCACCGTGCATGCTCTGAAACACGTTGCTTTATGGCAGTACAGTCCATACTTTGAACTCTGCACTCCACCCCTCCATGTGACTGCCTGGCTGCGTTGCAAGCCTCGTTCTGGGTTTTGACCGAATCCCGTAAGTCCGCTGCAGACAGACTAGCCGACAGCATAAAGGAACAAGGCTTTTTTTCATCTAGACTGCAGAGCTCATCCATGGCTCTTACTGAAATCCCCTGCGCTGGACAATCATGTTGTTACATAGTTACATAGTTACATAGTAGGTGAGGTTGAAAAAAGACACAAGTCCATCAAGTCCAACCTATGTGTGTGATTATGTGTCAGTATTACATTACATATCCCTGTATATTGCGGTCATTCAGGTGATTATCTAATAGTTTCTTGAAGCTATCAATGCTCCCTGCTGAGACCACCGCCTGTGGAAGGGAATTCCACATCCTTGCCGCTCTTACAGTAAAGAACCCTCTACGTAGTTTAAGGTTAAACCTCTTTTCTTCTAATTGTAATGAGTGGCCACGAGTCTTATTAAACTCTCTTCTGCGAAAAAGTTTTATCCCTATTGTGGGGTCACCAGTACAGTATTTGTAAATTGAAATCATATCCCCTCTCAAGCGTCTCTTCTCCAGAGAGAATAAGTTCAGTGCTCGCAACCTTTCCTCATAACTAAGATCCTCCAGACCCTTTATTAGCTTTGTTGCCCTTCTTTGTACTCGCTCCATTTCCAGTACGTCCCTCCTGAGTACTGGTGCCCAGAACTGGACAGCATACTCCAGGTGCGGCCGGACCAGAGTCTTGTAGAGCGGGAGAATTATCGTTTTATCTCTGCAGTTGATCCCCCTTTTAATGCATGCCAATATTCTGTTTGCTTTATTAGCAGCAGCTTGGCATTGCATGCCATTGCTGAGCCTATCATCCACTAGGACCCCCAAGTCCTTTTCCATCCTAGATTCCCCCAGAGGTTCTCCCCCCAGTGTACAGATTGCATTCATATTTTTGCCACCCAAATGCATTATTTTACATTTTTCTACATTGAACCTCATTTGCCATGTAGTCGCCCACCCCATTAATTTGTTCAGGTCTTTTTGCAAGATTTCCACATCCTGCGGAGAAGTTATTGCCCTGCTTAGCTTAGTATCGTCTGCAAATACAGAGATGGAACTGTTTATCCCATCCTCCAGGTCGTTTATGAACAAATTAAATAGGATTGGTCCCAGCACAGACCACCCTCTGAACACACCCTTGTAGCCAGTTTTCAATCCATGTACTCACCCTATGGTCCATGCCAAGGCACCTTATTTTGTACAGTAAACGTTTATGGGGAACTGTGTCAAATGCTTTTGCAAAATCCAGATACACCACGTCTACGGGCCTTCCTTTATCTAGATGGCAACTCACCTCCTCATAGAAGGTTAATAGATTGGTTTGGCAAGAAGGATTCTTCATGTTACCTGAGTGTTTTTAATGCTAACTTGCCATTAAATGTTACAATCTTACTAAGAGGCGCCTGTTGCTGTCTTTTTTCTTTTTCATATTTTAGTGGCTTCACCTCCCCCCACAAGGCTGCCCTGCTAATAGACTGTACATTCTCACAAGGAGCTGTATTTTGCTCAAAAGGACTATTTGATGACTTGCATTGTGTTTTACATTTTCTATATTGTGACCTGCGCTGCTATCTGTTGTTGTGTTTTTTATTTTCACTGAGCTGGCAGCCTACTATCATGTGACAGTTTTCTGTGGGTTTGGCCCAACCTTAACTCATGACTAATAGAGATTACAGGAAATTACTTATACAATTATTATGTTACCAGGCATCACCTGCAACAGCAAGCCTGCAAGGCCTTTAATTTTCATCTAAACCCAAAACTTTATTTTTAGCTTTATTGTGGAATTTTTAAAACCTTTGTCATGTTTTTATGGTTTGGGAAGGTGAAAAGATAGCGCTGGACCCTAGAGTTGTCCCATTTATATTACTATTCAATAGTATTATAATAGTGTTGGAATAGGTTGTCTAGTTACCAGGCTGGCAGCTTCTACACCCAATAGGATTGCCACAGTTTTCTTGGTTTGTGGTGCAGAACACTGGCTGTAAGACTGAAGTGCCACACCACAGATTGATAGTCCATATACAGTTTGATTCTAATATACGGTCAAACAGAAGATCAAAAAGGGAAACTCAGTGCATTTCAGGGGTCCAAAAAACACCCAATTTGCCAAGTTTGGAAAAGGGAAAAATGTTTAAGACCTAACTAAGGGTAGAACATTAATACAGCTGTCACCTGAACAGCAAAAGTGGGGACATCTTCCAATGGAGACACCTGTTCTCCATGACAACTGTCCAGTAGTGGATTTATTTCTATATTGCAGATCCCGTCTCACTTCCTGTTGTGTTTTCAGAACAGGAAGTGAAGAGAGATCTACTCAACCTAACACATACAGCAAAAAATAACCTGACAGAGGTTCTACCTGTGCCCCACTATGGAAAATTTCAAAACTGGCTTTGGATGTACTTTAAACATTGCTGTTACAGAAAACATCTTCATAAATGCATAAAGGAATAATTTAAAACATCAAATGTGCAATTCTACAAGATACATAAAAAAATACCTTAAAAAAGGATTATTTTACCATTCTGCTCCACAGTATCTGATTTATCAGAAACGTGACACAAATTGTTTACTACTCAAATTGTTGACTCAAATAAGGTCCTGCTAGAATATGGTTTTGGGATATTTTTTGCTCTTGATAGTTTTGGTTGTTCATTATGTCATAAATGTGGATACTGTCCAAATTATCTGGATAATCTCAGATTACCTTGGGATTCTGGGATAATGTTAAGTAAAACACTCTGAAAATACTTTCTGTCTGGGAGATCCAACAGCTGGGATAGATTTTTAGCTGGCCACTTCCTCTGAATACTAATCAACAAATCTAGATTTGGACCACACTACTGGTATTCATGGAAATTACATCAAACACCTAGCTGCATTTGGTGCTCTGTTCTTCAAGGCAGCAGGGTAAGTGCAGAGAGACCATAGTAGTGATTCTCTGGGTCAGTATTTAGCATTGTTGTCCAACAACATTGCCCTAGTTTTGCAGATGAAATTGGATATGTTCATCCCCACACAATTTGGGAGGGCTACAGAAGAGGGACGCTGCTACGTTTTTTAATTATAAATAAACTGTTGGTATTGCCCCAATGCATATAATCAGATGCAAAACTTAACTGGAATTGAACAAAGATAGACCAAATCCAATTGGTTACTGTAGGGCAAAAAAAAATAATTATTGGTTAAGACAATGACAAATCATTAAAGTGTAAACTAGGAAAAAAGCAATAAACCCCTTTGCTATAAACTTTGGTACATTAATTGACTGCACAGAAAAAAATACAATTTAAAATGATACTATAGACAAAATAAGAATTATATTTATGCTGTAGTCTAGAACTAGCATTAACACAGCATTTTTGGTTTTCTGTAATATAGACTTTTACCTGTTGATCACAGCGGTGAAGGTGTTATTTTTCCACTTCCTCTAAGTAGGCGACAACACTGTTTGTGTTGCTACCCTATGGACAGGGTAGTTTTAGAAAGTTGTTTTTCATATACTTTTTGCCAAGACAGGAGGAGAAGATGCAGTGTGGCTGTTCGCAAGTGCCAGAGGGTAAAGAAAAGTACATAGCTTTTCAGGGGCTTAACTAGAAATCACAGGGCCAAACAGAAACATTTTTATTAGCTTCACTCACCCCCAAACAACATGCATTCATGATGCAGGACCCAACAGTTCATATTTTTAAACCAAGAGGTAAGATTAAAGGCAATAAGTGGAAAAAATAGTCCAGTAACAGTGGTCAGTAAGAGAGAAAAATGCCTGCCAGTGGGAGAAAAGAAAACCCTTTCCCCCCAGAGGTAGTGAATAGAAAAAATGTGCCCTGGTTTTAATGATCAAAGGGAGGAAAACAATGTCTTACTATCAGTAGGTGAAAAAAAAATGATTTTTTTCTACTCACCGTAAAATCCCTTTCTCTCTGTTCATTGAAGAACACAGCACTTCCATTCTTGACCTTAGGAATGTCCCAAAGCAGTGCCACGAGGGGTTGGAACACAGAAAAAAGAAAAGAAAAAAAACCTCCACCCAAACAGAACCCCTGTAAGGGGAGCAAAAACATCAGACGGCCGCCTGCAAAACTTTGCGGCCGAAACACGCATCCGTAGATGCCCAAACATCCACCCTGTAAAATTTGGTGAAAATGTGCACGGACGACCAGGTAGCCGCCTTACACACTTGAGAAACAGACGCTTGATGTTGGAAGGCCCAGGAAGCACTAATCGCCCTGGTAGAGTGCACCGTGATGGGAAAGGGGGGCACCTAATGGCATAAGCCTGGACAATAGTATGTCTGATCCAACGAGAAATGATGACAGAAGAGGCCGCCAGGCCCTTCCTCGGGCCATCCACATTTACAAACAGCAAATCCGACTTCCGAAAAGGAGCCATAACCGACAGACGGAGAGCCTGAACATCCAGAGTGCAAGGGGTGAGATGGCCGAGGACACAAGGAAGGAAGGACAATGTCCTTGTTTAGATGAAAGGCAGATACCACCTTCGGGAGAAACGAGGGATGCGGACGCAGCACCGTCCTATCCTTGTAGAGAACCAAATGGAAAGACTTACACAACATGGCCGCCAGCATAGAAACTCGCTGAGTGAACGTAACAGCCACAAGAAAGACAACCTTCAGAGAGAGTGTGAGTAAGGGGATCTCCCTAATGTTCTTGAACGGTGGCTTCTGAAGTACCAAGAGCACCATGTTTAGACTCCATGGAGACAGTGGTGAGCGTACTGGGGGAGCCACGTGCCGAACCCCTTGAACAAAAGGTATGCACCAACGAGTGAGTAGCCAACGGCCGCTGAAAAAAAATAGCAAGAGCCGATATTTGCCCCTTGATAGTACTCAAAGCCAGCTTCTGATCAACCCCACGCTGCAGGAACACAAGGATCTTAGATACCGAATAGGAGCGCGGATGCCACCCCTCGCACAAAGAGATGTAAGCCTTCCAGGTGCAATGATAAATCCTCCGTGAAGTGGACTTATGCGCCTTCAACATAGTGGGAATCACAGAAAACGGCAACCCCCAGTCTCTCAGCACCTGGCTTTCAATAGCCAGGCCCTCAAAGCCAGAGACGGTAAAGCAGGGTGTATTAATCGGTCCCTGAGACAGAAGGTCCACCAGCACCGGCAGTCGCCAGGGGGCGTCAGCCACCATCCGTACCATGTTGGCATACCAGGGACGCCGAGGCCAATCTGGAGCGATTAGAATAACTGGTATCCCCTCGGCCTCTACCCTGCGCAGCAGACGAGGGAGGAGCTTGAGATGAGGGAAGGCATAAATTAGCTGATAATGCCCCCACAGAGCCACCAGCGCATCTGCCAAGGGATCCCTTGTTCTGGCCACGAATCTCTGCAACTTCCGATTGAGACAAGAGGCCAGAAGATCCACATCTGGCTTGCCCCACCGCAGGCTAATAAGATGAAAAACCCCTGGATGCAGCGACCACTCCCCCTGATCCAGCAACTGATGGCTGAGGTAGTCCGCTTGCCAGTTTTCTACGCCCGGAATGTAGACAGCGGAGAGATCCGGCACGTGAAGTTCTGCCCACCGCAGAATATGAGAGACCTCCAGTGTCACTGCTGAGCTCCTCGTCCTCCCCCTGGGGTTTGACGTAAGCCACCGCCATGGCATTGTCCGACTGGATCCTGACTGGATGACCGCGCAGCAGCTGCATCCAAATGGAGAGACTTAATCTGATCGCACGCAACTCCAGAACGTTGACCGACAGATGAGACTCTTCCGACGTCCAGTGGCCCTGGGCTGATCGAAGGCCTAGAACCAACCCCAGCCAGTCAGGACCCGAGTGTAAAACTGGGCATACAGGACCACCTCGAAGGTGGATACCATGAGGCCCAGAACCCGCATGCAAAGACGTAGGACAGCAGCAACGGCACCGCAGTGTGAGGGGTCTGAAGTTTGATTGGCGGAAGAAAAACCCTCGCCTGCGCAGAGTCGAGAATCAACCCTAAGTATTACAGGCATTGGGCCGGGAGCAACACGGACTTCTGGAGGTTCAACACCCACCCGAACTCTTGCAAGGCTTGCATGGTGATTGCCACATTGTCCCTCAGTTCTGAAGCTGACGCCGCTTGCAGGAGGAAATCGTCCAGGTAGCCCATGACCGCCATCCCCCCGCTGTCTCAGCAACGGCAGAACCGGTGCCAGCACCTTGGTGAAGACCCGGGGAGCCGAGGTCAGGCCAAAGGGAAGTGCCATAAACTTAAAACGCAGGAAACGATGGTGCCTGACACAGATGGGGACATGCAAGTATGCGTCCTTGAGGCCAGGAAATCCCCCTGATGAAGCGCGGCCACCACAAAACAAACAGACCCCATCCTGAACCTCCGTACCTTCACAAAACAATTGAGGGCCTTGAGATCCAGGATTGGACGAACCCCTTCCTTCTTTGGAACTATGAACAGATTGGAGTAGAAACCCTGAAACCTTTCCGAAGCTGGTACCGGAACTATCACCCCCCCAAAGAAGCAAGTCCTGCACTGCCCTAAACAAAGCCTGCTGACGAGACGGGGGAAGATGAAGATTGGAGGGAAAATACATGTCTGGTGGAAAGGAAAGAAACTCTATTTTGTAGCCGGACAAAATTAGTTTGCGGACCCAATGATCAGAAAGAAGGGAAGTCCACCGGTCCACAAACCACCGAAGGCAACCCCCCACCCGCAAGTCGGGCGAGGGTAAACCTTCATGAAGAGGGCTTGTCCGCAGACTTGTTGGGCTTGCGATGCCAGGGACGCTTTGGTCCACCCGCGGGAGCCTCGGCAGGCTGGGAACCCTTACCCGCAGGCGGAAGAAAAAAGTGCCTGTGAGCGGAAAAGGAGGGGCCCTGCCTGTGACGGGGCTCCTTGCCTTTTTTGGACTGCGGGAGAAAGGTACTCTTCCTCCCGGTAATATCCTTTATAATGTCCTTTATAATGTCCTTTATAATGTCATCCAGAGTGGCTCCAAAAAGGCACCCACCCTGGAAAGGCAAATCCGCAAGAGCCTTCTTAGACGTTTGGTCCACCAACGAGCACTTAAGCCAAAGCAACCGGCAAAGGACCACGACCAACACGGAGATTTTAGAAAGTAACGTGTCCAAGGCCGCGTCACAAACATACCTGTACCCTTGCACTAACTGGTCTGCCAGTTCCACACAGACCGGAGAAACTTGCTCATTACCCAACTCATGGTGTAATAGCTTAGCCCATTCAGTAAGCGTCTGCGACACCAGAGCCGTGGCCAACACTGGACGAAGGGCCGAACCTGCAATCGTAGACCATAGAACATAGACCAAGCGACCGCCTTGGCCTTTCTGTTGGCAGGGTCCTTGAAAGAAGGGACCCCTCCACCGGAATCATGGTCGCCTTGTTCAACTGAGATACTGGAGGATCAATGACAGGAGGGGAAGACCATTTCTTCAGCAGACTCTCCTCAAAGGGGTAACGCACCGAAAAACGTCTCGGGACTGGAAAGGACCACTGCGGGCGTTCCCAATCCTTGTAAATAAACCTATTGAAATAAGACAGGTAAGGAAACACCTTAGCGGTGCGGACTGGCTTATGAGACCCAAAGGGAACCGACACCTCTTCAGATGCCCCTGCTGAATCCTCAATTTTCAAGGTATCGCGCACTGCCGAGATGAGTGCGCCCACCAGTGCTTTTTAATGCGCAGCGACGGACGCAAAGGATTCCTCCTCGCTGTCCGAAGGAACAGGGGCCGCATCATCTGAGCCCTCCGGGCAGGGGCCATCTACTAGGGCAGAGCCCGACTCCGGATCAGAGTCCTCCCCAGAAGATGGAGGGGGTGGGGGGCGTCTTCTACCTGCCTTACGCCTGCACGCCACTTCAACCTGAGAGATGGAGGATTCCAGGACCGCTGAAAAAGCGTCCAGGGGAACAGCAGACCCAGAGAAACCAGCTGCCGTCATGGGGGTGTCTGGGGGAGGGGCACCTGCTTCAGACACCATGGAAGTCCCACGCTCGACCGGACACCACCAGGGACCGAACGCCCACGAGGGAGAGAAAGAAGGGAAACCACCCCCACAGACTGGGAGAACCCCAGGAGGACTCACCTCCCCGACCCAGACCTCAGAGGAGCGGTGCTGTGTGCTGTCCGTCCACCGGCAGATGGGATAAGCCATGAGGAGTTCCACGCTCGTGCCAGGCTCCAGGGGTAACGTCCAGCGCTAGAGGGCCAGCAGAAGTCTCCCCACGAGGCTACAAGAAACTGGACGCTGGACGCACTTCCACAGACAGAGCCCTAAGCCAGTAATGCCCAAAGACTAAGGTAAAATGCCCGCCGCGGCTATGGGAAAATGGCCGCGGCGCCCAGCCCCAAACAAATGGCTGCTACACGTGGAGGAGGATGCCAGCCACACACCCCACACCTGGAGAACACAGAGACCGGAGAGGACCCCACAAAGCCCAGGTAGGGGCCAAAATGTCCACCTAGTGGCAACCAGCAACCAACTGGGCGATGGCTGCCAAGCAGTGCAACAGGGGGGCAGGGGGGAGGGAGAGGAGGAAATTCCCCATAACCGACCACCCCAGAGAGTACCCAACTGCTCCAAACCTTGCCCGGACCAGGCCAGGGAGCATGTACTTACCCATCCAGCAGGGATTGCGGGTCACACTCCCAAGACAGGTCCACCTCCCGCCTAAACGCAGTGACTTTTGGCCACAGTGACCCTATGACCCAGACGTCATGTGCCTGGTCATATGTGTCCCTGCAAGGCATCCAGCCCGCCGGCTGCCCCGATCCAGGATGGGGCTTGTCGCGGCTGACCTAGAGCGGAGCTCAGGTCTGTGCGCGCTCGGTGGCCAGGCTGGGGAGACTACCAGGATCAATGATATCTAGCCTGTCACCCAGCCCAGGAGTTGATTGTAGATGCAGATCAAAAATAATAAGAACAAAATAATAAAAATAAAAAACCAAAGGAACCACAGGTCCCAGCAGGGAGCTAGGTCCTTCTCCTAGACTAGGCAGAAAAAAACTGAGCTGCCTGTAGCAGAGTAGGGGGTTACTACCAGTAAGGATCGCCCCTAGGCGGTGCTGTTCTTGTTCTTTTTTTCTGCCTAGTCCTACTCCTGAAGGTGGTGATATAACCCTAAGGTCAAGAATGGAAGTGCTGTTTCCGTCAATGAAAGAAAGAGAAAATGTACGGTTAGTTGTCCGTAAGAGCAAAAATGTTTCATCAATGGTCAGCCGGGGTTAAAAAATGCCTCATCAGTGGGTAGTGGAAGATAAAAAAATGCCCAATCAGTGGTCAGTAGGAGGAAAAAATACCTTGGCATCAGTGGTCAGTAAGAAAAGAAAAATGCTCCGACTTCAGTGATCAGTGGCAGCAAAGAATGCCCCAGTATTAGTGGTCAGTAATAGGAACAAAATGGCAGTGTGTTGGTAGTGAGTGAGAGTAAGGATTTCCCAGTGTCAGCAGTCAGGAGGAGAAAGAAATGCCCCAACGTTATTGTCAGTAAGAGGAAAAATATTAGGAACTGATAGCTGGAGAGCACTGGGGCTGGAGGCTCTCTACAGGACCCTGTGGATGCCTGGGGACTTTGTAGCAGGCACTCTGGGAGAATGGCTCTTCAGGGGGCTGGGGATCTGCAGAAGGCTAAGGGGCATGATAGGGGCTGTGGGGCTCTGTGGATAGAAGGAGGCTCTGGAGGAAAGCTGGGGGACAGTACTATAGGGGCACTACACTGTAGAAGGTTGTAGAGGAAATAAGGGGGGAACTGCATTGTAGGGGGCACTTGCAAGGGACAGTGTGCAACAGAGACTGCTTTTCCCACCACACTTTCAGTTTAGACTTTGTCAGTACAGGCACCCCATGGAGTGGGAAAGTGAAACTTCCCCTTCATCCTCTCTTCACATAACAGGTCACAAGAGGTCTGTAGCATTTGGGGAAGCATTCATTTACAATGCCTCCCTATAATGCCTCATGGAGCAGTGCCCTGTGCTATACTCAGCATTCCAGCATCAGTGCACCCTGTGCCACTCTGCAGAGTGTCCTGGATCCTAGCACACACAAAGGAGAGCTTCCTTCAGCCAACCACTTCCCATTTCAGGGCCCCTCCAGCCTGGGTCCCATAGCCACTGCATGGGTTACTATGGCGGTAGTTTCGCCAGTGTTGCTGCAACTGACAGAAGGCATAATGAATTGCTATGCAAGGGCAGCATTAGTAACATTTTATTTATGTAAGCAGCCTTAAAATGTTTTGACAGTCTCTTAAAGGATGAATATCATCCAGAATTACTTAAAGATCATTACCTGGTGCTTGTTCTCAAGTCCCAGTATCTTATGTATGTATCATAGCCACACGATAACAAAACAGAAGGTGTTTCATAGCAGACATCCAGAACACCAGCACCTCGTTTAAATTCAGTTCCAAGGCAGTCCATCAGTTTGCCACTGCAATGACAAGAAATTCCTTTTACATTGGCATTAACAAGTAACCATAATCTTTTATATACAGGTTGCCTTTTGTGTGTGCTAGATGTGCACACACCCATTCATTGTGAAAAATATTGCATTATGGAAGGACAAATTCCCATGAAAGCAGTCACAAAATATTATTGATTTTACACGAAACATTAATATAAAACATTAAACCTCTATCATCTGGCCCTGCAACTTTTAAAGGATTGGGCCTCTGCTGGATTGCAGATTAAGGTACAATGGGAACCTAGGCGAAAAAGCCGCTTTGGACCCACCCTCCCTGGTCCTTTAGATTGACATTCATAAAGATTGTAATAAGCACAGAGAAGCTGCTCTCATTTGCATTGTGTGTTCTGGCATTGTCCCATCAGATACCAACTGCCTACGAGTGCATCTTCCCTTGTGAATTGACAGGCAGGTGCAAAGCTTGGACCATTGCGCTATCCCCTTATTTAACTGCAGGAGCAGGAAGGCTGTAGCTGGGCCACCTGGACATCTACTGTGCTCCTGCCTAAGTTGTCTTGTGGATGATTCATCTCTGGGGTTGCCTGAAGGCCAAAGTGGAATTAAAGATAAACCTCAACGAACTAAAAAGAACTACTGGCTATACACATACTGCAGGTGTATATTTATGTGTAGATGGGGACTGAAAAAAGCATCAGCCTTTTATGTGCATTTACCTAATTTAAACATTTTTACTCATTAATAAAACTTACTGAGCTTTACAAGCAAGGGAGCTGACACCATCCCACAAATATTCTCTGGCACAACAGCCCCTATGGAAAATGCTAGCATTCCCAGACTCCCAGTCCAGGCATGGCTGTTACCCATTACTATGCCAGGATACATGTAAATATTTAAATGTTAAACTTTGCTTTGAAGAAGTTAGCCGAGATGATACTCTAGTCAGCTCCCTCTAATCTCACCACTGATCATAAATCATTATGAAAGAACAGACATCTTCTATCACAGGAGAATATATTTTCATTGCTCAGATACAGTAAAAACCAGTAATATTTATTAAACCAGATGCATATATGTCTCTTTTTGGAACATATGCTGTTCTTTACTGAAATGTTGTCTCAATCCTCCAGTATGGTCCCTGAAGCAGGTGTCTGAGGCACACATCCAACTTCATGTTCTTAAGCAGTGACATTTCATATTAAAATGTGTATTTGCTCCAATTCACTGTAGAACCTGCTGACACATGGACTCCCCAAGAAGAATTGGACAATTGTTTTATTATACTTGAAATAAGTATTTTTTTGTAATGCTTAAGTGTACAAGATGGTCTTTCTCATCACTCCTACAATGTGTTCTCACCAGAAAATTGGTGCAATTCAAGAAATGTCCTATGCAAACAATGCAAAGTTTCCTTTTTTCAGTTACATTAGATGCCACACCTCTTGCATATCAAATCCCATTTCTAAAGTCATATAATAGTATTTTTAGGTTAAGCATACAGAACTTAGGTTTATTGTGGAACAATGTAAAATAATGCATTTGGGTGGCAAAAATATGAATGCAATCTACTCACTAGGGGGAGAACCTTTGGGGGAATCTAGGATGGAAAAGGACCTGGGGGTCCTAGTAGATGATAGGCTCAGCAATGGCATGCAATGCCGAGCTGCTGCTAACAAAGCAAACAGAATATTGGCATGCATTAAAAAGTGGATTAACTCAAGAGATAAAGCGATAATTCTCCCACTCCACAAGACTCTGGTCCGGCCGCACCTAGAGTATGCTGTCCAGTTCTGGGCATCAGTCCTCAGGAAGGATGTGCTGGAAATGGAGCAAGTACAGAGAAGGGCAACAAAACTAATAAAGGGACGGGAGGATATTAGTTATGAAGAAAGGTTACTAGCACTGAACTTATTCTCTCTGGGGAAGAGACACTTGAGAGGGGATATGATTTCAATTTACAAATACCGTACTGGTGACCCCACAATAGGGATAAAACTTTTCCGCGAAAGGGAGTTTAATAAGACACATTTCAACTCATTAAAATTAGAAGAAAAGAGGTTTAACCTTAAACTGCATAGAGGGTTCTTTACTGTAAGAGCGGCAAGGATGTGGAATTCCCTTCCACAGTTGGTGGTTTCAGCGGGGAGCATCGATAGTTTAAAAAAAACAATTAGAAAGGAACCTGAACGACCACAACATACAGGGATATACAATGTAATACTGGCATATAAACACACACATAGGTTGAACTTGATGGACTTGTGTCTTTTTTCAACCTCACCTACTATGTAACTATTCATATCCACATAAATCCACTGGAATTATAATTACTGATATATAAATATATATGCTGAGGCACCTCACACTTATTAACAGCCTTGTGATTAAAATCAATAAATTCTCAGGGTTTATGACTAATACTTGGGGTGACCTAACATACACTATATTGTCAAAAGCATTGGGATGCCTGCCTTTACACGCACATAAACTTTAATGGCATCCCAGGTCTTAGTCCATAGGGTTCAATATTGAGTAGGGCCACCCTTTGCAGCTATAACAGCTTCAACTCTTCTGGGAAGGCTGTCCTCAAGATTTAGGAGAGTGTCTATGGGAATGTTTGACCATTCTTCCAGAAGCGCATTTGTGAGGTCAGGCACTGATGCGGACGAGAAGGCCTGGCTCACAGTTTCTGCACCAATTCATTCAAAAGGTATGCTTTTGGGTTGAGGTCAGGACTCTGGTTAACCCCCCCCGGGGGTTTCGTGGTCGGTCATCAAGCCCTGCACTTACCCCATCTAGGTTGCGTGCAGGCAGCACTCCTACGGGCAAAGGGCAGCGGGTGTCTCCTCTTCCTCTGCATCACGGTAGCGAATATTCATTTGCTATTCTCACACAACTGGGTGGGCTCACAAGCCTACCCTTTTTTGAAGCCTATCAGAGCTCTAATCACGTGCTTAAAAAAAAAAAACACCCCCCCATTGGAATCCATGCGTCTGGCGCTCTGCATGTAGATCAGGGGGCCGGACGCATGGATGGGGGGGGCGGCCCGTGCGCCGCTAATGGATGGGTCGCCACTGATCTAAACTCTGTAAATCATCAGTTCATAAACTATGTTAAAGTGGATTGTCAGAGCAGTGTAATATGACTGCATAAATGTGCATTAGTTTTCCTTCTAATGGCCAATATATACTAGCTGTTGCATAATTGTAGTCTTTCAACCTAAAATGGCAACCTACTCTGAAAAATTCTGCGCTGCCATTCAAAAAGGTACAGTGGGAAAAACAAAAAAGCAGGTCTACCTTATCATAGGTCTATTACAGACCTATGATATGTTATATACCATGCTGTATGCAATGTCAAAGCTTAACATGTAGTTGACTGGCTTCTTACAAGTTTTACTTGTGAAGACTATTATTTATGAGTGAGTTAACATACATGACAATATGCTGGAATGTTTCAAATGGTTAATCTCATCTGCCCATGATTAGCACTGCATAGTTACAGGGGAAAAACTAATCATTGCTTGGTAATCCCTGGAAACAGCATCTAAATGACCCCTTTTACTCCAATACAGAGCTACTTAGGGGAAAATGAAACCAAATAACTATATATTATAATCTTCTGATCTGCTCCTTAATTTAACTGCTTCCCTTGTATGTCTCACAATGGGTAAACAGCACCTGCTCTTAAGTAAGTTACAAATGATATACATTAAATCAAAAGAATGGAATCTGACATGAGATTCATGCATCAGACTCCATTATTTTGCCACTCTCTGCTCCTTGATCTAGTGTCACAGATCTGAGGCACCATCTGTAATCTGGGCTAAAACCTTGTTGGGGGATAAAGACCACACAAAAGGAGAAATAGAGTCCTGGGAGATGTTAAAATAAGTAAACACCTTTGTGTCAGCGAAATAGCTGATAAAGCAGATTAGCGGCTGGTGCACTGGAGTTCCCAGATCAGAAGGCGAAGCCCTGTACGATCTTTGTAGCCAGCACGCTTCTGTGATCACAGCGCTGGCTGCATGCTGGGGCAGGCCCGTTTCCCCCAGTGGCTCTCCAAAGAGCAGATTATGTAGAATAACAATTTCATTGTCACTGTGTAATTCCCTCCGTGACCGTGACTGTGGGCTACAACATCGACCTTTAATGCCTAGTCCATAGCATCCATTTAAACAGGCTTGACAACCTTAGCGACAGCCCCCCATGAGATCATCATGGGCAAGTTTTAACATCAAGTGCATAGACTAATCCCCAAAATCTGAGCCCAGGGGTGCTGGTTATTGAACTTAAGACTTTCTCAGGGCAATGGGCATAAAGATTTCAGTAGAGGTTTTGCTTGCAGCCTCATTTGTATTGCCTAAAATGTAATCCATGTGTTATAACCAACAAATAATAAAAAAAAATATTCATCCATTCACTATATAGTAAATAGTATAGTATAAATGTATTAAGTAATGCATATTGTTTAAAAGTAACTGAATTGAGTTTATATTAAAGAAAATTATTCTACAAGATACAAATAAGGCATATTAGGAAATAATGAACTAAAGAAATAGTAAAATAATAAGTAATAATGAACTAAAGTAATAGTATAAAGGGGAATATCATTCATAAGTTTACACTTATAAGGCCACATCTCTACAACCTAGATTCATAAGGCATTAGCTAAGCACTACCCTTTGTGATTAAGCCTTAAACTCATCACTGCAACTGATTCTCCAGATTGGGCAACACAGGTATACCTGTATCCTCAGATCAAAGTTTAACAAAAACACATCATATAAAACAAATAGCAGCATTCTGTAGCTTTGAAAGTAAAAATGTTATGAAAAGTGAAAAAAAAAACTTGTGAACACAATTACCACCCTTGGCTTCCCTGTATAGGTAAACAGAATAACCTGTTAGATTATGGCAAATGTGCCAAAAGAAACCAAAAAAACTTCACTAGAAGTCCTTTAGTGTACTGCATTAAAGTAAAACTAAAGGCAAACCCCTTTTTTCCTTTGGATAGAGTAAGGGAAGGTTATGACCCATGGCAGTTTGTGTGCCATTAGGGAGATTTCCCTTCACTTCCTGTCCCCTAGTCAAAAAGGAACCTGGCTGTCACTAGGACTAGTATCCTCATTGGAAGATTTCCCTTCTATTACTGTTCTTGGGACAACCCAAAATGTGGGTGCTTCTTTTACTTTCACTTTTAGTTATAAGGGGTGAAGCTCCATAATGGGGACACAGCATCAAAAAACTGATAGGTGTTCTAATCCATCTCCACTCTGTTCAAAACTAAAATAAAATGCAATTATGTGTGCTTTAAAGTAGAACTATAGGCAACACTTTTTTTTTTTCATTTTGGATATAGAAAGAGAGGGTTATAACCCCAGTTAGATTATTTTTCACCAGTGTGTTCCATTGCAAAGATTTATTTTCACTTCCTGTCCAAAAGCCAAACAGGAAGTGAGAGGAAATTTCTGCAATTCCTTGTGGACCCCTAGATTCCCCCCATTGGAATATTTCCCCTCTAATATTTTTATGGGGACAACCCAAAATGTGGGATTTTCTTTTACTTTCACTTTCAATGATAATGATAAACAGGACAAATAGACAGGATGAATCTCCCTAATGGGGGCACTGACAGCAATAAAAACTGACAAGTGTTCTAATTCCCCTCTACTCTATCAAAAACTAAAATAATAGATATTGTTTAAGTTTTTAAAACAGCTTGGATTTACAAGTCATAACTTCCATCAGAAGCAGAAAAAATGCTAATAACAGCTTCTAGGAGCTTAAAAAAACACTAGTGTGCATGGAGCCTTAGGCAGGTGTAAAAAATTCTGTACATTAAAAATGCTTTCAGAAACAGAAGTGTTAAAAGTTTATTTGTATGAATTAACAAAATGGAAAGTAAATGAACAAAAGAGAAATCCAAATCAAATCAATATTTGGTGTGACCACCCTTTGCCTTCACACAGCATCAACAAAGTTTGAACAGCACATCTTGAAACCCCAGTCTGCTTTGAAATCTTTGCCTGGGAGAGACCTTTCTGATGCACTATAACTACCTTGTCTCTTGTTGCTCAGTCTTGCCATGGTGTATGACCTGTGACATGAAACCGTCTTCCATAACCTCACCTTAGTAGCAGAGTTTGACTTTTCCTCACCCAGTTTTAAGCCACCTACATAGCTGTTTCTATTTCAGTTAATGACTGTGTTTTAACCTACATATAAAATTGATGATCATTAGCCCCTGTTTGGTATAATTGGTTAATCTTACACCTGACTCTAATCCTACAAAGTTTCTGACTTTGTTCAAAGTGTGCAAGTGTAAGAAGTGATGCTGGCTTGAAGCCAAAGGGTAGTCACACCAAATATTAATTTGATTTAGATTTTTCTTCTGGTCACTCACTTTGCACATCTTGTAAATTGATGAACAAACAGTTACAGTTCTTTGCTTTTGAGAAGGTTTGTTTGTTTTGTAACTTTGCAATGGTATGTATTATTACATGCTAACACTTTCTTTAAAAACACGTTACATGCATGGAATTAGAAGCACGTTGCTGAATGCACTGCAACACCATGACTGAGGTGTGTACAGCCCATTGCCAAATGTGATCACAAGTTGTAAACTCATTTCCCAAGCACAATGCCTAGAGCTCAATAGGCCTTTCCAATGCTTTCAGAGTGTACTGGCTATAGTGTAGCACTGGCTATTTTTGAGCAGTAGTAGTGCCTGATCTAAGCTGTGTGTGAACCGATGATTTGAAGTTTCCAGCTATATGAAAGGTGTACTAATGCAATTCTCTAACAAAGCCTAGACCCTTATCTCTACCAGTCTTCCTGTATCTTACAGAGAAGCAGATGAAACGTGATAGTGGATTAAAAGCCAAATTTGTCTTGTGTTAAACTTCAAAAGAAAGCCCTCACCATCATTCCTTGCTTGAGACATCTCCTAAAGGTAAGCGACCACCACAAAGACAACAATAAAGCCAGGCCTATAATAACATTTCTGTCATTCCTTCTCTGAGCTCACAACACACAAAAATGCGTTCCCTACCTGTGATCGTCATATATACGTGCACACTACATAGAGGCTATTAGAAAAGATGCTTATTCTCTTCATGTGATAAAATCTAAGGGACATGGAAGAGCTCTCACAAGAATGACAATACGGAAAAGATTTGCATACAAAAGTATGGCAACTTTACAACAATAACTAAGAACTTATTCACACAGACTTGATATTATAAGCATTTATAGGACATTTCTAAACACCCATTAATGTTAAATGCTATAATGTACACTGTGTGTTTACTTGCATTCAGGTATGTTAAGCTTGGCTGCATTTGGAAAAAAAAAAAAATCTGTGCATCCAGGGACAGATTGGATACTCTGAACACGTCTAAACAAGCGTAATCGCATGTAAATGCATGTAAAGACAAAAATTGCGCTTACACTAATTAATATAAGCTGCGACTAAAAAAGTAGTAAACCATGAATAATATATAAATCAATAAGTCGCGCTGCGAACTAAAAATGACAACTGGCAAATGCCTAACAAGCCTCATAGAGATATGGGGATAAATAATAATCACTATATAGATGAATATTATAGATAAATATTATAAGAGTGCTGAGCAGTATAAATACACACTTTAAGGTTAACCCAAACTAAATGCTATTAGTTAGGTGGGACACAGATAACAATGACTCTGTCCAAAAAAAACAATATTGCAAGACCCAATCAATGAGGAGGAGCTACGTCCCGACGACACCGCGATACACACACCCGGAAGACACGGGTTACTTTGGAGCCGGCCGGCTTTTTTCTACATGCTTGTAACTACCATGTTTATGTAAGTGCAACTTTTAATTTTTATACTCATTAAAACGCTGGTTTTATACTATGTGGAGCACTTTGTTTCTTGCATGGTGACATTTCCCTATTTTCGGAGGCTGGTGGGAGAGAGTCCCTGGACGCTGAGTGCCTGCTTTAAAGATCCCTGGCTGGGGTTGCAGCCATCCGCTCCCTGGGTCTCCTGTAATTAAGAGACCATTTTTATCTGGTAAGAGAATTTTTCTCAAGAGGTGGAGGTCTGTCTACGCACTCTATTTTTTCACTACAGCAAGATCCTGTTATAATATCCACAGAGCACTTGGAGACAAGTCATTTTTATATATTTTAATTTCACACGGATGGACTTTTATTATTATTGTTTGTGTTGAGCCACGGACTTTTCTTTGGGATTATTGTTATTATTATTTTATACTATTTTCCCTTATTTATTACACTATAGTTTTTTTTCTCACTGATTTGTCACACCATTTTTCCTACAAGTTACTGGAGATACTCACCGGTCATTGATTGGGTCTTGCAATATTGTTTTTTTTGGACAGAGTCATTGTTATCTGTGTCCCACCTAACTAATAGCATTTAGTTTGGGTTAACCTTAAAGTGTGTATTTATACTGCTCAGCACTCTTATAATATTTATCTATAATATTCATCTATATAGTGATTATTATTTATCCCCATATCTCTATGAGGCTTGTTAGGCATTTGCCAGTTGCATGTACTTTAAAACACAGGAGAAATTTTGTAGAGCTGGCTGGGCAGAAGACATAGGGGAAATTTCAGATGAGGAATGGAACACCATACTTGAGAATGTGCTTAAAGTGTCCCTATGCTCCTCTCAAAAACTCACCCAATTATTTATTATTCACCGTACATATCGCACACCCGAAAAATTACATAAATGGCACAGGAGAGATGATCCGTTATGTCCTCGCTGCCTTATTGACAATGGTACACTTATTCACATGCTTTGGAATCTGCTTTTGGGGCAGAATCACTACAGCAGGTGCGCCATCATAGAACTTATCAGAGAGTGGGATCCGCTAGAGTTGAGTCTGGAGGAGGAAAACATCACCCCGTTCATGCAATGACTTTAATTGGACAAGTGTAATGCAACAGCTGGGTACTGCAGAGGTCGATTTGTAAATAGTTTGCTTAGTTTAATGGTTAACATTGGGGAAAAAAACGTACACCACTCCCCACTGGTTAGGGGACGTTGATACCCTAAGCCGCTTGTTGACCCCGTTGGGTCAGGAAGTAGGAAAAGGGGGAGAGGGAAGGGAAAATAAAAAAGTAAATGAAAAATGACCTATAGAGGATATGCAGGACAAGTAACGTGTTCTAGAGGTCACAAACATAATAAATGTATCACATAAGTATATCTAAATTTCCGATTGTGATGATTGTTTGCCTTTTAAGGAATATGGTTGACCGTTAAGTCATGTAACAATGATGTTAAATGTCCTCATATAATATGGAATTAGATTTGATTTGTATGCTGGAATGTAATCCTCTGCCTTTTTTGTTAAATGAGGTTATTTTCAATAAAAAAGATCTGATTTAAAAAAAAAAAAAAAACACAGGAGAAATTGATCTTGGAAGTATAAAATTTGTTTATACTTCCTAGATCAAATTCTCATTCATTTAATCAAAACAAATGCAGCGGGCCCATGTGAATGAACTAAAAACTAAAAACTGCAACTGTCGCTGCTGAAGACTAATCTTTTTTGTGCCATGTTACTTTTTATTTATTCTCATATCTATAACTAACCCCCCCCCCAGAACTAATCATACTACCTGCCTCCCAGCAGTCCTGCCAAGGAGTTGGTGATGAGTAAGCATTGGCCTGGGAGCAGAAATAACTCAGCTAGATACCCACCAACCATGCAGGTGCATGCACATGATGTACCAAGAACTTGTTTACCAAAGTCTTTATACTAAGTCACCACCAACATAACATTAATATTTAATTTAGCTGAATTTAGCTTTTTTTTTGTGTAGGTTTACTTTAAATTTAGAGGGGTAAACCAGAATACGCTTTCCAATCAATTTACATCAACTTTTTGACCTCCCCGTATTGGTCTCTTTTCATCTATGGTGTATCTGATATTCAGAGTAACCAGAGGCGAGATTACCACAACTGTTAAAATTGTACTCAGTATTTTTCACTTCTTTCATTACCTTAATTACATATTTTTTCTTAAAGGATTGATCACTACTTTAAAGTGATTGAAAGTCAATTATTTTTAATTTAAAGCGGAGTTCCAGCCTGGGTGAAAAAATAAATAAAAGTCAGCAGCTACAAATACTGTAGCTGCTGACTTTTAATATAAGGACACTTACCTGTCCAGGGAGCCCACAATGATGGCACATGAAGCCGACCCATCTATAAGTTCTGGGTGCAGGCGCCGGCATCCTTACTAAGGGAAACAGGAAGTAAAGCCTTGCGGCTTCACAGCCTGTTTCCTACTGCACATGCATAAGTCACGCTGCGCTTTCTGAATGGTCCCACTATCTTCTGGGACCTGTGCATCTCCCGGAAGGCAGCAGGGGGGGGGGGGGGCTGGATGTTTCATAGATCGCTGCACAATGGTGTGATAAGTAGAAAAAACATATAAAATATTAAAAACAAAAGCTTGCCATTAAAACCTTTAAACAAAAGTTCTTTAGACTTTAATTTGTATTGATGGAAAATTTAGTTACATTACATTTTTACCGTTTTAATTTGTATAAGAACACTTGTTTTAAAATGTTGGTGCATCCTTTAAATTATTAACCTAAACAATGTACTGCTGGTATCTTAAATTACAAAAAAATAAAAATGTATATATATATATACACACACACACGACATTGTGACATTGTGAAAACAGTACATGGAATAAAGCAAAGAGAATGAAACTACAAGCACTAAGTAATATGTTGGCACTCCATTAATAAAGACTAATAATATAAGAGCTAGAAGGTTTAAGTTTTTGAGTTTGGCTGACAGCATTCCCAAAATGGAACAGACTTGTAGGGGTGTTCCATAAAAACCCACTTGTGTGGATGCTCTTGGGGAGAAAGGGCAAAGGCTCACATTACACCTTCTCTTTCTACAAGAGGCCTCCTTAATCTAAGCAGCTAAGAGTTAATTTATCCCTGTTGAATTGCTGCCTCTATCAGACAATCGGTTGTTTCAAGAAGAGGACTTGTCTTGTGAAGCCCTTTGCTTTAATAACACCCAAGACACTTTCAAGTGGTATATTCATTACCCAAATAATGAAAAGAGCTACTTCCACAGATTTGTTATTGTACCACTCCATTCATTACAAGAACATCTGCTAGGCTCTCCAATATTACCAAATTCATTGTTTGGGTTCTAGCTTTCTTTGCCTCTCTCTCTCTTTCCCGCTTTTCTTTATCGAGCATTCACTAATGAGTATAATGTGCACTGGCCAAAAGCATTAAAAAGCTCTTGTCTGGTTTAATCTGGAGAAGTAATGCAAGTTTTGTTTGTTTGTTTATTTTACATTATGGCAGATAAAACGGATGGTGGGAGCGAAGGGGAGGAATGAAATTTGCTTGGCACTTGTTGGGTACTGGCATGCCAGCAAGAAGTCTGAAGGTGGTAGGAGTGCACAGTGCCAACATTATCCATTCAGAAGCCCTCTCCGCTGCTGTATAGTGTGCCAACATGATATTTCAGTGATGTGATCATTATATGTATTGAAATAAAAAAATAAACATTATCACAAAAGCACTGGTGACCTACTTAGACAAAAATAGTGAATACGGACTTGAGCTAACTATTCTAAATATTTTCCAAAGTATTTAATATGTACTTTTCACTACAAATTACGAAAGACATGGATAAAGAAAAAGTGAGAGGGATGCAGAGAGAGAGATGAGAAAACAAACTCTATAAATAAAGGTACATTCCAGGAAGGCGGCATACCACAGAATCTTGAGACAAGAGAATGTAGTGCTGCTGAAAAGCAAAATATAAAGCGACCTGACTCTGGTTGCCATGGTAAGATAAAAGTAAATAAAATGGACTTTCTAGCTTGTTAATTTTAAAGCATTATACCCTCATCTTTAAAATAGAACACCAGCCCAAATTATTTGGAAATGATAGATTTTCAGATTATTTTTGCTGTATGTGACTTCAATTGGGATGATTTCCCCTCACTTCCTGTTGCAGGGAACACTTGCCAGAATAGTAGGGGATGAGGGTAAATCTCTCATGTGGGATGAAACAAATAAATAAACTGACAGAAGTAGTTCTAACTGTTCCCAACTTATCTAAAACAACAAAAAATGCAAATAAAATTCAGCTTTAGATACATACCTCAATAACCCCACTACCTGCAAACTGGTCAAAACCTTTAATGGCTTCCACTGATCTTACAATTAAAATATCTCTGTTAGGCATGAACATTAAATGTTCAGCAGATAGTGAGTGAACTTTCTAGATTGTGCTCAGGACTAGAAAATGTGTTTTAAATTAAAAAAAAAGCTTAAAGCAGAGTTCCAGGCAAAAAAAAAACAACTCTGTCTTAAACAATAGTACACCCCCCCTCATTTTTGGATATACAGTATCTCACAAAAGTGAGTACACCCCTCACATTTTTGTAAATATTTTATTATATCTTTTCATGTGACAACACTTCACTACAATGTAAAGTATTAAGTGTACAGCTTGTATAACAATGTACATTAGCTGTCGCCTCAAAATAACTCAACACACAGCCATTAATGTCTAAACCGCTGGCAAGAAAAGTGAGTACACCCCTAAGTGAAAATGTCCAAATTGGGCCCAATTAGCCATTTTTTCTCGGTGTCCTGTGACTCGTTAGTGTTACAAGGTCTCAGGTGTGAATGGGGAGCAGGTGTGTTAAATTTGGTGTTATTGCTCTCACTCTCTCATACTGGTCACTGAAAGTTCAACATGGCATTTTATGGCAAAGAACCCTCTGAGGATCTGAAAAAAAGAATTATTGCTTTACATAAAGATGGCCTAGGCTATAAGAAGATTGCCAAGACTGAAACTGAGCTGCAGCATGGTGGCCAAGACCATACAGCAGTCCTCGCCATGGTCGACCAAAGAAGTTGAGTGCACGTGCTCAGCGTCATATCCAGAGGTTGTCTTTGGGAAAAAGACGTATGAGTGCTGCCAGCATTGCTGCAGAGGTTGAAGGGGGGGGGGCAGCCTGTCAGTGCTCAGACCATACGCCACACACTGCATCAAATTTGTCTGCATGGATGTTGTCCCAGAAGGAAGCCTCTTCTAAAGATGTTTGCTGAAGACAGGCAGACTAAGGATATGGATTACTGGAACCATGCCCTGTGGTCTGATGAGACCAAGATAAACTTATTTGGTTCAGATGGTGTCAAGCATGTGTGGCGGCAACCACGTAAGGAGTACAAAGCATGGTGGTAGGAGTGTCATGGTCTGGGGCTGCATGAGTGCTGCCGGCCCTCAGGAGCTACAGTTCATTGAGGGAACCATGAATGTCAACATGTACTGTGTCATACTGAAGCAGAGCATGACCCCCTCCCTTCAGAGACTGGGCCGCAGAGCAGTATTTCAACATGATAACGACCCCAAACACACCTCCAAGATGACCACTGCCTTGCTAAAGAAGCCGAAGGTAAAGGTGATGGACTGGCCAAGCATGTCTCCAGACCTAAACACTATTGAGCATCTGTGGGGCATCCTCAAATAGAAGGTGGAGGAGCGCAAGGTCTCTAACATCCACCAGCTCCGTGATGTCATCATGGAGGAGTGGAAGAGGACTCCAGTGGCAACCTGTGAAGCTCTTGTAAACTCCATGCCCAAGAGGGTTAAGGCAGTGCTGGAAAATAATGGTGGCCACACAAAATATTGACATTTTGGGCCCAATTTGGACATTTTCACTTAAGGGTGTACTCACTTTTGTTGCCAGCGGTTTAGACATTAATGGCTGTGTGTTGAGTTATTTTGAGGGGACAGCAAATGTACACTGTTATACAAGATGTACACTCACTACTTTACATTGTAGCAAAGTGTCATTTCTTCAGTGTTGTCACATGAAAAGATAAAATAAAATATTTACAAAAATGTGGAGGGGTGTACTCACTTTTGTGAGATACTGTATATATATATATATATATATATATATATATATATATATATATATATATATATATATATATATATATATATATATATATATATATATAATTTTTAAAAAAATTTTGGCACCTTTTCTGCTTGTTTTTTTCTGGACTTCTGTCCTATGTTGCGTCATTTCCGGGATCGCATCACGCCCTCCTCCTTCCCCCGCTGCCTTCTGGGACCTCTGCGTGTCCCAGAAGACAACGGGACCTCTGCGCGTCCCAGAAGATGATGGGACCATTCAGAAAGTGCCGCACGACTCACGCATACGCAGTAGAAAACCCTTACTAGCTATGCCGGTGCCTGCACCCGGAGCTGATGGACAGATCAGCTTGGGGTGCCGACATCGCAGGCTCCCTGGACAGGTAAGTGTCCTTATATTAAAAAAGTCAGCAGCTACAGACTTTTTTCCCCCAGGCTGGAACTTCACTTTAAGGTAAACATGAAATATTACATATTAATATCATGTAGTCTTCTAGGTAGCCAACAGGTGGCGCTCTAGGCTTCATGAGCATGAATTAATTTTCAGCTCTGCTGAAAGAAGCCAATTGTCAGCCAAACTCATTGTAAGCCATCAGGGTACTCATCTCTTTTCACATAGCTTCTGTCTGTGGTTTCTATAAGAACAAGGGAGCTGCAAAGCAAGTTGCTCTGCTGTGCTGTCTCTTTAGCCCATAGTGTTCTAGGGACTATTTGTCATGTATGAAATGTTTATCTGTAAAACAAAGATTGTATATACTGTAGAGTAGACAAAGAAAAAAATGATACTGAAAACAAGAGATTAGAAACTTGAAAAAACAATTAACTGAAATTCCTTAAAAGTTTATTTTTAAAGTATATCCAAAGCAAAAAAAAATTTGATAGAACAGGGAATGATTACGTGGGGAGGTTGTAATCTTATGCCGCGTACACACGAGCGGACATTACGGCGGACTTTGCCCGGCGGACTGGATTTCGTCGGACAATTCGATGTGTGTGGGCTCCAGCGGACTTTGTTTTCTCAAAAGTTGGACGGACTTAGATTTGAAACTTGTTTAAACTTTATCCGTTGAAATCGAGTCCGGTCGAAAAGTCCGCCGTCTGTATGCTAGTTCGACGGACAAAAAGCCATGCTAGGGCAGCTATTGGCTACTGGCTATGAACTTCCTTGTTTTAGTCCGGTCGTACGTCATCACGTACGAATTCGACGGACTTTGGTGGATTGTGTGTAGGCAAGTCCGTTCATTCAGAAAGTCCGTCGGAAAGTACATCGAAAAGTCCGCCGGGCAAAGTCCGCCGTAATGTCCGCTCGTGTGTACGCGGCATTAGGCCCCTTTCACACGACAAGCCCGCTCGGATCCGCCAGTCCGTTTTTCAGGCAGATCCGAGCGGGCCATTTATTGACTCCTATGGGCAGGCGGATGTCAGCAGAGATTTGTCTGAAAACGGACATCCTGTGCGTTTTCATCCGATCTCCCCATAGGAATTAGCGGGGCTCTGACAGGCGCCTCCCTGCTCAGTGAGCAGAGATGGTCCTGTCATCCGCCGGCTCAGCGGAGATCAACAAAGCGATCTCTTGCTGAGCTGGCGGACTCCGCTAAACGGATCCGCCCCGTGTGAAAGGGGCCTTAGTGTTATAAAAAATAGGTGAACAATAAACAGACTGGCCAAAGCTGTCAAAATGCAGCTATATTGAGAAAAAGATAAGAAAAAAACTAATACAATACTTTGAAAAAAGATCAATCCCCAGCTCCCAATCATTAAAAATAAAACATGTGCACCTGATTTTAAAGTGCTATTGATTTTCTACAATTTTTGGGGGAAAGAAGCAGAAATTTTTGTAAACTGCAAAAAGTACAAAACTGTCTCATGTACTAAGAATCTATGGGGGTTATTTACGAAAGGTAACTCCACTTTGCACTACAAGTGCACTTAAAAGTCGCTGTAGATCCGAGGGGGACATGCAAGGAAAATAAAAAACAGCATTTTAGCTTGCACATGTTTGGATGATAAAATCAGCAGAGCTTCCCCTCATTTCAGATCTACCCCTCAGATTTACAGCGACTGCACATCCAAGTGCACTTTCAGTTGTGGTGCAAAGTGGATTTGCCTTTCGTAAATAACCCCCTATAAGTCCATATTTCATTTTGTTTATTTTTCTCATAAACACCTTGATGTAAAGAGTATTTCTACTTTGTTCTTTGTATGGGGTCCACTTTTAGAATAAACGAATAAGCCTGGATGGCAGCACTCCGATACAACACCTTTATTGGGTTAAAATCCAGTGTACAGTAGTCAATCCATACGGTACAAAAGAGGGGGATGCAAGCAGCTTACATGTTTCACACCTGACTCTGGTGCTTAATCCTAGCTACGATTAAGCACCAGATTCAGGTGTGAAACATGTAAGCTGCTTGCATCCCCCTCTTTTGTACCGTATGGATTGACTTTTGTACTGTATGGATTGACTTTTGTACACTGGATTTTAACCCAATAAAGATGTTGTATCGGAGTGCTCCAGGCTTATTTGTTTGTTCTCTGATCCCAGCAGAGCCTTCACCTATGAGTGCCTATCAAGGGTGTGTATCATTTGGAACCTGTGCTTTGAGAGCGGCTTTTCTTTTTCTTCTCTCTGATACTGAACTATGGACCCCATACAAATAAATCTATTTAGAAACCCTCAATAATCTTAATCTGTTCTTGTTCATGATGTAGCGCTATGATGTATTTTTTAAATGAATGATTTGTATTTTTGTTTTATGTATTTTTTATAAGAGATCTAAGTTTTAGGGGCCTTATTTTACTTACAGTTATTCCACTGCCAGTATCCTAAATCATTGCCTAGTTAACATGTTTCTATTCCCCAAATTTTTTGTTTTTAGTTTGGATAGAGTAAGGAAGGATTAAAATACCTGTCAAGTTTTTCAGCCGTGCCCCCTCCCCTTTGGGGAGATTTATACTCCCGGTAAACATTGGCAGCAGGACAAAAAGTGGGGGAAAATTTAAACCTTTGAGTTGTAACCTAAACAGCAGAAGAATGGAAATCTTCTGATCAGGACACTTGATAACTGTCTGAGAGGGCATTTCCCTCCATTCTGCTGTGTCTATGGGACAGGAAGTGAAGAGAGCTCTCCCCAATAAGACAGATGGCAGAAAACCTAAAAACAGGATATTTTATGTTTGAAAGGGCACTACTGAATGGAATCACCCATCAGCTTCTTCCAACTATTATATGCACAAATGGCAAAATGTTTCCACATTCGTTGTTGTCTAGACTCCTTCCAACAAGGCTAAAAAAATTGTGTTAACCTATTTATTTTATTTTTAATTTCCATCATAGTTGCATGAAAACATTGTTTAGCTTTGTAGCAATGATGGCAGTCTGGAGAAATTTTGGTGGGGACATTTCACCACTAGAGATGTAAACATTAAGCATGTAATTTGACATGATGACACCAACAAACAACTACAATATCAGTTTCAAGTGAAGTCTTTCTTATAGCCCTCGTTCACTTTGGAGCGATTTGTCATGCGATTTGACAGGTCAAATCGCATTACATGTCACAGCCTATGGCCGGCAATGGCACCGTTCCAATCGGTGCGATGCTGACTTTGCGGCGCCGCACCAATTTGCAAAAGTAGTTTTTGCACTACTTTTGCTGATTTCGGGTGCGTTTCCAATAGACATCTGTGCATGAAGCTGCATAGATATCTTTCAAGTAGCACCTGAAATCGCGCTGTCCTGCTACTTTGAAATCACGTTACTTCAAGTGAAGTAGTATGATTTTAAAGTAGCATCAATGTGAACCAGGGCTAATGCGTCTCTAAACACAAAAACAAAAATGTAATATATTGCAGCTTCCCATACCTTACATGGCTGCACACGTTTTCTATTTTCAGGTTTTATTTTCTCCTGATGAGGCTGTCAGTAACACACCTCCTGTCCTAGGGTGACAACACTCACTTACCATACTGTACCTATGAAGAAGAAGCATGGTCTTCAGAGGACAGGACTCCAGATCACCTCCCCCTCATCTCTTCTCTATAAAATTCATAACATGGGTGGAGGTTCTCTGTAGTCCAGACAGACAGATGAGAACAATGTAACAGGTCAGATTTCAGGTGTTTTTTGCACTGATTATATAAGAAAACGCATTTAATGATATCTCTAACATACCAAAAGGACTAAAATATAGGAAATTCATTGGTAGGGTTTAGATCAACTACAATATGATTTCTTTAGTTTTACAATGTGACCCAGCAACCAATACTGTAAAATATCTGCACGTAAAAGAAGGATGATTAAGTAAAATGTTAAATAATCATGCTGAAAAAGACTTGGTGGGTGATTTAGTAAAAGTGTAGAAGTTGTTTACGTTGGAAGGTGAATGTTCACTGATATATAAGGTGAAGCTGTGTTCACTTCAAACAACCAATCATATGTTAGCAAAAATCAATTTTAAATTCTTCCTGCACAATTGGTTATTCAACATAAATACAGCTTCACCTCATTAACGAACATTCACTTTTCTAAGTGAACAGCCTTTTTTAAGTAAATCAATCTCATAAATTGCTACAAATTAGCATAGTAGATTAGTGATAGATACACAAACCATGGACATTTTTGTCAGAAATCAATCAGATGTAAATTTCAGATGTAAATTAATAAAACTAAAAAAAAAAAAGAATATTAAAAATGAGTATGCAGTTTCAGATCATACAAGTAAGCATCATTTTCATTACCATTAGAATATAAAAATATCATTCAGTTCCTTCAACACTGAGCACCTGAGTGACAAATTTGTTATTATCTGCCTGCATTGTGTACTTCAAAGCAAGGCAAGAGCTTGCCATTTACAGAGGGTGGGAACCCAGCTTTTTATGGCCTGCCCACCCACCTTACACAGCTTGGGGACACAAGCATGAAGAAACCTGTAGTGAAAGAAGGCTTAGGGTGTCTTGTGAGTGTAGGGTGAATTGAAGGTGACAAAGGGAGAGGCAGGTCTGTAGAAAAGACATACAACATAAAGCAATTTATTCTGGAATAGTGAAGCCTGTTTTCTTTCAGTATCTGCCATCAAACATAGAACAACAAAACGAGAATGTGCTTTTTCAAAGGATCTATGCCCAGTATGCCTCCAGCTTAAGAGTGCACCAATTTCCAATTATGCTGGTGTTGCTCGGATCACCCAGTACAGCATCTTTTCATAGCAACTTCAGAAGTAATTAAAGTAGAACTCCAGTCTCATGATAAATCCCCCAAATGAAAAAAAATGTAGGCTCCTTTACATTCATTTCTGTCCACAAGACAAAATATGTGGTCACATTTAAAATGTGTCAATATAGAATAGACAAGTAAAAACATGTTTTTAAAGTTGGTGAAAACCCTTAATTTTCTAAAATAATCGGGTTGATTTACTAAAGGCAAATAGACTGTGCACTTTGCAAGTGCAGTTGCACCCATTTTCCTTAGTAAATGTAATGTGGTAAAGCTTCAGTAAGTAAAGCATACCCAGTCAAATGCAGAGGAAAAAAAAAAAAAGCATTTTTGCTTGCACATGATTGGATGATGGAAATCAGCAGAGCTTCACCACATTCACATACCAATACCACATAAGCTCTGGGGAAAATGAGTGCAACTGCATTTGCAAAGTGCACAGTCTGTTTGCCTTTAGTAAATCAACCCCACTGTTCATAAACAATTGCCATTATTATTTTAAATAAAACATGTTTTTTTTTCATATCTTCATTCTATGTTACATGCCCCCCCTTGTGTGCCCTCTGAATGCCCCCCTGTGGTGTGTCCTCCTGATGCCCCTCCCAGTGGTGTGCCTTCCTGACATCACCCTGTGCACTGTGCCCTCCTGACCCCCCTAATATCATGCCATTCTGACCCCCGCAGTACCATGCCCCCCTGATCCCAGTGCTACATCACCCTGTGCATTGTGCCCTCCTGACATGTTCCCCCGGGGTGTGCCCTCCTGACCCCCGCAGTACCATGCCTCCCTGATCCCAGTGCTGTGCTGTCCCTATATTAGGCCCTCCTGAGCCCCCTGTACTGCATCCTTCTGATCTTCCTGCACACTGCCCTACTGAGCTCATGCCCTTTGCCCTGCTGATGCCCTATTCTCTGCCATGCTAACCCTCTGTCCTCTGCCCCACCTATTACTGACCTCTGTACACTGTCCTACCTACCACTGACCCTTGGACACTGTCCTACCTACTACTGACCTCTAAAGACCTGTCTACACTGCCCTATTTACTACTGACCCCTGGGCAATGCCCTTTATACTACTTACACTGAAACTAGTCAAGCAAAATAACCTGCAGTAGCGCATGTTCTGCCTTCATGATGGACTCCTGTATCAGTCTTGTGGGGGGTGACCAATTATTTCCCAGACAGGAAAATTGTTAATGAAAGTGAATGCGGGGTTTCTTGCTTAAACGAACTTTTAAGGTACTGTAGGCTACGTTTATATTTTTACAGTGACATTAGTCTTATTAGATTTTTAAAAATTTCCTTATGCCATCCTTACTTTTTATTGGGGGCTTGCTAGTAAACTTCTTTTTAAAAAAGGGGTGATTTCTTCCATGTTGTCCAGGCAGATCTCTACCTCTCAAAGGTTGCCTATTTCTGCCATAAATTATACTGACTAAACATTAAAGCCCAGCTTCAGACCTGCCTTTTTTTTCATTTCCCTTCTTCCATGAAAGCCTGTTTCATATATTTTATTTTATTCTCAGATTTTAAAAGGCTATATAAGCCAGCCTTCTTAGGGGTGAAATCATGATGCTGCCACAGGTAGCACAACCTCTTTGTGTGCTGCCCCAGACAGTTCATCTTTGTCTGCCCCAAACCTGAACTGAGACAAAGGGGTTGACATACTAAAGGCAAAACAGACATTCATTTTGTAAGGATAGTTGCAATTTTCCCCTGAACTTAGTAAATATGGAGAAATTTTACTTTGCAAAGAAAACCTAATCATGTGTAAGGAAAATATGAAAAACAGCAGTTTTGCTTGCAAATGATTGGATGATGGAAATCAGCAGAACTTCACCTCACTCACTAAGCTCTGGTGAAACTCCATTGCAAGGTTACTTCCCTTTAGTAAATCAACCACAAACAGTGAACTAAAGCAATCATATTACTAAAACATTAAGTTGATAATAAAGGTATGAAGAGGCCCAAATTAAATAAAAAAGCAATCACTACTGGTGGATTGGGGGGCTAAAAGTGTTTTCATCCTTCCTCAAACTGGGCTTTAACTTATTTGCTTTATTATACAAAGTGCAGGTAACTATACAGTCAAAAATATATATGGCAAAAGGAAGAAACCACAGTTTTGGCCTAGGGTCTGGTTTTATTACAAGTTTAATATCATGCCATCATATTACAACGGCATTCAATACTGCCCTCTTAAGGTTGCATGAGGTATCTTAAGAACAAAGACTTGGTTTCACATAAAGCCTGTGCAGTATAAACTAAGAACAGCTGCTAAACAAATTAAAAATGGTATATTTCTGAAAAACTAAGGGGTCTGTGCCAATAAACTAAGTCTACACGGTGCATATTTTAAAAACTAAAAATGAGATCTTTTACAGTAGGTCAAAAGCATCTCCCATCCCCCTGTCAGATAAACACATCGGTAGAGCCATCCAGCAGTACGTAGCCTTGTCTCAGCAGCTCTCCTTAATTAGCCAGCAGGGGACCTATTGTAGGCAGCTAAAGCTGGCAGAGCCTTCCCTGGAGCTGGATGTTTCTTTCAACATCGTTGTAAGTCTCCATAGACACAAAACAATTAAATATTGTGAAGAGGGAAACAGAAAAGGCAAAATTAAGCACATTCAATTTTTCTCTATAAAAATATCAGTGACCTGTACCTGCAACATTTTAAATAGAATTCACTGAAATGGCAACCTTTATTTAAATGACCCTACCCATCTGATGGAAACCTATGCAACAACACAAATTATTGACTTTTTAATTTGTTTTATATTCACCTTATTCTGAACACTTTACTGGTTGAGCTACATGAACTTTTTTTTCAACCAGACTAACTATGTAATTTCTGGTTATCTGAAAGAGCCCCCCTACCCTTTTTCTCTGCCTTAATAGAAATCTTGACACCTGACATTAAAATTTAAATTAACCCAAGAATAAAACATAATTTATTGCAGCTCATCAGTCCTTAGCTGTGGTGGCTGAATTTGCTTTCTATTTCAGAGTTTTTTCCTTTATTTTTAACTGCTAAACTTGCCAGTAACACACTTCTTGTCTTATGCCGCATATAGATGATCGGACATGCTGACAACAAAATCGTGGATTTTTTTCCAACAAATGTTGGCTCAAACTTGTCTTGCATACACACGGTCACACAAATGTCAGAAATTCCACACGTCAAGAACGTGGTGATGTACAACACGTACCACGAGCCGAGAAAAATGAAGTTCAATAGCCAGTGCGGTTCCGAGCATGCGTGGACTTTTGTGCGTCGGAATTGTGTACACATGACTGGAATTTCCGACAACAACTTTTGTTGTCGGAAAATTTGAGAACCAGCTCTCAAACATTTGTTGTCGGAAATTCCGTCAGGAAATGTCCGATGGAGCATACACACGGTCGGAATTTCTGACAACAAGTTCACATCGAACATTTGTTGTCGGAAATTCCGACCGTGTGTACAGGGCATAAGGGTGACTAACTGTACTGTAACTATGGATTAACGAAGTTTTCAACTTAGGACAGGCTAGAGAAAACTCCCCTTTTCCATAAACACATTAGGGAGGGGTTCTGTAGTCCTCAGAGATAGCAAGGAATAAAGTAAATGATAACAGAACAGCACAAGCAGAGGGCACAGGAAGTCATCAGCTTACAAGATTTCTGGCAGGATCCACATATATATATATATATATATATATATATATATATATATATATAGAGAGAGAGAGAGAGAGAGAGAGAGAGAGAGAGAGAGCGCAAGGTTACCAGGCACTCACAGGGCATAGAAGTACAGAGTGGAGGGGCACAACCAATGTATACATATTTATAAATAGCAAGGTCATCAGACCCTAACCGGATTATGACTGGGTTTGCTGAGCAGGGCAGTTTAAGGGATGGGTGGTATTCTTCAGGAACCCTCTCATGGGGGTTCAGACTCCCACCTCCAGGTCACCCCCCCAGATAATGGCAGATGTAGCAGGAAGATGCAATAGGACCAATGAAGGAAACAGTCAGACAATTCTTGAGCAAATATGGAGCTGCAAGGAGCACTGTAGAGAGGTACTCAAGAGCTTGGAGGAGTAGAGTTCGGCATATAAAGCATACCAGGAACAATGCCAGCAGCCAGGAGTGACAAGTGGAGCATACCAGGAACAATACCAGCAGCCAGGAGTGCCAAATCGTACCAAGAACACTGTTAATGGCCAAGAGCAACAGATGGAGCATACCAGCAACAGTGCCAGTAGCCAGAAGTCACAGGTGGAGTGTACCAGGAAAAATGCCAGCAGCCAAGAGGGACGGGGGAACATATCAGGAACAGTGTCAGCGGTCCAAACCATCAGATGGAGGATACCAGGAGTAATGCCAACAGACAGGAAATACACAGAAAATACACATGTAGCATACCAAGAACAATGCCACCAGACAGGAGTGACAGGTGGGCTGTAGGTGGAGCTAGGCATGGCTATTCACTGAAAGGGCTATCAGTGGTGCCAACAATTAAGCAGTAGCAGCAGCAACAAGGGTGACTATACTGCAGTGATTTCAGTGCAAAGGAAAAAACACTGTCACCATATGAAAGGAAGTTCCTATCTAATGGTGCAGACCAATATTACTGGTATGGGCAGCCTATATCACATGTTATTTTATTATTTAACAATAGTTTAAACAAAAACCCCAAAACAAAGGTTGTATTTAACACAACCCAAATGGCCACCAATATTAAAAAATGTAGAGACCTACTGAAATATTACAAAGGTATTAAAGCGTATGCTTGATACACCAATATATGATAATGCGGCTGATTTTAGTGGGTGCAGTAAATGAACCAATAAAAAGCATACTTTTTTCAATTAAAATTGCATATAAATTCCTAAAAAACGTGCTTTTATAAAATGGACAGACATTAGAAGTAAGAAACAGATAAGACACTTAAACATGTATAGTACTCTGTTTAAGGAAATTCAAAAAAAGCCAATTTGACTACAAGTATTTCACCGTTTTACAGATTTTGAAGAAATCAAAACATTTATTATATGAGTACTCATAATAGAGGTACACCTCCTTTGACTGAATTGGCCCACACACATTTAAAATGGGCCAATAAAAAAGATACAATTTCTTTAACATCCCTGCAAAGATACCCTACCATGTTTTGTTTCCAGGTTCCCTTAAGGTTAAGTTCAGTGTATAAACGGACCTGCTGGGCTATGGGAAACAGCCGCCTTCGTCAAATAAAGCCAGGATGGTACAAGGGAGACCCCACTGGGTCTTTTATTTAGCAAAACAAACAGAAATGGCACTGAGCTCTTTCGCTTATAGAGCAATTTAATGATGAACCAATGCTTTCTCTCTTTCTTGCAGGATATTACAATTGGCCAAAACTTTTGGGAGAAAGGACAAAAACACAAGTTGTCCGTCTCCTTTTCTTGTCTTTTTTCTTTTCTTATTGCACGTGTGTTCTTGTAAAAATGATTAGATTGCAGTTTGTATAACACGTTGACCCCCAAATTCAGACATTTAACCCCCTTTATGTACAAAAAATGTCAAGAATTCCCTTGGCTTTGTAGTATGGCAATTTTCTCAAATGGTGGTATTCAGGGTAAATTGGTAAAGGTAGCACTGTGTACAAAACCCAGAGTTTGCCCCTCTTGTGTGGGAATGGAGTTACAAAAGGGAGAAAATGCATCTGTGGGGTCTGCTCAGTGGGCAAATAAACACAAAGTGGTGATTAATTTAACTAAATAAAAAGACAAATCATTTACCCCAGAATCTATTCTTCAAAGAGCTCTTGTCTTCTGGCTGCTTTCAGAAAAATGGACAAGAGTGTCCGCAGCATGCAGGGCTTAAAGTATTTCAATTATCGCATTTATGCATAAACCAACTACCCAGACTTTAGGTACTGTATCTAGTGTTATTTGGAAACTTAAATGAAGGTATTGAATTTTGAAAGCTATAATAAATAAGTACAACAGATATACTATTGGAAATTTTTTTTTTAAATAAGAACAGTGATTCTCACTCACTTGAGAACTGGTGGCCTAAAGTCAGACAGCTGAAAATGTGTGGTCTTTCAACTTGGCAAAATAAAAAAAGAATATTTTATTCCTTTTTGTAAATTATTTGTTAATATCAATTTTTTATTTATTTTGACATTTTCATTGATGTAAAGTAACACCTTACAAGACACTCAATGTCTTATATCAAAGACCAACGCCATTTGCATTGCTGAATTGTAGTGTTTTCCATTGAGTATAAACGTATTTGATCAAAAATACATGGTGTGCTACAGTGTGCTAAAACACTGCTTATAATTGTATTAATTGTTAGTGTTGATTAATGTTCCATATTATATTCACCATAGTTAAACAAGCAAACATTTCAAATTAAAACATTTACATCATAAAAAAAAAAAACTTTACATTCTATTGAAATTGCTCACTTAACTGCTAAAAAAATTATTTATAGATAATCAAAGAACTCTTTAGAACATATATGTAGGTTTACAATCTACTATATCTTATAAATATTTGGCATTGTGTGTGCTAGGTTTTCAAAGCTGGATGCCATACAAACTTTTCTATTAATAAGAAAAAATGTTTGTACGTTTACAGTTAAGGCTTGGATATCCCTTCTTTGTTAAATAAGCTCCCTATGTAGCTTAGGGCTAGCTTAAAAACCTGTCAAAACATACAGAGATGGCCAATATTTCAGACAAGCCTCTTAAGGAGAAGGATTCCTTTATTGTCTGTATTTTCTTTGCAGATGAACAGAAGTGCAACAGATATCACAGAATTGTCTCGTAATGGTGTGTACAAGAGTTTGCCATTGACCCCTGCCAGGCAAAGTTCTCCTTTCTGAGACAACTTCTCTGATCTGCACAATGGTAATATTTTAAGTATTGTGTTACACCGCCGTGCATAACTTTAAAGAGAAGTCTCCTTAGGAACACTCCACTTAAACGGGTAAATCCCTTAGTAAATATGAGGGGGGTGAAGGGAGAAAATCTGTCATGATCCTCCGATCTGGTGAAGAGGCACTTTAGCACTTGTACTCATTTCCTGCACAGAGCCGAGCACAGGCTAGTGTGGTGCTTGTCATGAGAAGAGAGGGATATATGTATTGTTTGCTGAGCTAACATGGGGCAAGCTGGATGTTTGCTTTATTTCTTATGTAAACAGATGGCTGACATTGCCAGGGAGAAGTTAAGTAATCTTTTACAGCATATTAAAGAGGAGGGAAGCAAATGTATAATAAATAATACTGGAGGATAAATAAAATCAAATTGTTGAATGCAGTATTAATAGCTTTCCCAAATGACCACATCTAGGCTTGTGTAAACTGTCACACCATCTGAAGTGACTATTATTAGTTATCCGTGGACAACTGGTAGGCTGTATTAATCTGGTCTTTTATACCTAAGGGACTCCATTGGTACATACTTGCTGGTGGAGTTGCTGACTCTGTTCCACCGTTCTACGTATTTACTCACAATAATGTACAGGAAATGTAATAGATATGGCGCAAAGTGTAGCGTGAGCTAATAGTGATGTAATGAGTTCTACAAAAAAGTTCATAAAATCCAACTAGAACTTCTGGGGTTAACTCTTGCTGGACTCAGGACACTCAGTGCAGCACCTCTAGGAGACTGAAGTATTCTCCATGAGTAACAGATGAGGACAGAGAAGGGCGCGATCTGAATGTAGCAAATTTACATATTTATTGTGGAAAAAAAAGAACTGGCAACTCACATGTAGACAGTTAGAAGTTTGCTCATCATTAAAGTTGGGCCTGTGATGGTGAAGGTCTCAGTGCAGCAGGCAGCATGAAACCAGTCCAAGATGAATGCTCAGGCCTGTCAGCTGTAAGTACCTGTGAAATTGAGAGGACACTGAGATGGCATTGTATACCCCCCATGCCGGGTGGTTCCACAGACCGGACTAATAAAAATAAGTACCGTTTTTTCTTTCATACCCATGTGAGTTGCCTATTTTGTTTGCACTTGCTATTGTTGTATATGCTGCACTAAATTTGGAACCCCCTGGTGTCCTCTCAGTTTCACAGGTACATCCAACTGACAGCCCTGTGAATTCAGCCTGGGCTGGATTCTGACTCTTCACCATCACAGGCCCAACTTTCATGGTGAACTTTTAAGTGTCTATATGTGAGTTCCCAATTGTGTTTTCCCACAAAAATATATGCACATTTGCTAAAGATATATACTGCTCCAGGTAAAGATACCAAAACCTCACCTCCCCTGCACAGACTGAGTGCTGGCTCTGTATTTAGAGCACATGTAGTAGAGGAAATCTGGACAGTCACACTTGAATGAATAAATGTCTTTATTGAATAAAATCAATCCATACAGCAATCAAAGACAATGGATAAATCAGCTGACCTGTTTCACACCCCTTACTAGTGCTTAGTCATAGCTCTGACTAAGCACCAGTAAGGGGTGTGAAACGCGTCAGCTGATTTATCCATTGTTGTTGATTGCTGTATGGTACATTTGCTACACTCAGATTGTGTCCTCTTCTGCTCCCAAAAATGTAGACATTATTCTGTCTGTTTTTGATCGGTTTGCCTAACTGAATATCCAGCATTGAGAGGAAGATTTTTTAATAATATCATCAGGTAGGCAGAGCTTGAAGCCTAGCTGCTAATATTTTGCCACCAGTTTATCTGACCAATATAAAAAGCATTCCAATGACTATCCAAGCCTAAAATACCATTTTGGGGTGGATGTAGCATTTAAATTTAAAAACGGAATTAATTAGCAATAACCCAAGCAGACATCTCCTTTCATTTTCAGTTTAGAAAAATCCCAACAATAAAATGCATTGCTGATTGATTGCAATGGATTACTTTGAGTGCTTTACAGGAAGCTTTACCCTTAATAAGAGTTACAAAGTTAGGTTGAAAAAAGACACAAATCCATCTAGTTCAATCAATAAAAGAGAAAAAAATCATACAATCCCATATACCCACAGTTGATCCAGAGGATTCCTGATCCCCAGAGAGGCAATCGGATATTCCCTGGATCAACTTTACCTATAAATGTTAGTGTCAGCAATAACTATGAATTTCTCTTTTTTCTCCCTTTTGGCTTGCTTAATATATTATTGAAAACATTTTGCTATGTCTGTTCAACAAGTGCAAAAAATACCTGTTGATCCTGCAAGAAATCTAGTGAGCTGATAACTTCCTGTGCTTTATGCTTCTACTGCATTGTTATTAGTTTTACTGTTCCCAGTTATCGCTTTAGACTACAGAACACCTCCCCTCTACTTTATGGAGATGAAGAGAGGGGGAGTGTGACAGGATTCACTTTGGGCGGGGGGCCCGTGGAACCCAGAATCCCTTACCTCTGTGTACCTGTGTTTCAATAAACAGTTCATGGTCAGCAGCCAAAATGAGTACTGCCTAGTTTGTGGTTAGAAGATCTCATATCTATATTTAGGCTGGAGGAAGCGGTGTATGGCGAAAGCACTCAAGCGGAGTGTGGGACGTTTTGTTACAGGGAGCTTGTCATAGTCCTGTCGTAAATTGACAATGCTGCTACTCCACAGATACAGTACAGTAAATGTGTTGTCACTCTATGACAGTTATGCCCCGTACACACGGTCGGACTTTGTTCGGACATTCCGACAACAAAATCCTAGGATTTTTTCCGACGGATGTTGGCTCAAACTTATCTTGCATACATACGGTCACACAAAATTGTCAGAAAATCCGATCATTCTAAACGCGGTGACGTAAAACACGTACGTCGGGACTATAAACGGGGCAGTGGCCAATAGCTTTCATCTCTTTATTTATTCTGAGCATGCGTGGCACTTTGTCCGTCGGATTTGTGTACACACGATCGGAATTTCCGACAATGGATTTTGTTGTCGGAAAATTTTATATCCTGCTCTCAAACTTTGTGTGTCGGAAAATCCGATGGAAAATGTGTGATGGAGCCTACACACGGTCGGAATTTCCGACAACAAGGTCCTATCACACATTTTCCATCGGAAAATCCGACCGTGTGTACGGGGCATAAGTGTGATAGGATCACCAGATGAAATAAAATAAAAAAGTCCTTGGTTTATCTTCTAAATGAAGGAGGGAAAATCTGCGCTAAACCTTAAATATGTGCATGAAAAAAAAAAATTAAAAAAATATTTTTTTTCAAGAGCAAAAATTAAGGGAAAGGTGCAGCATTTAAACAAAAAAACTGAATATCCAGTTTATAGAAATGTGTAAGAAAAAAGAAAAATGCGCAACCAAAACATATGAATAAAATGTGACAATATACCATCAACACTGTGTCTGTGATAAAACATGTTTGTAGTCCAAAGACTGCAAAAATAATAATGTCCAAATAAGTAAACAAATGTAACCAATATAACTATATGTGACAAAACACTATAACTGTGTTAGAAAACCCTTAATAAAGATATTGTTTCTTATATAATAGTCCACCAGCTACTGTGAATGTTATATCCAGAGCTTCATGGGGGATCAGAAAAAATTAAAACGATCAAAACGGTTAAATGCTTCTGTTCTGTTCCTCTAATATTCAAAACAAACAGCGCCGCTTACCAGATCCGGTGGATCTCAAATTATAGAGATCATATGGGCATACACAGCAGAGATGGAATCGCCAACAGATTAAATCAATCAGCGGTAACAGGAAAAATTTCCTTCCTGCTTCTGTTCCACACTGTGGCAGTATTCATTTCATGAATCCTCCAAATGTGCAAACTCCAAGCAAGGGTATATTTCAAGAGATAGAAGAGAGAGGCTTCATGGTGCAGTACTTTTAAAAAGGCTTTATTCAAACAAAATCCTCATCAGCACTGACATCCAATACAAGCGGCATGCAAACAATTCAAACACAGCCGCGGCTCAAGCCAGCCAGCTGATGCGTGATTACGTCCGACGCGTTTCTCCATAGAAGGCATCAACTGGGAAAGGAGTCTCCTTTCCCAGTTGAAATTTTTCCTGTTACCGCTGATCGATTTCATCTGTTGGTGATTCCATCTCTGCTGTGTATGTCCGTATGATCTCTATAATTTGAGATCCATAGGATCTGGTAAGCGGCGCTGTTTGCTTTGAATATTAGAGGAACAGAACAGAAGCATTCAACCGTTTTGATCGTTTTAATTTTTTCTGATCCCCCATGAAGCTCTGGATATAACATTCACAGTAGCTGGTGGACTATTATATAAGAAACAATATCTTTATTAAGGGTTTTCTAACACAGATATAGTGTTTTGTCACATTGTTATATTGGTAACATTTGTTTACTTATTTGGACATTATTATTTTAGCAGTCTTTGGACTACAAACGTGTTTTATCACAGACACAGTGTTGATGGTATATTGTTACATTTTTTATTCATATTTTTTGGTTGCACATTTTTCTTTTTTCTTATCTTCTAAATGGAATCCCCATTTTTCAAGTTGGCTAGGTGTGCATTTATCACGCACATAGTATGTGGGGATCTGTATTTCATGTTTGGAGGTCTCATATTATTCTTTGTAGACACTCCAAATACTATCAAAGAGGTAGTTTATGTTCCAAAAAAAAAAATGGCTCAGTGATGCTTAATGTACATTTACAAAATGTTGGGACACCTCTGGTCTACAGAATGTCTGGATCTACACCCATAAAATGTCTTACATTAGGCCAGGCCAAGCAACACAGGGTTGGAATTCAAAGACGTCATATCACAATGCTCTATCTGAAAAACTCCAAGAACAAAATACGACATTTCCTGAGTGTGTAGTGTATCCACAAACATTACATGTTCTAGTCATAACAAAATGTCATGTGATCAAATAATAGCACACCCTGTGAGTAGTTTGAGTAGTGTGAAGATTCAACTTCAGTAAAGGTGGTCCTATACAGCACCTAGGAAGAACAGCTACCTACAATAAACTATAATATACAGTTTATAATGGTATTAAATAGAACAAGTGTTGCTCTCTACAAGCCATACATCATTTTATCCAAAACATAAATGGTTACTATAAGTACAATTACTGCTTAAAAAATGTTAACCTGCATTTGTCATATTTACTGATATCAACTTGAAAGCTGCAGCATTATAATATGGACACCGGTGTTTAAAAGCAAAAATAACATTGCAGACTAGCAAAACGATCCTATTTTTGTATGTATGGTATGCTCAAAGTTAAAGATAAACATCATAAGCATGCTAAAGAAAAATAGCATTTCCATTGTACCTAGAAAAAAAAATTTTTTTTTGCTTTTTGCTTGTTTTTTTTTTTTTGCTATTAGCAGAACTTTATATTCTGTTTAGTTTGGTGTGTGATAAGCTAGAAGCCCCAGACAAACACTTGTTTACACACCGTGAGGTTTACAAGTACATAGACAAGGACAACACTTATAACCATAGCAGATCATGTGGCTGCTCTGGGGCTCAGATGATTGGCTGCTCGGTACTGTCTTGTTACCTAAGTTTGGGGCCTTTATATGAAGCCTATGCAAACATAAAGGATTCTTTATCACTAGGGAGATTGTATTTGAGACAGAGAGAAGGGAGTGCAATGGTCACCTGCAGCAACACCCTTGCCATGAAATGAAACTCTGCATATCTTTTTATATTTTTATACGATGTTCACATATATATCAGAATTTACATACATATTTGGCAGTTATACTGGTTCCATAACTTTAGAAGGAGTAAATCCAGATTCAGTATAATGTAATATACAATATATACGCATACTGTATTTTATTCAGTTTCTTGCTAAGCCACATAATTTTTGTGCAGTTTTCAGGATTTATATACAATATGTACCCTGCTCCCTCTTGGTCTTAGATGCAAGTATTATTCAAAGCAAATTTTCTCACTACTGTTTTCCTTATGTGTAAAGATACATTTTAACAATTGCTTTTTTGATCTGTTTGCTGTCCCTGTCTCTGGGTTATAAAAACGCTAAAACACAATTACTATTAATGACATTGTGACATAGACACCTAGGAGTTGATTTACTAAAGCTAAAGAATACAAAATCTGTTGCAGTTCTGTGTAGAAACCAATCAGCTTCCAGTTTTTTTTGTCAAAGCTTAATTGAACAAGCTGAAGTTAGAAGCGGATTGGCTATCATGCACAGCTGCACCAGATTTTGAACTCTCCACTTGTTGTATATCAACTCCCTAATGTTTACAACAAAGGAAGGAGTGTGGCCACACACAGGAGCAGGAACACCCCAACACTTGTGGATTGGTGTACAAAGGGCTAGGAATTATGGGACCAAGATCTGCCCACTGGAGTTCCCATTAGATAGAAGCTAGCAAAAGATTCACATCACCATATTGTATTTGTAGTTGAAACAGAAATTTAGGGCGGCCTAATTGATTAACTGCAAAGACCTCTGTTTTTGTTATGTTTAATCTGTGTATTTTTGGTCTTCCATGCTTCCTCCTTTACACCCTCAATAATGATTGAAAGAATTGAAACCCAATAAATGAAATGAGCAGATCATGGACATTCAGCCTTGGGAGGAAAGTGAGCTTATGCTAGATATCTTCTAACCAGTAAATGGGAAGGGCTCTATCTGACTTGTTACAATGTCTAATGCAGAGTGTGAGAAGCTCACAGTGTGCAGTGAAATTAGAGTTAGAAATGTCAGTACAGAACAGCAGCCTTTACAACATAAATACCTCTAAACAGTTTTTTTTTACTAAATCTACCCCCGCTAATTTATTAGTTACAAACACACATACAAACAATCCTCCCCTTAGGGTCATTAAAGTTGATTTTCACCCTCAAAATAACCTTCCCTCCAATCCACCCTCCTCATCTCCTCTACTTGAATAGAGACGATTTTTTTTTTAATGAAAAACGTGAAGCCCTGCCCCACAAACCGTGTTTGCTGTGCCTATCCCAGGAAGCATAGCCCTTCATTTACGAAGGAGGGGGACGTGCCTAGTGTTGTGTCATTGGGAGGCGTGCAGGCTGAACCCAGAAGAGCCAGCAGGCCTCTCAATGAAGTCACAAACAACATGGCGGTACAGAACTGAGTGGTTGCAGAAGACAAGAGGATCAATTTCGGAAATGTACGAACCACCCAGTAATGGGAGGGGAAGGGGGCTTAGGGGGCAAGTGAAGATCCCCTTTAATATAGACTACATCTTTGAGTATGAAAAGTCTCAGCAAATGAGAAAATATTTTAAAACTAAGGTTCTGGGGCTGATTTCCTATCCTTTCTAAAATAAAGTCTGTGGGGCTTACATCCTATCCCACAGCTGTGAATCGTTTGCCTCTTCTGTCCAGCCTTGCAAGATGAATGTTAAGCACTTCATCTTTTTCTCAGGTGTGGACAATTGTGTATACACAGTTGTAATTACTATAAATGGCTCTTTAACACAATATTCAATGAAATGATAACTCTCAAATATCCAACAGGACTTCTCTTTCCGGCAAATAACGTTATAGTCCATAAGAACATGACACCTCACCACAATAGTCTGGGCTTCTGCCTGATGCATTTCACTCCTTTAGGGGATAATCTAGTAAATGTCTAATTTTGTATGAAAAAAGGAGGACCATGCTCTGATGTACTTTTAACAACATATAAATCCAAAGTGCTCCAGTATTTAAAATATTAACACATTAGTGCTAGCAAAATAATGTCCATAAGTCCAAATCAAACTAATCATTCCACCGTAACAATTTTCACTTCAGTGATGGATCAAAAAAACTGCCATCACTGATCTTGTGGGTCTATGTTCACCTTTAAAGTTAGACCTTAAAATCATAAAAAGGTCATGCAAGCATGGTCCCCTTTAAGGCCAATTTTACTCTATCGTTCACCACTGATAATTCACATGTCAAGGCCAAAGAAAAAAATAAGAAGCATAGTGCTCTCTTTTTGTGTAAAAACATCCATAAAACTTTTCTTAAATATACTCATAACAGTAACTTTGCAATCTCACTTAACATGAAATACCCATGGGCAAGAACAGCTCACACCATTCATTTATTCTCTGTAGACACTGCCCAAGATATTGTGGGAGGGGACTGGCTGCTACTGCTGCTCACGCTCCGTTGGGTGCAAATGAAATGACAGGTCTCAGCGCTCCACCCCACATGTTACGTCATTGAATTAATCATTGGGTCCCACTAGTATATCAGAACGCGGTCTTCCTTTTTCCATACAGACATTTCAGCAGGTTTTTATATCATTGTATTTTGTACTTTTGTACTTTTTCCATACAGACATTTCAGCAGGTTTTTATATCATTGTATTTTGTTTGAGTGCAAGAATTTTGATTCATAAAAGTCCTTACTTCTGCAGGGGGTTTTACCTCACCTTAAACTTTAAAAAGAAAAAAATTGTAAAGATAGCAATGTGCAAAAGACAGAATGGGGGGAATTCAAAAAAGCTACTGCACCACTTTTCTGGTGTTAATATGTTGAGCCTAATTCAAAAACATCTGCAACAGTTTTGCTTCTGACAGCAATTTGTGTGCCAAATTCAAGTAGTTCTAATTTGCTCCACTTCTACATTGGGGTGCAACTCCGGAATTAAACATTAAAAACAGACAGTTCGCATCTTACGAATGTGGAGCTAATTAAGGCCAACTTTCTTTTGTGAGTTCTAAAAGCAGTGCTGCAAACCATGAGTATTTTTACTGGCAGCCAGTAAAAAAATGGGCACTTTCCTCCTGCCAGTAAATGCCAGTGACAGGAAAAGGTTGCCAGTAAAAGATATGGCTGTGACGCTCAACTCAGAACTGCGCATGCGCAACTCTGGTTCAGAGCCCGCCAAGGCTTTCGCAGTACTTACTACAGTGTGTTTGGGCAGGTCTGGAGTAGGTGGTGCCTGAGCATGTAGTATGATGTCATGGTGCAAGGAAGCCAAGCAGAGTGGCCGGAGCCTCGTGTACTGGTCTGTGGGATGGGAGCAAGGCAAGCCAAGTACAGGAATGTGAGTGCTAATTTGACTGGAGTGGACTAAAGAGACCACCTGGCATGGAGAGCGACTGTCACTGTGACTGAGGAGGGGACATGTCATGTTGGTGAGGTGTCATCATCACCTGTGCTGCTGCATACAGCTGACAGTGTCACTGTGAGAGTCAATTTCATGTGTGTGTGCCTGCACATTCTAATTTCATTTCTTGCCCTCCTGAGTCCTGTCCCTGAGCTACTTACTATATCGAAAATGAAATAGGAAATATTCTTTTTGCCTTACATCATATTGCTCATTGCATATTGCACCTGTTTGTAGCCTAAATACTGAAATTTGCACTTACAACTGTAATTTAGTAACTTTTGGAAATGCCAGTAAATTTTGGGTGTTGTGTCGGTAAATTTCAATCTGGTAGTTTGGTAACACTGCCAAATTCAGGAACAAGTTCTAGACAGGGACATACATTTGGTCTATGCTGTGCCACTTTTAAATGTATGAGAGACACTTTCGCAAAATCTGTCTTTACCAGTTTTTATGAATTCCAGGGAAGACGTATTATAATAGAATTATTTATTTATTTTGCATTGTTTGATGCAATTTTCCAATGGAAAATATTTTTTTTTTCAGCTGGCATTTTATTTTTAAATGCTCCCTACTTTACGTTACAGGTACCATAATGCAAAAATAATTCTCAGATTTTTGTACAAAGGAGGTGTAAGAAAAATGCAGATGATGCATATACTGAATTAAATAAAAGGCAGAGTAACAACCACAATGGTGCAACTTGTGTGCACAATCCTAAATAAATGCTAAGTATTACTTATTCAGCTTCTGAAGAGAATTTTTGTTATAAAAAAACAAAGAAAACAACTGTCATAGGGTAGACTTTTTAAAAAAAATTAATTCTATTTGTACTCAAAGCGGAGCTCCACCCAAAAGTATCTCCTCCCCCCTCCGATGCCACATTTGGCACCTTTCGGGGGGGAGGGGGAGTGGATACCTGTCTTTTACAGGTAATCTGTCCCCACTTCCGGAAGTCCGGGCTGCTGCAAATTACATCAGCGGCTCGCCTCCCTCCTCTTCCCTCCCCTGGGCCAGTAGGAAAGTGCAGTGGTGCCTCGCGCATACGCAGTATGGACCTGGGGTGAAACCATAATACTGCACTGCCGGGTTCCCTTACTGGCAATGGTGGCGGCAGTACCCGACAGCTGATGGAAACATCAGCTGCAGTGCCGACATCGCTGGACTCCAGGACAGGTAAGTGTCCTATTATTAAAAGTCAGCAGCTGTAGTATGTGTAGCTGCTGGCTTTTAATTTTTGCAGCGGTGGGTGGACCTCCTCTTTAAAGTGGTTGTAAAGGCAGAATGAGTTTTTTATCTTAATGCATTGATGCATGCATTAAGATAAAAAACCTTCTGTGTGCAGCAGCGTCCCTCAGCCCCCTAATACTTACCTGAGCCCCCTCTCTATCTCCCGATGTGCACGAGTGATTTGGCCATCCAGGACCCTCTCTCCTGATTGGCTGAGACACAGCAGTGGCACCATTGCCTCCTGTTGCTATCAAAGCCAGTTAGCCAATCAGGAGAGAGAGGGGGCGGACCCGAACAGTGGCTCTGTGTCTGAATGAACACACAGAGCTGCAGAAAAAAATAAATAAAAAAATAATTGCGCTTCAAAGTGTCTAAATTATGATAAAGAAAGCAGCGATGTCTAAATATGACACAAACACATAACATGAACAAGGAAAAAATTTAGATGACTCGCGCTGTGTAGATTGGTGAATGTGTGACCAGATTCACTGCACAAAAACACTAAATACAACCAGTATCAGTGAATGCATAAGCCGTCTGTGTGGCAATGTATCACGATCAGTGCAAACAAATAACAAAAAATATAAATCGTCTGTGCAATAATATATCGCAATCAGTGCACACAAATCACAAAAATAAAGTCCAAACAAAATAAATATATTGAAGAAACTATTATAAAGGGTAAAAAATGTCCAAAAAAGAAGAAACCCGAGAAAAAGTGAATTAGCAATCACGGGTCCTTCAACCGCATGGAACCTCGAATGTGCAGGACCACCACCAACAGTAAGAGCCTGGCCGCTTACCAGAACCCCATGACCCCCCGTTACAGAGGGTCTAAAAGGGCTTTTTAAGATCCTAGTAGTCCGGACTTCCCAGGAGCAGAGATGGAGCAGAGATGGGAATGGGAACTGGAAAGGGCGTCAGGTGCTGGGATGGAGATGGATGGATCCACAGAAGGGGGGCTCAGCCCTCAGCATAGTGGTGTCATCATAGGAGAAAAGAAAGGGAGGGCTCTGTGTATACAATGGTTCAGGATGAGTTATAAAATGGACTGTGTAAAAGCCTCCAAATAACCAGCAAGTGATAAACCCGACCCAGTTAACTGGCATACATTAGTTCCCAATTATCAATTTTAGCAGGTACTAGATCAGATCTGTGCTAATTGTGGCTGCAACAGTAGATCTGTTCCACATAGGTCCTGGATGAACATGCCCCCATGTTCATCCAGGACCTATGTGGAACAGATCTACTGTTGCAGCCACAATTAGCACAGATCTGATCTAGTACCTGCTAAAATTGATCATTGGGAACTAATGTATGCCAGTTAACTGGGTCGGGTTTATCACTTGCTGGTTATTTGGAGGCTTTTACACAGTCCACTTTATAACTCATCCTGAACCATTGTATACACAGAGCCCTCCCTTTCTTTTCTCCTATGATGACACCACTATGCTGAGGGCTGAGCCCCCCTCCTGTGGATCCATCCATCTCCATCCCAGCACCTGACGCCCTTTCCAGTTCCCATTCCCATCTCTGCTCCATCTCTGCTCCTGGGAAGTCCGGACTACTAGGATCTTAAAAAGCCCTTTTAGACCCTCTGTAACGGGGGGTCATGGGGTTCTGGTAAGCGGCCAGGCTCTTACTGTTGGTGGTGGTCCTACACAGAGCTGCAGCTTGGCTCGGGTGCCCCCATAGCAAGCTGTATGCTGTGGGGGCACTCAACAGGAGGGAGGGGCTAGGAGCGCTGAAGAGGGACCCGAGAAGAGGAGGATCCAGGATGCTCTATGCAAAACCACTGCACAGAGCAGGTAAGTATAACATGTTTATTATTTTTAAAGAAAAAAAAAAAAGAGACTTTAGTATCACTTTAAGCCCATGCTTGATTTGCATAATAGGCAAGCCTTAAGTGTCTCGGCCATTCAAAAAAAATAACAATTTCCAAAAATAAATACATTTGGCTTTCTTATCATATTAGATTTACACTGCCCTTTTTTGATTAAATAAAATTGATTAATAAAAGATCAACACCACATATGTATTCAAAACACCTATAGATAATATATATAGTATATAAAATACGCAGACACGTGCACATTATTAGAAACACAATACTGCTTGTATTACTTTTTTTTTTTTTTTTTATAGAAAGAACCTGTCTTTTTTTTCTTTACGAAGTAAAGACTAAAGAGCACGAAAGGGGTAAATTTCATGCATACACTTATATGTGAGAAAGAAAAACATAAAAGAAAAATAGAACACCACTTTTCAACTGTGACAAGTTGGATGTTTAGCTGACAGAGTCAAGTCCTATGTTGGCTGCATGGTTTCTGGCCCTTGATTCGCTCTTCAATCAGGCTTTGGTATTATTGAAAGATCAGACTAAATCCTGCATGTTCAATACCTTAATCCTATTTTCTACAGCTTTATTATCTGCTTCGGGTTCTGTCGGAAAAGTAGTTAGGGATGGCACGTTTTCTTTTTTTTCTCTTCTTTTTAATGTAAGGAGCTTTCATTCATACATTCATTACCAAAGAGACGTTTAACAAACGTGCCAAATAAATACGTGTGGCTTCCATTTGGTTTAAAGCTCAATAAACACCTTTTTTGTATTTACTGACAAATGCTAAGTGGAAACATTGAGTCTATCCTTACTTGCGGACTGTCTGATATAATTCACCCTGTAAGTCTACAGACATTTCCTAATCATTGCTGTAGATAAAGCAAACTTCTTGGATTGTAGGTCTGCTAGGAACAGTGCTTTTCCAAGCCAAGAATTTAGGACCACAGAGTATAAGAGTAATTGGAAACAAACCAAAGTCAAAAAATAAAAGCAGCAAATTGGACAGTCATTTATTTATCACGTCTTCCTGATGAGACAAAAAAATAAAAAAATAAATAAATAAACAAAAAGCTTGCTATTTTTTATGTTTAAAATTAAAGCCGAACTCAAGGTAAACAGCTGAAAAAAAATGAAATACAAATGAGGAAACTATTTTATCTGGCAAAAGGATTTGCATTTTTGTCCACCCTGTCCTGAGATTCTCTGCCACACACTACAGCCTTGTCTAGCAGGGCAGGAGACCTGATTTTTCTCTGCTGCATTTAAGTAACACATACAAGTCTTGTCCCTTCCCCATGACTGTCCTGTCCTCCATGACTGGACAGTGAAAGGCAATTGATGACCTAATTGCTTTGTTACTCTGCTGTCTCCTCCTTTTAACATGTTGCTTATTTTCACATTAGTAATGAAGCTTTAATTTACTAAGCTCTGGAGCAACTGCGCTTGCAAAGTGCACAGTCCATCAGCCTTTAGTAAATCAACCCCATGGTCTGCAACAGACTGATACCAGGTAAAATTCAGATACTTACACTGTTTACATGTATTACTGGAGGGTGTTGAGGTGATGCTGAAAGAGACATGCTACAAAGATGAGAAACGTGTTTTGTTTACAAGGACAAGATCTTACTAATGTAGGAATCAATGACCGCGGGATGCAGAAAACCCAGACAGACAAACCTGTGAAGATGCACAATAGGGTGCAGTAAAACCAGAAGAATGATGAGAGATAGGGATTACCTGACCACCCAAATGGCAAGGAGGTCAACAACCCAAAAACCCAGCAGAAAAAACAAACAACCGCCCACTTGTGGAAATGGGTGTGCACCTTCATGCAGAAGACTGGAGGTTAGAACACCTCTGGCTTTGAGCTCTACAATGTCAGCGGGAGGAAGGCTCTGACTGTTTACAAGCTGCAGTAGATGAAGGAGAAGGGGGTGGTTCTGTCCCTTCCACTGACCTTCTGTATTGATGTAGGATTACACTTTTGAACTCCAATATCAAGAGCAGGTCTGAAGAGGAGACTTCCCTCAAAGGACAACTGAGTCAGATGTTCTCAGACATATCATTAACATCCCAGGCACATAACCAAACTGCCCTATGCATTTTTAATGTCTATTAAAGCCTTGAAGAAACAAGGTTAAATAGGCTGTCACAGCTAAAGCGTAAAGCTCCAAAAATTAGTTCCAAATGGTCAATAAATTGATAGCCCACCCTGGTGATCACAGGGTCCTCTTTACCCACCTGCCCTATGTTTATTGTACATAAAAGGTAAGACTAAGCAGGTGGTGGCCATCCTAAGATGGGCCTCTCCTTTTAGGTGCTTGTGTGCGCCCTCTAGTGTGTGTGCACAAGCACAGCAATGTGAGCCCACTGCGCAGCTAAGTGAATAAACATGCTGAGCCAATAAGAGTAGCTCTGTACAATGTGATTACTGTGATTAATCACACCTTGTTTACACTGGCTGTGGTCATCTCACACAGCAAAATCTAGTGCACCATTACCAAGGTCCATGTTATAACTCCCTTAACACAGTACGTTTTTTCATTAAAAAAAAAAAAAAAACTTGTGTAAAAAAATCTAATCACCCTGGGGTGTCTATTTGTTAAAACGTCATTATTTTTTTTTGGAGGGGTGTGCTGTCCTTGTATATGTATCTGCAATGTTTTAAACAAAGTATGGGAAACCTTTCTTTTTCAAATTTGTATTTTTTAATATAGTAAATACACCATCATATGAAATATCTGTCTAAAAAAAAAAATGTAAGTATATATAAATAAATATAAAACTCATTTGGGTACAGTTTTGCATAACACACGGTGTCTGTGGCTGACATCCTAGGATTCCTCGGCGGTTTCTTCTATCGCTCCACCTGACATGCCTTCACACATCCAGCACTATGTGAGTGCATTTTACATTGTTTTAAATGTTGCTACTTTGTAATTAAACAATGCTGCACTAGGAGTGGCTTGGCACTTTTCTTTCCTTTTTCCCTGCCCAGATATCTGCAGATAAACAAGTACAACGTATGTAGGAAGATTATTTTCATCTCTGTGTATGACCTGGGGCTAGTCACTTCACCGGGTATATGTAAGGGTTTACAACCACTTTAACTGGGAAATCCACCAGTCACAGAGAGTGCAGGCCGCACCGGGAACTCCTTAGGAAGAGTAATAACATCCCATAAGGAGCCCCTAACAGTTTAATTGTATATATATGTGCTGTTATTCTCCATATTTACAGACAAGACATATAATGCCTTGGAAGAAAATGATTGCCTGACTGAACTTGTTGCAACTAGATAATCATTTTTATATAGGCAGTTTATCGTTTACAAAAACACACTTTGCAGTGAAAGGAAAATGATACAAATTTTAGTTGGAAACCTTCATATTAGCCAAACTACAGCAAGAACATCAGACTATAGGACCTTGCATGTAAAATAGTGTTGTTCCTTTAAGAGAACATTTCATATGGTTATGTGATTAAGCCATTTTTTTTCTGTGTTGTTTTATGCTGTTTGTTATTTATTTATTACAGGTTGGACTTCGTAGAGTACACTTCCCAATAACTTGACAAAACACCCACTCACCTACAAGCGAGCTGTACATTCACATGCACATTATGGTGCATTGAAATGCAGTTAGTCATAGGTCAGAGGCTAGGATTACCTAGGGAAGCAACTACTGGCATACGTTGTAGATTATATTGCATGGAATAGCATTACCATATGGTGTGTCAGGGAAAAATACAAGACTAACTCTTTAATTTCACTATATCACTAAAAAAGTAAACCCAGATAAAGCCAAGGGCTGATTAAAAGCAACCAAATTGTAGAAATAATCTGAAATGTAAATGTGCTTGGTATTTTCTAAAAAAAAAAAATAAAATAAAAATGTAACCACAAGCTGAACATGGCAATATGTGTGGGACGTGATCATACATTTCCTGTGTTCTACAGAAACCCCCTTCCGATGGTCAGTGAATGAACAACAGTTCACCAACAGCATTTTCATGTGTTTTCCAGCGCCCCATACATGATGACATTGAAATGATCTGTAATGTGGGATAGTCTCTACACATGTACACCCAGGTTAAAAGGATCTCTACAGCATCACAATAAATGTTAATCTTCAAATAGTTTATGACTGCTCTACTGACCTAGGCACTGCTACTGCTGTGGTATTTTGAAGACTTCCAACCATTGCATACATCACCATCATCTGCACATCCAGGTGTCCTTAGGGATGTTACATGACATCAATTGCGCTCCTAGTATTGTAATTTAACTTAGCACAGGCGTTGGGTAATGTAAGTCATTGTCCTGCTTAAAGTCCATCTTTCTTATGGTAATAAACAGGCATTTCCAAGCTCTCATTAAAATGTCTTAAATGAAATGTAATTAACCACCTCAGTACCAGCATGCTTCACTCCCTTTATTACCAGGCCATTTACACTAGATAAATTAATTGTACAGGTCATACACAGAGGGATCCGGGGGGTGAAGGGGTTAATGTACAGGTCACATACAAAGGGAGGATGGAAATTAGGGGGTTAATGTACAGATGTGCAGGATAAGTGAGGCAAGGGATTAATAAACAGGTCAGATCAAAGACAGGATGAGGTTCGACATATAGGGATTGATTTACTAAAGGCAAATAGACAGTTCACTTTGTAAGATGCACTTTGTAAGATGCACTTTGCAAGTGGATTCACCCCAGAGCTGACTGAAGCTCTGAAGCTCTGCTGACTTCTATAATTAAATCATGTCCAAGCCAAAACGTTTTTGTTTTTTTTCTTCCCTTGCACCTGATTGGGTATTATTTGCAAACGTTCACTAACCTCTGGGGCAAATTCCCTTTCAAAGTCTATTTGCCTTTAGTAAATCAACCCAATACTGTAGAAGGGTTAATGCCAGTAAAGGAGTGTATTTTAATATTACAGACACTGTTACTAGATTGCACTGGTGTTGGCTAAAGGCCAGGATGCTTTCTTTCTTCTCACACACCGATCAATGTGTATGAGAAAGCAGGGCTCCCTGATCACCAGTCAGAAAGTGAGCCATGGTTGCTAATTACAGCCTTTATTTACATTCTGTGATGCTGTAACAGCGATCACATGGTACAGAGCCACTTTAACTGGCTCTGTACATTTAGCATGTGATCTGCTGTGTCCAACCATAGTGCAATCACAGGACTGTGTGTGCCTGTGCTGAAGCCAGGAGTTCAGTTCCCAGGGTACATGTCCTCTCTGAACAATAGGGGAGCAGACCAGCCTCATATGTACAGTAGCTGGTCTGCAAGAGGTTAATGGTAAATGTAACTAGGAAGATGGATATTTCTGGCTGGCTGCTAGACAATGTTAGAGGGGTAGGAGGAACCGAGCAAGACTATCATAATTTTCCTCAGTTCCTGAAGACACAACAATGTGTAATCAATCCAAAGCGTTGCAAAATCACCAGTTGGCCCCACCCCTTTGCTAACTTTAGCACTGGGAGTAGGGGAGCAGCCCCGCTGCTGACCTACAAGATAAATGTGATAAAATGGAGCAAGCCACAACCACTATAATAGAAAATGTAGAAGCAGTAGCTGAAGTAAACAAATGGACTGGGTCAGCCAGCCCCTTATGACAGCATTGTACATACATGACATCATATGGGGATGGGGGTCACTCAGTGACTCCACCCCCTTTGTTTCCTTTAGCGGCGGGGAGAAACGGCAACCCCATTTGGCGCCAGCAAGCGACAGGAGTGGTTGGGGTCAGTGGGCAGAGTTTTTTTTTTTGCGAGTCGATAGCTGTTGTTTATGGTGTTTGGAGTGAACCTATATCACTTGTCAATATGACTAATGATGGATCTACGTCGGGAAATTTTTTTTTTTTTTTTATAATAGACTTGTTAACTATGTTGTGTGTTCATTTTATTATTAGTCATTGTTTTACTATCATTTCTTTCATTCCATTAGTCATTTTTTTACTATCATTTCATTCCCCTGTGGGGGTGGGATCTGGGGGCTGGTGGAAAAGGTGCTTTACAGATTCCGTAAAGTCACCCCCCCCGCACTGGGTGAGGGTGGTGGGGAGGAGGCCCTTGTCCTCATCAACAGTACCACCCTATGTTGAGGGCATGTGACCTAGTATGGTTCAGTAGGGGGCTGCATGCTCTCCCTTCCCTTTTCCTGAGTTGCAAGGCTGCATGCTTGGCTAAGGGCAGGGTATGGATTTAGGGGGACTTCACACCATATTTTTATTGGCATGGGGTCCCCCCAAAATCCATACAAGACCTAAAGCGCCTGATATGAATTGTAGGGGTGACATCTGCATGCTGTTTAAAAAAAATTAAAAATTTATGTCCGCTCTTTTGTTTACATTCTGCTCTCAGTGGGGTATCCCCCACTGACAACAGGGATGAGTCATGGTTGTTAAGGACACCAGTGGGTGGATGTAAAAACAGATGAAAAACTGATTTAAACTAAGTCAGTTTTTTCCTTGAAAGTGTGACTGAATGGATGATTCCTTAGGCTAAAGCAGGGAACAGACGAGTTTTGATCAGTGTGTGGCCATAGCTGTTTAACAGAAGTACCTTAAGGTTGTAAGCTCCTTGAGGGCAGGGACTGATTTGATTGTGCAATATACAGTATCTCACAAAAGAAATGACACTTTGCTACAATGTAGTGAGTGTACATCTCACATTTTTGTAAATATTTTATTATATCTTTTCATATGACAACACTGAAGAAATGACACTTTGCTACAATGTAGTGAGTGTACATCTTGTATAACAGTGTAAATTTGCTGTCCTCTCAAAATAACTCAACACACAGCCATTAATGTCTAAACTGCTGGCAACAAAAGTGAGTACACCCCTACGTGAAAATGTCCAAATTGAGCACAAAGTGCCAATATTTTGTGTGGCCACCATTATTTTCCAGACACTACCTTAACCTTCTTGGGCATGGAGTTCAATAGAGCTTCACAGGTTGCCACTGGAGTCCTCTCCCACTCCTCCATGATAACATCACGGAGCTGGTGGATGTTAGAGACCATGCGCTCCTCCACCTTCCGTTTGAGGCTGCCCCACAGATGCTCAATAGGGTTTAGGTCTGGAGATATGCTTGGCCAGGCCATCACCTTTACCCTCAGCTTCTTTAGCAAGACAGTGGTTGTCTTGGAGGCGTGTTTGGGGTTGTTATCATGTTGGAATACTGCCCTGCGGCCCAGTCTCCGAAGGGAGGGGATCATGCTCTGCTTCAGTATGTCACAGTACATGTTGGCATTTGTGGTTCCCTCAATGAACTGTAGCTCCCTAGTGCCGGCAGCACTCATACAGCCCCAGACCATGACACTCCCACCACCATGCTTGACTGTAGGCAAGACATACTTGTCATTGTACTCCTCACCTGGTTGCCGCCACACACGTTTGACACCATCTGAACCAAATAAGTTTATCTTGGTCTCATCATACCACAGGACAGGGTTCCAGTAATCCATGTCCTTAGTCTGCTTGTCTTCAGCAAAATGTTTGCAGGTTTTCTTGTGCATCACCTTTAGAAGAGGCTTCCTTCTGGAATGACAGCCATGCAGACCAGGTTGATGCAGTGTGCGGTGTATGGTCTGAGCACTGACAGGCTGACCCCCCCACCCCTTCCACCTCTGCAGCAATGCTGGCAGCACTCATACATCTTTTACCCAAAGACAATTTCTGGATATGACACTGAGCACGTGCACTCAACTTCTTTGGTTGACCATGTTCTGAGTGGAATCTGCCCTGTTAAACCACCTCATGGTCTTGGCCACCAGGCTGCAGCTCAGTTTCAGGGTTTTGGCAATCTTCTTACAGCCTAGCCCATTTTTATGTAAAGCAACAATTCTTTTTTTCAGATCCTCAGAGAGTTCTTTGCCATGTTGAACTTCCAGTGACCAGTATGAGAGAGTGAGAGCGATAACACCAAAATTTAACACACCTTCTCCCCATTCACACCTGAGACCTTGTAACACTAACGAGTCACATGACACCTAATTGGGCCCAATTTGGACATTTTCACTTAGGGGTGTACTCACACTTTTTGCGGTTTAGGCATTAATGGCTGTGTGTTTAGTTATTTTGAGGGGACAGCAAATGTTCACTGTTCTACAAGCTTTACACTCACTACTTTACATTGTAGCAAAGTTTCATTTCTTCAGTGTTGTTACATGAAAAGATATAACAGAATATTTACAAAAATGTGAGGGGGTGTACTCACTTTTGTGAGATACTGTATATGTAAAGCGCTGCTTAATTTAACGGCACTATAAAAGTACCTAAAATAAATAAGTCAATTGTTAGATTGACTTCTGTTGAAGGGACAAGCTGGAAAACCTTTGTTTATCAACAAGTTGAACTGGATAAACTGGTGCCTTTATTCAACCTTACCAACTATTGTATGCAATGTCTGCAACTGCTGATCACTGTATTATACTATACAATATACAACATATGCTGTGCTCAGAGAAAATAAAAAGAAACTGCTAGGAACCAGGGGTAAGTTTTTGGCAAAGGAGACTTTGCCCTTCTTATGTCAAAAAAATACCTCCTAGCAATTTTTTATTGTAGGACTTTAGTTCTGCTTTACATTGCCTGTGCTGAGAACCACTTTGATGAAAACCGACATTAATATAAAAATATAGTGGATCAGTACACAGCTAGATCTTTGATCTTCAGTTTAGTGAATAATCACAAACAAGCCATTTTTCTCCTGACTGGCGTGAAGATTTCATTGTTAAAACGATTTTCTCTTTCTTCTGTAAAAATGGAATGATTCCTAAAACATCTAAATTTGGTCTAAAATGATTTACAACAGATGTCAGAGACCTTTCTCATAACTGCAAGCTTATTTGCGAATCGCTATGCTACATAGTTCAGATTGCTTGAAAGTCCTATGAAACTCTACAACATATTCCAACTTATTAAATATAGTGTATCTATATATATATATAGAGAGAGAGAGAGAGAGAAGAAAATCATACTTTTAGAGGAATTCATAAAAAGAAGAAGAAAGGAAAAGTATGTGTGTTGCCTGTATGTTAGGGATTCCTTCTCTAAGCTGGCCGCTCAGCTGTCGGCTAATTGCTAGCTCCTATCACTCCACAGTGACTCACCCGTTGATGATATCCTGCTCGTTAGTCCTACCTACTTAAGCCGTCAGTCCAGATGATCTCTGCCTTTGCCTTGGTCACATCTCTAGAGATGCTCTCCTGTGTTCCTGTTTAAGACTTGCTTGGCTGACATTTCTTCTTGCTCCAGATCCTGCTAGCTGTTCTACTAAGCTCATCTCTGGCTCCCTGATGTTTTGGCTTGTCTGGCTATCCGTTCCGGTTCCTAAACTCTGGCTATGTTTTGACTGCGTTTATTCCGTTTACCTTTTTTTATTATTATTATTATTATTAAACAAGTGTGATTTAACTGTACTTCGGTCTCAGTCTGATTCGTGGTTTCTGACAGTAGGCGAAGGCCATGAATTCAGAAGATGCAGTCAATCCACTTGTTGGTAATATTTTTTCCAGATTGGATGAGCAGAATCACCGCATGGATCAGTTTGCCATGGCATTACAAACGCTCCTGAGTCGCACAGCTCACCTGGAATCTCCCACTGTGGCTGCTCGGGTACAACCTGTGTTGCAGGCCATCCCTGCTGCTGCTCTAGTCTCTGTGCAGGCACCCGCCTCGAGTATTACCTCTATAAGAGGTATGTCTGGTTCCGCTCCGCTTCCCCAGCGATTTGGGGGCGATCCAGTCCAATGCAGAGGGTTTCTCAACCAGGTTGAGATATACTTTGAGATGCTGCCCCAGGCGTTTCCCACGAACAGAAGCAAAGTAGGTTTTGTGATATCTTTGCTTTCTGAGAGAGCCTTGGCCTGGGCAAACCCTCTATGGGAGACGCAAAAAACCTGTTGTCTTGAGCTACCCTGAGTTTGTGACTTCTTTTACAAGGGTATTTGACGTTCCCGCAAGCTCCGCTTCTGCTGCAAGTGCCTCATGTCCATCAAACAGAGTACGAGAACTGTTGGATTACGCCATTGAATTCCGTACTCCGGCAGCAGAGGTTGCTTGGAACAATGAGGCCCTCATGGCTGCTTTTTTCTCATGGTCTCTCGTATACCATCAAGGATGAGATAGCAGCCAGAGATATACCCACTGAGCTGGACAGGTTGATCACGTTTGCCATCCTCATTGACTCCAGACTCAGTGAAAGACTCCCTTTTAAGAAGCGCTTTCGGAAGCCTCCTGTACATTTGTCTCCGAACTTTGCAGTCTCTCCATTGCCCTTCTCACCTTCCATGCCTCCTGGTACCGAGTCGGTCTGTGTAGATGAACCTATGCACTTGGGCTTCACGTGTCTCTCTGCGGATGAGAGAACCCTTAGGAGGTGAGAGAGATTGTGCCATTATTGTGGCCAGGCAGGTCACTTTTTGAAGCCTTGCCCTACTCATCCAGGAAACGCCCGAACTTTGAGGTCCTGTCACGGAAAGACCTTAGGTGGCGTTGTTTCATCCCCAGTTATCCAGAAGGATAAACCCCTAGTTTCGGTTAACCCTTTCTTGGGCTGAGTTGTCCGTCGAGATACAGGTTCTAATCAACTCTGGGGCTGCAGGCCTGTTCATTGATGTTGCCTTTGTATCGAAGCACACGATTCCGCTGCAGCTGCATGACACTCCACTTGCCATTGAGGCTCTTGACGGAAGACCTCTACAGCCTGCCCATGTGACTCATGAGACTGTTCCGTTGGCCATGGCGTATGGGCTCTTCATCATGAGATAATCCAATTCCAAGTTATTTCCTCACCTAAGTTTCCGCTGGTTATTGGTTATCCTTGGTTACAGAGGCACAATCCCCCTTTTGATTGGCACCATGCTGAGGTTCTCTCCTTGTCGCCACAATGCAGTAAGACATGCTTCCAGAAGGTAGCCAAGGTTCTGTGCACCTCTTCACTCTCCTCCCTGACTATTTTAGCAATGTCTTTGACAAAGGTCAAGTTTGCCGCCACACTGGTCGTATGATTATGTAATTGACCTTCAACCTGGTGCCATACCCCCTCGTGGCCGGGTTTACCCTTTGTCGGTCTTGGAGGATAAGGCCATGGAGTATGTTGCAGACGTACTTTCTTGAGGTTTTATCCGCAAATCCTCATCTCCTGCTGGTGGTGGTTTCTTCTTTTGAATGGTGAACTGAGACCGTGTATTGATTATAGGGGTTTCAATCGTTTCACTATGCCTATCCGATTCCGTTGATTACGGAGTTATTTGACGGCCTCAAGGGAGCAATGGTTTTCATGAAGCTTGAATTGAGAGGGGCATACAATCTTGTGAGGATTAAGAAGGGCGACGAGTGGAAAACAAACTGCGTTTAATACCAGAACAGACCATTACGAGTACCTCATAATACCTTTTGACCTTTATAACGCCCCGGCAGTTTTCCAGGAATTTATTAACGATGTCCTCTGAGATTTGTTGCAGTTATGTTTGGTGGTTTATCTCAACGGTATCCTCATACTTTCCAAGTCCCTGGAGAGCCACCACACAGATGCCTGTCGTGTGCTTCAGAAACTAAGAGAGAACAATCTCTATTGTAAATTGGAGAAGTGCGAATTCCATTGTGAACAGGTTAAACAGGTCAATTTCCACTGCTGGTTTTTCGATGGACCCAGAGAAACTTTCAGCAGTCCTACAGGGACCCCCGACCCATGGGTTTACATCCTCTGCAGCGTTTTCCTGGCTTTGCCAACTATTATCGGAAGTTTATTTGTAACTTCTCGTCTCTGGTCAAGCCCCTGACTGTTATGACCAGAAAGGACGGTAACCCACAGAGTTGGTCTCCGGAGTCCATTAAGGCCTCTCAAGGCTGCCTTTGTTATTGCTCCTGTGTTGGCACATCCTGATCCTACGTTACCTTTTATCCTTGAGGTTGATGCTTCTGAGACTGGAGTTGGCGCCCTTCTGTTTCAACGTCCCACCTCTGAGAGTGCTATGCATCCTTGTGGCTACTTTTCCAAGAAATTGTCACCTGCGGAGTGCAATTACGAGATTGGTGACAGAGAGCTGTTAGCGATCATTTTAGCCCTGGAAGAATGGAGACATCTCCTTGCAGGTACCACTGTGCTCGTTGTCATTCTTACTGACCAGAAGAATCTCACATTCTTGTCTGAGGCTAAACACCTCTCTCCCAGAATGGCGCGATGGGCTCTTTTCTTGTCTAGTTTCAAATTACATTGTCTCATTCTTACCCGGTAAGAAGAATGCAAGGGCTGACGCTTTGTCATGACAATTTTCCTCCACTTCCAAGATGGAGTCGGTTCCGGTCCCTGTGATTCCTCCTGATCGTATTCTGGCTATGGTTCGCACCAGTCTCACTTCTCCTTTGGGTGACAAAATTCTTGCTGCTTAGGTCCATGCTCGTCTTGAGAAACCTTGTGACCGCTGTTTTGTCCCAGAGAGTCTCCGTATTGCCCTGCTCCAGACTTACCATTCTCCCAAGGCTGCTGGCCACCCTGGGAAGAATCAACTCTTTTGGGCCATTTGCCAACAATTCTGGTGGCCCAGTCTACGTGCTGATGTAACCGACTTTGTAGCTGCCTGTTCCGTGTGTGCTCAGAGTAAGACTCCACGACACCTTCCAGTGGGCCTCCCACTACCCAATGGAGAGAGGCCCTGGACCCACCTGTCTATGGATTTCATTGTGGAGTTACTCAACTCCCAATGTCCCATTGTATTCCACTTAAGAAGTTGCCCACTTATAAGGAATTGGCTTCCATTTTGCTCAGGAGATCTTTCACTTACATGGGCTACCCAAGGTGATTGTCTCGGACAGGGGTAGTCAGTTTGTGTCCCGGTTCTGGCGAGCCTTTTGTGAATTCAGCTTGCTTTCTCCTCCGCGTATCACCCGCAGTCTAATGGGGACGCAGAACGAGCCAACCAATCCTAGGAGTAATTCCTACGTTGCTTTATTTCTGACCATCATAACAACTGGTCATACCTCTTACCGTGGGCGGAGTTTGCTCACAATAATGCCTTGAATTCTGCTTCCCGATTGTGCCCGTTTATGGCGAACTATGGTTCCCAACCTTCCAAGTTGCCTGACTCATTTGTTCCGCAGAGTATTCCTGCATTGGAGGAGCATCTCCGTGGTCTTCGTTCCACTTGGGCACAAGTCCAGGAGGCTTTGCGACATGCTAATGATAGGTACAGACTCCATGCTAACAGCAGATGCCTGCCTGCGCCTGCCTACCAGGTTGGGGACAGGGTCTGGATGTCATCTCACAACCTCCGACTTCGCGTTCCCTCTATGAAGATCGCACCTCGGTTTATTGGGCCTTTCCGTATTCTTTGCAGGATTAACTCAGTGGCTTACGCATTAGACCTTCCTTCTAATAGGCGTATTTCGAATGCATTTCATGTCTACTTATTAAAACCTTTGGTCTGCAATCGCTTTACCACCTCTGTGCCTCGTCCTCACCCTGTACAGGTTGAGAACCATGAGAAGTTTGAAGTACAGTCCATTGTTGACTTCCCGTAGGTTCCGTGGGTGCATATAGTACCCGCTGCATTGGAAAGGGTATGGTCCGGAGGAACGCTTTTGGATCTCATCCTCAGACGTACATGCCCCTGTCCTCCTCCGTGATTTCCATAGACGATTTCCCCTCAAGCCTTGTGGGCCTCCGAGGGGGAGGGGTCATTAAGGGGGTACTGTCAGGGCTGGGCTCTGCCCTTCCTTCTCTAAGCTGGCCGCTTAGCTGTTGGCTAGTTGCCAGCTCCTATCTCTCCACAGTGACTCACCTGTTGATGATATCCTGCTCGTCAGTCCTGCCTACTTAAGCCGTCCAGTCCAGATGATCTCTGCCTTCGCCTTGGTCACATCTCTAGACACGCTCTCCTGTGTTCCTGTTAAAGACTTGATTGGCTAACATTCCTTCTGGCTGCAGATCCTGCTTGCTGTTTCGTTCCGGTTCCTGAACTCTGGCTATGTTTTGACTACGTTTACTTTTTTTATTATTATTAAACAAGTATGATTTAACTGTACTTCTGTCTCAGTCTGATTCATGGTTTCTGACACTGTAGCAACCCACCATATTCCAGTAGTCAATTCTAAAGTGCAGCTTTAAAAGGAAAAGCTAACAACTCACGGTGGGTTAAACATTCTTTTTCCTAACCTCCACTCTTACAGAATGTCTCAGTTAATCTTTTATTCTTGCTTCTCTTATATCTGCCAGAGAAGCATTTAAAAGTTCAAATGTCTGAATATTTCTGACTGAAAGCAAAATACCTAGAAGAAATTATGTCTGGGATTTTCAGTCACTACATGGAGAAACCATATACCCTTTAAGGGTCTAAAACTGCCTTGGTCTTTTAGGTCACTGTACCCATAGCCCACCTGCTTTGGACTGTCAGAAGTGATTTTAGATTCATCTTCTTAAAATGTCAGTTTATTACATACTTGAAGTAGAATTCATCTTAACTTGAAGAAACAGCTGCCACACACTATGCTGCATACTTTCTTTGTATGTCTTTTGGTTAAGTAGTTACAGGCCCATAAGGGCCTCTGCAGTATATGCTGCCTAACTCTAAACTTCACACTGCAACACAAGCTCTAGAAAAAGTCTTTATTGTTTGTTTTTTTATATTTTCTCTTTTTCATATGCAGACTGGACATTAGAGGCCTATTCCCATGGTATGGGAGATCCTAGACCTATGTGGAGCCATTTTCATAGTAGTGGACCTCTGAAGGACCACACCAGTGGTATTCCCATGGTTTAATTTATTTTATTGCATTTGTGCACAACTGATGCTACCTACTGCATTGACAGTAATATAATTATATTTATAAATATTTCACTGAACTGAAATTGTAGTCTAAGTATAGCAGTTTAGTGGCAATAAAAGGCTAAATCACTGTGCTGTAACCCCAATAGCATTACAAGTTGCCAAAAAAGGACATATTGGTATGTCCCCCCTTAGTTTTTTTTTTTTGTTAATAGGGCTTGACTTTCAGTAACTTCAAGACTAATGCCCCGTACACATGAGCGGAATTTCCGTCAAAAAAAGTGTGATGGGAGCTTTTGGTCGGATATTCCGACCATGTGTATGCTCCATCCAACTTTTTCTGTCTGAATTTCCGCCAGCAAAAGATTGAGAGCTGGTTCTCTATTTTTCCGATGGAAAAAGTTCTTGACGGAAATTCAGTTCATCTGTATGCAATTCCGACGCACAAAAAAACACGCATGCTCAGGAAACAATTCGACACATGCTCGAAAGCATTGAACTTAATTTTCTCGGCTCATTGTAGTGTTGTACATCACTACGTTCTTGCCGGTCAAAAGTTCAGAGAACTATTGTGTGACCGTGTGTATGCAAGCCAAGCTTGAGCGGAATTCCGTCGGAAAAACCATCCAAGATTTTTCCGATGGAAATTCCGCTCGTGTGTACGTGGCATAAGATCCATTAACTGCTATTGGCAAAGCTTAGCCATGAATTCTGACCTCAGCAACAAAATTAAACTAATTCAGACAGGCTCATAGATTATGTTTTTTGGCTAATAGAAAAGGCTTACATTGAGTCATGGAAATAGAGCTTTGTCTTCCGATACAGACCAGCTGGGCTTTGTTCAGGAATAGTATTGGCTACATATAGATTTATTTTTATGGTTGCACATAAGTCCACAAGAGACATAGGGGTTGATTTCTAAAAATGTACATTTGTCCTGTAGGAATTGGGCAAAACATGATTTTTATTAGGCTATTTCCTGTGCTGGTTTGCTGTTTTTTTTATTAATGTGAAACAGAAAATACCGTATTTGGCCACTAGCCTGGTGTCATGTACAAACGCTGAAATGTTCCTAACACTGAACCATGGGGTACATCACTAATAGTCTTAGACCATTCAGAGTATGACTCATTTATCACTACTCTCTGAATATATAGTTTTCTGGCTCAGTTAACAGCAGCAGGGTGACCCCACAGAAAAAATGAATATTTAAAGTGCAGTGCTTGACAGAGGGCAAACTGTCTTATTACATTTGATTCAGCACTAAATATCTGAGCACACAGGTGTAGTCCCTACAGTAGAACAATGGGATATTGATATAGACATGAAGTTGTGACCACATACCCTTGTGCATGTCGATTTTGGGATAGGGCTAAAATTCAGCTCTGGTCACAAATGCAAGGTCTTTTTTTTTTCTTGGAGAAGACCAGACATTTCAGTGTCCATTGGTGACTGGTTAGGATTGGTTACTTTTTATGGATCCTTAGAGAATGTTTTTTTTTAATTACAAATTAAAATACCCAAATGTGTAATGCATATGACCAATACTTGTGTACATGTAACAAACATTCTGGCTTAGTTAACAGCAGCAGGGTGAACCCCAAAGACTAAATTAATATTTAAAGGCTGTGTTGTACAGAAGACACAAGGTCTTATTATATTTGATTCAGCATTAAAGCAGTATTAAACTGCAGCAGAATTAAAAAAAAAAAACCTGTAAGACAATGGCATACTGTTCTAGTATGTATTGCATACTGGCACATTATGAAATACTTACCTTAGAACGAAGCCCTCCAGTGGCGCGGTGTCACCGCTGAGAGGACTGACATCTTCCCCCGGTCTTTCTTCCGGGTTTGTGGGCTCCGGAGCTGTGAGTGGCTGGAGCCGTGATGAAGTCACTCCCACATGCGGGAGCTCTCGGTTCCGGCACAAAGCTCTGAAGGTTTTTAGAGCGCATGCAACAGTGACATCACCGGCTGTATCGAGAGTGAATATCTCCTAAACGTGCACGTTGGAGGAGATATGCACTTTACCTACAGGTAAGCCTTAGTATAGGCTTACCTGTAGGTAAAAATCACACAGCGGGCTTTATTAGAGCTTTAACATCTGGGAACACAGGTGTAGTCCCTATAGTAATGAAATATTGATATAGACAAGAAGTTGTGCCTGCATACCCTTGTGCATGTCACAGTTTTGGGATAGGGCTACAATTCATCTCTGGCCACAAATACAAGATTTTTTTTTCTTTTTAGAAGACCAAACATTTCAATGTCCTGTGGATAACAGATGCTTATGCCTCTTCAGTACGAAGGCATACTACACAGTGGGCTAGATTTACTAAAACTGAAGAGTGCAAATCTGGTGTAGCTGTGCCTAGTAGCCAGTCAGCTTCTAACTTCAGCTTGTTCAGTTAAGCTTTGACAAAAAACCTGAAAGCTGATTGGTTTCTATGCAGAGCTGCACCAAATTTTCCACTCTCTGATTTCAGTAAATCAACCCCAGTGTTAGAAGCCAAGTGCAAATTGTGTACTAACTGCAGGGAAACATGCTATTTAATTAAAACAGGGTCCACCTAATTATGAGCATCCTACAGACACTCACACCAGCCACAAAGCCATCTTGCACCAGACTTTTTTCCCATAGAATAAAAAAAACTGACAACTTCAGTGTTGTACAGTAAGTTACTTTATAATGTGATGATCAGATGTCAGAAGTAAATAAGAGCCTCCTTTTCTCATATTCCACAATGACATCATTTCAGTTTAATGATCTGCAAGACTCTATCGTGTGCAGCGTTAGTTCCGTCTAGGTCACTATATGTCTACTGAAAAGTTTGCTGGATACATGAGAACAAATGTTTCCTGTGATCTTACAAAGAAGGTACAAAACAGACTCTATGACCAGCCAGATCATTTATGTTCTGGCAGAAAACAGATGTTTGATATGACAGATAGACGTTACCTCTGAAGGTCCCAAATCCTGAGTGGTGATGTATGGCGGCAGCAAGCTGTCCCAGTAACAAAGGAGCTGCAAAACATAAGTGGGAGGAAGGGGAGATTAACCAGCGATGCAGAGATCATGGGGTTCATCTGTTCTGTTGACAGTTCAGACAATAGGGTAAATCAATGTATCAAGTAATTACTTTACTAACACTACCTCACCTAACACACTGCCTGGTTAAACCCCAAATATCATTGACTTGTAAACACAGACACAAGGGGGAGATTAAAGTGTCTGAAGGAAGAATTGGTTTTGCTATCCACAGCAACCAATAGATGTTTTCCTTTCTGGTTTCCAGTGCAGCATAGTAGAATGAAAGTGAGACTTTGATTGGATGGCACAGTCACCAAGAATAATTCTTCTGACTTTTGATAATGAGATACTGTGCCTCATTCCAAATAAAAGCGGAACTATTTTAAAATAATATTTCCTCTGTTTCCCAGTGATACAGAAGCAGGCAGCAGATGTGCTGAGGCTGGTGTGCCTCTTAGGCAGGGCTGGATTTCCACCACCAGAACCTATAGCTTCACAAACCTTGACACCTAAAACACCCTTTCTCTGTTAGCATCACCTTTAGTGTTTTTGTTTTAATAGCAATAACCTACTTAGAATGCTGTGGCATCGGGGTTAATTTATGAAAGGCAAATGGGCTGTTCCCTTCCCATGGAATTTTCCCTTAGTTTAGTGAATGTGGTTAAAATTCACTCTACAAAGAATACCCAATCACATGCAAGCCTCATTTACTAAGTTAAGGGAAAATTCCAAAGTAAGCAGCCTATTTGATTTTAATAAATCAACCCTGATGTGTTAATAAGTTGCTATGAAATACCAGGAAATACCAGTAAAAAATGAGTACTACCTATACAGGAAAAATAATTTTTCTTGCCTCTGAGATGTAAATCTGGGGCTTGAGCTTAGGATTACTAGGGGGAGCATCACACTTACTGCCTTGGGCAGCATGGATAGGCTTACTACGCTCTGCTTGCTATTCCAGAATTGTTTCCTATGTCAGATGTGGAGGGGTCCAGATCTCGCCTGTAGTGTTGTTTTTATAATTGTATCCCTTCTCAGGTAGGAAGGTATCACCTCACTTTGCTACATGGGTATTGATCCACAATTTACTTTGTTTTAATTCTTGAGAAAAGGCCTGAACAATTTGTATGATAACTTAAAGCTGAACTTTGGGCAGTCATACAAAAACACAAATGACTGCAATTATTTTTATATGCAACTAGTATGAATAGCCAAATTTGACTTGCTTTTGGGCTCTTGTAATAGCTGGTACATCATCGCTCAATTTGGGAGTAGGAGGGAAAACACTAGTAGCCAATTAGGTATGCTATATGGACATGTGCTGAGATAGAACATGGTGGCTGGAGAAGAGGGCAGAGAGAGAGCGAGAGAGAGAGAGAGAGAGAGAGAGACAGATGACCTTATTAGTCTGTTCTGCTCCTTCACTATCCAGTCGCAGGCTGGGGGCAGGAAGATGACCTAGCTTTATTGCTTATTGGTAGCAAAGGAAAGCCAGGCTGTTCAGACTGCCAGGGTAAGAGCAATCTCAGGACCAGATAGACAGAAATATAAATCCTTTGGAAGATAAAAAAGCTCCCATTTATGTATCTCAGCTGTGGATCCAGATGTTTATCGGGAATTCAACTTTAAAGTGGCACTCACCCTAAGGAAAGTGCTGCTGATGCTCCCCCTCTTCCCCTCCACTAACATTTTTGGAACTTTTTTTGGAGGAGGGAGTGGGTACCTATTTCTAGAAGGTACCCACTCCCACTCCTTCCTGCTGGAATTGGCTGAGCAATGCCACTAGAAGTTTCTACCCCCACCCCTGCCCGCATCTTCCTGGGACATGTCACAGGTCCCAGGAGGCTGGAATTCATTCACAGGGTGCAGCGCGGCTCTCGCATGAGTAGTGGGGAGCCGGCTATGAAGCTTCAAGGAGTCACAGATGGCTTTCTACAGTTAAAACATTTGTAAAGTCAACATTTTTTTTATTAAAAAAAACCAAACATGTTATACTTGTTTGCCCCCGAGCCTCCTCTTCTCAGGTCCCCTGCCAGCGCTCCTGGCTCCTCCTCTTCTCGGTGTGCCAGCATAGGAAGCCACTTCCTATTTTGACACACCTTGGAGCTTGATCCCAAGCTGCACCGTCTGCATATATAGACACAGACAGTGAGGCTCAGCCCCACCGCCCGCTCCCTTGTCACAATATATGACTCACAGCAGCAGGAGCCAATAGCTCTTAGCAAAGCCTGTGAGAGCAAGGAGAAGAAGAGAGAGCTGCTGCAAACGGGCACAGAGCTGGATTGGGATTGGGCTCAGGTAAGTCTACTGGGGGTAAGATACATACTGAAACATTTTTTACCTTAATGCAGGGAATGCAGGAAAATGTTTAGGCTTCACGACCACTTTAATGTGGCGGCCCACGGGGACCCAAAGACCGGTGAAGAACCGGTTCAGCTGAGGACAGTGCTGGAACCCTGGACAGATAAGTGTCCCTTTATTAAAAGTCAGCAGCTACAGTATTTGTAGCTTCTGACTTATAATTAAAAAAATAAACGACTGAAGAACCTCTTTAAAGGGGTTGTAAATCCTCAAGGTTTTTCACCTTAATGCATTCTATGCATTAAGGTGAAAACCTTTTGTAGTGCAGCAGCCCACCCAGAGCCCCCCTTTTACTTACCTGTACCCGATCCTACCATTGACAAGAATGAGCAGAGCAGCTACAGGCTGTCTCGGGTCTTCATTGGCTGGATTGGCTCCCGCTGCTGTCAATTAAAGCCAGTCACATGAGAACCGGGGGCAGGGGCAGAGTCCTGCTGTCTGTGTCAATGGACGCAGCAGCAGGACTCAGGAGCGCGCCCGCACGAGTGCCCCTGGGGAATGAGGGTCTCAGTGGGGGCACTTGAGAAGAGGAGGCGCCAGGACCCCAGAAGAGGAGGATCAGGGGCCCCTCTGTGCAAAACCCTTGCACAGAGGAGGTAAGTATGACATGTTTGTTATTAAAAAAAAAAAAAAAACTAACCTTTACAACCCCGTTAAGTAATAATATATTTCAACAATGTTGTTTGGCAAACCTAACCACCTTTAATGTATTAGTAAAAATACATAGTTTTGTAAACATATCAAATAATAATACTGACTTTTTATAAAGCTCAATAAAACAAGAGATTATTCATAACAAATAATACACACCTAAATTGCATAACATTTCTGAAGTGAAATACAGCAAAAGTGCTAGAATTACAGCATTTGGATGCAATGGAAAAATAACACTTCTAAATGTTTTTGTTTTCACTCTGAGAGCAGTTCTTTCAGTAGCAATTGGCCTTCAAAAAACCTGAGAAAAGTATTTTGTCAATGAAGCATGCAAGTACAAAGTAATACATTATTTTTCCTTTTTTCTTTCCTATAATCCATTAATAACTTCCAAAGCCAATTACTGGAGTGAGTAACATACCAGCCTCACTCAAATCATTCTAGTGAGCAATTTGCTTCTTAAGATTCTTTAAAAAGTGTAAACAAAGGAAAGAAGAGCATTTTTTTCAGAGAAGGTATGCAGTAACACTCCTTGATTGTTGCCACGGGTCTAAATTAACATCAAGGTAAGTCAATAGTGAAGACAGAGGGGAGGAAACCACTTCTAATCCCTGCCACTCCAGCAAATCTGACCTCCCAGTAGGCCTGTGGTAGGGATTAATATCTCTACCCCACTGGACGTTCACCCCTAGCCCCCCCTTTCTTTGGCCTCTTCTGACTCGATTCAGACTGCTGTTAGTAGACTAAAACCAAATGATTTTCCCTCCCTATATTGTACTAAGACATTTTTCCAGGTGCATACTGAGATGCTAATTTAGTAAAGGCGTTCTGTCCCAGCAAGATACCTGTGGCTTTCCCACCACCTTGATCTTTTCCACTTCAGTGCTCCTCTTCTTTCATAGAACAAGCTTGAGTCTTTATTCTTCTTTAAAATTGGCCTTACATGAGTTTGTGTGGTACAGAATAAAAAAGCCAGGAAACCTCATTGCTTTTAATTCAAATAGATTTTTCAAGGAAACATTAAATGAGTTTAAATAAATGTTTTATAAATTGGATAAACTATTATAGTGTCAACATTTCAAAAGTGTAGACTGCAGCTATAGTAGAAAGCATATCTACAATAAAAGCACAAAGTAATTAAAAACCAACCTAAAGAGGTGGAGAAGCCTACTAATTGCGTTGTGAACATGGACTCTTTCCCTGCACCAGTGTTCAGTTAGCAAGGGGTAACTTTGTGTACCAAGACAAGAATGTTATGTGTATAGAGTTACTGAATCCTACATTTAAGGCAGTGTACATGGCCATCTTAAGTGTATGGAAACAATGGCCTGGTTTCCAAGCCCAATCCATATTCCAAACACAGCACTGATAATGGCCAAACAGCATATAGAGCTGTATCCAATTTGAAAAAAAAAATACACTATAATTTTAAGCTATATTTGCACCAGGAGCTCTGGATATACATTTGGCCGAAAAGGCGTAATGATTTGCATGGCTCTGCCCACTGTCCTGAGATTAATAATCCTCTTATTTTTGGGAGATGTGGGGTCACTTCAATCATACAGGCAATTATATTGATATGTGTGTGATCCCTATAAGTTCTGCACAAGGCAGATTCTGATCAGCCTATGTACACTGTGCAGGACAATCTTAGTAGGGTTCCAGGGCTAAAACTCAGCACAAAGAGCATATAGAAACACTGCCTTATTTGTCCTTAGAAGGTTAAAGTGGAGCATGGGAATGCTCTTGTAAAGATCCAAAAAGGAGCTAAAGATATGCATTACAAATAAAACACATGAAATATTCCCAATGCAATGAACTATGGTTCCAAATCTACACATTACTTTTGGAGGCAAATATGGCACAATAGTTAAACACTAAAGTTGCTTGATATATGTTTTGTTTGTGTGTTCTACAAAGTTTATATTGTGTTTTTTGTGTGTTTGGCTTTGTGAGGTTTTTACCAATAAAAGTATTGTTAACTGATGGTTTTCCACTGCAGTGTTTCCAACTCCTCCTCTCCCAAAAAGACCCTCTCACCTATACAACACCCAATTCCAAAAATGATGCTATTTTACATTGACAAACATTATTCTAAAATTTTTCGACAATTTTTAGATGCTGCCTTTTAAACATTGGTAAACCTCTGCCCATGTTTATTTCTGACACTCTCTGACTCTCTATGATGCTCTTTTTATACCCAATCATATTACTGACCTGTTGCCAATTAACCTAATTAGTTGCAAAATGTTCTTCCAGCTCTTCCTTGTAAGTACCACTTACTTTGCCAGCTTTTTGTTGCCCAGTCCCAACTTTTTTGAAACATGTTGCTGCCATCAATTTCAAATTTACCTTATTCTTTTCCTTAAAATTGTACTTCTTGTACTCTCAGTTTAAATATTTGATATGTTTTTTATTTTCTATTGGGAATAAAATATGGGTTTATGAGAAATGCAAATCATTGCATTCTGTTTTTATGTAGATTTTACATTGTTGCACATTTTTTGGAATGCGGGTTGTAGATATCATTGGAATTCCATTTTGTTTTCATGATCCTCTTCACACTGACACCTGTGTTCTTATGCAAATCTTATTCTATTTAAGTTTTTGTCTCGAGTAATTTAAACAGAGCTCATGAACTTGAGAGAAACTAGATAACAGGTATTGATTTCAGCACTTGGATTTTTTTTAATACACTGTTTCAGCAACAATGGCTAAAAATAACGTTCACGACCTTCAAGCAGGTGACAAAAGACAAATTGGATGAGAGGCAAAAGACAATAGACTAAAGCAGGTGAAGAATGACATGACCCCAAAGCCGCTAACCATATACGTTTGTGGTTTGTGTATCCTCTGATTCAGCAGTGACACGCTTTGGCAAGGAAGGCCACCATAGCTGTCAAGTCCTTCATCTTTGTGCCCATCAAGTGCTTTCAGCTCTTCCCGACCCGTACTGGCATTTTAATTACTGTTGGGTAAACTAATTTGTCCAAATGAAGGCAACTAATAGAATATGCAAGCTCTCTGACCTCTGACAGGCAGTGACACAAGATACAAAGGAGGCTAAGGAAAGCTTTTTATCCGAGCCTTATTACTCTCTATTACTACAATTAGTTATACTCCAATGCTTCTAATGGGGGGGTTGGAATTGCAATTAAATCAATTTTTGATGGGCTGAAAGTTGGTTAGAGAACTAACCAGCCTGTGAAACAGTGATATTATAGCAGCAAAGGTCACAGCCTTTGTCAGCACCTGAATTCGTCCATTTTGTTCATAACCTCTCAAGCTGCAAGAATGATTCATTAGAACGTTCTGCATTCCAACTGCGAGTGCTACAGTCTTGGTGACCTAATCAGCTGTCATTAGCACTGAAAAGGTACCATCCTGCATGCACTTGCTCCCAGTGCCGCGGTGTCAGGTCAGTGTGCCATCACACATACCAAGCAAAAGAGAAAAAGCACAACCATCACAAATTAAAAAAAAGGATAACAAGCTATTTGTAATCTTTAAAACGGATTAAAATATTGTAAAGTGAGGTAATGAAACAAGGTTCTGAATATCTGTAATGCCACAAATAACCGAATAATCTGGAATGTTAACCTTTAAAAAAACCAATCAAGACAATATATAGTGGTTGCCACATGCTTACTCAGGTTAGGCTGCCCAATCATATGCAAGGTGAAAGCTTTAAACAAGCTTTTCTCAACTAGGGTTTCTCCAAAGGTGGTTAGAAGGTCTTTGAGCCACAAACAATTTCTGAATTTCAGATAAGTAACTACTGACACCATTTGTCATTTTAGCTACTGTATCTGTATAGGGTGGCATTCTTCCCACCGATCTCCAATATAAAGAGCATTTTGCGCACTGACCATCAAAGCAAGGGAAATTCTTTCCTGAGTGAAAATGTATTGAGCATTATTCATTATTTTTCAACTATTTCATGCTGTCAGTAAACACATATTCCTGGCTTTTAAAAGAGCCAGTCTACCAAAACTAATATTTTATTTACAGGTGGAGCCTTTTAGGCTCAGTCTACCCTTGGATACATATTTATTTGATATTGCAGAGGTGCGATCACCCTGCTATGGTTTCCCCACTCTGTTCTTGTCCATCCTTGCACGTATAAGCACTTTCTGTTGCATTCTCCTTAAGTTTGGAATTCAGGTAGATCTCAACAACAGAGCCTCTGAGAGGTATAATAAACTGGCAAGCTGTGTAGCACTCATGAATGTAGAAAAATCAGACCTTTTTACATAAACTGCTTTAGTCCTGATGTTTCTTTTAGATGCAATGCCCCGGCTATGCATAACTGCCAGTAATAGGTCAGGGTAATTCCAGAGACAGGTTATTCTGCATAAGAATAAAAATGACAGATATTGCAAACCTGCAAGATGTGAAAAATAGGGCTAGGTCATAGTCTCACAACTAAGTGGTCTACCTATGAAAATGTGCTAAGAGAATTTTTTGATGCCCATAGCAAACAAGAAAACCTCCAAGTCATTTCTGCACTGCAGATTTGAAAATGAAACAGGGATGCTGACTGCTTGTTATGAGCAGCAAGGAATATTCTTGTTAGCATACATTTTATACATAAGCCCTGGAGTGAATAACCATGAGTAGGAGGAAAATAGGTACAACAGGAAAGAAAAGTACACACAGAAGAAGTTACATGAAGATTTTCTAAAATTAAACTTGGCTTTTATAGCGAACATGTAGATACAAACAAGACAGTCACCAGCATTGGGGTGATAACGCAAGCATCTTCTGTGTCCCTCAACTCTTTATTGGCCACAAGGCTGCCTCTATTCATCATACTTTGTGGCTAGTAGGAAGACTAGGAAGAACAAGGAAGTGTACAACTATCACTAAATTTCATAGAATTTTGACCTGTAGATGTGCCTACTTATGAAGCCAAGAAATTTCTCAATATTAAAAATTATATACAAAGAAAAATGGGGGTACCATCCAAAAAGTATGTAAAAACCATATACTACCACACACCAAGAACTACGGGACTTTATATGTACCCTTGTTGTTATTGGAGAAGTTCTTCCTCAAGGTTATATTTAAAGTCCTAAAGTTCCTTTTGGGTGGTATTATAATAAAAAATATACAAACAAGTCCTACAATACTGTACTTTTAACCAGAAATTCTCATAATGATCTACGATTTGAGAAAGACAAAAAGGGTTTGACCAATAGGGTGGCACTGAACAGCATCTGCCAGTGGTTAACATGAATAGATAATAAATGCGATTAGATAACCAGCACATAGCAAATACCAATCTGGAAGCTGCCATGACACTTGAGGATGTCTTATCTCTCTGACTTGGAAATCTTAAAAGCCTGTCTGTGTCAGTGAAATCCATTTATGAGCTGTGACAGTTGTTGATGCACACAAAAAAAAAATGGTCAAGATCATTGCTTAATTCCTATACTTGGTGTGTTCACAAGCTGGAATTTGAAGGATCTCAGAGTGTCAGGAAAAGTGCAGAGCTGCCTTCAAGAGTCCTGGAACGTGGTATAGACAGGTGACAATGATGCAGTATCTTTGCTGTGCTTGACTCAGGGAAATCAGATTGCATAGCTGTAGTTTTAAACCTTTCCCATAACCACATACATCCCTAGTGAGATTTAGTCCTGGAAGTGTCCTATTTTTTATAACTTTCAAAAAGATCCCCTTGTGCTTTTGCTTCATTTACCTTGATGTCACTTTCAGATTTCCGCTTGACAATTAAAACACGCCATTAGCAGTTTTCAACAGCATATTGTAAGTGTGAGCTTCACAAAAGCTTTCCAGAAGGTCCTTGTTTAGGCACTTCCTTTTATGGAATACTAATGCTTGGTCCCGGTCTCCCAATTTTTCTCTTGGTTGCCAACCTGTCAAACTGGTATCCAACGCAGACTAAAAGTGGCACAATCTTCTGTTGTCAGGTAGGAAACCTACCTTGAGAGAAGTCATGAAGCCATCCATGGAAACAAGAAGTGGCTGCAAAGAGGCTGCGGAAGATCAGCAGCACAAAAGGATAAAAAGGAATATTTAAAAAGTTGTTATGAGAGTGCAGTATAATGCATAATGTGTTGACAAACAGGCTGGCAGGGAGCAAGGAGAAAAAGTTAATAGCCGTAAGGACTTACACAGGGACAAAGACTCTCTTTCTAGCTCCATGTGACAGCACTTAGCAAAGCAACAGTACTGTCACTTGGGAGGAAGGAAAGTGAGTCACATACTCCTACAAGCTTGTAGCCCCTGGTAGCTAAAAGATTGGCAGAGGAGCATCGAGAAGGTGAGAACATGCAGGAGGGGAGCCAGGCATTAAAGCAGGGGTCCTCAAACTACGGCCTACGGGGCGAATCCGGCCCTCCAGCATTTTTTATCCGGCCCGCGGACTGCCCCTTTAACATCGCAGCACTCCCCCTGCCCTCTGCTACTTTTATCACACAGGACGGGAAACATGACAGGTCTGGACAAAGGACCTTTTGTGTTAAGAAGCAGGTGATTGGTTACTAGGCATAGGGGCGGTCCCAGGAATCAATCACTAGCCTTTCACTTGCAAAGTCCCGCCCTTTGTCCGGACCTACCATGCTTCATGTCTTGTGTGATACAGGTAACAGAGGGGAGTGGGAGTGCTGTGATATTATAGAAGGGGCGGCAGTGTAATATCGATGAGGGGAGTCTGTGATGGGGGGGCATCTGTGATAGGAGGCAGTCTGATATGGAGGGGGGGACTGTGATATGGGGGGCTCTGTGATGGCGGAGTCTGTTATGGGGGATCTGTGATGGGGGAGTCTGATATGGGGGGGATCTGTGATATGGGGGGATCTGTGATGGGGGAGTCTGATATGGGGGGATCTGTGATATGGGGGCTCTGTTATGGGGGATCTGTGATGGGAGAGTCTGATATGGGGGGATCTGTGATGGGGGAGTCTGATATGGGGGGATCTGTGATATGGGGGGATCTGTGATGGGGGAGTCTGATATGGGGGGATCTGTGTTATAGGAGGATCTGTGATATGGGAGGATCTTTGATGGGGGGCTCTGTTATATGGGGGAGTCTGTGATATGGGGGGAGTCTGTGATGGGGGGATCTGTGATATGGGGGGATCTGTGATGGGGGATCTGTGATCTGGGGGGATCTGTTATGGGGGATCTGTGATGGGGGATCTGTGATATGGGGGATCTGTGATATGGGGGATCTGTGATGGGGGATCTGTGATATGGGGGATCTGTGATGGCGGAGTCTGTTATGGGGAAAGTCTGTGATGGGTGTCTGTTATGGGGGTATCTGTGATGGGGGAAGTATGTGATATGGGGGAGTCTGTTATGGGGGGAATCTGTTATGTGGGGCTTTGTGATGGAGAGGAGTTTGTGTTGGGGGGCTTTGTGATGGGGGGATCTGTCATGGGGGGGCTTTGTTATGGGGTGATTCTGTGATGGGGAGGGGGGGATTGTTCTTTATTTTAAATATTGTACTGTTTTTTCCTGTTTTTTTTTTTGCACTACAAATAAGATGTGTGCATAGGAATTAGTTCATATTTTTTTTAAACTATAGTGCGGCCCCCCAACAGTCTGAGGGACCGTGAACTGGCCCCCTGTCTAAAAAGTTTGAGGACCCCTGCATTAAAGTAAACTTATTGCTTTGCCCTTGCATGGGCTATGCATAGCAGGTTTGCTTTAACATACACAAATTTCACAAGGTAGTGATAATATGCTAATGCCGCTTACACACGACCGGACTTTTCGACCGGACTGGTCCGACGGACTATCCAATGGACTTTCGGCGGACTTCCAACGGACTTTCCCAACGAACGGACTTGCCTACACACGATCACACCAAAGTCCAACGGATTCGTACGTGATGATGTACGAGCAGACTAAAATAAGGAAGTTGATAGCGTTGGTTTTCGTCCGTCGGACTAGCATACAGAAGAGCGCACTTTTCGATAGGAACTTGGTCCGGCGGAGTTCCGACGTAAAGATTTGAAACATGTTCCAAATCTAAAGTCCGTCAGCTTTTCGACCGAAAAAGTCCGCTGCAGGTCCGATGAAGCCCACACACGGTCGAATTGTCTGCAGGACTCGGTCCGTTAGGCCAGTTCGGTCAAAAAGTCTGGTCGTGTGTACGCGACATTACAGGACATTATATCTGGTAAGCAGTGACCTGTTCCATGCCACCCCTTCTTTATGGATTTGGTAAAAAAAAATAAAAATAAACTTGAATTCACCACAAAGGTTTAATTTAGTTAACTCAGCATGTTATAATGACGACATAAATTTGTAAATGTGTCATGCACATCTAGATCACCCACATTTTATTTATCTTTAAAAAAAAAGAATTAACATTTTCAAGCCAAGTTGAGAGGACATTACAATGATATATAATGTCTGGCACAAAAACCTGTTAAGAAGATGGATTCTCTGATTTCTACATAAGCTGCTAATTGCTAGTACATGGATTCTGTGTGGGGATTTGAAGGGATTAAGGTTGGTACAAAGATTTCGCTTGTCAAATCTCAATCTTCCTATATCTAAGAGTATGGAAAAGAAAAACAATTTTCACAACTGAAATTACTTCTAAAAGTTTTAAATACTTTGGAATAGAACACTTTCCTTTCTGCATGATTTATTATGAACATTAAGAACAGAAAAATATCTCTTTTAACGTGACAGTTTTGTTTTTTACTTTTGGTTCTTTATGTTTGTCAACAATTACCATTATCTAATCCTATGCCTGGGGATACAGGTTTCCTTTACTCTTCCAATTCTACTTAATTTTCTTCTGGACATTGAACATTGCTTTCACCTGGAGAAACATGTAATTACCTTTCCTATTCTAGGTACAAACCTGAAGATTTGCATGAGAGCTTTGTGCCAATGGGTGGGCTTTGTTTGCTCAAATACAATACAAACTCAAAATGTTTCCCAGCAGGAGAAAGAAAAAGAAGAGGGAGATTTGATGGAAAGTTGTAATTTTAAGACAATGCAATTAGTGGAGGCTCTTTCATAGGCAAGCTGTGCATGCCAACCATCCTTGGAAGCACATGGAACGCTGGACCTGGGCTCAGCAGGAAAAAAACAAATGAGGTAGTGACTCTGTTAATGAGGTAGTATGAGATGAAAGTGGAGGATGGCTGGACAAATAACTAACTAATGAAGAGTGTGTCATTACACACCAGGTGAGTGCCTACTTTTTCATAACCAAAAATAAATCTCCATTCATTGAGGACATTCCAAAATTTACTAAAGAAATCTCATGCTAAGAACATCTCTTTCTTGACGTGGTGACACACAATACAGACAGATCCTTTAAGGCTGGCTTTTTTTTCCCTCCCTTCTTCATCCAGTTTGGGTTGGGTTTCCTAAATTACAAAGAACTCCAATAAAGCCTTTGCTGCCTCTTTTCTTTGGAAAAACTACAAGTCTGCCTGTAATGCATCTTACAGCCAAAACATTGCTTTGACTTTATGCTAGGTGACTTGTCTGTCCCTTTTCACTACAAAAGGTAATACCTTCTGTGAATTATTCCACGTGTAACAAAATCCACCATTTATAGAATGTTACTCACACAACAGAAACAGATTTGTCCAAAATCTTTTCAAGGTAAAAGTCATTAATACTTCTCAAGAGTAAAAACCACATTCTTAAAAAAACAGGCAGTTAAGCCACTATTCCCAAAGACAGCTGTATTTTACTACTATACTATTTGATTTTGATTGAATATTACAATTATGGCATCATCAGACCAAGATCTAAATTTTTTTTTTACAAATAGCAGGCAATTATTTTGAAAACAATTTAGTTTGATTTAAACAAAGTTTTAATGCCAAAAAGTGACCAGAGTAAAAATCCTTTATATTGAGTTTAAACACCCACAATAGATATTTCTGTTTCAGGTTCAAACAGGTGGGGTGCATCCTCTATTGACTGATCAATCCAGGACAGCAACAGCAAAATATCCACGCTGTAACCACAGCGGATTCAGGACAAGTGTCACTCCTCTTCATGCATTCTTCAGTGTACATATAAAGAGGGACAGCCATGTAAAGGCTAGGACAGGTAGCTGGAGATTACAACTCGGGTACAATTACCTAGTTTTAGAATTTCCAGAATATATAAAACTCAGGAGATGGCAACTACTATTCACAAAGCTGAAATTTTAGCTACTTTTCAAATAAAATTGAGGTTTTCTTGTGGTAAAAGGGTTAGATCCACTGTCGTGTTTTTACTGCATTCCCATATTAATTTACCTTTATCCTTTGGTTGCTTCTTTCCTCTGGTTGTCATTGCCTACTTAAATGTTTCTTCATAGAAGTAAATGGAGAATGTAGTCCAGAAAAAGGAAACAACTCTTTACAGTTACACCCTGGGTATCTCTAGGACAAGGATAAATAAAAATATCCTTGTTGGGGACACAGAGTCTTTAACCCTTTCCACCTTTAGCCAAAACAAATACATTTGGACTGGCATTCCCTTGTTCACACCACGAAAAAACGCACTCCAGATCTGTTCTGGATGCGTTTCTGCATGCACGTTTTTAATGCGTTTTGGTGCTTTCCCGTTCATTTTTTTATGTGTTTCTGGATGTATTCCAGATGCTTTTTTTCTTTTTCATTGTACTGGGGTCCGGTGTATTTTTGATGTGTTTTACTGCGTTCCAGTACAGTCCAGTACAGGAAAAATGCAACATGTTCTACTTTTTTTTTTCTGGAACTGGAAAGCCCTGGAACTGACCGCACTGGTGTGAACTTTGCCATTGGAAACCATATAACCTACTTTCCATGCCTTTATGATGCAGAACAAAAAAATGCACTGGACTAAAGGGCAAATTCACACAAGGGTTTCTCAACCTCTTCCACTCGATCCAAAAAAATAAAAAAAAATTAATTTTACTTCCATGACATAATTGTCAGTATTATTAAGATATGTTATTATATTGATAATGTTATTTACCTTTAAAACTGCTATTATTATTTAGTAGTAAATTGCTATTCTCAGTTAATTAAAAATGTCCAACTTGTAGACCTGTCCAACATCAACTGAGTGGAAGATATTACCAACTAATTACCGTATCACCTTCAGGACATGATTTTATAACCTGACTATTAACATAACTGTTCTAACATCTTCTACAGTCTTTGGACAACCATTATAACTGCAACTTAAAAAAAAGTACTCTTGTTAACCCCAGGATTCCCATGTAAATAGGGAGTTTTAATTATCAGCAGGACACTCTGGTTGTCTCCAGAACACTTTCATACACTAGACTGGTCAAGCAAATTATCTTGGCTTTTTGAAACTGTAAAGAAATGACTATCTCTCATGAGAAGTATATTCTCAAAATGGCATGTACTTAGCACCAATAGTATCCGCACACACTTGACCCCATTGACTGAGCATTTCTATTAATCCACTTTAAAAATCTTAAAGTTGAAAGAGAGCCAATAGCGTGGAACCTGTTATAATTTCTTTACTTGTGGAGTGGAACCCTTTTTTTTGTATACTGGGTGCCATTTTATCAACTTTTTAAAACACATTCAAATAATAAATAAGAAAAAGAAAAGATTGCCTTGCTATAACAGCAAAACTGTATGTGGCCATATGGCAAGTAATTCTAATATTATACATTTGAACTATTCCATGCACTGTAGCTACACTTTTTTCTACTGCAAAGCAGCTATCAAGGTTATAGTGCAGGTAACAAAAACTGGATCAATGTTAACAAGATACAGTAAATTAACCTTTCTCTGTCTATTGTTTGGTCATTGTTGAAAGGGCATAACCACAGTTATTGTGGTTCTAAAGGCAGAAGGTTTTTTATCTTAATGCATTCTATGCATTAGGATAAAAAACTTTCAGTGTGCAGCAGCCCCCCCTAATACTTAGCTGAGCCCTATCTCAATCCAGCAATGTTGCACAAGAGCTTCAACTGTCCAGGACTCTCCCTCCTGATTGACTGAGACACAGCAGCGGGTGCCATTGGCTCCAGCTGGTGTCAAGTAAAGTCAGTGAGCCAATGAGGAGGGAGGGGCCAGGCCACAGCTCCGTGTCTGAATGGACACACAGAGCAGCGGCTCAGCTCGGGTGCCCCCATAGCATGCTGCTTGCTGTGAGGGCACTCGACAGGAGGAAGAGGCCAGGAGTGCCGACAAGGGACCTGAGAAGAGGAGAATCTGGGCTGCTCAGTGCAAAACCACTGTACAGAGCATGTAAGTATACCATGTTTGTTATTAAAAAAAATAAAAATAAAATAAGACTTAGATATCACTTTAAATGGAAAACTGCACAAATATCGAAGACCACTGAGTCCTTGAGGGAATGGTTGCAAAGGTGAAGAAACTGGTCTTTTTAAATATGAATTCTCATAACCATTATTTGCATCTATACTGGCTAAATTTTACACCTTCAATACAATGTATATGGACATCAACAGCGCTAAAGTATCTGGAAGCCCATATTCCACCAAATTTGGTAAACACTTTCGCAGTAAATTTTCCACCATTACTGAGGTCAATAAAAGCACTGTTAGATAAATGGAATAAAGGAATTCATTCATGGTTTGGCCGGTGTAATATTATTAAAATTAACATTGTACCTACATTTTTATATCTTTTTCAGGCACTACCTATTGCTATTCTCATGGTCTACTTCAGTCAAATACGCGCTATGTTTACCAAATTTGTATGGGCAAGTAAACGCCCATAGATTAGAAGGGATCTTCTGACATTACCTAAGAGTGTAGGTCGAGTGGCAGCCCCAGATATATTTAAATACTACCAAGCAGCACATCTGGGCAGAATAATCGACTGGTGCAGACATGGAGAGTATAAATTATGGATGACTATCGAACAACAGCCTAGCCCAGTGCCCTTGAATAGAGCTATATGGTGCTACGCAACTTTGCCAACCTCTCTTAAATTACATACTATCATAGGCCCCACATTGCAAATAAGGTATAAGAACATTCAGAATCCTAGGTTTTCCACCAATCTCCCTTGTTTCCCATACTAGGAAACTTGGAGTTCCCTCCAGGCATAGAATGAGGAGTGTTTAGAAATCTTAGAGAGAGGGGCTGTTTCCAAGTTTAACATTTTTTGGCCTACGATAGAAGCTCTGATGCAGCAGGGAGGACAATTTCAATTAAAGTTCTGGCAGGCGTTACAAGTATGTCATTACCTTGATACTTTGGGACCTCCGGAAACCTACCAACGTCCGTGTACAAAATTTGAATTGTATTGCGAGGAAAAAGAGCCTCTCTCCCGTACTATTTCGAAGATGTATGCAATGTTGATATCTCCCCCAGATGATTTTGTAATGCCAAGTTTGAATAAATGGGAAAGAGATCTCAATAAGATCTTTACACCAGCTCAGCGCCAGAAGATTATACATCTATCGCTAAAATCATCTGTGTGTACAAAACACAGGAATCCAATTATAAATTGTTAACACGTTGGCATTACACTCCCTCAATTCTTAATAAAATCTTTCCAGGGGCCTCGGACCATTGTTGGAGATGCTGTGAGGGACAGGGGACTCTGTTCCACATTTTTGGTCATGCTCAGAGATTAGACAGTACTGGATGGAGGTACAAAGTATTTTTCAAAAATTTACTAACCTTCAAATACCAGATGATCTGGCTTTCTTTTTGTTTCACTGGTCACAAATCCCACTTCAGAAGTATAAAAAAAAAATCAGTGGTATGTCACTTGGTGAATGCAGCTAAAGCATGCATCACTCTGTGCTGGAGGGACTCACGATCACCTCCCATTGCCATGTGGCTTAATAAAGTTAGAAACATAGGAATAATGGAGGATTTAGCATGTATGGCGCAAGATAGAAAGGAACAATATTCTGAAGAGGGAAGGAGGCTACTGGGAAGTGGAGGGGGGAGTGAGGTCTGACTTGTTACATCTTGGAGTAGCATGAGTGGGTTGTCCATGTTCTCTGGGATAAGGGGAGAGGGTGGGGTTATATATATATATACACATACGTTGATGTGTGTATTATTTTTTTTGTATTTAGGTTTTCTTTTCTTTTTGGATTAAAATAATAGGAGAACTGAAATTCAGGAATATGGGTTATACATGGTATATAGTAATAAATAGGGTTTGATGGTGGTAGTGTGTAAAGTGAAAATATGTTAGGAATATATGCACCTATATCTGTATATTGATTGTTATGCAATATGTATGATGTAATGGAATTATGGTTTTTCTTGGAAAAAATAAAGAATTTGAAAAAAAAAAGAAAGAAAAAACACTCTTTATTAGGGGATCCTATGCTTCTAACTGTCAAGTACACTCAAAGAAAATAAAAAAAATAGGACCTGCACACGGTATCTCCAAATTCTTGCCATGGTACAACTTAATAAGTCTACTATGATATGGAGCTTTCCCTATTTTCCGCAGTATGCAGTGTATAGGTGGGCACAAACACAAAATTGTTTGATAAAGAGATTCTGCTTTGCATATTATCTGCCCTCCCTCTCATTCTATGGCAAGGGAAATAGATACATAACATAGCTACATTAAGTCATTTATGCAGACTCCCATTTCAAATGACTTTACTTTTTTAGACTTGGAGCTCTTATTTTAAAGGAACCCGTCAGAATCTGGAAATGTCAGGGGCTGAGAGGTCAAATGAAGTCTGACATGGCCTGTGAACTAACTGCTTGACCTATCAGGTGGTCTCTCATCTTCTGAGTGTGCAGTGTATAAGGTCAGATAGTTAACAGGTTGTAACGGTAAGACTAGTTGACCTATGATCCCTTGAAACGCTAGCTAAAGTATCAAGCTTAAAAAAATAAAAAAATAAAAAATAGGTTTAGCTTTAATTTCCTAAAACTAACAAGCAGCACATGAGAGGAATGACTTCTATAACGGCCTAATCACATAGCTGCTTTGCTTTGTGACGTTGGGGTTGATTTACTAAAACAGGAAAGTGCAAAATCTGAGGCAGCTGTGCATGTTAATCAATCAGCTTCTAACTTCAGCTTGTTCAATTAAGCTTTGACAAAAAAAAAACTAGAAGCTAACTGGTTTCTATGGAAAGCTGCACCAGATTTTGCACTCTCCAGTATTAGTGAATCAACCCCTTGTAAGTCCATTGAAAGTAGAAGTCCACCTAAACCCATTTAAGAATGCTATTAGCTACTAGGTCCCTTTTTGGCATAGCTTAGGTCTACAAACAATCCTATGACTGTGAGAACACTGACCACGAGAGTTGTGGAGTGCAGTAGATTGCCATTGTGGTCTACTGCAGTTAGGTATGAGAGGTTCTCTAAAAAGAACATGTGTCCCTCTTCTGCTTTGTGCAGGGTTTTACACATCTCATAAGTAGATCTGGATCTTCTCCTCTGGAGGTGGTGATTGCATTTAGGAAGTTCTGATCATTTTTTTTTTTATTCCTCAGTAAAGCCACTATGTGATCTAGAAATACCCTTCTCCCTGGAATAATGCAAGCTATGCGCTTAATGACAGCCACTCCCACAATTAAGCAATGCCACAATCTCACAACCAGCCTCAGTCCACTTAATCAGGACCAATTTGCACAGGAAGACCTGATGTGACCTAATTGTGACTACAGACAGGTCAGTAGGTAGAAAGTAGCCAATCTTTAGGTCAGGAACGATAATTAATGAGAACATTTCTCCCACCATATTGGAGATATTTTTCTGGTATCCAAAACTGGTAAAATCATACTTGTAAAGAGATCGGTGAGAAGTGGTGATTGGTGAGAAACCATTTCACAACACAGGAGATTAAAAATAAAGAAGTCACAGACTGAAATTTGTCTAGTAACACTACATGCCAATAACATCTGTTTGGTGTTGTTCGAAAAACAAGTACATAGTTGATACTTCATCTTACTGATCCCATGTACAAAAAACAAGAAGTCTGTTAGAACATCCCAAATATCTCAGGTAAAAACCTATTAAAAGTGACTGTACATGCTAAATTATCACCAAATGATCATGTGAAGAACTGTATATAGCAAATATCATAATAGGACACGAGCCTCGGTGCTTCAAGAGAAAAAAGGCTTTATCCAACATTCTTTACATCTAGATGGACACTGCTATGTAAGAAGCATGTGCTTCTGCCTCATGGACAACACCTGGAGGTCTCCCCAGATGCCCTAAAACACATGTGTCAAACACAAGGTCTGCGGGCCGAATCCGGCCCTCCAGGCCATTTCATGTGGCCCTCGCACCTCTCCTGCAGCTGCAGCAACACTCTTGTCTCTGCCCCCACCTTGTCTCAACAATAAACAGCAGAGAGGAGGACAGAACTCCTCCGCCGGATCCTGCACTTGTCCTTGCAGCAGCAGAGAGGCTCGCCTCTGCCCCTCACCCCCTTCCCCATCTCAACAGTCAGCAGCAGAGAGGAGAACAGAACTCCTTCTACAGATTCTTTGCCTCTCTGTGCAGCTGCAGCACCTCCTTATCTACACCACCCCTGGTCTCAGCATTCAGATGACTCCAGCCCTCCTCTGGTCTTTCTCCAGACCCTGAACTTTCTGCCTCCCAGCTCTGCCCCCAGCTTCTTCCCAACAGCAGCACAAGGTAAGGGGGGTGTACTGTGATGTAAGGGAGGGTGGGAGACTTTTGATGGTGGGGGGCTCTTGACATCTGATGTAAGGGGGAGTGGGGTGCTCTGGACATCTAGTCTTACACATACAACCAGCCCTTTGAGGGCAACCATAATGTTAATGTGGCCCGCAATGCAATTGAGTTTTACACTCCTGTCCTAAACATGAGAGAGCATGTCAAGTGAAAAGAGTATTATGTGAGGTTTTATCAGATCTGACCAAGCAACCAACTAGTGGGGCTGTTACAGTCTCCGTCATAGAATATCTGCATCAAAACTTCACTTTATTTTGTCGTTCAAGGTAAAATGACAGGTTCCTTTGAAAGCTCACCCTACAATCATAGATATTTACATTCACTGTGCTTCTCCCCCTCTCTCCATTCCTTTAATAGAGCTGTTGGTTTAAAACCTGTTCAACATCTGGGATAAATTTACACAAGGTTAATGACTTGTTTCCCTACCTCGTGTAAAGCCCAAGCACTGCAATATGGGGGTAGAGGAGGTCACATGCGCCTCCATACACAGAAACACAATTTAGGTCCATGTGCTCTGACAGATGAACGGACTGGCGGGGAAGACAGTGAAGGTAAGTACCAGTGGATGGGGGTTGTTTGTTGCCCCCAAAACATGAGCACAAAGTATGTCACCGATGTGTAAAGAATAGGAAATAATAGACATCTTCAGCATATAAGACTGTCTGAAAAGGAAGAAAATGATTACTCCTAAAGGCTAGGCTCCGCATACATGCAACATTTTGCAGAATGCCATAGCACTGCAGAGCGTAAACATTGCCCAGCCCTGGGCAGCCCAGTACGAATCTGACTATTTGCTCCTGAGCATAAAAAATAAATTACAAATTTGATGAGAAGCACAGGGGTAGGATGTAGGACATTTTTTGAAATAAGCTGAACTTCGGGCAATTATGAATCACACACATAAATGCTGTTATGTATTGACTGAAAAAATGCAAAATTTATTATAAATGTAACTAGTGTAAGTACCTGAAATTGACATGGTCTTGTAACCTGGCACTACAGAAATCCCATGCTTGTAGGAAAAGAAAGCAGTATGAGCAGGGGGATGAGCTGCTTGTGCGCCTTCACTGTACAGTCACAGACTAGGGGCAGGGAGGTGACTTAGCTTTATTGTTTAACTGCAGCAGAGAAAACTGAGGTCACTGTCCTGACTGTACAGTCTGACAGGGTTGTGTAAATCTGAAGATTGGAATACAAATAATTTGGCAGGTAAAACAGCTCCCATATGTATTTGAACTGTGTAATTAGCATTTGTCGGAAGTTCAGCTCTAAAGAACCTTGTAAAATTTGCTATGTCTAGTGCTAGTATTTCCCATTTTCCCCCAAGGGATTAATCTGATGTCTCCAGCCTCTGTATTGAATATAGGTCTAAGGCCCGTGCCTTAATGTACTTCTGGAGGAGATATGTTATAACTTTACAAGGAATGTATAGTGGCTTTGTGTGCATTTTATGTTCAGGACCAAAATACTAATTCTAAAATCTCATCATTGTCAGGAAAATATTAGTTATTGCATACAGTATATTTATTTAATTTATTATTATTAATTTCAGGTACTTATCTAGCGTCCTCAATTTACGCAGCGCTTTACATATACATTGTACATTTACATCAGTCCCTGCCCTCAAGGAGCTTACAATCTATGTGCCCTAACTCACATTCATACATACACATACTAGGGCCAATTTAGACAAGATCCAATTAACCTACCAGCATGCCTTTGGAGTGTGGGAGAAAACCAGAGTCCCAGGAGGAAAGCCACACAGGTACAGGGAGAACATGCAAACTCCAGGCTGGTAGTGACGTGGTTAGTATTCGAACCAGCAACCCTTTTTGCTGCTAGGCGAAAGTGCTAACAACTACACCACTATGCTGTATTATTCTTAGCCAAGAGGCACCATTAATGCACTAGCTTTTTTAATATATCCAGGGGCACCAATTGTCTTTGTGGATATAACCTTTTATATTTTTTTATTTCTTTCCCTGTGCTTTGAGAAAAGTTATAATAAACCCAGGCATAAACATTGCTTTGTTTACATCCAGCCTATCTGCAGTCTTTGTATTGAATAGTAGAGAGAGCAGTATACCTTAGTCTAGGAATAAAGCCAACCATGAATGGATCGAATCTCAGCTGGCTCAACAGGGACCGGACGAGATTCAATCCACCTATGGGCAGACTGACTGTACCCAAGGCAATCCATCGATCCACTTGGGTAGAACCAGCATGTCAGATTTTTATCATGCGATTACTACCAGGGGCTATGGCCGCTAGCAATAATCATTATGCTCTCCGGGCCAGGACAGGAGGGATCATAGGAGGGATTCCCCCATCAGTGCAATCGAGCAATTTTCTTTCCTGCAATGTTGAGATCTTTCCTTTCAGTTTTGGTCTGTAGACATGTTGTTCTCTAGATTGTAAAGTGCAAACAGGATGGATGTAAACAATGTAAAATATACACTAGTCTCCAATGACAGCTCATAAAGCACAGGAAGAAAAGAAAAATGAGAGAAAGAAAAAAATATATTTTCACAACTGCAAGCTGTCCCTGGATATATTAGGAGAGCTTATCTGTTTTAAAAGTACAGTTGCCCTTTAATATATAAGGGGTGAAAAGGTTGTTGCTTCATACAGATGACAGGTTTTAAGTTCTCACAAATGGATAACTGCCACCAACCTGGGTGACAATCATGTCTGTCTATATTGTCAGAAACCCTCTCTGAGGTTGGCAAGATTTCCCTAACATAAGGCTTACACTCCTGGTTTCAGAACAATACAAGTATACAAACTAATAGGAAAAGTTTGCATGCCTGTGGATCTTGGTTGGCCTAGATATCATCTGGCAATTCAATTCCTTAAGTTGTATCCAAAGGCTAATTTTTTTTGCTCCACAGCACAGCCTACTGTGCTATCTTCACATTTCTTCTTTCCACTTAGACTCCATGATTTCTTCTTTTGTGGATTTATGATTCTTTGCTTGGCTCAGATCTGCTTCCTTTCCCCGGCTAACGCTAGCCCTTTAACATAGAAAGCAGTTGTCACCCGAAGGTGCTCGTCCACAGGACAAACTTCAATTCAATGTGCTCATGTATGTCTTAATGGCATCATTCTCTAATTAGCATAGAGCGTGCGGGACACAAGGGGCAGGAGGCTGGATTTTGTAACAAATAATTTATCAAGATCAGTCCTTTTGTAGTTACGGAACAGGGATAAGGACACTAGGAAATTTAATTTATTTGATGTAGTCATGTTTGATTTTATGTACAGAACTGGAAATGAAAGTATTAATATACAGTAGAGGCTTTAGGAAGGCATAGTCAAGTTTTTAGGATCCTTTAGTTTTATTTTAAGCTGGATAAATAAAAGAAAATCGATCAGATTCCATCCAGCTCTTTTGATTTTTTTAATCAAAGGATGTTGGACAGACCAGAGGAAATTTCAGCCGGGTTCTTATGAAAAATCCCCATGGATGAAAATCTTCAGCTCCTTACTCTGCAAATCAATGCAATGCAAGTTGACACTTTCAAGATACTACTACATACAACTAAATTACATCACAGGAAAACAATTGCTTGTTACACTTTCACTACATTATCTACAGTGTGTAATGACAGAACTAGTGAGAACACACAAACTGTTGAACTTGGGAGGCAGAAAAACTAATTTCACAGCATTTACAGCTGATCAACCCTTGAGATGGTTGTTCTCCTAAGTGAGAGTTTTATCACTACACTTGTCAGAAAAGTTTTTGTTAAAGATTTATGATAATGGGTCCTCTCAAATATGATTCTGTTTAGTTTTGGATTCCAGGGACAAGTGAAACACATGCTTGCAGCCGACATACAGATGGGAATGATTCACTCACACAAGCAAAATTGTTATCTCTTTATTATACAGTATTATGTTGTTACTGACACAAGATTTTATGCTATATTTGGGCCATACCCACATTGTCAACCACCCAAATTTGATGTAGTCCAAACTAACATGATTTGTTTATTAATGCTTTTTTTCCTCCAGTATTTAGCTTCTGAAACTGCATTCTAGTAGCAATCTTAAAAGGCACTGCTAGCAGTAATCAAGGCTTACGAAGTACAGTGACTCATACCAACTAGATCTCACTTTAAGTCAGATCTCTAAAATGTGAATTTAAATGAATTGCTATAGGTTGTTTTATTAGGCACAATGCTCTTTTAAAACAAGGATGCTTTAGCTTCATAATTATGGCAGTCAGGTTCCATAATGGGAGAACAAAAGTTTTTAACTTGTTTACCCATATACATTGTCAGATTGGAAAGTTGTTTTAATAAATAAATAAACCTCAGAGAAACTTAAAAAAAGAAAACTACAAGCTCTGATGGATGAAAATGCAATGTGTTAATATCTTCACCTAAATAATTCTGTAATAATTACTTAACATAGCAAAGCAGATCAAATGCATGCTCAGAACCATCATGCACATGGCACTAAAGTAAATTGATATCTGCTGACAGGCATTTTAAAAGCATGTTAATAGCAAAAAAAACAACGCTTGCCTGAGCCCCAAAGAAACATGGTAGCAAAAGAGACACAGAGGCTGCTATTGCTTACCTTCTGCTAACCTCCCTCTAAAAATGCTGGTTGCCTGGTTGTTTCTGGTTTTATTATTTTTACTGATTCATTTACCAGAAACAAACATGAAGTCAGGGAAGACTGTATACAGTCAGTAACGAAATGTGTTATACATGAACAAAGCACAGGTTCATTTTTTCAAAAGCAGGGATAGAGTCTACAAAGAAACCCCTCCAAAATGGGTCCATGACTTGGATAAATGTTAGTTTCCATTTTATAAGGATTAAAACATTAGTTAAGGAATAGGGTTTTACAACAAGCACAGCAGGTTTTCCGCCAGCATCAGGTGCAGCACTTTGTGTTTGTGAGGGGATTAAAATTTAAGTTGATAATTTTGTGTATAAACATATTTGGAAACTTTTCATGTAATGGTGCACCTAATTACCTGTTAGAAAGCTTAGTGCAATAAAAACAGATTTTTTGGATTGGATAGCAACTGGTAAAATAAATCACTCACTGACTTCATCTTATATATCAAACGAACCAGTTTTGAGGTCTGTGTTATACCGATATGACGTGACACCTGCATTCCAGGTATGGATGGCTCCGAAATATAAGAGAATAAAAGGAGCCATTGAAGGATGAAACAATATATAGTACAGAAAATAAACATTGCGGCCCTAACTTTATATATTCTAACACTATGGCTAAGATTAGGTTAGCTGGATACCACTCTGCTCCGGTCATGATAGCTAGGGGGGCAAGGCAGGGCTGTCCTTTATCCCCACAAATTTTTGCTATTGCTATAGAAACCCTGGCTGTTGTGATTAGTACTGATTTAGTAATCCAAGGCATTTCTTTTGTGCAAATCAGGTCCATAAATGAGCCCTCTTTGTGGTCGATTTGCTTCTTTTTATTATTTTGTTGCTTGTATCAATTCCCAACGTTGTGCAGCTGCTGACTGAAATTGGGGCGATCTCGGGACTTCAGATGAACTCTCATAAATCGGTTGCCTTAAATATTTCGGTCACTTTGTCACTGTAGACTCGGCTACAAGACTCATTCCCTTTTATGTTCAAAAAATACCTTGAGATCCACTTGACCTCTTCGATTGCACAACCGTATCACTCACATTATCCCCCTTATCTAAAAAACTTGAGGCCAATCTCCAAATGTGGTCAGTATATAATCTGTCCTCAATTGGCAGGGTTAATTCTTTTAAATTGATGTTGCTTCCTAGATTGTTGTATTATTTTTGCTCATTACCTATCACTTTGAATGGAGCAGACTTATTGAAGCTACAAGCTAAACTTATTAAAGTGGATGTAAACCCGAATTTTTTTTTTTTATGTCATATTGTAGAGTATAAGATTTCCTATCATTTGAGCCCAGTTTTGCCACACAGAGTTAATGCATCTCTGAGCAATCCTCTTTTATTGTTCAGTGAGAAAATTCTTGACAAAATCAGAAAAACTTTGTCAAATCCTCCCATCCTCCCCCTTGCTGTGAGTGACAGGTGATTTACATATCTCGTGCACCAGCCTAAGTAAGACACAGGCAGTATTTTATAATTCCCTCCCACTCCTTTCTTCTGCTGCTCTGCCAGGATTGGCTGCAAACACCCCACTGGTCTGATGGGGGGGGGTTTGCTGCTGGACACAGCTATATTACATATATATATATATATATATATATATATATATCTGTGTCCAGCAGCACTCCACCCCCCCCCACTTTCCTCCGCTCTCCATCCTGACAGAGCCCACTGGAATGGAGGGGAGTCGGCTGCGGGTGATGAGGGGGGTGAAGGAGGAAGACACTGCAGGCGGATAAGGACAGGAGGGGGGCCAAAGAAGAAGGGGAGGTGGTGGAGAACGGGTCAGGCGCTGGAGGAGGATGACACAAGGGACAGTCAGGGGTGATCGGTGCAGCGGAGGGACAGCCGTGAGCACCGATCTCCCTGCATGGCGTTTGATCAGCTGCATCTTCTCTGCATCTTCTCTGCCTCCTCAGGGGGATCCGTGCTCACAGCTGTCCCCGCCGCACCGATCATCCCCGATTGTCACTGGACAGTGACAGGAGCCATGAGAGCACTCCTCTTCCCCTGTGCGCGCTCTTTTCACTCCGGCCAGGCGCGAGTGTAGAGGTGGGCGGGGAGTCTGGTGATGTCATGACTCTGACCACCGAGCGCCGTACAACGGACCCGCCCACTGAATCCAGCGTTTTTGGGGGCTCCAAACAGACAGAGGGGAGACATTTGAAAGGTAAGGATACATGCAGGAGGCATGTATATCCTTATAGATAACCCCTATGGCAGTACTTTAAAAAAGATGGGAGTGGGTTTACATCCACTTTAAGTATGTCTCGGCAGGAAAGGGACATTGGTTGTTATTTGCTCCCAGAACCAGTGGCAGTCTTGGCCTTTCAAATCTTTTCTTGTATTACTAGGCAGCCCAGTTAGCTCAGTTATCAGTTATATACTCTCAGGGGGAAAAGCCTGACTGGGTTATATTGGAAAGGCAGACGGTTAGCCTCTTGATTTCCTTAAATGGCAATCAGTGAAAGAGTGAACTCTGATCCTTGTCCCCACTCTCTCCAACTCGTTCGCAGTTTGCGATAAGCTATGGACCAATACCAACCTCATTTCTTCTGCCCACACACTAGCTCACCTTTTTAACAACCCAGCATTTACTTCTAGTATGGACCAGGAAACCTTTCGGTGGTGGTTGAATAAAGGCTTATATAGGATTGGCCACTATTTCAATCATAGAGGACCATTCACACTTCGACATTGCAAAGATCGCCTTAAAATGCCAGAGTCAGAGACATTTTGCTTTTATCAAATTGCCCATTACATACATAATCTACAGCTTGATCCTTCCATGGACCCTAGGGTTACACCATATGAGAAATGGTGCACACAAAAGGCAGGTCAGAGATGGGACATCTCCATTATTTATGGACATTTATTGGATACTTCCACCAAAATCCCCTAGATAAGAGACTAGGAGGCCGACCTCTCTTTGAATAAGAATTTGGAATCCTGGCATGCTTTGCCTCAAAGGTTATATAAGGGCATTTTGAATATATCTTTATTGAAGCCAATGCAAAAGTTCTCACCAGATGATACTTGGTCCCTGCCTATCTAGCTAAACTTTACACAAGCTTCTCACCTTTGTGTTTTCGGGGTTGTCAAATGCAGGGAACTATGGGCCATGTCTGGTGGAAATAACCGTGAATTCAGGGTTTTTGATGGATTTTATGTTGCCAACAAATCTGTATTTTTTCTTCCTGGGAGACCATGCCACTGGAGTTCTTGATAGAAGCAATAACACTTCAACCCTTCAGCATGAATCCATTAATGAGATACAGTTCTGAGTGAAATGGCCATTTAAAGAGAAACTATGATGGTATGAGGAAATTTTTATTTTAGTTGGTTTATCTATTTTTTTTTCATTATCTATCTACAATCTTTGTTTCACAAATCAAGATTTAAAACTTGAGAAACATTTTCTATTGTACCATGAGTTATTGAAATAGATAGCACAGCAGAGTGGCTCGCTTTGCAGCTCCCTTCATCTGAAAGTTGTATTTGAAATGTTGAGTCACAGCACTGATGACCCACTTGAGTTCTGTAATGGGCTTCTTTTGGCACAGCTAAAAAGAAATCATGATGTGTAAAGGAGACTGCAGAGTCATCAATTGCCTAAATACAACACTACAAGATATTCAAAAGTCATTTTGATATCTAAATAATAAATATTTTCATAATTACCAGATCTGAAAAAAATATATGAAAATAAACCAAGAAAGAAACTATGCACAAAACTTACTATATACACTGTATTGTTTTGCATGTGTCACAAAATGAAACCACATGACAAAGTTTTGAAGATAAGTATATAGAAAAAGCAAAAAAAAAAAAAAAAAAAACATCAGCTACAACATAGGTTTGTCTTAAATTCCCACTTGTGCCTTTTTGGTCGCAGATACCGAATCTGGTTAAAATGTGTACTTATTGTATTTTTTAAAGACTGTAATATTATCTGTAGAGTGAACAACTTTTGATTCTAAATATAATTAATCTGGTTTGACTCTTTTGTACTCATGACAGTTATTTTTTTCTGTAAAATACACATGTTGTGCATGTAAAATATGAATCTGTCACAAGATGATAAATAATAGCTAGCTACTATATGGCTGTCATATACCACCTGTTTTTTTCCACATCATTCCTGTGACCAAATTGTGGGAATGGGATAGACTGACCGTTGTAACTTTTTTTTTTTAACACTAATTACTTGCCGACAAAAAAAAAAAAAGTGTTGGCTTTATAAAGCCCAAGTGAGGGGAAAATAATAAGGAGGGAAAAAGAAATGCCAATGGAGTGACAGATGGAGATAGAGGCAGAGAGGGAGAGAGAGAAAGAGAGAGAGAAAGAGAGAGGGAAAAAGGGAGGGGTAAGGAGGGAAAACAGAAAGCAAGAGATGCATTTCAAAGTTTCTATAGCAATTTAAGGCAGAAAGAAAAGCCAGCCTAATGTGAAATCATACACAGGTCAAAGGTGAGCCTCTTGCTCTTGTGAGAAAGTGGTGAATCAGGACGGTTTATCAAACGATCATTTTCTTTTGAAACTAGGAGGCAGCAACTGGGACAATTCTGCAGATGTGCTTGATGGGTTTTAGACAAAAATGGCTCTCTCTTTAAGGCGCTCATCGGGGGTCGCTTCTCCCTCCACTGCCTCTCAGATCCTCCCCTCCCTTCTTCAGTGGTCAGCTGAGACCCCCACCCACTGATAGCTTTTGTATTCTTGGCCTTTGGACATACTGACAGAGACCCCAATCAAGACCCCCGTGTTACAGGTACCTAGTAAAGACACCAGACCTTTTCAAATGAGAATCAACAAGGAAAATCTGCTTCCCATTGTCCCTGTGCAACACTACGTGAGATGAAAGGGAGAGGCCGCACTCCCTCGAAACGACAGCCTGCCAATCACACCAACTTAGTAAAAGGGCACAATGTGCCAATTCTTTTGACCTACACCTAATCAAAGATGCTCTATGCCGCAGAGAACATATTATTAGGTATTTGTTCTCAAATACATTGCTCTACTTAAAAGTGAAACAGCGCATTCAGCCTGGGAAGCCACAGTCCTCTTACTAAAGAAAAGACTCACTTATTTGTTATCCATCATATACTTCTATTGCTCATTTTAAATATTACAATTACATGTTGATAGTGTAAGGTAGTAAAGGGGAATTTTAATTTTCCCCAGCTAAATGGAAAATCCCAGCATTTAGGACATGTTGTAGAAACAAAAAGAAAAAGTGGGCACACCAGCCTTGTGCATTATCCCAAGTAAATTAATTTTGTATTAAAAAAAAATAAAAACTATTCACAAGCATGTGAAAATAAATATGCATAAACAGCTTCCATCTCGTGGTTAAACAGTCCTGGGACCTGTACTCTCCAGATCATAGGGGAGACCGTATAGGGGTCCCTGTTGGCTAACGCATTTCGAAGGTAAACCTCCTTCCTCTTCCTTGAGGCTCTGAGGAAGGTTTATCTTCGAAACGCGTTAGCCAGCAGGGACCCCTACATGTTCTCCCCTATTATCTGGAGAGTACAGGTCCCAGGACTGTTTAACCATGGGATGGAAGCCCATTTATGCATATTTATTTTCACATGCTTGTGAGTAGTTTTTATTTTTTTATATACAATATAAATTTACTTGGGATGATGCACAAGGCTGGTGCGCCCTCTTTTCCTTTTTCTTTCTAGTGCAATAAGGACATCCCTGGTCCTAGAGGGCAGCAAAGCCAGGAAACATTATGCATTGAGGAATGGACCATTATTCATTATTGGGCTAGCCATTATACTCAAGCGCAGGAGTATTTGTTTGTTTTTCTGCTATTTAGGACATTTACGTTGTAAGAGAAGTACACCATGTAAATACCCTTCTGATCAGTTGGCCCTCATTTTAGTGTACTGCATCTCTTAAATGCAACTAGGGAGCTACTCATAAAGGTTAAAAAAAAAAAAGACAGTCTGCAGGATGTGAGCAGCTAACTTCTTGCTGGTCTTAAGTAAGGCACAAAATACAATGGTTTGAGTCCACTGGGGGTGCACAAAGCCTTCTGAAGTAACCATTTGAAAATATATTGCATCACACAGACTAACATTAACACTAGTATTTAATAGAGTTCTTATTTATAACGGCTCATTTTTAACCAATTCCCACCCGGCCACTGCACATAAACGGTCGGGTGGAAGTTCCCTCCCAAACGTACTTCAGAAGGAGCGGGATCGTGCGGACACGCCACATCTCGGAACGGCAGGAGGGCACTGTGATTTGCCCTCCTGATCCGCACAATGGCTGTGTCTAATCACAGCCATCGTAATGTAAACAAAGGGGGAGGGGTGGCATCTGACAGGGGAGTGCGCCGCTGCATGCCCATGCAGCAGCGCAATCCCAATCTGCTTGTGCCCCCCAGAGACAGGAGAGTTGCACAAGACAGGAGGGCTCTGTGATTGGCCCTCCTGATCACATGACTGTGTCCAATCACAGTAGTCATGTAATGTAAATAGAGAGCGGTTGTAACTGCTCTCATCTCTTCCTCTCCTCAAACAGAGCCTGTCAGTGAGGAGAGGAAGAGAGATCTGTGCTGCAGCCGGGAGATCAGTGAGTTTTTAGCTGTTTTTCTGCTGTTTACCCACTGATCACCCAGCTAGTGTCCCCAAAACACAGTGTCCCCAAAACAGTGGAAACACCTGTCATACAGTAAACATCTGTTCGCCAACAGCTAGCACATCTGTCCGCCAACAGCTGGCACATCAACTGCCCACCATCATCAGGCACATCTACCTGCCATCATCAGGCACAATCTGCTTGACAACAACAGGCACAGCTGCCCAACATCTGGCACATCTGCCGCCAGCCATCTGACACATTTGCCGCCCGCCATCTGACACATCTGCTGCCCGCCAACATCAGGCACAGCCGCCCAACATTTGGCACATCTGCCGCCAACATCAGGCACATCTGCCCGCCAACATCAGGCACATCTAGCCGCCCACCATCTGGCACGGCCGCCCGCCATCTGGCACATTTGCCGCCCGCCATCTGACACATATGCCGCCCGCCATCTGACACATATGCCTGGCATCTGGCACATCTGCCCGCCAACATGACCAAAACATTCTACAATGCCGAGGAGGCTCTCCAGATACTCCAGAGTATGTCAGACGAGAGTAGCGGGGAACTCTCTCCATCAGACTCGGATAGCGACTATGAGCCAGTGGAAAGCAGTGGCTCCGAGATGGAAACCGAGGAAGATAGAATCCCAACAAGACGAATCGGGATATATAAGCAGGTGCAGGCATCCACCAGCAGCGCAGCACACCAGGGCATCCCCCAGCAGCGCAGCACTCCGGGATAGGCAGGCATCCACCAGCAGTTCTGCAACCTTCCTAGAGGATAGGCCAGATGCTAGCAACGGAACATCCCATCAACGAGGCAGGGCCCATACTAGCCTCACAGATGTTCTACTGTATCCAACATGGCTGCCCGATACGTCAGTAAAACCTGTAATTCCCCTTTTTACAGCCCAGCCAGGCTCTCAGATACAGTCAGAAAATGTAACCCCAATTTATTATTTTCATTTATTTTTTACCAATGATCTCCTAAATTACATTGTGGAGCAATGTAATCTATATGCCAGCCAACATATAGCCAAAAATCCAAATTCTTCATATGCCCGTCCTTTTGTTTGGAAACCCCTCACCGTGGAAGAATTAAAAATTTTCCTTGGCCTAACCCTCAACATAGGGCTGACAAAAAAAATGAACTCCATGCCTACTGGTCTACCCAACCTATCCACCACATGCCGGTCTATTTGTCAGTGATGCCCAGAACCAGTTATGAGATGATTATGAGATTTTTACATTTCAACAACAATGCCCAATGCCTCCCTCGAAATCATCCCAGTTATGATAAATTATTATTTACAGCTTTAAGCAGATGTTTACCCCTGTTATAAATATTTGTGTAGATGAATCCCTAGTACACTTCACTGGAAGACTTGGAATAAAGCAATACCTCCCCAGTAAAAGAGCCAGACGTGGGGTAAAATTTTATAAGGCGTGTGACAGGGCCACGGGTTACACATATGACTTTATCATTTATGAAGTAAAAGACAGCTAAACCCCCCTGGATGTCCTACCTACATGGGAACAAGTGGCACAATTCTCTGGCAGCTGATCGAACCATTGCTTGGGAAAGGTTACCACCTATACGTAGTCAGTTTCTACACGAGTCTCCCACTTTTCCGCCATTTGTACCAGAAGAAGACTGTGGCCTGTGGGACAGTCTTGTTGTTTTGATGATCCCATTTTTTCAATAAAGTGAAGTTTGCGGCATCCAAATCTTCTCCTCCATTCAGGCCTGTGGGACAGCACGGACCAACCGCAAAGGCTTCCCACAGAGATTGGCTGCCAAGAAATTGAAACAGGGTGTAATGGGCAGCATGCGGACTGAAGAGGTACTAGCGCTGAAGTGGAGTGATAAAAAAGAGATGTCTACATCCTCTTCACAATGCATGATGACACCTTGGTGGAACTGCAGAGAAGAAAAGGCCCCATCTAGAAGCATGTGTCCTATACATGGGGGAAGTGGATATGAACGACCAGATGATGCAGCCCTACCTGGCCACTGGGAAATCACTGTTTTGGTACAAGAAAGTCGCCATTTATTTGATGCAACTAGCCCTGTTCAATTCGTATATTATTTTTTCTAAGTGCATAAATTTGAGTTTTCTCGGATTAGGGTCTGGAGACTCGGAGGCTTCGTAGAGATTTGGGTGGGAAGAAGCCTCTACCCCTGTTCTAAGGTCTTACCTGACCAAGGCCCAATGTTATAGTGCTGCCTTCTGTCACCTGAACTGGTCATGCCTCTGCCTGCCACCTGAACTAGCCATGCCTTTGCCTGCCACCTGAACTGGACATGCCTCTGCCTGCCACCTGAACTGGCCATACCTCTGCCTGTTACCTGAACTGCCTGCTAAACCTTGCACTGTACTGAACCATGTTCATACTATTCCATATCTGTCTGCTGACTCGACAGTTCCTGGACATTTCCTTTAACTGTCTGGACAAATGCTTTGACTGCTCTGGAACGTATTCCTGCCTGCTAAAACCACAGGTGAGCCATTTTTTTAAACCTTTGCTCAGCAGAGTGTGTAATGGGGTGTAATTCTTGGTGTGTACATGCTATGTGTTAGAAGCCTGAAGGTGCTACTTGCATGTTGGGCCTATGTATGTGGCCAGGTAGTGGAAAAATCTCACACATGGGATATCGCCATACTCAGGACGAGTAACAGAATGTATTTTGGGGTGTCATTTTGGCTATATACATACTATGTGTTAAAAAGATCATCTAAATTGCCAACTTTGTGAGAAAAAAATAAGTTTTCATTCTCTTTCCACATTTTCCAAAAACTTTTGGAAAGAAATGACGTGTTCAAAAGATTCATTATGCCTCATAGAATATATATTGGGGTATTTTCTTTCCAAAATTGGGTCATTTTGTGGGTAATTCCATTGTCCTGGTTCTCCAGGGCCTTCAAAAATGTGATAGGCACTCAGGAAATGAAATGTGTAATTTATGCCTTTAGAACGCCTGATGGTGCTACATGGATGTTGGGCCCCTGTATGTAGCCAGGCTGTGGAAAAGTCTCACACATGGGGTATCGCCATACTCAGGACAAATAGCAGAATGTATTTTGGGGTGTAACTGCAATTACGCCTGCACCGTGTGTGAGAAATAACTTGTAAATATGCCAATTTAGTGAAAAAAAAAATATATATTTCTTAATTTTCCAAAGCATTGTGGGGAAAATTTTGCAACTTCAAAAAATTCACTATGCCTCTTACTCAATACCTCAGACTGTCTTCTTTCCAAAAAGGGGTCATTTGGGGGGCATTTGTACTGTCCAGAAATTTTAGGGCCTCAAGAAATGAGATAGGACATCAGTGCATTAGGATTAATACATTTTCAATAATGCGTAGCATAGCTTGCTTGTAGACTTTATAATTTTCACACAAACCAATGCTCATACACTTATCAGCATTTTTTTTACCAAAGACATGTAACAGAATACATTTTGGCCTAAATTTTCGACATAATTTGATTTTTTTTTTTTAAACAGAAAGTAGAAAATTTTTTTTTTTTTCAAAATATTGGCTCTTTTTTCACTTATATCACAAAAAATTAAAAAAAAATATGTGGTGAATAAATACCACCAAAAGAAAGCTCTATTTGTGTGAACAAAATGATAAAAATTTAATTTGGGTACAGTGTAGCATGACTGTGTAAATGTCATTCAAAGTGTGAGAGCACTGAAAGCTGAAAAGTGGTCTGGGAAGGAAGGGGGTTAAAGTGCCCAGTATTGAGGTGGTTAAACACTTGTCAGAGGGCAAGTTTTTCAAAATGAGCCACAAAAAGCGCCAAAGTATCAGCATGGCAGCCAGGCTACTAGCATTTTCAGAAGCAAAGTTTAGCAGTGACGGCCCACATATTTCTTCCATGACAGCTATATGTTTAAATGTAGCTAAACCCAATCACTAAAATTTCATATAAGCTTTAAAGGGGTTGTAAAGTCTAAACATTTTTACCTTAATGCATTCCATGCATTAAAGAGGAACTGCAGTCTGCTCACATAATTTGTAAACATCTTTGCTATCCTGAAGCTTCCCTCCAACGATTTTGCATAATATTTTATATACTGTGATTCTGTACTTGCCAAATATGCTGTAGAAATCTCCCTCTACTGAGTCTGGCTGCAACCATTTTAACTGTGGGTAGCTGAAGCTGCTGCCTGTTCACTTCCTGGATTTACACAGACACACCTCCAGCTCTGCAGCTCTCATTGGCTCTCTTATGACTCATCCCTCCTCCCTTCCTGGCAAACTCTCATGAGAGAGAGAGAGATAGAGAGAGAGTGAGAGAGATGTGCATGACGTCATAAGCCTAGGCTTTTTACCAGACAAGAAAAAGGAAGTGGGCTGTATAAGGTATTTACTGGCAGAAAAAAAAATGTTTTACTAGCCAAAGTTAAAACAACAAGAGTAGAAGATTTAATAGAAAGTTAAAAAAAATGACTGAAGGTCCGCTTTAAGGTAAAAAAATGTTTAGGTGTCAGCATCGCCCCCTCAGCCCCCCTTTACTTACCTGAGACCTTATTCGATCCAGTGCTGTGTACGTCTGCAGATCTTTTCTCCCCTCACTTCCAGGTCTCGCTGGCTCTGATGGGGCATCAGGAGCCTTTGGCTCCCAGTGCTGTCAATTAAAGCAAGTGATGAGGAATCGGCAGGCGGGGCTGAGTCCCACTGTTTGTGTCAATGAACGCAGCATTGACACAAAGCAACGCGGCTTCCCCTGGGGGCACTGGTCAGAGAGGAGGGGCCAGAACCCGAAAAGCGGAGGTTCCCGCCCGCTTTGTGCAATTCCATTGCACAGAGTAGGTAAGTATAGACAGGTTTGTTATTTATTTTTATTTTTTTTTTGCCTTTACAACCCCTTTAACTTTGTAATGAAATTTCAAAAGTAGTTTTTTGTCATTGTAAAAATGCAGCTTTCCTTAAAATAATACCTTCTGATCCTGCCATGAGGGTCCTTATTCAGCTCCTGTAATAAAGTGATAAACCTCTGTCTCTAAAAAAAAACATGCACTAAAGAAAGGAGTGCCAGACCAAAGGATTAAAGGGTCCAAATTCATTTATCAGTTTATACTAAAAAACAACCAATGCGTTTCTGTAAAACTGAAGCTTTCCTTAGAAAAATACCTGGTGATTCTGCCATGAAGATCCTTGTTTAGGCACCTTATGTAATAAGTGATAAACCTCTGTCCCTAGAAAAAAAACATGCACTAAAGAAAGGAGTGCTAGACCAAAAGGATAAAAGGGCCCAAATTAATTTATCAGTTTATACTAAAAAACAGTCAATGCATTTCTGGGGTCAGTAACCCCCCCCCCCCATCCAATCATCAGGGCTTCAGTTAATATAAAGAATTTGAATGGATTTAAAGTGGAGCTTTCCTGTGTGAATCTGTGTAGTGAAGCTAATTGCTCGATCAGGAGAGTTTCAGAGGAATAGTATCTACATTAGCAATCAATATCTTGAAGCTCTGATGAAGGAGTTTTTTCTGACCCACGAAACGTGTTGGCTGTTTTTATTACAGGAATATCGGATGAATCAAGAAAACTATACCAACCAACCCCAATCCCGTCCTTTTTTAGGGAGAGGGAGGGGGTCCCAATGGAGGGGATGAGGACAACCCTTACGCAGAGGGAGGCCCCCACCATATTCCCAGGCTCCAATTCAACACAGGGTCTCACAACCCTTCACTCAGCACAGGGGTCCACAACCCGGGATTATCAAAAAATCCCTCATTAGAAGGAACAACAATTACAACAGGACAAAGACCGCCCTCAGCACACTGTTCCAACAAAAGGAAACACCAGGGCTGTAGGGCAGGATCTAGAATCCAAAAAAAGAAGAAGGGGATCGGAGTAGGCGGTATCTTTAATCTTTCTGAAGCAAAGTTATCGCATAAGGATAATGAACATCCTGAACTTGGGTCTAAAATGTGGTCTAAAGAAACCTATTAATAAATTCGATGTCTTCATCGACATTCACAAATACATCAGAAAGTTGAACATCAAAAAATACTTTATAGGTTGCAACTCTTCTACTACAGTCACTGTTCAGAAGCCCAATGGAGTGATTAATAGTGGCCTAAAAAATAAGTCTCTTTTCAATCCTCTTAATAACCCCAACCATCAAGTGGAGGTGTTTAAGGGATTGATTTTACGGGACTTAGAACACCTCAAACAAAGAGGTGAACTTGAGGCATATTAGTGAGGGTATCACTATGTTAGAAGAAAGAAAGGAGATCATCATAAGGCCAGCTGATAAGGGAGGAGGTGTGGTGATACTCCCAAAGGATTTTTATCATGGCCAGATTACGGATATGTTATCTGACCAGGTGACATATAAACCTCTTGAGAACGATCCAACCCAATCTTACAGGGATCAATTGAAAATTTTGGTGGACATAGGATCAAGAAGTGGGGTCTTAACCGAGAAAGAGAGGCATTTTCTATTACCCTCTAACAGCCATATACCTATATTATATACTCTGCCAAAGATCCATAAGGATCCCACCAATCCCCCAGCAAGACCCATTGTAAATAGCATTGAGTCTGTCTCTGCAAGAATGGGCCAGTATTTAGACTGTTTTTTACAAAAGAGTGTCATGAGCACTCGCTCGTACCTTAGAGACACTAAAAACTTTCTGAACCGTTTGCAAAATGTAGATTTGACAGGTATATCACAAGACCTTTTGGTCACAGCAGACGTTGCGTCTCTGTACTCCATCATACAGCACGATGATGCTCTTTTGGCGCTCAATTGGGCTCTATGCTAAAGAGACGACCTTTCCCACAATCAAAAGATTTTTTTGAGGAATGCCCTGGATTTCTGTCTTAGTCACAACTACTTTTGGTATGGTGGCACATTTTACACACAACAGAGAGGAGTTGCGATGGGCGCAAAGTTTGCGCCCAGCATCGCAAATCTTTTCATGGCAGAGTGGGAGGATAAAATCATCTTTAGGGAACAACGTCCAGAACTAATTTTCTACAAACGCTTCATTGATGATCTGTTCTTTATTTGGGCTGAGTCGCCGGATTCGTTGGAACTGTTTTTACAAACATTAAATTGTAATAACAACAATATAAGATTAACCTCCAATTGGCATAGTGACACAATTAATTTTCTTGATGTTACCTTATATCGATGGAATGATAAATTAGAAACAAAGGTATACTTCAAAAAAACGATAGGAACAGTTATCTACCTATCACCAGTGGCCATCACACCCTATGGCTCAGAAATATTCCAAAAGGACAAATCATGAGGGTGAAAAGAAATTGCTCCGAGGAGGCTGAGTCTTTCTCCAATCCAAAATTCTTATGGAAAGATTTGAAGCCAAGGGATACAAACCTGATATGTTGAAAAAAGTGGTGGAGGAAGTGGCAGCTCTGCCTAGAGCAACATGTTTACAAGAAGTGGATCAAGTTCTGATACGCCATCCACGAAAGATAATAATCGCAACAAAGAATGGGGTTTCATCTCTCAATTTCACTCCCAGTACAAGGAAGTTGAGGACATCTTTAAAAAACACTGGCATATTCTTTTAATGGACAAGAAACTCACTACTGTACTACCACCCACACCTCAATTTATTTACAGAAAAACCACGAATTTTGGTGATAAAGTGATAAAAAAATTAATAGACCCTCCCAAACGCCCTCAGACGTTTTGGGATCGAAACATTTTTTTGCATGCAGGAAATGTAAGGCATGCAGGGAAGTCGCTAGACCCCTTAGGGGTATTGACAATTTTGTCTCCCCTGCTAATAATCGATCTTTTGACATTAAACAATTTATAACGTGCAATAGTACTTATGTGGTCTATGCTCTAAAATGCCCCTGCGGCCTGGTTTATATAGGCCGCACTAAAAGATTGCTACGAGTTAGAATCGCTGAGCACATTCATAATATTAAAATAGGTTACAAGGACCATAATGTCTCATTACACTTTAAGTTTAAGCACAATATGGATCCTATGGGGTTAGAATTTTGGGGTGTAGAACATCTCCAAACTCATTGGAGGGGTATAAATCGCATCCGAGAACTGTCTAAACGCGAAACTCGGTGGATTTATTCTGTAGATGTACTTTCCCCCAAAGGCCTCAACATAGAGCTTGATATCAATTGCTTTATTAGTGACACATAGTACTTCATTTAATACATTATTTATTTGCACAGATTGATTCATATGGTTCCGGTCGGTCTCTGTCATATATAAAAGCTATCTTACATATATTAGCCTAATAATGTATGTTTAAAATTCCTAATTTTCATGTAGGTTGAAATTTTATACTATTTTAATAATATTTTAGATTGCAGATATAATTTTTAGATTGCAGATACTTTATTGTCTCCATTGTAGGTTTTATAGTAACCGTTTTATATATATAATTTTACATTGTGTATATTTCTTGCACTATGTGGATCATGTACCATTTTAAATTTTTGTGCCATTTTATCGCATCCTCCATACATGTTTATCCTGGGGCCCATACTAACATTGAGGCCAGTTGCCCAGTATGGAAATAATTTATTAAATTTTCAGGATAAACTAGCCGGCAGGTTGTTATATATATATATATATATACATATCCCATTTTAAAATTATAAAAATTATATATATTTCCCGAAGCATTACATATGGAATAATACCTGCATGATTGACATTTGTATTGGTTGTAAATGCATGTAAGGTATAGTTGTGTAATATGCATGGGGGTCACTTTCCTTTGAGTGTCCGGTTGTTAGTTAAATTCCGATTGATATGGGCTTTGTTTCTATTATTTCCCATTGCTGACAGCTCCCTAGACATAGATATAAGCACAGCGTGGGTTAGCCAGCAGGACTCATCGGATTAGCCATTGAATCTGTCACTCGTATAAATACCGGCCCATTACAAGGTAGATTACGCCCTCAGATGACGTCCGGAAGTGACGAAACGCGTCAGTGACGTAATCTACCGGAAGTGACGCGTGCGTTCCACACACCGGAGAGCAACCAGGAAGTGTGTGGTTCACTACACACAGTGAATACTCTGGAGGACTTCCCGGGAGCCGTGGTATCAGGCACAATGCACTTTAATACAAATCTCTATTTATCTGAATCTCTGGTACGCAGATCTGAATAAGGGGGGATGTGTTTGGATTTTTTGGATATTTTGAATAAAATATTTTAGCAATATTACGCTATGTAGATATCTTATTCTTCCCATATGTTATGCTGCATGAACCGAGAGTGATACTGACATCTGGTGGCCGTACAGAGGAGGTGGAAAGCTGCTATTAATAACATACAAAGGCTTTTATATGCTGAATTTCTGGTGAGTGTAATCCCATAGGGGTTGATTCCCCCTCACGAGGTGATTGTATTGGGTGGAAGAAGTTTCTTATTCCTACAGAACACAGCTGCTCAAGCTTTCCCTTGATCTTCTCTTCTACTGGGTCATCTTAATTTTTAATTTTTGATGTGTGTCTTGGCGGTTTTGACACATAGCGCTGCTGCAATAAGATATTAAGAGACTTTGCATCGTTTTTGTGTTTTTTTATGATTTTATTGCCTATATACACATGTTTTTATTATAGACTAATAAATTAATTTGGACTCTTTTATCCTTTTGCCTGGCATTCCTTCCATTAGTACATGTTTTTTTCTGGCAAGCTTCTGGTGTACCCAGTTGTGGGTAGCCTTGTCTGTTGTGAGCTCTCCAAAGGTTTTTGTTCTTTTACTTCTTTGTATGAACTCACATTAATATCCCAATGCCACTTGGATACTTTTTTTCTTCATTGACACCTCTGTCCCTGTCTCCCAACTATTTTTCTACATGGACAACTTTTCACATTAGCTTTTAATTGGAACTATAAGTAGCTGTTTTCAATGCACACTACACAGAAAGTTTTTTTTCTTGCATTTCTTTAGTTGCTTCCTGGTTTCTGGCCTAGGCAAAAATTATGTCATAACTAAAACAGGTAAAATTACTGCGCTATCCCCATGAAACCTGTACATGAGAGTATACAGTATATGAAAGATCAAATGCACAAAGCCGCAAGTAAAAATGTGAGACACCCACACTATAATATACAAAAGACAAAAGTAGCTGCGCTATAAAAATTGAGTGATAAATGTAAATATAACAATTCAGTCACCTCTAAATAGAATGAATTATACACCCATTATAACGTGACAAACAGTGAAAATCTAAAATTGAAATACATCAAAAAATGGAAAACATGGATAAATGAGTATATTCAGTCCGTTCCAAAAATATAAAGGAAAAAAGTTCACTGGCAGAACAATCCTTCAAGGGTAAGTAAGACAAGCATCCATGCGGTGTGAATCATGCGACCATAACACCCAGAAGAACATGGCGACAGAAGGGCTCCTCCATCAATAAAAATGCTGCCCCTTACCAGCTCCTAAGATCTCTAATATTTCTCCCCACTATGAATCTTCTAGGCAGTAGATGGACACTCCTCCCCCATATAAGGATACATAAAAAAGGCTTCCATAGCGTAATACATTTTCAAACAGTTTATTGGATAAAAATAAATGCACTTACAATTATGTTGTGAATCAAAGGCTTGTTTAAAAACATAAGCCGGCTGGCTTCAGTATGCTGCCCGTCGCTCCTTCCTACGCCGTTTCGTCATGCCCCTGGAAGACGTCAGTTGTGATGAAACGGCGTAGGGAGGAGCTGCGTGCTGACGTCACCACATACCACGCTGATCCCGGAAGCGACGGGCAGCATACTGAAGCCGGCCGGCTTATGTTTTTAAACAAGCCTTTGATTCACAACATAATTGTAAGTGCATTTCTTTTTATCCAATAAACTGTGTGAAAACGTATTACGCTATGGAAGCCTTTTTTATGTATCCTTATATGGGGGAGGAGTGTCCATCTACTGCCTAGAAGATTCATGGTGGGGAGAAATATTAGGATCCATCCTTATCAAAGACCCGAGGCTGGGGTAGACAGCCACACGCCTGCATGATCTCCTGTAATAAGAGATCTTAGGAGCTGGTAAGGGGCAGCATTTTTATTGGTGGAGGAACCCTTCTGTCACCACGTTCTTCTGGGTGTTATGGTCGCATGATTCACACCGCATGGATGCTTGTCTTACTTACTCTTGAAGGATTGTTCTGCCAGTTAACTTTTTTCCTTTATATTTTTGGAACGGACTAAATATACTCATTTATCCATGTTTTCCATTTTTTGATGTATTTCAATTTTAGATTTTCACTGTTTGTCACGTTATAATGGGTGTATAATTCATTCTATTTAGAGGTGACTGAATTGTTATATTTACATTTATCACTCAATTTTTATAGCGCAGCTACTTTTGTCTTTTTTTAAAATTATGTCATATTTTCTTCCTTTTGGAGGAGGGGCTTTCTCAGCTAAGCACATCATCCTGTCTGCTTGCCTGAACTAAAGGCAGATGGATTCCAAAAAGTAAATGCTACAATAATCATCTGCCTTTATTCAAGATGGCCAGAACTAGAAATGCTAGGGAAGTGTTTTCAAAAAAGGTTTCTCAATAAAATAAAGCATGGAGACATGGATGGATGGGTGAGTTTGCTGTGGATATTGAAAATTTTGTAAATAGCGTTTTCAGTTTGTGGTGCTTAGATACAGTTTAGTTCTATTTTCAGTCTGTTTCCAACATCCTAGGCCCCTTCACATGGGAGGCAAAGGGGCTGTAAAAATAGGAGACTGTTCTGTATTTTTACCCCATCCCAACCACCCACCAAAAGCCTACAATGACAGCCAAGGCGGCTGCAGCAAATTGAAGTTGGCTTGTTGAGTTTTATAGGATGCACCACAGTCAAACTCTCCTGCTTAGGTCAACAGGATTGCATCACAGTATGTCAACACAAAATTCACTGTACAGGGAAAAAAGGTGAGGCGGTCTCCTGAATGCCTGGAAGTTGCTGCTCTACCACTCTCTGAAAAGTGATCCACCACTGGTTGCTTTTCAGAAAGAGAAAGAGAATGCCATCCCTGTGAAAGGGGCCTTATAAACACCTGCTGGGTGTTTACTTTGGAAGGCTGGCAGGCTGCTAATATCTGTTCTTATAGAAAAAAGCTAGGATTTCAATGAACTTTAAAAAAAAAATCTTAAGAATGCTTATAACTACAGAAGTGAATAAGGTTTTTTTGGTTTGTTTTTTTTGCTTTAACTGTTTTTTAAAATTATGTAAATTATAAAAGAACTTTTAAACATAATTTTCATAACAAAAAGGTAGTATTAAATAAAGCAACTATTTTTCCCATATACAGTGGAACCTTGGATTATGAGCATAATCCGTTCCAGGAGAATGCTTGTAATCCAAAGCACTCGCATATCAAAGCGAGTTTCCCCATAGAAGTCAATGGAAATGAAGATAATTCGCTCCGCATTGACTTCTGTTGCATGCAATACCGCATGTGGCCAGAGGTTTGGGGGGGGGGGCGCTGGAGAGCCTAGGAAATAATCGGGACAGCTCGGCTGAACTCGGAAAGCCTTGGAAAGGCTTGGAACTACTCAGGAATGCAGTATTTCCGAGTGATTCCGAGTATTTCCGTACCATTCCGAGTGTCACCAGCGCCCCCGCACGTCTGGCCAAATGCGGTACTGCATACCCCATTAGCTTGAACTCTGCTCGTGTTGTGAGACAACACTCGCAAACTGAGTCAGAATTTAAAAAACAAAAGTTGTTCGTCTTTCAAAACGCTCGTTAACCATGTTACTCGTTAACCAAGGTTCCACTGTATATTGCTTCTTGTCCACTTAGATTTGCACATAACTATTGCTGCAGAATGTATGACATCAGATCCACCCAGATCATCCTGACATTAGTAAGCAAATAGCAACTTGCTCAAAATTACACTTTGTATGTGAATGGGCACCCTCCACCACATGAAGATGTCTGCGCTTGCTCATAGGAAGTTTGGCCATTAGCTATTGTTCTGTAGGATGGGAAGCTGTAATGGACTCTAAACAGCTCTGAGTTGGAACTTTTTTCAGCAGCAAGTATGTGCAGACAGCTTCTACTGTCAGCTACCTGGTGATGCTTTATTCTTGTTATTTGGATGTGACTATAAGTTTGTCTTAAAGTGACTCTGCCTTAAAAAAAAAAAGGTTTAGGGGTTGCCATTGCTGAATTCTCAATATGCTGATGCTCTGCGTTCAATGCTTTCTAAGTGTCAGACCTGGTCACATAAAGAGAGGAATTCTGACACTTTATTACAGCATGCTTGTTCTGGGTTTATGACATTAACCACACAGCCAGGCAACTAGTATTTTTAAAAGCGGGGCAACAATAGCAGCTACCATTTTTTCCTGATGTAATTTTAAAGAGATTGTATTAGCAAAATATAGGAGAAAAGAGAGAGACAGTTTACAAAAAAGAGCAGGTTAGAGAGGTTGTGAACCCTGAAAAAACAAAAACCTGTAAGACAAAGGCATAATGAGCTAGTATACATCACATACTATCTCATTATGAAATGCTTACCTTAGAACAAAGCCCTCCAGCGGTGCCCGCACACCGTTGCAACAGCTGAGATCTTCCCTGGGTGTTTCTTCTGGGTTCGCGGGCTCCGGCGCTGTGAGTAGCCAGAGCCACAATGACGTCACTCCCGCGCATACACTCTGGAGCCGCCGTTTACAGCACGGGCTCTGAAGGTCTGGCATGATAAGGCGAACCTTCAGAGCGTATGCGCCGGTGACATCATCAGCTGCATGCACTCTGAATATCACCTAAACTGTGCAAGTTTAGGAGATCTTCACAGTACCTACAGGTAAGCGTTATTATAGGTATATCTGTAGATACAATTAAAAGATAAGACTTTACTTCCTCTTTAAAAGAATGCTCCCTCTTTTATATGAAAAATATAATTGGAATATACTGCAATATTTGTATTTCATAAATGTCCCCTTTTCTCATCCTTGTTGGAAATCTGAGCTGTACAATTTTGGGGGATATACAGTAGATACAGTGGGGACGGAAAGTATTCAGACCCCATTACATTTTTCACTCTTTGTTATATTGCAGCCATTTGCTAAAATCTTTTAAGTTAATTTTTTTTCCCTCATTAATGTACACACAGCACCCCATATTGACAGAAAAACACAGAATTGTTGACATTTTTGCAGATTTATTAAGAAAGAAAAACTGAAATGGACAGCACCTGAGTTAAATATATGAGTGTCACAGCAAAGGGTCTGAATACTTAGGACCATGACTCTAAGCACACAACTAAAATAACGAAGGAGTGGCTTCACAACAACTCCGTGACTGTTCTTGAATGGCCCAGCCAGAGCCTTGACTTGAATCCAATTAAGCATCTCTGGAGAGACCTAAAAATGGCTGTCCACCAATGTTTACCATCCAACCTGACAGAACTGGAGAGGATCTGCAAGGAGGAATGGCAGAGGATCCCCAAATCCAGGTGTGAAAAACTTGTTGCGTCTTTCCCAAAAAGACTCATGGCTGTATTAGATCAAAAGGGTGCTTCTACTAAATACTGAGCAAAGGGTCTGAATACTTAGGACCATGTGATATTTCAGTTTTTCTTTTTTAATAAATCTGCAAAAATGTCAACAATTCTGTGTTTTTCTGTCAATATGGGGTGCTGTGTGTACATTAATGAGGAAAAAAAATGAACTTAAATGATTTTAGCAAATGGCTGCAATATAACAAAGAGTGAAAAATTTAAGGGGGTCTGAATACTTTCCGTCCCCACTGTATGCTGAAAGTGAATCATTCCTTCTGAGTTCTCTTTAAGTATCTATGAAATTTACAAATCCATTAGAGGACATGAAAATACTTTATTCTGAAAGTCAGCTTGCTACCAGATTTTATCTCATTATGTGGCTGGAATTTATCTGGTATTGAAGTATGGTACTACATGGTAGGTGTTGAGATAATAACTTAAATACTTTTTATTACTCTTAGTAGCAATAGCACATTACAGAACGAGGTAGAAGAGATGACTTAAGGATAACCAAAATGTAGAAATATACAGAATTTTTAAGTAAAAAGAAACTGCAAACTCCCACTGGCTTTTATTCGGATTACATCTAAAAGCTTATGATTCCTAAATAAATCAATCCTCTAAAGATAAAACAACTTTATGCCAGGTTACCCCGAGTAGTACTCCGTAATTCTACCACCCCCTCATCTCTTGTCAGATAAAACACTTTTAATTGTACTTTGTGCAACATCTTACAAGCCACCTGCAACAAGCTATTATTCACAGGCAGAATTAAAAGGTACTTAAAAATTACAGCATTGAAACAATTTCCTTTTATTCTCATCAGAGGGACTTGTGATGCAATAAGTCAGCAAATCTGTTACTAAGGCAGAAGGAAATCTGTCTATCCTTGCTTGGAATACATATGACTCACTTCACTCATACCCACCTTGGCCTAATAGATGTTATACATGAAAGGTGTGATGTTCGAAGTCTCTTTCCAAGGGCAAGGGAATGGCATGCAAAGATTCACAAATGAACTGGACAATTTCTAAATGAGACAACAAGCAATCCTTAAGCTCAGGAGTAGGGCTGCACCGATACCACTTTAAGACTTTTTTTCAAGTACTCTCCGATACCGATTACCAATACTTTTTTTATGTCATGTGTCAATAGCACTAATAATATGCAGCACCGATGGGCACTACTAGGTGGCACAGAAAACGCATGGACTGTGTCAGTAGCTTTTTATGTTATTCCTTTTTACAATTTTTTTAGAAAAAATTTTCGGTATTTTTTTACAGTGCTGGTTTTTTTTTTGGGGGGGGGTGGCAGTGTTTTTTATTTTATATTTGTATTATGTTTGCAATTTTACTTTTAAATATTTATTACCACTCTTCCTTTTTTTTATCGACCCTGTACGGGGGGGGTTTGGGGAGATATCAGGGGTCTAAATAGACCCTTGACATCTCCCCTTTGAGACAGAGAAAGGGACTAAGGACACAGATTCCCCATTCCCTTTCTCTGCAGCCTCAGCTGCACTAAAGATGAATGGACAGGATACAGAGGCTGCTCTCCATTCATAAACTGAGACATCGTAAACATAGCTATGCTCAGCTATGAATGGACAGAGTCAGTGATCACTGACTCTGTGCATTCAAAAAAGGAAGGAGCCGGTAAATTACAGATTTACCGGCTCCTTCCTCCGCTCTCCATCCTGACAGACCTGGGGCAGGGGGGACCGGAGGAGGACACTGAGGGTGAGTGGAGGCGGACACAGAGGGTGAGCAGAAAAGAAGTGGAGATGGACACGGAGGGGGAGCAGAGGAGGCAGCTGGGGAATGGAGGAGGACATGGCGGGGGACATTAGGAGCATGGAGGAGGACACAAGAGACAGTCAGGGATGATTGGTGTGGTGGTGGGTGCCGTTACAAGCACCGATCTCCCTGTATAGATTTCAATAAAACAGCTTAAAGCTGCGGGGGGGGGGGGGGGGGGAGAAGCGGCTGTCAGCTGCTTTATTGAAATCTATACAAGGAGATCAGTGCTTGTAATGGCCCCCACCGCCACACCGATCATCCCCTGACTGCCCAGGTATCGGATTAGGCATCAGAGCATTTGCACGAGTACAAGTACTCATGCAAATGCTTGGTATTGGCACAGATACTAGTATCAGTATCGGTGCAACCCTACTGAGGAGTATTTACTGTCATTTGACTACTGACCTACAGTATGTACACTATAATGCAAAGGAAAACTCTGACCTGTCATATTCTTGCTTTTACTGGGTTATGGAAAAGATTAGGTGGTAAACGTCATTAGTAGTTTAAAAAAATAAAAATTCCAGTATATACACCATAGTTTGTAGGCGCTATAACTTTCATGCAAACCAATCACAATACATTTATTGTGATTTTTTAAATAACAGACATGTAGCAGATTACATTTTGGCCAAGATGAGGAATGTATGAGGAAATTAGATTTTTTCAAATTTTTTATTGGATATGTTTTATAGCAGAAAGTTAAAAAATGTTGTTTTTTTTTTTTCAAAATGTTTGGTCTTTTTTAATTTATATCGCAAAAAATAAAAAGCCCAGTGGTGATCAAATACCACCAAAAGAAAGCTTTATTTATGTGAAATTGATATAAATGTCATTTGGGTACAGTGTTGCACGACTGCGCAATCAGCAGGTAAAATAGCGCAGTGCTGAACAGCAAAAAATGGGCTGGTCATGAAAATTTTCCAGAGCTGAAGTGGTTAATAAACCCCACAGTGTCCACAAAACAAGTCTGCTTTTTACTATTTTTATTTTTTGTAATACTTTTACTTTTTGTCTATTTCAAATAACCACACAGGCTTTGTGTGACCACATACCCATATCTTCATCATTCTGAAATTTCTTGTTACCAAGGGTGACCCAATCTGGGGAAGGGCCACTGTATGCAGTTAGGCACATGGAGCTCAAGAAGAAAAAAATTTAGTAAATATATGGGCAAAACAAAACTAAAAAGTACAGATTTGTTATATAAAGATCTTTGGTTTCAACAAATTATTCAAATTTTTTTTAATAGCGAAAAAGTACAGCTTTCTGTTCTTTTCTAGGGACCTTTCACACAGGTGTTCAGTCTGGATCTGTCTATCTGTTGTTCAGACGGATCCAGGCTGAACCACAATGTATGTCTGTGAGGGCAGATGTAAATAAATGATCATCTGCTTACATCATCTGCCTACATTTGTGTCTGCGCAGGTTCGTTTTTCTTTTTCAACCGAAACAAGGCTGCGCCCTCTTCCATTTAGACAGATCTGAATGGATGTAAACGGATGACATCTGTTTACGTCCATTTCGTTTATGCCCATTTTTAGGCAAGAAAAATTTCTTGTTAAATCTTTTGTCACCTATGATTTATTCCTTCAACAACTAAAAAAAAAACAGATGCAAAAACTGATGTATTCTGATGTAGTCTGAGCTGAACTGAGCTGGAGTGAAAACTGATGTAAACTTAAAGTGTTAATAAATCCACAACAGTACAATCAGTGAGTATATGCAGTAAAGCATGCTTGTTATACTCACTGTGGAACCTAAGGGGTTAATCCCCCTTTCTTCCACAGTCCCCAAACCAACTCCTGATAGAACAGAGCCTTGGGGGCAAGCTGCACATGCTCAGTTTGGTATGTATTGCTAGGGAGTTTTTTTTTTCTTTGGAGAGTGCATGTGATCAGCACAGGACCAGAGGGTCAAGAGTCAAGCAGTCTCATAGGACAATCAGAGGAGAATGAAAACTCCTACACGCTTTAACCAGGCGCTGACAGAAGTCAAAAGACTGCTCTAACTGCTGATGAGAAAAGGTATTTAGCAGTTTATATTTACTAAACCAATTGCATTTCCATGTTCTGTGTACTGTGGGAGACCAGATATAATGAATACAGGGTCCTGGGTTTAGTAACACTTTAAGGCTTTGTGGCCTCATTCACATGGCAATTAAAAAAAAAACTGCAGCTGCATTGTTTTCAATGGAAACATTTACACAGGTGCTTCTTGAAAAATCTACTTAAAAGCACCTTTTTTATTAAATGGGTGCCTCTGCTGACCACACACTGGTTTAATTTTGGGGCCTTATACTTTCTACCAAGCATCCTAGGTGACATCATTGACCAAAAATGGTCATATTGTTTACAAACAAAAACCAGCTGGGGATCTGTCATTTAACAGTGGTAGTGTGGCTGGATGACATCGTGGGGCAGCGGGATTGTTGTGGCAGCAGGGCAACATTTTTCATTATGACAGTGGGTGGGGTCCCCCTTAAAATTTGTACCAGACACTTATGCATTCAAGGAAATCGTGTGGCCAGGAAAGGGAGGGCAATGAGTCACACATGCCTTTTAGAATTGGGTGGGTACTTTGGAAGGGGGATTGCAGGTGGTTGCATTGAATAACTAGATACCAAATTTGTCAAGCCTCAAAACTGTGCGTGCTCATTAAAAAAAACGATGGTACCCAAAACTGTCCATAGGCGATGTTTTAAAAGCTTTTACAGCTTATCATTTTAGAGTTGAAAATAAGGGCCCTAGAATTATTACATTCACTTCAGCATGTGCAGCAAAACTGAATATAAATAAAGCATGAACCATATGTGGGGCAGGAGGGAGGGGGAAGCTTGCATTTTTTTTTTATTACTTAATTTTAGCAAACTTTACTTTGTAAACATTAATTTTATTTTTAATTAAAACTTAACTTTATTGGTACCACAATTGAGCTGTGCAATGACAAGTTCTCTTTGAGAAGACATTAGTCTATTAGTCTATTAGATGACTAATGTTATCTTTGCACTCTATTAAAGTGATTGTAAAGACTTGTTTAAAAAAAACAAAAAACAAACATGTTATACTTACCTCCTCTGTGCAGTTGGTTTTGCACAGAGCAGTCTGGATCCTCCTCTTCTCGGATCCCTCTTTGCTGCTTCTGGCTCCTCCCTCCTATCGATTGCCCCCACAGTCAGCAGCTTCCTATGGGGTACTGGAGCCGAGTCTCAGCTCCGTGTGTTCATTCAGACATGGAGCCCCGACCTGGTCCCACCCCTCTCTCCCCTAAATGGCTGACTAATTGATTGACAGCTGCTGGAGCCAATGGTGCCGCTGCTGTGTGTCAGCCAATCAGGAGGAGGGTCTCGGATGGCTTAGACATTCGTGGACGTCGCTGGCGAGAGATGGGGTTCAGGTAAGTAATTAGGGGTTGCTGGGGGGCTGCTAAATACAAAAGTTTTTTTATCTTAATGCATAGACTGCAGTAAGATAAAAAACCTTCTGCCTTTACAACTCCTTTAAAGCTGGTCAAGCACATTATTGTATATGTAGAAGTGACTGGGTGGCTGTAAATCATTTCTACTAGAAAGATGGCAGCTTGGTGTAAAAATCTAAACAAATTCTTTGCTGCTATAGCAGCTGTGAGCCCATTTACATGACAGCACTTAAAATAAATAAATAATTAAAGCTTGCAAATTAGCATTGAAAAAGGCCAGAAAAAAATAAATTCAGCTCCCATAGGCTTCATCAGGTTCAGCAGGGACTACTGATTGGGTTCGCCGAACCTCCTGTGGACCAAACTTTGCCCGGTTTGCCTGTTCCTACTTGTGAGTGATTGAAGAAATAAAATCTTTAATGCTTAGTAAAAAAAATGCAATAGATAATCTAAAACACGTCTAAAAAATGTTAACAGGCAAGAATTTACCACATAAACACTGCACATAAAACACGTGCCTTTTAAAGAACTCATTAGTGTGAACATGATGACATTTACAACACAAACTGACACCCACAAAACCAACATTTCTCAATGTGAGGTTAATCTAAAAACTGAACATGATGGATCAAGATATTACACTGGTCATGTAATAGACAAAATTACTGCTGTTTTGAGAATTGCTTAGCATCTGGATCTGATATTTACAGATGACATGCTGTTCTTCTTAATAAGAATGAAACATTGTCTCAGTCAGGTGAGCAAAAGGAACAATTTAGTTGGAAATTTTGCTGTACAGCTCCTGGCATCTGTGCCTGATCTAGAGATTGAGATTGTGATTCAGCATCAGACGGTCCGTAAATAAAAAGTATACAGCAAAGCATTTCAGGACCCAGCTAAAAAAAATTGAAATATGAGTAGAATAAGAAAGACAAAAAAGAGAGGGTAAAGGATGGAATAAAGAGTACCTGAACAACTCATACTTTGGTCCCTAGAACTACAGAACCATTGTAAATGGAATCTGAAAAAATTAAAACCAAGTTTCAGGTATAATCTAATGTCATGTCTTATGGCCAGCCGTGTATAGCCGGCCATACATATTTTGAATCTCGGTCGGTTCAGCAGGAACCGGACAAGATTCGAACCGCTAATGGGCAGGCTGAATGTAGCAAGTTGATCGATCGACCAACTCGGGTACAACCAGCCTGCTGGATTCTCTTGCGATTATAGTGATCTTGCTATAATAGCCGCTAGTGATAATCACTGTCTTCTCCCAGCGGGTCGGCTTCCCCCCACCAACAAAAGACAATGGCCTGGCAGGAGGGATTTCCACATCAACACTGTCTGGGGGAATCAAGTGGTTGCAGGAAAGAAATTTGCTACGTGTATGGCAAGACTTACTGTCAGGACAGAAATTATTGAGAAATCAAAAACACAATTTTAGAAAAGCAGGAAATGGTTACAACACCAGAGTGTGTTTCCTGTCCTGATAACAACTGCTACCCCCTATTTCTTGTATGGGAGTTACTGCGACAGGAAGTAAAGATAAATTTCCCCTTCATGGGCTTACAGACAGGAATAAAGATCTTGCAAAAAATGTAACACTTCCTGACTCTAACCAAAGCAAAATAACAACAAAATAAAACAAAAAAATGGGTGGGGACACAGCTTTTTTTTTCCAATGTGAATTTATCATGGTAGAAGGATTTACAGCTCTTTTTCTCTTTAGCTCTGCTTCACCAACCAGTGAAAAAGAAAGTAATTTTAACATTAACTCCACACTTCCACCCTGGGATGCGATTGCCAAATTATCTTTCTTGAGGGCACTGATCAAAGGTAGATAAACAAAAGCACACTGCTCAGCGCTGAGAAGTTAAACACATGCAATTCATCATTCGTGTAAAAGATATGCCACACAAAATAAATAAGGTGCAGACAGCACAATCAACACGAAAACAATAAAAAGAAAAACAACTTTATACAACTACAGCAAACATCACTGAAAACTGCTTCTGTGTTTTCTACAAAGAGCGCTGGGACATGCAGAGGGTAACTCGGACATTTTGCAAGTCTGTCAATGGTGGCATTAGTGTCACCACGGACAAGCAAATGCATGGGGGGTAGTAGCCATTTTCAGTATTTAGTCCAGGTAGAGTTTGGAGTTATATACAAAACTATGTTTTAAGAGTAAGAAAAATGCCCTCAAAGTTTTTTCACCCCTTTGCCTAACCCCGCTACCCTTCAATTTGCCATACTTACCTAGATCTTGCTCCAAGGCCCACTGCATAGTTTACATCCCTGTGCAGTTAGGCTACATATGCTTTACTGGGGCTGGTGGATAGACAGAAAGCAATCCGTCTACTAACCCCCTAAAAGCCTGGGAGACCAAACTGCACAGATGTGCATATCTGCTCAAGAAGCCAAAGGAGGGATGTAAATAATGCTCTGGGTCTTGGAGTGAGGTCTAGGTAAATATATAGCTATTTGGGGGTGGGGGTGTTCTAGACCTACTTAATGGAGTGGGGTAAAAAGGTATGGAAACTTTGTGGGAGAGTATTCTCACCGATACACACCACCAAACAATAGAAAGGAAAGATGATTTTAGGATTTGTGAACTATAAAGCATCCTATGACTCCTTTTAACATTCCCTGAACCCCTTCATCCTACAGTTCTCTTACCGAATTTAGCCATATATGTCCACAGGTAGCCAGAATGTGAAACAGTATCACAATTTGTAAATGTCAATCTGTACTATATACTGTACAATACAGTAAATGTTTTTTTTTTCGTTCTTTTTCCTTCCTGAAGAAATGCTAAAAATAAATAAAAGCCCATCTTAATAGAAATCCCACTTTTACAATTGCAAACGCTCAACAACCTAGTTTCTTTCAATATATTATATCTTGTCTTAATTCTTCAGCAATACACCCAAATACAACCTTAACATAACTCACAAACTTTCCTTTTCCTTCTCAATTCCCACTTCTGGATTACGTGTTCAGGACACCTCCCGTAGTACTCAGTTTCTCTAGTACTCTGTCCCAATTGTCACCAGACACTCACCAAATCTTTGCTCACACCCACAAAAACATCAGTTTAGAAAGTCATACAACACAGAACATTTCTATTCTAACACGTGCTCTATTTGGATCTCTTATAGTGATTCCACCTCCAATACAAGCACAATTGTCAAATCTCCAACTTATTGTATACTTGCTGTTATTCCTATTTGTTAATGCAGAATTTCAGGCTAAAAAAAAACTGGTTGTGCTATGTTAAGCAGTACCAAACTTACAAGTAATTTTCTGAAATCATAGCCCATTAGCTGAAAGTAGATGGAGCCCTAACTTTTTGCACCTCGGTACCGAAGATCTCTTCAAATCTCTTTCAGTCGCTTCCTGTCTATTTGCATACAATAATGACAAATTAATGTGTAGAGGTTAAAATATTTCCAGCCAACAAGACAAAACTTAAGAGAGAAGTACCTGTCTTCACAACACAAGAACTTTGCAAAGAATGTACCAATGGGTGACCCCTCTGCTTAAAGCACATGCCCTGAGACACCACATATAGGATATTATTTAGGTAATGTTATTTTTATTACAAAAACTTCTTCTCTACATAAAAATAAGGCGCTGTTGACAACTATAAACTGTATATCATGAGCCAAATTCAATGAGTTACAGCAAAGCTTTAATTTTTGCTGAGAGTACAGGCAAATTTGATGATATGGTCTTCAGCACACATTTTACTGGACCACCACACAACTGGATTTACAGCCTTTTAAACCGCAGTTGTTAAATAGTTATATATAGCAGAGTGGCAGAAAGTGTCTGATCCCTGTGATGATCATTTAATTAGTATATAAATTATTGCCCTTCAGGGTATATTTTTAAGAGTAGAATGTGTTATGCTACGTTATCATGATGAAGCATGAACAAACAACATTATCTGTGAAGCCCCCAGGGTCCATATGGAGCACACACATATCCTACATGTGGCTTATGTCAAAGAACTTTATGGCCGCAATAATAAGTTGCCTTGGTTGCAACTACATAGCTTTAAATAAGTAAGAGCACTGGAATCTCTAAAACTGCTCAGCCATGCCAAGTGTGTGCCGATTATTATTTTAGGAAATGTATCTTCTTCTGATCTCTCTCCACTCTCCTGAACACCTAGTTTCCCCTTTGTTCTTGTCTCTTATTGGAGATCGCTGTGATCTGTTGTCAAGCGACAGGTTTATAGGTTAGCTGACACCTTTGCTCCCAGGAATTTTAATTAACTTCTCTCATCATCAATATGGTAAAGAGCAGTTTCCATTATCGGAGGTCAGTAGTGTGTTGCAGTGCCGGCTATGCCAGCCATCAAATTGAAGAATTAATGACGTGGATAATTGTCTCTAATGCAAGAAGAATTTGCATGGAGTACAGACTGGAGTGATAATTGGGGTGGAAGGAGAACCTCATGGTCTTGCTGCTCTCCCATAAAATGGGTGACTGATTCAAACCTGGCCAATGGAGATGACTATCCCTTCACCAATATGTTTACAAATGAATCCATCATTTGAGCTTACAAAGAAAACACTCCAGGTAAATATTGTGACATCAAGAGAGGGCAAGTCTGTGTCCTGCTGAAAACTGTCTTGCTGAAAACAGAGAAAAGTGACAAGGCCCAACAAGAGATCAAGAGGTCATCACTTAAACTACATCACATGCTGCTGTGCAATAGTTACATCCAATTGCAACCTGTTGAACACCAAATAAAACAGATAAGATATCATTAGTGTAGCTTTATTCTGAAACCCTTTAGAATCTAAAATTCCTAAAAACACAATTATTGAAATATTTTGTTAGGAATCTAGGATGATTGTATATCCATCAACAATGGCTTCAAAAAGAATGCCAATAGTTTTGCGCAAAATATGCTGCAAACAATGAAAGAAGGAAAGGCCATAACTGTACTTGGATTTTTTTTTACCAATGATAATGTTTTTAGAGTATCTGAAGAGATCCAAACAGAAGCAGGAACATCAGCACTAGGCAACAACAGCCACCTCCATGTGTCTGCAGGTCAGTTTATTATTCCTATTGAGCACCCTGGGAACTTTCATTCCCTGAGCACCTTGTAAGCAAATTTTAAAGAGTAGCACCAATTTTGTTATGAAAAAACCTTTCTCTATTGGTGATCTATGTACATTGCAAGGACTGTAACAAACTTTGTATCAGATTCTGAGGAAATAGCTGTTTGTTTGTCTGTGTCCCTGTGTGAAGTGAATGTGAATGAGAGTGACTTTTTCACTATTGATCAGCTGCTGCTCTTGCAGGGTTCTATAGAGGGAAGTGGCAAATCAGTGAGTCAATCACACAAGCAGGAAATTACATTTTTGGGGATCTTTCTGTACACCACCTGTGTACTGAACACCTCCAGGTTGCCATATTACATTGAATTTTACAGAAAATTACAGTGCTGCAGATTGAAAAGGAAAGGCAATTTTGATAATGTTATATTACAATATGGCTTGTGTTGTGATTATATATGCTATATTATTTTATATTATTTGCAATTTGTTTTTCCACGAAAGTGGAGCTACACTTTAAACAGTTCTCCTGCTCCACAGTCAACTCACATTCTCCTTCACCTCAGTGCCAGTGCTTTACTTTAATGGTGGCATCATTGACCAACAGCTACCAAGCCATGCAATAGGAAAAATGAACAGGCAAGCAAACTGAAACCTTTGGGACCAATTGAGAGTTGCTGTAAATAATTCTGTAATTGCTAGCTTAAAACACTGCATTTATTGCCAAATTTGTGAGCCCATTTAAACAGCGTTGTACTTTTTTGAATTTCCAAAGAAAAGCTTTTTGGTTTCATTTGGAAAACCATTCTAAGCCAAGCATTGCAAAATCAATTTGGTCTGGGGGTCAAAAACAACTGACTAGCCCTTTTATGGCAGGAATAAGATTTCTATGGGCTAACGAAAAGTACTGCGTGCCATGGTGCTGCACTGACTAGTGGGCGTGAAGTGTTCCCACAGGATATGGTTTATCTTTTTACATCTAGCAGAATCAGCTTCCTTTGCAATTCCCAACATTCATTTACATGAACATCTTAGAAAAAAGTATTGGAAGACTTTAAGCTACCAGATGCCGAGTTGGCAGCTATCAATAAAATGCCCACCATGTATCGGTGATTGCAGGTCCCATTCTGATCAATGTCTGAATGGTGAAGTATCTCTAATCAGGGACAATAGCCCAACATATTTTATTAGTACTGACTCAATGGGGAAATACCCTTCTTCCCCAGTCCTACACTGGGTCTGTACCTTTTATTGTTTTGACAAGAACTAACATCGGTGGTAAGCAAATCATCTATATGGTCATATATAATAGGTAGGTCTTTTTAATTACAATTTTGTTTTTGCAAAGACAGGACACGACAAAACATCTACAACATGTAAATATCTATTCCCTTTTACCTATAGACTCCTTCTCCACAAGCAAAAATAACTTTTCTTTTTACAGCAGGGTACTCTTAAGCATATATTCTACATACTGTATATTCCCAATTCTCTGATTGAAGTTTACTACCGTAAACCGCTGACGTCAATAGAAAAATATAAAAAAAGAAAATAGTGTTTAGATGAAGGAAAGATCTGTGTAACACTGGTGCAACAAAAATTGTGCTTTATCATATAATTGTACTTTAACATAAAACAATAAAACAGTTCTTTTTCCTTCCTCCCAGACAATGCCCTATGTGCTCATCATTTGTACCGTTGCTCTGTTAGACTGGACTTTAAGCAAAAAGTGCACCCCAATGATCAAAGGGAATTGTGTACTGAAGTTAACCTCAGCCATTGCGTGATTCCTCCCTCTGTCCCAATAGTGATTTCAAAGGAGATACACATGCAGAAAATATATTGCTTAATTTCTCCTGTGCTGGTGTTTAGGGAATACAGTTTTTTTTTTCAAATACGTTTTGGAAAAAGCAGTGCAGAAAATTGTTTTTCCATAAATTCCTTAGTCTGGTGGAGAAATAAATCCTAAATAAGGTAAAATAACACAAAAAATATACTCTGAGCTAGACAAGGATGATGTGAAAAAAAGCTAAAAGCAAAAATGATAGGAATAAGAAAGTGAAGGCAGTACCAGGACAAGATCCAAGGCCAAAGTGTGCATCCCCCAAAATGAGTGCTATAATTCAGCATCATAAAAACTTAGCACATATTTAGAATGGTAAAAAAGTTAGGGGAAGGGGTGAAGAAGGTAATAAAATATAACAATGGTGGTTATCATGCTCAATATGAGTACTTCTTTGCTAAAGCCCATATGTTACAAGGAAAATTCCTCCGCCAGTGTGACCGCTGGTTGCAGCACCCCAGTTGTTCATTACAACTATGAACAAAAATTAACTCCTCCCTTCCTCAAGAAATCTACTACCAACCCATGAGATTTCATACCTCTCCCAATGTAATGTAATGTAATGTAATACTATACATTAGTATATGATTCAATTCCTATTCAATGTGTCATTATTTCGGACTATGTAGGCACTGTATACTTAATATAATTAATAACCTTAATGTTCTAATTCAAATTATTTTTACCAGCTCTCCCCTTTCCCTCTCAGCCCTCTCCTTGCATCCTAGCTTTACCTTACTTTTCACTGCATCTATTGACAACCACTGTCTTTTGTATATCGTTGAATTGTTGTTTGCTTTAATTTGTCAACAAAACTTTTTCAATAAAGATATATTGAAACTAAAATATAACAATGGTTAACAAAAATGTTGCCTACAAATTTTACAGTTACTAAACTAATTAGGATGAACTACAAATTCTATTCTGCTATCTTGTTTCTTTTATAAAGACACTAGAATCATGTTTCTGGTACAAAGCATTTTTTTAAATGTGGCGCTACAAACATGAACAAACACAATTTCAAACAGAAAAGTGATTAACAAAAAAAAAAAAAAAAATACTAAGGGAAGAAGGGAATATAGGAGTCAATAAAAACAAATTGGGGTTTGATAAGAGTTAATATGTGCTAAAATGTGGTTTGAAAAAAAAACTCATATAGGACTATCTGCATGGAATTGTGTACTTGCTCTTGAACCAATGCTCCAATTTACATTCACTTGCTTATTTTTATTTATTTATTTTATTTCAGGTTCTTATATAGCGCCATCAATTTACACAGTGATTTACATATACATTATACATTCACATCAGTCCCAACACCCTCAAGGAGCTTACAATCTAAGGTCCCTAACGCACATTCATACATACTAGGGACAATTTAGACAGGATCCAATTAACCTACCAGCATGTCTTTGGAGTGTGGTGGGAAACCGGAGTACCCGGAGGAAACCCACACAGACACAGGGAGAACATGCAAACTCCAAGCAGGTAGTGTCGTGTTTGGGATTCGAACCAGCGACCCTTCTTACTGCTAGGCAAGAGTGCTACCCACTACACCACTGTGCTGCTGATGACCTTATTGACCCGGAATCCTCTATGTAAGGCCACCCCTTACTACAATCAGAGTATATATTCTTATATTTATATTTATACACCACTGTGTAGTGCTAGGGCCTACTATTTGGATTTACATTGAATTCATTGTGTAAGTAAGTTCTGCACTAAATGGTTATTGGTAAAAAGGAGATTGTAAAATCAGAATGTAACACATGGTACTAGCTTTAAACAATTCAGTTGCCACCTACTGTACATAAATTTCAGGGATCATTCCATAGTTATTTAATACCTACAGACTATGGTATACACGCCCTGGTAGTATTTTCTTTGCTCCAGGCTTCAAACAGAAAAATAAACTAATTTTAAACAAAGAAATACTGTTCTTACCTTAACAGAGGGTTTATGGCAATAGACCACACTCTGTCATCCGTCTGAATAGTATGAAGGCATTGTGCATCTGTACCAGATGAGAGGGTCCAAACCTAAACAATTACCATTAAAACAAAAATGACAACAATGCACAATGATTAAGGGTTCATCTTCTTATCTAGCATCAATATTTTAATTAGAAAAATATTTTTGAATGTTCAATATAGAGAGCATTATATTATTTTTTTTACAGTTTTGAAAGGAAGAACTAAAACCCCTTTACTATAGGCAAATAGACTGTGCACTTTGAAAGTGCAGTTGCACTTATTTTCCCCAGAGCTTAGTGAATGTGGTGAAACTTTTCTTTGTGAAGAATACCCAATCAGGTGCAAGGAAAATAAAAAAAACAACATGTTTGCTTGCACATTCTTGGATTATAGAAATCAGCAGAGCTTCACCACATTCACTAAGTTTGGGGAAAAATGTGTGCAATTGCACTTGCAAAGCACACAATCTATTTGCCTTTAGTAATTAAACCCCCATATGTCTACAAATTTAGATGAATTTCCCCCTTTAGACAGTCATTGGAAGATTTTCTCTCTTTTTTTTTGCTGGAGACAACTGTGATATTTAGGATTTCACATTATTTTCTATGTAGGTGACAACAGCCCACAGCACAAGTATAAAAGGTATGAATCTCCACTGTGGGCCACATGCAACAATAACATTTTGACATTTTTTTTACTTTTTCACCCACTGTACACAAAGCTAAAAAAAGTTGGGGCTATACATACAAATTCATTCACTATATGTAGAGATATATTGATAATGGTCTTGTATATCTAAACCCCAAAACAAAAATGAAACACAGTGCAGCTTATCACGCTTTAGATGTGGAGGCTGTATTTGTTTTCTTTTTACAGGATTTTTTAGTTTTTCTTTTTACCTGGTGATCCTGCGCTAAACACACTTCAAGAGTTACCCAATGCTGCTCACCAGATTTGGGCTACAAACTCTTTCCTTAGGCGTTCTTTAGTTCACTGAAGATAGCTGGGATGTCTGTTGACGTCTGCAATATCAGTTTAAAGCAATGGAAGTTACAAGACCAACAGGCAATTTTTTTGTACTTGCAGTAAAAGTACTTAGCTTGTTAAAAGAGCCTAATGCAGCAACCAGATCAAAGGACTGGTAAGCTGCAGTATACTAACTTTTGTTCTTGGGTTACAATATCTTTTAGGATGGTTATTTGCGTACAAAAAACCCGGATCTTCAAAAATCCTTGTACAAACGCGTTTGTTAATTAGAAAACCGGGACTGTGTGTTACTTATGTCAACAGGAATTTAGTATTGCACCAAGAATAACCAAATGAAGGTGCTGAGCTTAACTAGCCTAAGCTTCCATATCTCCCACAGGTTAAAAATATTGCTGGGAGCAGCCTATCGCCTGACTATCACTAAGGAATGTACATTAGCAGCTTCTCTAGGCTTAACTGTAATCAACACTCTGCAGGGTCCTCAAAACTGGCCACACGTTACACATTCAGCACTCCCATTAACTTGTGACTCCTCTCTTGTGGCAGAGGAAACACTTCAAGTATAAATGAATAATAAATACAGAGTGGCACAAATGTTAGGTCTGGTTAGAATTATTTACCAGTACTAAATTTTACCAGAGCAGGCTTTTATAATGCATGGAGAAATCAGGTCATGTGAAGGGGCCCATTAAATACTATAATGTATGTTATAAGAGAGCTCACACAGGGAAAATAGAAGGTATACTACAACAACATATTCGATCAATGCTCTTCATACACGGCTAGATTTCTCTTCTGCAGCATGCAAGCTGAAAATCAGAAAATCAGATGATTTCCCGATCTATACCAAGCAGCGTGGACGGAGGAATCTCCACCATTGAATTCAGCCAGCCATGGATACCTGCACAGTGACTGCAGTCAATTTTAAAATTTACTTTAGTCCAGGCAGGTGATACCAATAGGGTCACACATTTATGCCGACAACGTAATCTTCCCACACTACATACCATTATTATAGTTTTAGAAAATTTTGGTGCCACCATGTCCTTAAAGGGTATCTATGGTCAAAATGTAAAATTATATATTCATTTCTCCTTTGTATTTCATTTATTTCTAGCCTACACCTATTAATATGAATGACCTTGAAATCTGTAAACTTACTTTGTCAAGATCCCCACGCATTGACTTCCTTGAATTCTGTGACACATATTCACTATGTCCTGTTAGTAGGCACTTCTGTGTTACACGTTTCACAGATCCTGTGTTCTGTCAAAATAGCCAATTCATCAAGATCTCCAATTACGTCACTTCCAGTGACAGTAAACCAGGAGTCTCAAACTCAAATTGCCTGAGAGACACATGACAAGTTTTCATATCCCATGGGGGCCGCATGCAAACTTTCAAAACTTCAAAAACAATAAACTATACCAGCAATATTATACTATACTATACTATAACCAGCACTGGTGTCAGCAGACGCATTATTAACCCCCAGCACTTGTGTCAGTAAACACTTTATTAATCCCCAGCACTGGTGTCAGCAAACGCGTTATTAACCCAGCATTGGTGTCAGCAAACGCATTAGTAACCCCCAGCATTACCCCCCATGCTGCACAAATACCCCCCACACTCCACAAATAGCCCCACACTGCACAAATCGACCCACACTGCACAAATAGCCCTACACTCCATTAAATACCCCCCACACTCCATAATTACCCCCACACTGCATAAAATACCCCCCACAATGCACAAATTTCTACCCCAGTCACCCCACTAAGGACTTTGCCTCAGTGTGATGGCTCACTCACCTCTCCTGGCAGTCAGGATCATCTGCCTCCCGAGTCCTCTCCTCCTTGCTTCCACACAGGTCTAGTGACAGGGGACCCACTGATTGGCTTAGGCAGGTGGCACTGGCTGTCACTGGCAGGTGGCACTGGCTGTCACATGGTACTGATTGGCAGGTGGCACTGATTGGCACTGACAGATGGCACTGGCAGGTGGCACTGATTGGCAATGGCACTGGTAGGTGGCACTGATTGGCAGTGGCACTGGTTGGCACTGGAAGGTGGCACTGGCAGACATTGGCAAGTGGCACTGGTTTGGAACTGGCAGGTGGCACTGGTTTGGAACTGGCAGGTGGCACTATTGGCACTGGCAGGTGGCACTGATTGGCATGGCACTGGTTGGAGGTGGCAGGTGGCACTGGCAGGCACTGGTTAGCACTGGCAGGTGGTACTGATTGGCAGTGGCACTGGTTGGCGGTGGCACTGGCAGGCACTGGTTGGCAATGGCAGGTGGCACTGATTGGCAGTGGCACTGGTTGGTGGTGGCACTGGCAGGCACTGGTTGGCGGTAGGGCTGCAACTAACGATTATTTTCATAATCAATTAGTTGGCCGATTATTGTTTTGATTAATCGATTATTTGGTTAATAACCTTAAAAAAAGTGTGGTGTATAATTTAGTTTAACCACTTGAGCCCCGGACCATTATGCTGCCTAAGGACCAGAGGTCTTTTTCCAATTTGGCACTGCGTCGCTTTAACTGCTAATTGCGCGGTCATGCAATGCTGTACCCAAACGAAATTTGCGTCCTTTTCTTCCCACAAATAGAGCTTTCTTTTGATGGTATTTGATCACCTCTGCGGTTTTTATTTTTTGCGCTATAAACGGAAAAAGACCGAAAATTTTGAAAAAAAATGATATTTTCTACTTTTTGTTATAAAAAAAATCCAATAAACTAAATTTTAGTCATACATTTAGGCCAAAATGTATTCGGCCACATGTCTTTGGTAAAAAAAATGTCAATAAGCGTATATTTATTGGTTTGCGCAAAAGTTATAGCGTCTACAAACTAGGGTACATTTTCTGGAATTTACACAGCTTTTAGTTTATGACTGCCTATCTCATTTCTTGAGGTGCTAAAATGGCAGGGCAGTACAAAACCCCCCCAAATGACCCCATTTTGGAAAGTAGACACCCCAAGGAAATTGCTGAGAGGCATGTTGAACCCATTGAATATTTATTTTTTTTGTCCCAAGTGATTGAAAAATGACAAAAAAAAAAAAAAAAAAAAAATATTTACAAAAAGTCGTCACTAAATGATATATTGCTCACACAGGCCATGGGCCTATGTGGAATTGCACCCCAAAATACATTTAGCTGCTTCTCCTGAGTATGGGGATACCACATGTGTGGGACTTTTTGGGAGCCTAGCCGCGTACGGGGCCCCGAAAACCAATCACCGCCTTCAGGATTTCTAAGGGTGTAAATTTTTGCTTTCACTCTTCACTGCCTATCACAGTTTCGGAGGCCATGGAATGCCCAGGTGGCACAAAACCCCCCAAAATGACCCCATTTTGGAAAGTAGACACCCCAAGCTATTTGCTGAGAGGCATATTGAGTCCATGGAATATTTTATATTTTGACACAAGTTGCGGGAAAGTGACACTTTTTTTTTTTTTTTTTTTTTTTTTTCATAAAGTTGTCACTAAATGATATATTGCTCACACAGGCCATGGGCATATGTGGAATTGCACCCCAAAATACATTTAGCTGCTTCTCCTGAGTATGGGGATACCACATGTGTGGGACTTTTTGGGAGCCTAGCCGCGTACTGGACCCCGAAAACCAATCACTGCCTTCAGGATTTCTAAGGGTGAAAATTTTTGATTTCACTCTTTACTGCCTATCACAGTTTCGGAGGCCATGGAATGCCCAGGTGGCACAAAACCCCCCCAAATGACCCCATTTTGGAAAGTAGACACCCCAAGCTATTTGCTGAAAGGCATGGTGAGTATTTTGCAGCTCTCATTTGTTTTTGAAAATGAAGAAAGACAAGAAAAAACATTTTTTTTTTTTCTTTTTTCAATTTTCAAAACTTTGTGACAAAAAGTGAGGTCTGCAAAATACTCACTATACCTCTCAGCAAATAGCTTGGGGTGTCTACTTTCCAAAATGGGGTCATTTGTGGGGGTTTTGTGCCACCTGGGCATTCCATGGCCTCCGAAACTGTGATAGGCAGTGAAGAGTGAAATCAAAAATTCACGCCCTTAGAAAGCCTGAAGGCGGTGCTTGGTTTTCGGGGTCCCGTACGCGGCTAGGCTCCCAAAAAGTCTCACACATGTGGTATCCCCGTACTCAGGAGAAGCAGCAGAATGTATTTTGGGGTGTAATTTCACATATTTCCATGGCATGTTTGAGCAATATATCATTTAGTGACAACTTTGTGCAAAAAAAAAAAAAAAAAAAAAAAAATTTGTCTCTTTCCCGCAACTTGTGTCGCAATATAAAATATTCCATGGACTCGACATGCCTCTCAGCAAATAGCTTGGGGTGTCTACTTTCCAAAATGGGGTCATTTGGGGGGGTTTTGAACTGTCCTGGCATTTTATGCACAACATTTAGAAGCTTATGTCACACATCACCCACTCTTCTAACCACTTGAAGACAAAGCCCTTTCTGACACTTATTGTTTACATGAAAAAGTTTTTTTTTTTTGCAAAAAAATTACTTTGAACCCCCAAACATTATATATTTTTTTAAAGCAAATGCCCTACAGATTAAAATGGTGGGTGTTTCATTTTTTTTTTTCACACAGTAATTGCGCAGCGATTTTTCAAACGCATTTTTTGGGGAAAAAACACACTTTTTTTAATTTTAATGCACTAAAACACGCTATATTGCCCAAATGTTTGATGAAATAAAAAAGATGATCTTAGGCCGAGTACATGGATACCAAACATGACATGCTTTAAAATTGCGCACAAACGTGCAGTGGCAACAAAATAAATACATGTTTAAAAGCCTTCAAAAGCCTTTACAGGTTACCACTTTAGATTTACAGAGGAGGTCTACTGGAAAAATTACTGCACTCGATCTGGCCTTCGCGGTGATACCTCACATGCATGGTGCAATTGCTGTTTATGTTTGACGACAGACCGCCGCTTGCGTTCGCCTTAGCGCGAGAGCAGGGGGCGACAGGGGTGTTTTTTTTTTTTGTTTTTTTTTTCTTTATTATTTTTTTGCTTTTTTAATCTTACTTTTAAACTGTTCCTTTCATATTTTTTTTTTTAATCATTTTTATTGTTATCTCGGGGAATGTAAATATCCCCTATGATAGCAATAGGTAGTGACAGGTACTCTTTTTTGAAAAAATTGTGGTCTATTAGACCCTAGATCTCTCCTCTGCCCTCAAAGCATCTGACCACACCAAGATCGGTGTGATAAAATGCTTCCCCAATTTCCCAATGGCGCTATTTACATCTGGCGAAATCTAAGTCATGAAATACTCGTAGCTTCCGGTTTCTTAGGCCATAGAGATGTTTGGAGCCACTCTGGTCTCTGATCAGCTCTATGGTCAGCTGGCTGAATCACCGGCTGCATTCTCAGGTTCCCTGTTGAGACAGGAGAGCCAGAGAAAAACACGGAAGACGGTGGGGGGGGGGGGGGGGCATTCCCTCCCACGGCTTGTAAAAGCAGTCTAGAGGCTAATTAGCCGCTAGGATTGCTTTTACATGAAAGCCGACCGCTGGCTGAAAAGAATGATACCAAGATGATACCTAAACCTGCAGGCATCATTCTGGTATAACCACTCAAAGTCGTGAATGGCGTACCTGAAGACAAAAAAATGGTTAACAATGGTTAACAATAAAGCACAGTAAACAGTAAAGTATAAATAATTACATACCTGAAAAACAAACATGATAAAACATAATAACAATAACAATAACAATAAAACATTGCAGAATAGAATACAGTAAAAAAGAGCAGAACAATAGAGAGAGAGAATAGAGAGAGAGAGAACAATAAAACAACAACTATTTTTTTTTATTTCATATTTTTTTTTTTTTTTACACTTTTTTTGTAACTAACTTTTATAACGGTAACCGGTTCCAGGTTCGGGTCTCTCAAAATGCGATGGCATCTTGGGAGACCCTGTGAAAGTGTGCCTAGTCTGTGCAATGCTGTACCCTACGCTAATACTCAACTAGTGCATGGTAGCGTTCAAAACATTCACCAATGCAAAGACCAGGATTGTCAGGACAGGAGGGACAATAATAGCGGGTGTCACGCCTATATCCGCGCTTGCTGCAGACACGACATCTTTTTTGGGGGGTTCGTTGGGTAGGGGTACTCGGGAGGACATAAAAATGCCTCTCATGCAGCCGACTGCATTTGGTTGGGGATGTGAATGGGGGAAGTACGGGCGCTGCAGAAGCGGTGGGTTCCCAATTAGGATTGGCGAATGCAGCAGGAAGGGCATTATGGGCACGATGGGCCTGTGTTTGTCTTTTTGGTGGCAGCGGGACACTACTTGTGCTTGCCACCTCACCAGCTTGAACTGCACTTATGGGACTCGCCACGTCACCACGTGTTACTGCAGTGCTGGTTTGACTACGACCGGGGTGTACTAGGCCGCTGGCACTTGCCAGTTCACCAAAACGCTACCAAAAAAACTGTTAGCGATCGCAGGGATCAGGCCTGACTCTGCGAACGCTGCAGTTATGCGTTTAGTGTTTTGTAAGTGTCAGTGATCGATCGATACTGCACTTGGGTGGGCTGGGCCGGGCCGGGCGGAGGGGCAAAACGCAGGTGCTAGCAGGTATCTGGGCTGATCCCGCTAACACTGCGTTTTTGGGAACCCTAAACTGCTGGTGACGCTAGTATAGATCTGATCGGATCAGATATTGATCCGTTCAGATACTATACCACTAAGGGAGGCGTATGCTGCGTGCGTGGGTGTTAGTGGTACTGGCGCTAACCTGACGCTGCCTGGGGCTGGTGCTTGCCAGTTCACCAAAACGCTACAAAAAAAACTGTTAGCGATCGCAGGGATCAGGCCTGACTCTGCGAACGCTGCAGTTATGCGTTTAGTGTTTTGTAAGTGTCAGTGATCGATCGATACTGCACTTGGGTGGGCTGGGCTGGGCCGGGCGGAGGGGCAAAACGCAGGTGCTAGCAGGTATCTGGGCTGATTCCGCTAACACTGCGTTTTTGGGAACCCTAAACTGCTGGGGACGCTAGTATAGATCTGATCGGATCAGATATTGATCCGTTCAGATACTATACCACTAAGGGAGGTGTACGGTGCGTGCGTGGGTGTTAGCGGTACTGGCGCTAACCTGACGCCTGGGGCTGGTGCTTGCCAGTTCACCAAAATGCTACCAAAAAAACTGTTAGCGATCGCAGGGATCAGGCCTGACTCTGCGAACGCTGCAGTTATGCGTTTAGTGTTTTGTAAGTGACAGTGATCGATCGATACTGCACTTGGGTGGGCTGGGCGGAGGCACAAAACGCAGGTGCTAGCAGGTATCTGGGCTGATCCCGCTAACACTGCGTTTTTGGGAACCCTAAACTGCTGGGGACGCTAGTATAGATCTGATCGGATCAGATATTGATCCGATCAGATACTATACCACTAAGGGAGGCGTATGCTGCATGCGTGGGTGTTAGCGGTACTGGCGCTAATCTGACGCTGCCTGGGGCGACGCATATCACCGCCGGGCGATCAGGGGGCTAAACCTTTATTTGGTAATAAACGGCGGGTGCCCTGACACTATAAAAAATAAACGAACTAACCAGCGTCATCCGTAACGGTTATACGGTGATCAGTGGTGAAAGGGTTAACTAGGGGGCAATCAAGGGGTTAAAACATTTATTAGGTAGTATATGGGGGTCCCTGACGCTATAAAACGCTGACGGCGAACCTAAATATTTACCTCACTAACTAGCGTCACCAGCGACACTAATACAGCGATCAGAAAAATGATCGCTTAGTGACACTGGTGACAGGGGGTGATCAAGGGGTTAAAACTTTATTAGGGGGGGTTAGGGGGGTACCCTAGACCTAAAGGGGGGTAATACTAACTGTCCCAACACTGTAACTGTCACAAACTGACACTATGCAGTAATCAGAAAAAAAAAAAAAAAAAAACAAAAAAAACTGCTGGTGTCAGTTTGTGACAGGGGGGGGGGGGTGATTGGGGGGGGATCGGGGGGCGATCGGGGGGGGGATCGGGGTGTTTTGTATGCCTGGCATGTTCTACTGTGTGTGTGTGTGTTGGTGCACTCACATAGATGTCTTCTCTCCTCGGGCCGGAACGGAAAATACCGACCCGAGGGGAGATGACATCACTTCCTTTGCTGCTGTTTAGCATACAGCAGCAAAGGAGTGTTTTCATTGGCCGGCGGCGATCGCGAGGGGGGGGCCACGAACGGATGGTCTCCCCCTCATCACCGATCGCCGCTGGACAAAAGACGACCGCCTCGGGCACCGGGGGGGGGGTCCGATCGGACCCCCCACCCGCGGAAGGCAAATCACGTACCCTGTACGTGATTTTGCCTGTCCGTGCCACTTTGCCGACGTACATCGGCGTGAGGCGGTCGTCAAGTGGTTAATATGTAAAGTTAAAAAAAAAAAGGAAATGTATTCCTAAATATCTCAATGCAGTGGTAAATATAAATTACCAACTTTATGGTTAGGGAGCAAAAGCTCTAATCTACTCTGAGAATAAGACAGAGGAGATATACTGTATATACAATTAGAAGAGATATACTGTATATACTATTAGAGGAGATATACTGTATATACTATTAGGAGATATACTGCATATACTATTAGAAGAGATATACTGTATATACTATTAGAGGAGATATACTGTATATACTATTAGAGGCTATATACTATTAAAGGGTGAATCTGGAATGTACAAAGATTTTTCGTCTGAATATTCTCCTCTGAAAATTGACCGTGTGGCCAGCATAAGGCTCGGTACACACCTATGCAGTTTGCTTTTGATCCGTTTCTGCAGTGCTTTTTGCTGTGCGTTTTGATTTTTGCACATGTGATTTTGCTGCGATTTGCGTTTTTGCATTTTTTTTGGACAATTTGTTGTTGGGCAAATTAAAAAACACAAATTTCTGCAAAAATGCACTACATGCTTTTTAGCAGCTTCTCCATCGAAGTACATTGAACCAAAAAAGCACCGTTTTGCGTTACATAGTTACATAGTAGGTGAGGTTGAAAAAAGACACAAGTCCATCAAGTCCAACCTATGTGTGTGATTATGTGTCAGCATTACATTACATATCCCTGTATATTGCAGTCATTCAGGTGATTATCTAATAGTTTCTTGAAGCTATCAATGCTCCCCGCTGAGACCACCGCCTGTGGAAAGGAATTCCACATCCTTGCCGCTCTTACAGTAAAGAACCCTCTACGTAGTTTAAGGTTAAACCTCTTTTCTTCTAATTGTAATGAGTGGCCACGAGTCTTATTAAACTCTCTTCTGCGAAAAAGTTTTATCCCTATTGTGGGGTCACCAGTACAGTATTTGTAAATTGAAATCATATCCCCTCTCAAGCGTCTCTTCTCCAGAGAGAATAAGTTCAGTGCTCGCAACCTTTCCTCATAACTAAGATCCTCCAGACCCTTTATTAGCTTTGTTGCCCTTCTTTGTACTCGCTCCATTTCCAGTACGTCCCTCCTGAGGACTGGTGCCCAGAACTGGACAGCATACTCCAGGTGCGGGGCGGACCAGAGTCTTTTAGAGCGGGAGAATTATCGTTTTATCTCTGCAGTTGATCCCCCTTTTAATGCATGCCAATATTCTGTTTGCTTTATTAGCAGCAGCTTGGCATTGCATGCCATTGCTGAGCCTATCATCCACTAGGACCCCCAGGTCCTTTTCCATCCTAGATTCCCCCAGAGGTTCTCCCCCCAGTGTATAGATTGCATTCATATTTTTGCCACCCAAATGCATTATTTTACATTTTCTACATTGAACCTCATTTGCCATGTAGTCGCCCACCCCATTAATTTGTTCAGGTCTTTTTGCAAGATTTCCACATCCTGCGGAGAAGTTATTGCCCTGCTTAGCTTAGTATCGTCTGCAAATACAGAGATTGAACTGTTTATCCCATCCTCCAGGTCGTTTATGAACAAATTAAATAGGATTGGTCCCAGCACAGAACCCTGGGGAACCCCACTACCCACCCCTGACCATTCTGAGTACTCCCCATTTATCACCACCCTCTGAACACGCCCTTGTAGCCAGTTTTCAATCCATGTACTCACCCTATGGTCCATGCCAACGCACCTTATTTTGTACAGTAAACGTTTATGGGGAACTGTGTCAAATGCTTTTGCAAAATCCAGATACACCACGTCTACGGGCCTTCCTTTATCTAGATGGCAACTCACCTCCTCATAGAAGGTTAATAGATTGGTTTGGCAAGAACGATTCTTCATGAATCCATGCTGATTACTGCTAATGATATCATTCTTATTACTAAAATCTTGTATATAGTCCCTTATCATCCCCTCCAAGAGTTTACATACTATTGATGTTAGGCTAACTGGTCTGTAATTCCCAGGGATGTTTTTTGGGCCCTTTTTAAATATTGGTGCTACATTGGCTTTTCTCCAATCAGCTGGTACCATTCCAGTCAATAGACTGTCTGTAAAAATTAGGAACAACGGTCTGGCAATCACCTGACTGAGTTCCCTAAGTACCCTCGGATGCAAGCCATCTGGTCCCGGTGATTTATTAATGTTAAGTTTCTCAAGTCTAATTTTAATTCCGTCCTCTGTTAACCATGTAAGAAAAGAAAGAGACCCCTCAAAGAGTGGTGGGACTTTGAAGGCAACGGAAATCAGAATATAAATAAAAAAGCGGGTTTTTTTTTTATTTTTTTTATTTTTTTATTTTTATTTATATTCTGATTTCCGTTGCCTTCAAAGTCCCACCACTCTTTGAGGGGTCTCTTTCTTTTCTCGTATGCTAGGGATGGTGGCAACTCTTGTGACACTGTTGGATGGTACCCTTTTTTTCTCTTGCTGTTAACCATGTAGGTGCTTCCTGTGTTGTGTCATGAGGATAAACACTGCAGTTTTGGTTACTGAAGCCCCCCGATTCACTCGTGAAGACTGAGGAGAAGAATAAATTCAATACCTTTGCCATCTCCCCATCCTTTGTAACCAGATGTCCTTCCTCATTCTTTATGGGGCCAATATGGTCTGTCCTCCCTTTTTTACTGTTTACATACTTAAAGAATTTCTTGGGATTTTTTTTGCTCTCCTCCGCTATGTGTCTTTCATGTTCTATCTTAGCCATCCTAATTGCACCCTTACATTTCTTATTGCATTCTTTATAAATTCTGAATGCTGTGGATGATCCCTCAACCTTGTATTTTTTGAAGGCCTTCTCCTTTGCTTTTATATGCATTTTTACATTGGAGTTAAGCCATCCAGGATGTTTGTTCGCTCTTTTAATTTTATTACCCAATGGGATACATTGGCTAATGCCCTTATTTAATATGCTCTTAAAGCAAACCCATCTCTCCTCCGTATTCTTTGTTCCTAATATTTTATCCCAATTTATGCCTTTTAGCAAGGTTTGTAGTTTAGGGAAGTTGGCTCTTTTGAAATTCAGTGTCTTTGTGTTCCCTTCATGTCTCCTATTTGTGTGATTTATACTGAAACTAATTGACCTGTGATCGCTGTTACCTAAATTGCCCCGTATTTCCACATCTGTTATCAGGTCTGTATTGTTGGTAATCAGTAGATCTAGTAATGTTTTATTTCTAGTTGGTGCGTCTACCATCTGACCCATAAAATTGTCCTGCAAGACACTAAGGAACTGGCGTGCCTTAAATGAATGCGCGGTTCCCTCCGCCCAGTCTATGTCTGGATAATTAAAATCCCCCATTATGATAACACTTCCCATCCTTGCTGCTAATCCAATTTGTGATAGGAGATCCGTCTCCACTTCCTCCCTCAGGTTAGGGGGCCTATAGCATACTCCCAGTATTATTTTCCCCTTAGCTTCATCCCTTTGGAACTCTACCCATAAAGATTCCACCTCCTCCCTAGCCCCCTCAGTGATGTCATCTCTCACATTCACTTGTACATTATTCTTGATATATAGGCATACCCCTCCCCCTTTTTTACCCTCTCTGTCCTTGCGGTATAGGGTATACCCTTGAATGTTTGCCAGCCAATCATGAGAGCTGTTGAACCAGGTCTCTGAAATTCCCACAAAATCCAAATCCTCCTTGTACAACAGTATCTCTAGTTCACCCATCTTGTCCGCCAGGCTCCTGGCATTGGTGAACATGCCACATAGTTTAGACCGGTCGCATATTGTCCTCGTATTGGGTGTTTCAAGATTGCAACTTGGACTTGCTACTATACTCACCTTGTGTTTTTGTGCTTTGGTTAACCTACCACTAATGCCCCCAATACTACCCTCTGGAATATCTTCCGCGCTGGCTATCACTGTCTCTGGACCCTCCCCCCCCATCGCCTAGTTTAAAAACCCCTCTAACTTTTTGGCCATCTTTATTCCCAGCAGATCTGCACCCTCCTCATTTAGGTGCAGTCCGTCCCTTCTATAGTACCGGTTACCGACTGAGAAGTCGGCCCAGTCCTCCAGGAACCCAAACCCCTCCTTACTACACCAGCTCTTCAGCCACTTGTTTACATCCCTAATCTCCCTCTGCCTCTCTGGTGTGGCTCGATGTACCGGTAGTATTCCTGAGAACACTACCTTGTAGGTCCTTTTCCTCAATTTAGCTCCTAAGTCCCTAAAATCGTTCTTTAGGACACTCCATCTGCCTCTGACTTTGTCATTGGTGCCAACGTGCACCTTGACAGCCGGGTCTTCCCCAGCCCCTCCCAGTAATCTGTCCAGTAATTTTTTTAAAAATTAAAAAAAAAAAAAAAAAAAAGTCCCTCACCATTTCCAAATATGTAGCGGCTGAAAAAAGCATCGATGTGAACGTGTCCCATAGGAAACCATGTAAATGAACTGTAGTGCGTTTCTGCAAAAAGCACCAAAAAACACATAAGTGTGAACCAGGTCTAAGACGTTTAGAAACATAATGGGGTTAAAAAAAATAAAATTAGCCCTTTAGATAATCACTTCTGTAAGGGGTTAATTTTTTTACTGTAGAACTGTGAAAGTAATATTTACAGTAATGATTATTTGCTCTCTTTGTGCTAAAAAGGGCTTATTTTAGTTTTTTTAACCCCATTATGTTACTGGCCGATTAATCGATTATGAAAATAGTAATCGATTAATTTAATAATCGATTAGTTGTCGATTAATCAATTAGTTGTTTCAGCCCTAGTTGGCGCCACTGGCAGATGGCACTGATTGGCAGTGGCACTGGTTGGCGGTGGCAGGTGGCACTGGTTGGAGGTGGCAGGTGGCACTGGCAGACTGGTTGGCACTGGCAGGTGGCACTGATTGGCGGTGGCAGGTGGCACTGACAGAAGACACTGATTGGCACTGGCAGGTGGCACTGGTTGGAGGTGGCAGGTGGCACTGGTTAGCACTGGTAGGTGGAACTGATTGGCGGTGGCACTGGTTGGCACTGGAAGGTGGCACTGACAGAAGGCACTGATTGGCACTGGCAGGTGGAACTGGCAGGTTCACACTGAGCAGAGTGTAACTGTGTGTGAAACTGACAAGTAACAGAGAGGAGTTGTCCACACTCAGCGCTTGATGCTTGTGTAAAACTGACACATAACACAGAGGAGAGAGACAGAGGGATCTGTCAAAATTGAGGTTGATGTCGGGGGGGTGGGCGGGACCTGGCCGGGGTGGGCGGGACCCAGCAGCTATCAAACACCAGCCAATGATTGGGCTGCTTAAGAAAAGGGGCAGGCCACATACACGTAGTGGCCCGCCCAGATCCCATTGGCTGGTGTTTGATATTGGTCGGGTCCCGCCCACCCCCGACATCAACCTCAATTCTGACAGATCCCTCTGTCTCTCTCCTCTGTGTTACGCGTCAGTTGCGCACAAGCATCAAGCGCTGAGTGTGGAGAAGGGAGGAGGAACGGCGGCCAGTGTTATATATCGGCCTAATGGCCAAATATCGGTCGATCTCTAGTCCAGGATCGGCTCTGCCTGTGAGCCATTTTTAATCGGTCCGCGGGCCAGTACTTTGAGACCCCTGCTGTAAACCATCATTAATTGGAGATTTTGATGACTTGCCGTTTTGACACAACACCGGCAAGCATGTACGCTCTGTTACACGAAGACTTTGCTGTTTTGATACAACAGCGAGTAACGAGGAAAAAGCTGTTGCCGCTGCCACAGATGCAGCCATTTTGTTGGTAAGTATCAGAGCGGAATAACAATATCCGCTCATAATACTGTGTAATGGAGTGTACAAGGTTGCCGGTGTTGTGTGAAAACAGCAAGTCATTGAAATCTCCAATTACTGACAGTTTACAGTAACCAGAAGTGATGTAATAGGAGATCTTGGTCAATTGGCTATTTTGACAGAACACCTGCCTTCTGAACTACAGAGGTGCAGGCAGCAAGGTATCATGAGATATGTAAATATTTCTTTGTAGTTCAAAGTAATTTGAAGTAAACAGCAAAGGAGAGGCTGCAAAGCATGCAGGGAATCCAGGAAATTATGGAAAGAGACAGCAGACAGGCAGCACTCACAACATGAAAGGAGATTTTTCAAGTAAGCTTATATTGGATTGTCAAAAAAGAACTATTGTTTGTATTGTTATTACAATGCTGATATTATAAAATAAAGGTGTATACCGTGACCATAGATTTCCTTTAACGGATATCTAAATGTAAGGATGTAAACGGTCGGTTTTGTGTGCGTCCCCTTCCCTTCCTAACATACCGAAGATGTAAGTCTGAACAAGTGGATGTCTGTGATGCAGCTGCCATTATGTACAGTAGTGGGTTGTGGGGGGGGAGGTGTATGCACAAATACACAACCATTTGAAAATTACACATACTGCAGCACATGCAAGCTGCTTTCTTCAAAAATTAAAATAAAATGACTTATATCATATAAAAATGTGTTTTTTAAAAGAGAAGTATGGGATTTTGCTTTTTTTCAAGAATCACACTTATCACCGATTCGATGCTGCATCTGTCCTCCAGGGCCTCTAACACTGAGAATCAAACACTGCCTAACGCTCGGGTTCTCAGAGCTCCCTGAGCAGAGAGCTGGTGACTGTCAGTCACCAGCTCTCTGCTCAGCCCCCCAACGCTCACTGGAGCGCAGGGCCGTGGAGGGGGCGGGAGCAGCTGGCTCAGGCTCTTAGCGGCTTGCTCAGGGGCTGAGCCGGATGCCAGTCCAGGCATGTTGGTGGATCTCAACCATATGGTCTCGATCTTGCCCAACCCTGGGCTGACTCTGTGACATCAGTCGACAGCGGGCTTCAGCGGAAAATGGGTTACAGGTGGGCAGAACGAACTGCACTCTTGTGTACCACAGAAGTACAGCTAAACAAGCTTTGGCTGTACTTCTCCTTTAAAGAAGCTTGAACTGTTCTCATTCTGCCATGCCTTCTGTAATTTCTAAATCACTGACCGAGAATGCAGACAAGCAGTAGGCAGAGTTTTCAGTTCACTTCATGCTTGCTTGCCACATGTTTGTCCAGGTCAGTGTTCGAAAAATGATTGAAGATAGAGACAGCCAGTCAACTAGTATTTTCAAGGGGATGTCAGCAATAGGGAGTGGCCATATCTTTCTTGGTCCAGTTTTTTTTTTTTTAAATCATCCCCTAGGGAAGGAATCTCCAACCTATGGCCTACAGACCACATCCACCCCGCTACAAGATTTTATTTAGCCCACAGCTAGGGTCAGTGCCATATCCTTAGTGAGCACTGATTAAGGCTTAAGGTCAGCAGAGGCTGCTAAGGATCTCCGCTTCAGATGTAATCAGGGACTCTGATGGGTACCCTGATGTAAGGAGGACTCTGATTTAAGGCAGGACTCTGATGGGGAGCCTGATGCAGGAGGGGACTCTGATTGTATCCTGATGTAAAGGGGACCCAGATGTACAGGGGCCCTGAGGGTAATATTTTTCAGCCTGCGATTATTTTTAATATATACAATTCACCCCCCCCCCATACTAATACATTTGGAAAACCCCTGTCTTAGGGCATCATGAAAAGCATTAAAAAAAAAATACCGAGGTGCTGGTCTCATGGTCTCTGCCAAAAGTGGAGGGTGACAGTTTAAGCAGAGCGATGATTGACCATCAAAAACCAAGTAAGGGTTCCAGGGCCCTTTCACAAAGATTATGTGACCAGTGCCATGGCAGTAAATCAATTTGAGTTAAAAAATTAGTCTGCAAGATTTAAGACAAAAGGAAAATGTTATAATGTCCTAGGAATGATTTTACAGTATAGGTCCATTTTACTTAGTTGTATTTAAAGCGGAGTTCCACCCAAAAATGGAACTTCCGCTTTTCGGAATCCTCCCCTCCTCTGGTGTCACATTTGGCATCTTTCAGGGGGGAATGGGGGAGCAGATACCTGTCTAATACAGGTATTTTGCTCCCACTTCCGGTCATAGATAGCCGAGCCACCCGTGAGTATCTACGCCACTTCTGGCGCCTTCTCCGCCCCCCCGGCTGTCTTCTGGGAGACACACAGGTCCCAGAAGACAGCAGGGACCTGTGGGATCGCTCACCGCGAGTCGTGCATGTGTAGTAGGTAACCAGGAAGTGAAGCCACAAGGCTTCACTTTCTGATTCCCTTACCTAAGATGGCAGCGCCTCCACCCGAGAGCTGGCGGATGGGTCGGATTTGGGTACCGACATCTCGGGCGCCCTGGACAGGTAAGGCCCCTTTCACACTGGGGCGGTGGGGGCGACGGCGGTAAAATGTTGCTATTTTTAGCCCCGATTTACCGTCGTTTTTGCGGCAGTATTTGGCCGCTAGCAGTGCAGTTTTAACCTCTGCTGGCGGCCGAAAAAGGGTTAAAACCGCTTGCATAGCGCTGCTACAGCGTCGGTTTAGCCGCGGTATAGCCGCGCTGCCCCATTGATTTCAATGGGCAGGAGCGGTGAATACACCGCTCCTTCACCGCTCCAAAGATGCTGTTTGCAGGAGTTTTTTTTTCTCTCCTGCCAGTGCACCGCTTCAGTGTGAAAGCCCTCGGGCTTTCACACTGGAGAAACAGCAGCGGCAGTTTTAGGTCGGTTTGCAGGAACTATTTTTAGTGCAATAACGCCTGCAAACCGCCCCAGTGTGAAAGGGCTCTAAGTGTCCTTATTTTAAAAGTCAGCAGCTGCAGTATTTGTAGCTGCTGACTTTTAAAAAACAAAAAAAATTAGGCGGAACTCCGCTTTAAGCAGTTGTCCTTTTTTTCACAGATACACATTGGTGATATCTTTAGGTCTCATTATTTTTAATGTAACATTAATACATGTTCTAAAGACACCAGGCTAAATTATAAAAAAAAGTAAGACAATAAAATTGATTTGTTGCCAAAAGCACCAGCTTTTATTTTCACAATGCAGGTTTGGAATATTTTCATTGGTTTGTGGGCAAAAGCCGACTTTGCCATACATTTCACACATCAGCCAAACAGCTGTTTAAACAAAACAAACTGTATTTATGATGTATTTACAAAAAACAAAAACAAAAAAAAAAAAAAAATAAACAAACACAAAACTATTAACCCTTCTAAAAAACAAGTTTAAATCGAGAGCAAAAATTCCCACAAGAGCAACAGTAGCATGTACCAGCTGGAAACAAGATTTCTGCATGGAATAAAGAGCGGGACATGAAATTGTTCTGGAGAAGCCAGTTTGAGCATTTTAACTGCAATCTCATATTGCTCCCAGCAGACAACGCCTGGAAGTGTTTTACTAAGTTGTCCAACAGCTTGTAGAAAAAAATTAATGATCTATCCAAGACCGGTGTCTGTTGTAACAATACAAGTCTCATCTTCAAACCATTGTTTCTCTGTATTACTTCATACACTTCTTTTTTTTTAAATCAAAGCTTAAAGCGGTATTAAACCCCAAAGCAAAGATTTATTATATTGCAGCTTACCAATTTTTAGATGTGTTGGCTGTTATTAGTTTCTTTTTTTAGGTTTTCTTACTTTTATTTTCATTTTGTGATTTGGCCAATAAGTCTGTTGTTTTTCAATAGAAACGCTCTCTTGCAGTTACTGGCATGGGTTGTTGGTAACAATCCATGCAATCCATATATACAAAGAAACCAAAACAAATAAGTTCAGAAGTTAAGTCATGTATAATAAAATGGAATGACACAGGGAGGCATGGAAGTCCAAGACACAAGCTGAAATCTATCAGTAATTAGAAAGCAATCCTGCCCTTTAACCACTTCCCACCCGGCCACTGCACATAAACAGCCGGGTGGGAGCTCCCTCCTTCTGACTGGACGTTCCCGAACGTCCTTCAGAAGGAGCGGGATCGTGCAGCTGCGCGATCCCGATGCGCGCGTGTCACTCGGACACGCCGCATCTCGGAACGGCAGGAGGGCAATGTGATTTGCCCTCCTGATCCGCACGATGGCTGTGTGTAATCAAAGCCATCGTAAAGTAAACATGGGGGAGGGGTGGCATTTGACAGGAGATCGCACCGTCACGTGCCCGCGCAGCGGCGCAATCCCGATCTGCCTGTGCCCCCCAGAGACAGTGGCGTAGTATAACACAGGAGGGCCCTGTGATTGGCCCTCCTGATCACATGACGACTGTGTCCAATCACAGTCGTCATGTAATGTAAATAGAGAGCGGTTGTAACTGCTCTCATCTCTTCCTCTCCTCACACAGAGCCTGTCACTGAGGAAAGGAAGAGAAATCTGTGCTGCATCCGGGAGATCAGTGAGTTTTATAGCTGTTTGCTGTTTACCCACTGATTACCCAGCTAGTGTCCCCAAAACACAGTGTCCCAAAACTGTGAAAACACCTGTCAGTGAACATCTGCCCGTCAACAACTGGCACATCTGTCCGCCAACAGCGGGCCCATCTGTCCGCCAACAGCGGGCACATCTGCCCGTCATCACCGGGCACATCTGCCCGCCAATCATCAGGCACATCTGCCCGCCAATCATCAGGCACATCTGCCACCCGCCATCAGGCACATCTGCCGCCCGCCAACATCTGGCACATCTGCCGCCCGCCAACATCTGGCACATCTGCCGCCCGCCATCTGGCACATCTGCCGCCCGCCATCTGGCACATCTGCCGCCCGCCATCTGCCCATGATCAGGCACATCAGCCCGTCAACAGCTGGCACATCAGCCCGTCAACAGCTGACACATCAGCCGCCCACCATCATCAGGCACATCTGCCTGCCATCATCAGGCACAACTGCCCACCAATCATCAGGCATATCATCATATCATCAGATCTTACAGCGCAGAGGAGGCTCTCCAAATACTTTAGAGTATGTCGGACGAGAGTAGCAGGGAATTCTCTCCTTCAGACTCGGATAGCGACTATGAGCCAGTGAAAAGCAGTGGCTCCGAAATGGAAACAGAGGAAGATAGAATCCTAACAAGGAGAATCAGGAGAAATGAGCAGGAGGAGACATTCACCAGCAGCGCAGCACTCCAGGGCATCCACCAGCAGGCATCCACCAGCAGCGCAGCACTCCAGGATGATATGCAGGCATCCACCAGTAGCGCAGCACTCCAGGGCATCCACCAGCAGGCATCCACCAGCAGCGCAGCACTCCGGGATAGGCAGGCATCCACCAGCAGTTCTGCAACCTTCCTAGAAGATAGGCCAGGTGCTAGCAACGGATCCCATCAACGAGGCAGTGCCCATACTAGCCTCCCAGATGCCCTACTGTATCCAACATGGCTGCCCGATATGTCAGTAGAACCTGTAATACCCCTTTTTACAGCCCAGCCAGGCCCTCAGATGCAGGCGGAAAATGTAACCCCACTTTATTATTTTCATTTATTTTTTACCAATGATCTCCTAACCTACATTGTGGAGCAATGTAATCTATACGCCAGCCAACATATAGCCAACAATCCAAGTTCTTCATATGCCCTTCCTTTTGTTTGGAAACCCCTCACCGTGGAAGAATTTAACATTTTCCTTGGCCTAACCCTCAATATAGGGCTGACAAAAAAAAAATGAACTCCATTCCTACTGGTCTACCCAACCTATCCACCACATACCGGTCTATTCATCATTGATGCCCAGAACCCGTTATGAGATGATTATGAGATTTTTACACTTCAATAACAATGCCCAATGCCTCCCTCGAAATCATCCCAGTTACGATAAATTATTCAAAATTCGGCCCCAATACATAATGACACCTTGGTGGAACTTCAGAGAAGAAGAGGCCCCATACAGAAGCCAAAATGTGTGCATGAGTACAACCTATACATGGGGGGGGGGATATGAACAACCAGATGATGCAGCCCTACTTGGCCACCAGGAGATCACTATTTTGGTACAAGAAAGTTGCCATTTATTTGATGCAACTTGCCCTATTTAATTCATATATAATTTTTTCTAAGTGCACCCAAAGTTCCCTAACCTATCTAAAATTCCAAGAAGACGTTGTCACAGCCCTTCTCTATCCCCAAGGCCAAGCCCCTCAACTAATTCGCTCCGATTCATTAGCCAGACTCCATGAAAGGCACTTTCCCGAAATCCTCCCTCTTACCCAAACAGGTCACAAACCCCCCAAAAAATGTTGTGTGTGTTCAAGTAGAGGAATTCGCTGTGACACCCGATACTACTGTCCTCAATGTCCCTCCCAGCCAGGCCTCTGTATTGGAACGTGCTATCGGAGCTATCATACTTCACTACACTATTAGTAAAGTGAAGTCTCACACATGGGGTATCGCCATACTCAGGACGAGTAGCAGAGTGTATTTTGGGGTGTTATTTTGGCTATGTACATGCTATGTGTAAGCCTCGGTTCACACCAGAGGCGGCACGACTTGCAGGTCACCTCACCGAGGCGACCTGCACACGACTGCCCGGGCGACTTGCAAAACGACTTCTGTATAGAAGTCTATGTAAGTCGCCCCAAGTCGCCCCCAAAGTCGTACAGGAACCTTTTTCTAAGTCGGAGCGACTTGCATCGCTCCCCTTAGAACGGTTCCATAGCACAGAACGGGAGGCGACTTGTCAGGCGACTAGGTCGCCTGACAAGTCGTCCCTGTGTGAACCGAGCCTTAGAAAGATCTTCTAAATTGACAACTTTGTGAGAAAAAAATAAGTTTTCATTTTTTTTCCACATTTTCCAAAAACTTGTGGAAAGAAATGACAAGTTCAAAAGACTCATTATGCCTCATAGAATATACATTGGGGTGTTTTCTTTCCAAAATGGGGTCATTTTGTGGGTAATTCCATTGTCCTGGTGCTCCAGGGCCTTCAAAAATGTGATAGGTACTCAGGAAATGAAATGTGTAATTTATGCCTTTAGAACACCTGATGGTGCTACATGGATGTTGGGCCTCTGTATGTGGCCGGGCTGTGGAAAAGTCTCACACATGGGGTATCGCCATACTCAGGACGAATAGCAGAATGTATTTTGGGGTGTAATTGCAATTATGTCTGCACCGTGTGTGAGAAATAATTTGTAAATATGACAATTTAGTGAAGAAAAAAAAAAAATATATATTTCTTAATTTTCCAAAGCATTGTGGGGAAAAATTTTCAACTTCAAAAAATTCACTATGCCTCTTACTAAATACCTCAGATTGTCTTCTTTCCAAAAAGGGGTCATTTGGGGGGTTATTGTACTGTCCTGACATTTTAGGGCCTCAAGAAATGAGATCAGTGCATTAGGCCATCAGTGCATTAGGATTGATACATTTTCAATAATGCGTAGCATGGCTTGTAGACTCTATAACTTTCACACAAACCAATGATCATACAACTATCAGGATTTTTTTTACCAAAGACGTGGTAGAATACATTTTTGCCTAAATTTTCGACAAAATTAAATTTTTTTTAGTTTCTTTTAAAAGAGAAAGTAGAAAATTTTGTTTTTTTTTTCAAAATATTCGCTCTTTTTTTCGCTTATATCACAAAAAATAAAAAATGAAGTGGTGAATAAATACCACCAAAAGAAAGCTCTATTTGTGTGAACAAAATGATAAATATTTCATTTGGGTACAGTGTAGCATGACTGCGTAAGTGTCATTCAAAGTGAGAGAGCACTGAAAGCTGAAAATTGGTCTGGGAAGGAAGGGGGTCAAAGTGCCCAGTATTGAGGTGGTTAAATACACTAATAAATTGAAGCCACATTCCAGCTAATACTTTATAATCAGTTACTGCAAACAGTTCTTTTTTCCTTTTGGGATAAAGGTTTTAAATAAATAATACATTTTTCCACATATTGTTATTATTTAGAATGACCAATATCAGTAATAAAATACTACAACTAGTGAAGGGACAATTGTACTTTTACACATAACAGTAATTTATGAATGAAGATTGCAACAATAGCTTTAATTTATAAATGAATGCACAGCAGGACATGAACATTTGGTTAAAAAAGTGAGACAGTTGGGAACCTCAATTAGGAATGATAGTCCATACTTTTATTCACGTATGGATAGAGTTGGGAAGGGTTAAAACCTCTGTCAAGTTTATCGTTGTTGAGGAAGCAAGCACATCCCTCACTTCCTGTTCCTGAGTTGTGCTGTGTACTTTTCGACCGAACTCATCCGCCGGAATGAATCCGTCGGACAATCCGACCGTGTATGGGCTTCATTGGACTTCCGACTGACCTTTTCGGACAAAAATCAGATGGATTCAAGTCCATTCGAAAAATCTGTTCGTCTGTATGCTAGTCTGTCGAAAACCGACGCTAGGGCAGCTATTGGCTACTGGCTATCAACTTCCTTATTTTAGTCCGGTCGTACGTCATCACGTACAAATCCGTCGGACTTTGGTGTGATCGTGTGTAGCCAAGTCCGTTCGTCCGAAAGTCTGTTGGAAGTCCGTCGGAAAGACCGTCGGACCTTTGATGCCGAAAAGTCCGCCTGTGTGTACATGGCATAAGTAGTCAATGAACACAGAAAGGGAGGAGACAAGGCTCTTTTTTTTGAGAGAGGAACTGGGAAAGAAGTTGGGGGGGAAATCAATGGGGTGCCAGCTATATAAACCTATCCTAATCTATAAAAAAAAAAAAAAAAAGATAATATATATATATATATATATATATATATATATATATATACACACACACACACCCCGAGTTACATAGATACGACTCCTACTTATAAACGGAGGGAGATAACAGGAAGTGAGAGGAAATCTACCCCTAGGAAGGGAAATTCACTCCTGTAAGAGTTATCATAGGAAAAAGGTGTCTCCACTACTGATGCTTTATCACCAATCCTTGTTTCCACAACAACCCAAAATGTTCAAAATCCAGTTGTCACAGGAACAAAAAGTGAGGTGAAACCATCTGAACAGGGGGCAACAGAAAGACAGCAAAGCAAACTACAGGAATGTTAACCTTTTCATGAGCTATCTACCCAAAACTTTAAAAAAAACATTTTTGACTGGCGTTACAGTTACAAAATGTACCTGTTCCAACTTACATACACATTCAACATAAAGTGTTACTAAAACCACAACAGTAAAATCAGTCTGTATTTGCAGTAAAGCATGCTTGTTATACTCAGTGTGGAAGCTAAGGGCTTAATCCTGCGCATTGTGTAAAAAGGCTGTCTTCTCTGATCTTAACCTTCTTCCACCGTCCCCAATCCATCTCCTGATAGTACAGAGCCCTGGGAGCACTCTGCACATGCTCAGTTTGGTGTGTATTGCTAGGGAGTTTATTTTTTGGGGTGGAGTGTGCATGCAATTGGCACAGGGCCAATCAGCACTGTCCAGACAGAGGGTCAGGAGTCATGCAGCCTTATAGGACAGTCAGAGAAGAATAAAAAAACAATCCTGCTACAAGCTTTAACCAGTGCTCAGCCAGACTATTAATAGATGTCACAAGACTGCTATATACTGCTGATGAGGAAAGTTATTTAGCAGTTTATATTCACTAAAATAATTGCATTCATGTTCTGTGTACTGTGCGAAACCAGATATACTGAATGCAGGGTCCTGGTTTTAGTAACACTTTAAAAACAAACCTACAAAACCTATTTTGTTTGTAACTCAGGGACTGTCTGTGTGTGTATATATATATATAGCTATATTTGCACTGAAATTAAAAACTATTTCTCTACAACTTCACTCTAGCCATGAGAGTAGTTTCACAAAAGAGAGTCTATTCTCTACCACTCTACTGTATTAACTCCTTCCCGTCCGCAGTATAGCTGAATGATGGCTACAGCGCGGACCTACTTTGCCAGGAGGCCATCATATGACTCTGTGATCACAGAGTCAATGAGACTCTGGTGATCGCAGATCGGAGTCCCGGTCCCTTACTACGTGATCAGCTGTCAGCCAATGATATGAACAGAAGATCTGTAATTTTTTTTCTCCTCACGCTGACAGCGTGTGGAGAAAAAAAAAGCCGATCACTGGCTTCAGTGAAAAGAAGAGGCACAGCCACCTCATCTGTGCCCACCAGTGCCCCCTGCCTCATCTGTGCCCACCAGTGTCCCCTGCCAGTGCCCACCAGTGCACATCAGTGCCACAAATCAGTGCCACCTATCAATGCCCACCAGCGCCACCTATAAATGCCCACCAGTGGTGCCAATCAGTGCCTAATCAGTGCTACCTAGCAGTGCTGCTTATCATTGTCACCCACCAGTGCCACCTATCAGTGCCCTACAGTGCCACCTATCAATGCCCTTCAGTGCCACCCATCAATGCCACTTATCAGTGCCCACCAGTGCCGACTTATCAGTGCCCATCAGTGAAGCCTATCAGTGCATCCTCATCAGCAAACATCAATGAAGGAGAAAAATTACCCGTTTGCAAAATTTTACAACAAAATATAAAACGGTTTCGTTTTTTTAATCTTCGGTCTTTTTTCATTTTTTTAGGTTCAATAAGTTTTTATTGCATATAAAGTAATTTTCCCAACGGAAGATGAATACATTAACAAGACCAGATGCTCGACATCGGGAAATCTGGTTTAATAGGAAAGAAACATACATAGGCAGATCAGTACAATATTATGCGTTCTGTCTTCAATATGAAGATAATGTGGTGTCTCTACAGCTTTCAGAACTTTTGCTATTAGTCTTATTAACAAAAATTCCCGAGATCTGGACGCCCCAACGGGATCATGCTGCGCCCAGATGTCAAAGAACTCAATATAAACAGACAGATCATTTGAAAGCCAACAGCATATATACCTTGGTATTTTGTCCAGTCTGTTGGAAGTTGTGAGAGAATTGATACTAAAGAGCAGAATACTGTAAGTTATAAGTCTTGGCTATAGATAACCCAAAGGGGTAGTATAATAATAAAGAAAAGTGTTAGAATGACAGGAAGAGGAAAGAAAAGAGGGGGGGAGCAGGAAGGAAGACTGGCAGGGTAGGTAAGAGAGGGGGGGAGAGAGGAGAAGGGGGGGAGGAAGGGGGACAGCGAGCCTCATCCCAAGGTGGAACCTATATTGCTAGGTTGTTTGTGTAGAGTTGGTAGGTTCTGCTACTTGACTAGGTGCCTTCGCATCTGTGAGTCTGCGTTTTAGCTTATCTGAAGTGGAATAATGCCTCCAGATACTCCAAATGAAGGAGAATTTTGCGTATTTGTCTATGGCCCTGGCTTGCATTTCCTCCATAAGCATTTTTTCATTTTTTTAACAAAAAATAAAAAACCCAGTGGTGATCAAATACCACCAAAAGCAAGCTCTATTTGTGGGAAAAAAATAAATGATAAAAATGTCATTTGGGTACAGTGTTGCATGACCGCGCAATTGTCATTCAAAGAGCTAAAAGCTGAAAATTGGTCTGGGAAGGAAGGGGGTTTAAGTGCTGAGTAAGCAAGTGGTTAAAGTAGGCAAACAGTCCAAATTTAGGCCTGGATTGGAGGAAAGGTCATACAGTATTAGCCAAGTTTCTTCCCCTTTCCTTTATTCTTACTCTTTACTATTTTAACACAGTTGTAATTATGACAGTATAAAATGGGTGTTTTTTTTTTACCTTCATACATATGTACCATATATTTACTATACCTTTAGTAGAGTTATAAACTGCAGTCACAAATATTTGAGGTAAATGCAAAAGTGCTTTGAAAGTGACCTAGGGATGTACTTCTCTACACATATGCCCCACCGAGTACAAACAGTACAAGCAGCACATCAGCAGCTGGTCGAGGCAGAGTGCCTTGTAAACGTGCATATGTTGTCAGCAGAGCACTGTTGCACATGCTGTGGTGGCATATGCAAGGTTGTCCTGTATCACTCCCCAGGTCACAGACAAGAGGAAGAGAAGGAAGAGACGGTCTAGTAAAGAGAAAAAAAAAATTTAATACGAGTATATTACCTCTCTAAAAGACGGAAATTGCACTGAGCTGAGGCTACCAGTCTGGCAATGCAGCAATGATTTTTATTTTTTTGCAGTCTTGTCTATGCTATACATGCTTGGTCCTTCAATTAGGTCCCAACTTTGCTCTAACTTTCATCAAGCAGTGTATTTGGGCATTTAATTGGAGACAATATTTTTTTTTGCTTTTTAATGGCTAGTGTGTATGTTAATCTAGCATAGTGTAACCAGGCTAGGGTCTGTATTTAATGAATGTCACAGTGTACCACAGTGTTTTTTTTTAACATGCTACTTTTTGACATTGTAATGAAGAATTCTGCATCACACTGCAAAGATTTATAAGCATCTGCTGTAGAACGTGGTGCTCTGTGATACTTTTCATGTATATTGTACTGTAATATGAACTGACACAGACAATGATCATTTTTAAACATTGGTATCAGAAAAAAACGATATATAAAATGGGGTATGCTTTTGTAGGTGTTGCTTATAATGCATCCCTCCTTCTGTTTAGTCTTATAATTACTGATTTAAAGCGGAGCAGCAGAAAATTACAAAATTGTTCCCCATACCAACCAACCAGGTGATAGATGTCACTTCTAAGCTGTAACTGAAGGATTAAAGATTACAGATTTTTTTTTTTTTTTTTTTTATAAAGCAGCCCTATTTTTTTTTTTAAGGCAACATGCTACCAATTTACAGGCTGTATCTGTATTATTCCTCAGCAGCCTTGGATGTACAATTGATTGTTGGAGAAAAAGGGATGATTTGCTTGGCTATGCCCAATGTCCTGCAATGAGGAAAAATCTTCTTATTTGTGGGATATGTAATTGAATGAGACATGTGAATGACTTCTGTTAGAAGGAAGCTCTACTGTGCCACATACTGGTTCTGTGAAGAGCTTTTTGGTTCAGTGCATCCCTTCTCACCATTACCTTTGTGGTTATACTTTCACACTTGCTAACTGTAATGCCCCGTACACACGGTCGGACTTTGTTTGGAAATTCCGACAACAAAATCCTAGGATTTTTTCCGACAGACGTTGGCTCAAACTTGTCTTGCATACACACGGTCACACAAAGTTGTCGGAAAATCCGATCGCTCTGAACGCGGTGACGTAAAACACGTACGTCGGGACTATAAACGGGGCAGTGGCCAATAGCTTTCATCTCTTTATTTATTCTGAGAATGCGTGGCACTTTGTCCGTCGGATTTGTGTACACACGATCGGAATTTCCGACAACGGATTTTGTTGTCGGAAAATTTTATATCCTGCTCTCAAACTTTGTGTGTCGGAAAATCCGATGGAAAATGTGTGATGGAGCCTACACATGGTAGGAATTTCCGACAACAAGGTCCTATCACACATTTTCCGTCGGAAAATCCGACCGTGTGTACGGGGCATAATGCCCCGTACACACGGCCCGACTTTCCGTCAGAATATGTGCGATTGGGGCTTGTTGTCGGAAATTCCGACTGTGTGTGGGCTCCATCGGACTTTTTCCATTGGAATTTCCGACACACAAAGTTTGAGAGCAGGCTATAAAATTTTCCGATAACAAAATCCGTTCACGTAAATTCTGACCGCGTGTAGACAATTCCGACACACAAAGTGCCACACATGCTCAGAATAAATTAAGAGACGAAAGCTATTGTCTACTGCCCTGTTTATAGTCCCGATGTACGTGTTTTACGTCACCGCGTTCAGAACGATTGTATTTTCCGACAACTTTGTGCAACCGTGTGTATGCAAAACAAGTTTGAGCCAACATCCGTCGGAAAAAATACATGGATTTTGTTGTCGGAATGTCCGATCGTGTGTTCAGGGCATAATACATTTATTATGCATTCTTCATTTCTTTAATCATATTTAAAGTGGAAGTCTCATGGAAGAAGAGAGTGTTTGGAAATGACGATCATACACCTGAAGGCGTGACACCCATCACCATAACAAAAATGGAGGCTTACCGAAAGGCCAGTGACCCCTCTTACTCAGAGAGGTCACACAGCGCTTGGTTGGATCTCTGATCCACTAATAAGTCCGGATGTTCCTCTCCTATGGCCGTGGATGGTATACACCGGGAGGTTCACAGCAACTCAGGATGCAAGATACAGTGTAGGAAGCCTCGATATCGGAAAGTTTTTGTCTCAATATCCAGTTTATTAAGCAGTAAATGATCCCGACAATCATTTCATTATAAATGACATCATCAGGGGTACCCCTGATGATGTCATTTATGATGAAACGATCGTCGGGATAGCTATATACACATGCTGCTGCACTTGCGCGATTGCTGCTTGAAACTCACAAGGATTTTATCTGTTTGATCTGTTGATTGTGACATGGTCATAGCTTGGACTTTTATGTAAGTGTACTGCTTAATAAACCGGATGTTGAGACAGTATCACACTATGTGGAGTCCTTTTTTTCCCCTAAACATTCTAATATCAAGGCTTCCTACACTGCATCTTGCATCCTGAGTTGCTGTGAACCTCCCGGTGTATACCATTCATGGCCATAGGAGAAGAACGTCCGGACTTTTTTCTCAGTGGATCAGAGATCCAACCAAGCGCTGTGTGACCTCTCTGAGTAAGAGGGGTCGATGGCCTTTCGGTAGGCCTCCATTTTTGTTATGGTGATGAGTGTCATGCCTTCAGGTGTATGATCGTCATTTCCAAACACTCTCTTTTTCCATGAGACTTTCTTTGATGGAATCCAGCTTTATATTAACTTTTTGTTTGCACAATTGCACTTTATTCACATGTGATGTCATTTAGCATATGTGTCTTCAAATTTTATTCACAGTTATTATTGTTTATATACTGTCGATTATCTGCACGTATATTTTGATATTTGTCTGTATTCGCACTAATGCACTTTATTGTTTAGGGCTGCACTCTTTTTACATATACTATTTGTGCCTGGTATCTGGGTTATAGTGCGCAGCTGCTTATTAACTTTAGTTCCTAACGCAGATTTACCCTTTACATTTATATTTAAAGTGGAAATTTATTTTGAAAAATAAGTCATGCTAGATCCCTGCGGGTGTGACTATGTAAAACATTAAAAATAAGTGCCTATACTGTTTAACCACTTCAATACCGGGCTATAGTCATATTACGTTCGCAGATGGGATCTCCCATCCTCGACGTGTGTCATATGACATCCTCGGCTTCTCGCCGATCCTGCGGGCCCCCAGGGGCCTGCAGCGCGGCGATCGGGGATGAAATGTGTCCCTCGGACACAGCCCATCCATGTAAAGAGCCAATAAAAAATGGCTCTTTACCACGCGACTGGCTGTGTCCAGCCGATCACATGTACTGCCCACGTGCATGGCGCTCATGCACGCCCCTAGGGCGCACGCAGAACGGCGATCGGGGACGAGGCTTGTCATCCTGACACATCCCAACCCCGATCGCAGTAAACAGCCAATGAAATTGGCTCTTTACCACAGGACCGGCTGTGTCCAATCACAGCCGGTCACAGAATGTCAACAAACCACGGTAATGAGATGTTACCGGGTTCTCCTCCTCACACACCGATCGTGTGTGAGAAGGAGATTGCAGTAACACCTCATTACCGCTTACAGTGTACACCAACCACACTGATTGCCCCCCCAATAAAGAGGACCTGTCACCACCCATCAAAGTACCTGTCACAGTCCATCAAAGTACCTGTTGCAGGTCATCTGAGTACCCGAGTACCTGTCACAGCCCATCTGAGTACCCAAGTACCTATCACAGCCCATCTCAGTACCCGAGTACCTGTCACAGCCCATCTGAGTACCCGAGTTCCTGTCTCAGCCCATTTGAGTACCCGAGCACCTGTCACAGTCCATCTGAGTACCCGAGTACCTGTCACAGTTCATCTGAGTACCTGAGTACCTGTCACAGAATATCTGAGTACCCAAGTACCTGAGTATCTGTCACAGTCCATCTGAGTACCCGAGTACCTGTCACAGCCCATCTGAGTACTCGAGTACCTGAGTACCTGTCACACTTCATCTGAGTACCGAGTACCTGATACAGTTCATCTGAGTACCCGATTACCTGTCACAGTTCATCTGAGTACCCGAGTACCTGTCACAGTTTATTTGAGTACCCGTGTACCCAAGTACCTGTCACAGTCCATCTGAGTACCCAAGTACCTGTCACAGTATATCTGAGTACCCGAGTACCTGCCACAGTCCATCTGAGTACCCAAGTACCTGTCACAGTATATCTGAATACCCGAGTACCTGTCACAGTCCATCTGAGTACCCAAGTACATGTCACAGTTCATCTGAGTACATGAGTACCTGAGCACCTGTCACAGTCCATCTGAGTACCTGTCACAGCCCATCTGAGTACCTGTCACAGCCCATCTGAGTACCTGTCATAGCCCATCTGAGTACCTGTCACCATCCATCAGAGTACCCGAGTACCAGTCACAAGCCCATCAGAGTATTCGAGTACCTATCTGTAGCCCATCAGAGTACCAGAGTATCTGTCACCAGGCCATCAGAGTACCCGAGTACCTGTCACCAGGCAATCAGAGTAACCGAATTACCTGTCACCAGCCCATCAGAGTAACCGAGTACCTGTCTCCAGCCCATCAGAATACCCGAGTACCTATCTGCAGCCCATCAGAGTACCTATCTGCAGCCCATGCCTCATAGAATATACGCTGGGGTGTTTGCTTTCCGAAATAGGGTCATTTTGTGGGTAATTCCACTGTCCTGGTGCTCAAGGACCTTCAAAAGTGTGATAGGTAGGAATGAAATGAGATGTGTAATTTATGCTCCTAGAACGCCTGAAGGTACTACTTCAATGTTGGGCCTCTGTATGTGGCCAGGCTGTGTAAAAGTCTCACACATGTGGTATCGCCATACTCAGGAGTAGCAGAATGTGTTTTCGGGTGTAATTTTTGCTATATACATGCTATGTGTTAGGAATATCTTATAAATTGACAACTTTGTGTAAAAAAAAATACGTTTTAATTTTCTTTCCACGTTTTCCGAAGACTTGTGGAAAAAAATTAACTGTTCAAAAGACTCATTATGCCTCATGGAATAGACGTTGGGATGTTTGCTTTCCAAAATGGGGTCGTTTTGTGGGTAATTCCACTGTCCTAGTGCTCCAGGGCCTTCACAAATGTAATAGGTCGTTAGGAAATTAGAGGTGTAATTTATGCTCCTAGAACCCCTGACGGTGCTCCTTGCATGTTGGACCTCTCTGTGTGGCCAGGCTGTGTAAAAGTCACACACATGTGGTATCGCCATACTCGGGAGGAGTAGCAAAATGTATTTTTGGGTGTAATTGGAAGTATGCATATGCTGTGTGTAATTGTTATTATATTATTGTTATTATGACAATTTTGTGAAAAAAAACAACATTCTTAAATTTTCCCAAGAATTGTGGGAAAAAATTACAACTTCAAAAAACTCACCATGCCTCTTACTAAATACCTTTGACTGTCTACTTTTCAAAAAGGGGTCATTTGGGGGGTATTTGTATTTTCCCGACATTTCAGGGTCTCAAGAAATGAGATAGGCCATCAGTGCATCAGGTGTGATATGAGGAGGTGAGTTGCCATCTAGATAAAGGAAGGCCCGTAGACGTGGTGTATCTGGATTTTGCAAAAGCATTTGACACAGTTCCCCATAAACGTTTACTGTACAAAATAAGGTCCGTTGGCATGGACCATAGGGTGAGTACATGGATTGAAAACTGGCTACAAGGGCGAGTTCAGAGGGTGGTGATAAATGGGGAGTACTCAGAATGATCAGGGGTGGGTAGTGGGGTTCCCCATGGTTCTGTGCTGGGACCAATCCTATTTAATTTGTTCATAAACGACCTGGAGGATGGGATAAACAGTTCAATCTCTGTACTTGCAGAAGATACTAAGCTAAGCAGGGCAATAACTTCTCCGCAGGATGTGGAAACCTTGCAAAAAGACCTGAACAAATTAATGGGGTGGGCAACTACATGTCAAATGAGGTTCAATGTAGAAAAATGTAAAATAATGCATTTGGGTGGCAAAAATATGAATCAATCTATACACTGGGGGGAGAACCTCTGGGGGAATCTAGGATGGAAAAGGACCTGGGGGTCCTAGTAGATGATAGGCTCAGCAATGGCATGCAATGCCAAGCTGCTGCTAACAAAGCAAACAGAATATTGGCATGCATTAAAAGGGGGATCAACGCCAGAGATAAAACGATATTTCTCCCACTCTACAAGGCTCTGGTCCGGCCGCACCTGGAGTATGCTGTCCAGTTCTGGGCACCAGTCCTCAGGAAGGATGTACTGCAAATGGAGCGAGTACAAAGAAAGGCAACAAAGCTAATAAAGGGTCTGGAGGATATTAGTTATGAGGAAAGTTTGCGAGCACTGAACTTATTCTCTCTGGAGAAGAGACGCTTGAGAGGGGATATGATTTCAATTTACAAATACTGTACTGGTGACCCCACAATAGGGATAAAACTTTTTCGCAGAAGAGAGTTTAATAAGACTCGTGGCCACTCATTACAATTAGAAGAAAAGAGGTTTAACCTTAAACTACGTAGAGGGTTCTTTACTGTAAGAGCGGCAAGGATGTGGAATTCCCTTCCACAGGCGGTGGTCTCAGCGGGGAGCATTGATAGCTTCAAGAAACTATTAGATAATCACCTGAATGACGGCAACATACAGGGATATACAATGTAATACTTACACATAATCACACACATAGGTTGGACTTGATGGACTTGTGTCTTTTTTCAACCTCACCTACTATGTAACTATGTACTATGTAAGGTGTGATTAATTTTCAATGATTTGCACTATAGCTTGTACACTCTATAACTTTCACAGAGACTAAATAATATCCACTAATTTGGGTTATTTTTACCAAAGAGATGTAGCAGCATAATTTTTAGCCCAAATTTTTTGAACAAAAATGACTTATTTGCAAAATTTTATCATAGAAACTAAAAAAAAAGTGTTTTTTTTTTCAAAATTTTCACACTTTTTTCACTTATGTCGCAAAAAATAAAAAACTCAGTGGTGATTAAATACAAGCAAAAGAAACCTCTATTTGTATGAAAAAAATGATAAAAATTTTGTTTGGGTACAGTGTTACATGACTGAGTAATTGGCATTCAAAGTGTGAGAGTGCTGAAAGCTAAAAATTGGTCTAGGCAGGAAGGGTGTATAAATGCCCTGTATTGAAGTGGTTAAAGTCCAGTAATATGCTGTCTCACCCTGTTCTGCAAATGCTCAGTTGCTCTCCATTTTCGACACTGCCAAAAATCAGAGCCACCAGAGGCCGATCTGCTGAAAGCCTAAAGATTTACTGCCACTTGGGGCCTCTGAGCTTCAGGGGCTCTGGGCAAAATGGCAACCTCCAGCAAGAAGAAACAGGAACAATGCTGTAGCACACACTAATTTTATTAGCATAATTATTCATGTGGAATGTATGTTCCTTGCCAAGAACATTATTTTTTTATCACTGTTATGAGTAAAGTTCAATTTTTAATACTTTCCTCTCTATTTATTCTTAATTCACTTGTTGCTTCCTTTTAGTCATCCTTTTGTTTTGGGTGATCTGCACACAAAAGAAAGCTCCTATGTGTAGTAAAAAAATAGAGTTAGGTACCTGGTAACTCTTTTTCTAAGAAGTCTTCCAGGGCAGCATCTGAGAGATAGGCTCTGTGATGGGAGGGCCCATGGAACTCAGAATCCCTTGGAAAGTAGGGGATGTCCTTGTTTCAGCTCCCCGTATACCTCTTATGTCTAAGTCACCCTGTGCTATCCTGGCACAGGGTGAGTGAGAAAATATATCTTGGACTACTTAAAATGGGACAGTAATATTTGTCCACAATATCTCCAAGGATGTATGTAGAGACTATTATTGGTTTGTTTGATTGTGAACTCAACCTGTTAATTGAGTGAGCTGATCACATTAGCCTCCAGGACTGGCTAGGAGACGAACTGTTGATGACTAGGCTGAGGAGGGGGGGGGGGGATTGTTGTTTGTATTGTTAATTGTAATTAGCTCCTGCTATTGTGTTTATACTACTGTGTGAAGCTCGGTGCCCACAAGTCTGTGTCCTACAGGTCATGTCTCTGAGTCATCTGGTCTGGGTAAATTTTTTAGTAAATTAGCTCATGTTAATTAGGTTAGCTTTGAGTCATCCTGCTGTATAAATTTGTGTGAGATCTCAAATAAAGAGTTAGTCCTGATGTACTCCAAGACTGGTGTTGTCTAGTTCTTGGGGGTTCCTATAGCCAGATCCATTGGACTCGTGTTCCAGAACTTAGGAAGCGATATACTGACGGAAGCACTCAAGCGGAGTGTGGGACGTTCCGTGACATTGGTGGCAGCAGTGGGATTCGAGGCTCCTCCTCCCTGAAACAGGAAACACATTAGTCCACCATTATAAATTTCACAGTCTTACCTGCGTGCCTCAGTTGTATTAAAGCACCGAAGGAAATCTCAGTTAGTTGAAAAGCTCCCCCGTTGTACCTGGTATTTGTCGTTTCAAGGGTGGGAACTAGTGCTGCCCTGGAAGACTTCTTAGAAAAAGAGTTACCAGGTACCTAACTCTATTTTCTCGAATCGTCTTCCAGAGCAGCATCTGAGAGGATGTATCAAGTAATACTTACTAGGGTGGGATAGAGACTGGAGCACCTTGAGACCAAATACCTGGTCTTGGTCGGACAGCTGGTCTATACGGTAGTGCTTTGCGAAGGTACTGAAGCTCGACCATGTCGCTGCCCTGCAGATCTGCTCCGGAGTTGCCCCAGCTTTCTCTGCGACCAAAGTTGCCCAGGCTCTGGTTGTGTGTGCTCTGATCCTGTTTGGCGGAGTGAGGTTTTGTGCCTCATAGGTCGTCTGAATGCCCATTCTTATCCATCTGCTGATGGTATTCTTGGAAGCCTGTTTCCCTTTGTTGACTCCTGCGTAAAGGACAAAAAGGAGGTCATTCTTCGCCATTCCTTTGTTCTTTCGAAGTATGTTATGAGTGTGTTTCTTACATCGAGTTTGTTGTAAGTGTCTCTTTTTTCACTATTCATAGTTTTTGGAAGCGAAGGTATGATGATATTTTGGGTTCTATGGAATGTCGAGGAGACCTTGGGTAGAAAGGCCAGGTCTGGAGAGAGAATTATTTTGTCTAATTGTATTAGGCAGTATGGTTCCATTATAGACAGCTTGGATTTCACTCACTCTTCTGGCTGATACTAGGGCCACAAGAAGTGCAGTCTTTAGAGTGAGGTTTTTGTCTGAGCTATCTTCCATTGATTCAAATGGAGGGGAAAGAAATCCTCTAAGCACTGTGGCCATGTCCTAAGTTGGGGTTCTATTAATTTTGACTGGTCTAGCTCTTTTAAGCGACATTAGGAATCTCTTTATCAGCGGGTCCTCTGCTAGTCTGTTGTCCATGAACGAGGAGAGTGCTGCAACTTGTACCTTTAGCGTGCCTGGGGAGATATTTTTGTCTGCTCCATCTTGTAGGAAATCCAGGATTGTTGGGATTATTCCTCTGTTGGAAATTGGTTTGTTTCTGTTCCAAGAGACAAACTTTTTCCTCACTTTCTCGTAGATTGCCCTAGTCACGGGCTTCCTGCTGGTTAGGATGGTATTGATTACCTTGTCTGACTGTCCTTTGTTCTGAAGTCTTACCCTTTCAGCAGTAGCTGAAAGCTTCAGAATCCTGTGATTGGGGTGTTTGATTGGGCCCTGTGACAGGAGATCTGGCCGGTTCGTCAGTGTCAGCTGAGGTTGGATGCTGAGGTTTTTCAAGTGGCTGAACCATGCCCTTTGGGGCCAGTGTGGTGCTATTAGTATCACCATTGCTCTCTCTGCCTTTATTTTTTTAATTACCCTTGGTATTATAGCAGTTGGAGGGAATGCATAGCATAGTCGCCATCCCCAGCTTTGGTTGAAGGCATCTACTCCGCTGTTGCAATCTGTGGGGTCCAGCGAGAAGGATGTTGGAGATTTTGTATTCGCTCTGGAGGCGAATAGATCTACCTCGGGTACTCCCCACTTTTGAGTGATTTCTGCAAAGATTGTTTGGTTCAGTGACCACTCCGTCTGTTTTATGATTTTTCGGGTCAGGAAGTCTGCCAGTGTATTGTCTGTTCCTTTCAGATGAATACCTGATATTGACTTTATGTTTGATTCTGCCCATAGTAGGATTGTCTCCGTCAGCTTCATCAAGCTTCGGGACTTTGTCTCACCTTGCCTGTTTAGGTATGCCACAGTTGTGGCATTGTCCGATTGCACCTTTACGTCTCTCCCCTGTATCACTGGTTTGAACGCTTTTAATGCTTTCCCCACAGCTTTCAGTTCTCTCATGTTTGAGGAGGCTTGGGACCATTTGGAGGTCCATCTTCCCTGTGAGCAGAGGCCCTCCATGTGTGCTCCCCAGCCTAGGGCGCTTGCATCGGTGGTGATCCTGATCGGTTTGGATTGAGCCCATTTGCGCTCTTCAATGTATCGAAGCGGATTGAGCCACCATTGGAGTGTTTGTTTGACTGAAGTCAGAATCGGAATGTACCTGTCTAGGGATGAGTGGCTGCCATCCCACTTGAACAGAATGTAGTTCTGTAGAGGTCTCATGTGGATCTGTGCCCGGGTGATAGCTGGAATAGAAGACGTCATCAGCTCTAGTATGGCCATTCCTTGTCTGATTGTTATGGCGTTGGCCTCTCTTAGGGAGGTTACTGCCTGTGTGATTCTTTCATTTTTTTCTTCCGTTAGGAAGGTTTTCGTTAATCTGGAGTCCAGTACATAGCCCAAATATACCACTCTCTGGCTTGGGGTCATCTGTGATTTTTCTGCATTCACTATCCATCCCAGGTTTTGCAGATAGGACATACTTGTGGGCAGGTTGTTCTCTAATGCATCTGCTGAATCCGCAAAAAACAGTAGATCGTCTAAATATGGTATTATGCCAATACCTTGTTGTCTTAGACCTTTCAGCGCTTCTGCCATTATCTTTGAGAAGATTCTTGGTGCTGAAGAGATGCCAAAAGGCAGAGCTGTGTATTGTAGGTGCAGAGTAGTGGCCCTTGTATTGCAAACCTCAGGAATTTTTGATGATCCTCCTTTATGGGGACATGTAGGTAAGCATCCTGTAGGTCTATTGTCACCATGAATGTCTCTCGTGGAAGGATGTTCCTGATCGAGTAAATAGACTCCATTCTGAATTTTTTGTATTTTATTCCTCGGTTGAGAGGTTTGAGGTTCAGTATGAGTCTTAGCTTGCCTGACGGTTTTTTCCTTGCAAAGATATGGGGATAAAACACGCCTTTTTTCCTCTTCCTGAGGTACATGGCAAGTCACCTTCTGATCCATTAGGTTCTGCAGTGATTCCAAAAATGCCTTTGCTCGATCGTTGTCCCTTGGCAGCATTGTCACCAGGTACTTTGTTGGGGGGCAGGTGGAGAATTCTATCGCGTAGCCATCCGTTATGGTGCATATGATGAATTTGTTTTTTGTTCCTTCCATCCATTGGTGGGAAAAAGCTGAGAGTCTGCCCCCCACCTGGTGGCAGTCATTGTTTTTTGTTCTTTGGGTTAGGAGGCTTGAGGATGAATTCACCCTTGCCTTTTTTGTTTTGATGTCCCCAGCGTTTTTTTGTTCCCGGCTTGTTGAATGTTTTGAATTGTCGAAAGGGCGCCTTCCCTTTTTTTTGGTTTGGGGAAAACCCTTGTTCTTTGCTGTGGTCCTGTCTAGGACTGTTTCTAGTTCAGGCCCAAAAAGTAGGTCTCCAGTGAATGGAATCCCACACAGTCTGTTCTTGGAGGAGATATCACCTCCCCAAGACTTTAGCCACAGGGCTCTTCGGGCTGAGCTGAGCAGAGCTGTGGCCCTTGAAGATATTCTGACGGTTTCGGCTGAAGCATCTGCTAGAAATGCTGCCGCTCTGGTTAGTATAGGAATGGTTTTTATCAATTCTTCCCTCGGTGTGTCACTCTCCAGTAGTTCTTGTAGCTGGGTTAACCAGATTAATAAAGTCCGGGCTGTGCAGGTGGAAGCTATTGCCGGATTTAGGTTCACAGCTCCTGCTTCCCAGGCCCTTTTTAAAAGGGCTTCTATCTTTTTGTCCATGGGGTCGCTTAAGGTACCTGCGTCGTCAAAGGCTAAGTCAGATTTATTTGTGACTTTTGCCAGAGAGGCGTCCACTTTGGGACATTTAGCCCAAGTTTTGGTGTCTGTCTCTGCGAACGGGTATCTGCGTTTGACTGTTGCTGGAATGAAGAGTTATTTCTCTGGGTCTTCCCACTCTTTTTTAAAGATATCTTTGAGAGTTTGGTGTACAGGGAACGTTCTAGGCTTCCTGGGTTGTAGCTCTTTGTACATCTTGTCATGTATTGTGAGCTCTGCGGCCCTTTGTTCTTTAATCCCTAGCGTGTCTGCTATGGCTTTTAGAAGGCTATCCGTATCCTCTGAGAGAAATAAGTTGCCCTCTGAAATAGCATCTTCCTCATCAGAGTCTGAGCAAAGTCCATCCTCTGATTCGGATTGTTTGGATTCATCCAAATCCTCCTCCTGTTCTGTCTGTTCCCTGTTACCTGAAGGAACGCATGTTGCGCTGGTAGACGGGGTACTGGTCTGACTGGCACTTGATGGCGCTTCCAACTTTTCAATAGCTGAGCGTAGTGGCGCCATGGCGCTCTGTATTTCTTTCTTGAAAGAGCTGAGTAGATCTTTCAGATACCCTTGCAATTCTTTGGCCACCATTTTGTCTATACATTTTTGACATACGGGTTTTTTCCATTCGGGAGAAAACCGGTGGCTGCATGAAGCACAGGTTTTGTTGCTTTTCACTTTCCTTTCCTCAGGGGTCTTTGCCTAAAATCAAGCATAAAAAAGGGGCCCCGTGAGGTAGGCGGTAAAAAGCTGCCCGTTAGTAGGTAGTTTTACAGTAAGGTTAAGACAGAGGTGACTCTGGAGTATTCTGGCTTACCTTGGAGCTGTCCTGGCTTGCAGGATCTGCAGGGCAGGGTGGAGAAGCGTCAGACATAGTCAGCCACCAGGATCCTCTGCTTAGAGGGGCCTTTTTAACTGCTACCTGCTTAAGCTCCGGCCCCACCCCCAGCTGACCCCGTGCAGGTTGGTGGATATACCTGCACATGCGCTGCAGTCGGTGTCCTCTTTTCTGGGTGCCCGACAAGGAGGGGGACCGACCCTGCTGCAGTATATATGCATATTAAGATACACATCCCAATAAATAAATATATATATATATTTTTTTTTTTTTTTTTTTCAAAATTGAAAAGTGATGACGTCGCCGGAGTCCCACTCTGTATCTCATGGCAGCGGGCTCCGGGAAAATGGCCACTGCCCCGGAACCGGAAATGGCGTCAGCGCCATCTTGGTACACCCTGCAGAGCCTCCACAAGGGGAGGCTTGTTCTGCAGAGTGTGTAGGACACCGATCGCGGTGAAACTAACGGCAATCAGGCGGGCGCGGACATCCTGGATGAAACAGAGGACAAAAATTACAGTAGAGGGACACCTACCTGTCCAGCGTCAGGGGGTAAGCCAGGCAATCTCAGGCAGAGCATTGCTGCTCAAGTTTGCTGCACCTGCTCACCCTCCCAAGGCCCACTGGGCTGAATGGGATGCTGACAGGGGTCTCCTGCAACTAGCACAGAGACTGACTGCACAAATGCATATTTGGTAAACCTGCGTTTATACCTCCACATACCTTAAAACTGAATATTGACTGACTGCACAAATGCATATTTGGTAAACCTGCGTTTATACCTCCACATACCTTAAAACTGAATATTGACTGACTGCACAAATGCATATTTGGTAAACCTGCGTTTATACCTCCACATACCTTAAAACTGAATATTGACTGACTGCACAAGTGCATATTTGGTAAACCTGCGTTTATACCTCCACATACCTTAAAACTGAATATTGACTGACTGCACAAATGCATATTTGGTAAACCTGCGTTTATACCTCCACATACCTTAAAACTGAATATTGACTGACTGCACAAATGCATATTTGGTAAACCTGCGTTTATACCTCCACATACCTTAAAACTGAATACTGACTGACTGCACAAATGCATATTTGGTAAATCTGCGTTTATACCTCCACATACCTTAAAACTGAATATTGACTGACTGCACAAATGCATATTTGGTAAATCTGTTTGTCACCACTGTTTCAACTCCATCTGTAGCCATGCTCACATTATTTCAATGTTTATTTAGCCATTAAGTCTTACCTAAATTATGGGTTCCCTTATCTTTACAATTTTGGCCTTTTAGTCCCCTTGCAGTTTGATTGTGGTGTGAAAATTATGCCCTGCTAGCTGTGTTCCTAATATCCCCTCCTAACTGATTAATTGCCAGATTCAACCCACACCCAACACACAGTATAAAAACAAGGCCTTCTTTACGGGGGAGCACATACAGGGGGCTGCACATACAGGGGGTTCTTCCAAAGAAGTGGGGTTCTTTAAATAAGTGGCACTTCTGCTCTTGCACTTCAGCGATTTGCACAAAGCTAACTATAACAGACTGCAGGTGACCCCATTTCCAAATTTTATCATCTTCCTCTCTGAAACATGCACTCTTTACCTCTCCTCCTTTTCACAATTGCTGCCTCACTCCTCAAACTCTCTTTTCTTCATCCCTCTGCTCCACCCCACAATCTGTACATATCACCCTCACATCTCCCCTCCCCCTATTACTGCACTCATCACCTCTTTCTAACTCTAAGCCCACTTGCTAACATACCCCCCAGGATACTGAAGCATGTCCCCTCATACAAATCATATTCTCATATTACCTCCCTCACTTTTCTGCTTCTCCTAATCGCTGGAGATATTTCCCCAAACCCTGGGCCCCCCTTATTTAACTGTGCCCAACACACCCATCACCATCACCCTACACCCTCTGGCAGTAGTCGCAATCTACACAATTTAGTCTCCATTCCTCTTCTTCCCAACACCAGCCTCCCTCTCTCCTGCACCCTCTGGAACGCCCGCTCTGTCTGCAACAAACTCACTGCTGTTCATGACCTCTTTGTCACTAATTCCTTTAATCTACTTGCTCTCACCGAAACCTGGCTCCACGAATAGGACACTCCTGCTTCCCTCTCCCAGGGTGGCCTTCACTGGACTCACTCCCCTAGGCCTAATGGACGCAAGGGAGGTGGAGTGGGATTCCTCCTATCCCCCCAGAGCACCTTCCAGGTTATTCACCCTCCTCCCTCTTTTTCCCTCTCTTCATTCGAAGCCCACTGTATACGTCTATTCTCTCCTACTTCCCTAAGAATTGCTGTGATCTACTGGCCCCCTGGACCATTATCAACTTTCCTTGATGAGTTTTCTGCCTGGCTACCCTATTTTCTCTCTTCGGATATTTCCACAATCCTTCTCAGTGATTTCAACATCCCTGCTAATACAAACACTCCTGCTACTTCTAAACTTCTTAGTCTAACCTCTTCATTTGACCTGAAGCAATGGGTACAGGCTTCTACTCACTCTGATGGCAACACGCTTGACCTTGTATTCTCCTACCTATGCACTCCATGCAACTTCTCAAACAATCCTTTTCCTCTCTCCGACCACCACCTTATTAGTTTCTCTCTCCCCCTGTCTTCCACCACCTTTCCCTCCAATCGCCTAACCATCACCCGTAGAAATTTTCGCAACTTCAACTCCTCTCTCCTCTATTCTGCTACTGACCACCTCTATGACAAAATCTCTCCCCTGTCCTGCCCCAACCAAGCCACGTCCATCTACAATAAATCTCTGTCCTCCACCCTTGACAAGCTCGCTCCCCTCACTACACGCAGAATCAGGCCTCGACCCCTACAACCCTGGCAAACAGCTGACACTAAAATTCTCAAAAAACGTAGTCGCGCTCTTGAGCGTCTGTGGCACAAGACTAAGTCTCTCAAAGACTTCAACCAATACAAATCTGCCCTCCAAAAATACTATTCTTTCCTCCACACTGCCAAGCAAACCTATTTTACAAAAATAAATAAATATATGTGTATGCGCTAAAGGCTATAAATACGTGAACAAAGAATATAATAAATCTATACAATATTAAAAATTATTATAAATTATAAACAGTGTCACACACCTGTGAAGAAAGTGACTATAATCCACAATTGAATATATGAAAAATGGTAACATGCACCATGCAAAAAAATGTGAGAAAAAAAAAAAAAAAAATCCTTTAAATGATTAAAATAAAATAAATAAAAAAAATATATAAGTGCTACTTGATAAATAAAGTGTCCGAAACCAATTCATACAAATGAATATATCTCAGTCCAAGCCATTCATAAGAGTATATAAATCAAAGTGCACAATAGTGTCCAAACAAATAGCAGGCAATCCTCATGCTGTTTTTTTTGAAAAAGTGCTAAATATTCCTCATGCTCTTCTTATGAGATGTGCACATTAAGGCATGCTGCAGTGCTCTCCAGTGACCCCCAATGGATAATGCGCTCACCTTAGAGCGTGTGACACAGTAGCTAAACAGTGTCAAAACACGCATTAGAGCCACTCCAGGGCTCACACAGGGTATGCTGGTGATGATCTGTATCTCGCTCAAATGGTGACATATATGAAAGAAAGGAGACTCATAGCATAATACCACCAGGAATTTATTTGAAAAGCCCTAAAAACAATCCCTCCAGGAGGGTACTCACAATGCTTGGGTGCGTCAGTGCACCATCCTATCCAAAACATGCAATACAGATGAATCCTGTGGCGTGCGGTGCGGTGTTCAATCCTCTGCCTGTCTGTGTGTAGAAAGCTCCGTCCTGCCCCTCCCCTACGCGTCTTCGGCACAGGGTATACGTGCCTTCATCTGGGGGATCAAACCTATTTTACAACTCTTATTAACACCTTCTCATCCAATCCCCGTAAACTCTTCTCTACCTTCAACTCTCTACTTTGTCCTCCACCGCCTCCACCCACTGACTTACTGCCCAGGAAATCGCTAATCACTTCAAAAACAAGATTGATACAATCCGTGATGAAATCTCCATTCTACAGGTATCTCCCCCAGCTAAGACCCCATTTCAACAGGTACAACTGACACTCCCCCTATTCAAATCTGCTACTACAGACGAAGTTGCTAAACTCCTTTCTATCGCCCACCTAACTACCTGTCCCCTGGACCCTATTCCCTCTCAAATGCTACGGTCACCCTCTGACCCCATCCTACACTCTGTAAACCCACATCTTCAATCTCTCCCTCACCTCTGGCATCTTCCCCGATGCTCTAAAACATGCACTGGTCACCCCCATACTCAAAAAGCCGTCCTTGGACCCTACCAATCTTAACAACCTACGCCCTATCTCCTTGCTCCCCTTTTCCTCTAAACTCCTTGAACGCCTGGTTTACAACCAACTGAGTGACCACCTCATTAAAAACAACCTTCTTGATCCCCTTCAATCTGGATTTCGCCCCCAACACTCCACAGAAACTGCTCTTTTAAAACTCACAAATGACATACTAACTGCAAAAACCAACGGACACTATTCTGTACTCCTACTTCTGGATCTTTCAGCTGCCTTTGACACGGTTGACCACCCCCTCCTCCTCAAAAAACTTTACTCGCTCGGTCTCCATGACTGTGCTCTTCAGTGGCTCTCATCCTACCTATTCCAACGCACCTTCAGTGTCACTTACAATTCTACTTCCTCCACTCCTCTTCCCTTCTCTGTCGGGGTCCCCCAAGGTTCTGTTCTTGGACCTCTTTTATTTTCAATCTACACCTCTTCCCTGGGTCAGTTGATAGCCTCTCACGGCTTTTAATATAATTTCTATGCTGATGACACACAAATCTATCTCTCCACCCCTCAACTCACTCCATCAGTCTCCTCACGCATCACTAACTTACTAACCGACATATCTGTATGGATGTTACACCACTTCCTCAAACTCAACTTGTCCAAAACCGAGCTTATAATATTTCCTCCCCCACGTGCCTCTTCCCCTGACTTCTCTGTCAAGAGCAATGGCAAAACCATCCACCCGTCCCCACATGTCAGGGTGCTAGGTGTTATCCTGGACTCTGAACTCTCCTTTCGGCCCCACATCCAATCACTTTCCAAAGCTTGCTGCCTCAACCTCCGCAACATCTCTAAACTACGTCCCTTTCTAACCAGTGAAACCACAAAGCTCCTGATTCACTCCCTGGTTATCTCTCGCCTTGACTACTGCAACTCACTCCTCATTGGCTTACCTTTAAATAGACTATCCCCCCTTCAGTCCATCATGAATGCAGCTGCCAGACTCATCCACCTTACAAACCGCTCAGTGTCTGCTACCCCTCTCTGCCAATCCCTCCATTGGCTACCACTCGCCCAACGAATTAAATTCAAAATACTAACAATAAGTTACAAAGCCATCCACAACTCTGCCCCCAGCTACATTACTAACCTAGTCTCAAAATACCAACCTAATCGCCATCTCCGTTCCTCCCAAGACCTCCTGCTCTCTAGCTCCCTCATCACCTCCTCCCATATCCGCCTCCAGGACTTCTCCCGAGCCTCGCCTATCCTCTGGAATTCCCTACCCCAATTTGTCAGACTGTCTCCAAATGTATCCACTTTTAGGCGATCCCTGAAAACTTTCCTCTTCAGAGAAGCCTATCCTGCCTCCATCTAACAACTGCACTATTTTCTCCATTAGCTCATCCCCCACAGCTATTACCCTTTTGTATAACTTGACCCTCCCTCCTAAATTGTAAGCTCTAATGAGCAGGGCCCTCTGATACCTCCTGTATTGAATTGTATTGTACTTGTACTGTCTGCCCTAATGTTGTAAAGCGCTGCGTAAACTGTCAGCGCTATATAAATCCTGTATAATAATAATAATAATAATAATAAAAAGTAAAATAATAAACGTTTCTTTTGCAGCTCCTGTGGGTCCAGAGGAAACACAAACAACTGAGGCACGCAGGTAAGACTGTGAAATTTATAATGGTGGACTAATGTGTTTCCTGTTTCAGGGAGGAGGAGCCTATCTCTCAGATGCTGCCCTGGAAGACGATTTGAGAAAAAACAACCCCTGTAATTACACTTATCTAGCAACCATTCATGTAATATTACATATACAGTAAAACCTTGGATTGCGAGCATAATTTGTTCCGGAAACATGCTTGTAATCCAAAGCACTTGTATATCAAAGCAAATTTTCCCATAAGAAATAATGGAAACTCAGATGATTCATTCCACAACCATTTATTCATAAATCCTTCAGTTTATAGTCCATATAAAAATATTATAGCAATGTGATAGGTTGTGTAACCATAAAATGTTCATTTACAAATGGCAGCCTCCAGAAGGGGATTAAAGGCAAAATCCAGCAGGAGCTACAGAGTATAAAAGAGAAGAGAGGCGTCTCTAAGTGTAGCAATATAGTTACATTTAATGAAGGTACAACATTTAGCAACTCACGTGGTTGATGATTAAAACTGGCACATCTAAGTATGCAGGCATCTGGGGTAAAGCTGTCCACATAGACCATCCTCCGCACCACCAACTCTCACGTTCTGTCTGTAATCGTGACCAGGAAGACTACCCCACAGTAGAGCGATCTGAAAGCGAGGCTTGAAGCGCTCTTGGAGTGCAGTGTGGATCGGATGATGTCGATGGCGGTGTGGAGGACGGTCTATGTGAACAGCTTTACCCTGGATGCCTGTATACTTAGATGTGCCTGTTTTAATCATCAACCACGTGAGTTGCTAAATGTTGTACCTTCATTAAATGTAACCATATTGCTACACTTAGAGGCACCCCTCTTCTCTTTTATACTCAGTTGTGACGCTACTTGTATATCAAGACATCGCTTGTATATCAAGTCAAAATGTATTTAAAAATTTTGCTTCTCTTGCAAAACGCTCTCAAACCAAGTTACTCTCAAACCAAGGTTTTACTCTAATATTGTAGCCACCAGTCAGCAATGCATGGAGCAAGATGTGGAGTGCTATGTTTAGCTTTGACCGTGTAACACCTTATAAAGCAAAATGTACACAGAGGATTGGGTAAGGAAATATAACAAAAGGCTAAAATAGTTTTAAACTTAGCTATAACGTATAATAAAGGTGATGTTTCACTTTACTACAATTCACTTTTGGCTGCTGACAAAAAGTGCTAACTTCTTGCCAATAATATCCAGATCATAGTAGCCTGACCTCTGTGAAAGGAAAAAAAAGAATAGCCAGGAGAATTGCAGCAGCAGTCATGTCCGGCAGCTCTCCCCACCATGCATACCTTTTGAACTAATCAACTTTCAACATGAGTTGTGAGTAATGTACTTTACAGTAGAGGCATCTCTCTCATTCACTGGAAATGTGGAACTCTGCAGTCACATGGAATGATGGAGTGACAGCTTCAAGAGGACTTACCCTTGCAGTCCTGTCTCTGGAGCCGCTGACAATAATTCCTCCATGACAATCCACGCAGTTCACATCCTGCTCATGTGCACTGAACTGGATACTGACAGAGCTGTGAACTTTATGAAGGGCGATCTTTCCATCCCTGCAGTAAGATTAGAGTCAGAGATTTATTAACTGAATCAAAGGCAGAATTGTCTTGACTTTCTTTCTGTTATTCACAAAAAAAGATTGAATAAAAAGCCTGTCTTACCTAAAAATAACCTAAACATTTGCTGACAACAAAAATACCTATTGATTCATACACAACAGTGCATACATTAAATACCACATTAGGTCTATCCGACTATTTTTTATAATACCATATTTCAAGTTTTTTTTTTTATCTACTTTTCTAAAGTTGCTAATGGAAGAGCTGCTCTGACCTCTAAATATAACCTACTAATTTTGTTTCAGTTTCTAAAGCTGGGAGGGCTGCCAATATGCAAACGGCTTGAGCTACTAAACCAGACACCCAGAATAATGTATTGTCTGTGCCCGCCCTGCTCTAAGATGACTGGGCGATCGATTGGAGCAATGTTGTGTATGCGCCCTTCCCAACCGTTGAATCACCATGATGGAGATACAAGACACAGGATGTTCTGAAGGTATGGGGGTTACACTCATGCCCTATTTTATTCCTCTTCTACATGTGTGTATTTGCACTAGGGTTATTTTATAAGGTCAGTTTGGGTATAAGTAAAATTAAAGGGAAACCAGTTATAAAAGAAATAGGTAGGCTGCCTTTTCTGGCCTCCCCTTGTAAAAAAGCTGGTTGTTTGTTTGTCGTACTGATCCAATGGCTTCAGTACTTTTGCATCATTGACCCAGTACAGGCATGCAGGTCAAGTGTTCTCACTTCATTTGGTGCTTATGTGATCCAGGTCAGTGACTCAGAATGTAATGAAGCCAGCCAGGAAACTAGCATTTTCAGAAGATGGTTAGCAATGGATAGGACATATATTTCTATCAGGTGTACTTTAACAACTAACCTCTATAAATAGGAACCCTTTAACTGAATAAGGATGCTGACATCTTTAAATATTCTCATATAATTACTGTTTTTCTACATTTCCCAGTCAACAGCCCTTACATCTCTTTTAGTGCAGGCTTCTTTTAGGTTACCTATACACATGACATTTTGTCTTCTACCAATGGGGAAGTCAGATACCCAACAGCTCCCTGGAGGGAGGAATAGTCAGACATGAGAGAAAATATATATTTCAGTCTTGATTATTCCCCCTAATAACCTGGCAGCATCATAACACGCCTTCATCTTACCCTCGCCACAGCACATGCATAAATGAATAGCCAGATAAAATGTTACGAATTATGGAAGTGCTGCCAGTCAAATGTTACATTGTCTGGCCATCCTACCACTCTCTTAAAGTGGATGTAAACCCGAAATGTTTTATTTTATTTTTTTATGTCGTAATGTAGAGTATAAGATTTCCTATCATTTGAGCCCAGTCTTGCCACAAAGAGTTAATCCAGCTCGGAGTAATCCTCTTTTATTGTTCAGTGAGATAAATCTTGACAAACAGAGAAAAACTTTGTCAAATCCTCCCCCTTGCTGTGAGTGACAGGTGATTTACATATCTCGTGCACTAGCCTAAGACATGCATTGTTTTTTAATTCCCACTCTTTTCTTCAGCAGCTTTGCAAGGATTGGCTGTTCCACACCTCAGCATGATTTGGCATGCTGAAGTCATGTGGTTACTTTCCTGTCTTTTCACTGGATGTTAGAGATCATAGCAGAAGTTCAGTGTAAGAAATACACAGGGCAAAATGCATATTGACAAGGGGAGTGTAGAGGTGGGCAGGTAGTCTACTGACATCACGACTCCACCCACCGAGCTCCAGACAACAGACCCACCCACAGAATCTGCAGTTTTTCAGGTCTCATAACAGACAGAGGGGAGACATTTGACAGGTAAAGATACTTGCAGGAGGCATGTATATCCTTATAGATAACCCCTATGGCAGTAGTTTAGAAAGGATGACATTGGGTTTACATCCACTTTAAGTACAGCAGCTGCCATTGTTGGCCTTTTGAAAATGCTAGTTGCCTTCCTATGTCTCACATCAATATTCACCAAATCACAGACATGGCATTAACATAATGTAAGTGTCAAAACAGTTCCAAATCTTCCCGAGGCAAGGGGAAATTGCAACTTTGTTAGTTAACACCAGGACTGTTGTCATCGTGGAGAAATTTTCCCCTTACTTCCAATTCTGATAATTGTTAATGTTGGTATATCCCTATACTTTCTGTCACAGTGAAAGCTGGCATCAGAACAGAAAGTGAGAAAAAAATCACAAGAACTGGGACACAGCAATTAAAACCTGACAGCAGTTCAAACTCTTCCGTAAGTCAGTTATCTATGTTTGTCAGGGTTGACTGAAATATCAAATGGTCAACTTATTACATGATGGGATGTGTATTTATTTAATATTATTATTATTATTTATCACTAAAATTAGAAGAAAAGAGGTTTAACCTTAAACTGTGTAGAGGGTTCTTTACTGTAAGAGCGGCAAGGATGTGGAATTCCCTTCCACAGGCAGTGGTTTGAGCGGGGGGCATCAATAGTTTCAAAAAACTATTAGATAAGCACCTGAACAACCACAACATACAGGGATATACAATGTAACACTGACATATAATCACACACATAGGTTGGACTTGATAGACTTGTGTCTTTTTTTCAACTTCACCTACTATGTAACTATGTATTTAGAGTTGAAAATATGTATAGACTGAAAAACTAAAAAGCAAAAGTTGTTCAGTTCTTCTATGAAACTGGAGGTAAGAAAAAGATGCCAACTTTTGTTCTTCCATTGCAAGTGTGAAAATTAAAAGAAACATTTGATGTTTACAGTAGGTTGCCTCCATCTGGATATCCCAGCACAGCCTATACGGGAGTTGAAGCAGCCTTCCCTCCCACTATTTTTAGGGTCAGCTGAACTTTACCTGCAGTGCTTCCAAAGCCTACGCTGGACTGCTTTGCTAAGGGCAATTTTGTGTAAGCACCTGAAGAGGACATGCCTACGCTTAACCTAACCTAGCCCTTCACTAATCAGCGGTTTTAAAACTTCGAGAAGATCTGGATGTTTTTTTTTAACTTAGACTTAGAAAACCAGGGTGTTTCAAGCTGGTTGGCTATTTGGCACAATGGAACTCCAGCTTCAGATACCACAGGCATGAAATTTGAAAACTAAGGAAATATATTAAAAGGAATAGCCATTTAAATTAGAAGGATTAAAGATAATCATGTTTATGTCTTCAAAAATGTTTCCAACAATTGTGTTTAAGGAAGATGTAATTGATCTAATTCTTTAGCATGCCTAAGAACACTTTTTCAACTAGAGACAATTAAGAATTCAATAAAGAATCCAGAAGAGTCCAAATCATTTTCATAGAATTTTGAGGATAGCAAAATACTCAAAGGCCAGAGTCTCAACTTTTTTTCTATGCATCAGACATTCAAAGCGCAAGTGGATGCAGCAATGCTGCACTCCTTACCTGCCTCGGCAAGCTCAATTACTGAACTCACCTTTAAGCACCGCAACAGAGCTTGGCATTACAAAGAGTCAAACCATTTATCTCCTTTATGAAGAGGATTATCTCCTAACTCTCCTGTGCTCACCCTGACATTTTAGTGTGGATCTTCAAAAAGCCATGACCTCAGCCTAGGTTTAGGCTTTGGATACACTGTACCTTTGAAGAACTACATTGTCTTATTTCTACATGTCAGGGCAAAAGTGCTAACCTTCCATGACGAATGGAAACTACACAGAAAAGATCAAAAAACCTCTAAAAATGCCATGACACAAGAATGACAAACAATAGCACATTGGATGCTATTAATGGGAGAATTTTATCAGCAAGAGCCATGTAAGGGACCTGCCAAACTACAGACCTCTTTTTCTTTTTTAAACATTTAATAAGGTCTACAAGCTATAGTGCAAATATCAAACATATTTACCTAATGATGCGTGGTCTACATATTAAAACTAGAATTGTACAGAATTGAACTTTGTAGCCCAGAAGCATTAAATTCATTGCCATGTACAATTTTGTCGTGAGCATCAGTAGGTAAGCTTTACAATAGTAAGCCTTATATACTAAGACTTTTCATGTGCATGCAATAATTTACTGGAAGAACTGGCACAGTATTAGGGTACATATTAGTGTAATATAAACAGGACCAGGGACTCTGCTATCTAGGCTCAAATATTATTATCATTATGTGCCTCTGTTATTATGTTCTTAATTTCTTACAAAATGTCTATGGAAAATACAGTGGGGAAAGGAAAAATCATATTGTTCAATGTAACACCAAATTAAATCAATTCTGTATTAGCATGGTATGCATGTGGGAGTCTTGACAGTCACCCTGTGGACAAAACCAAAATATGTCACTGCTTCAAAAGATATGCTCGTGCCATTGACATTGTCTGTTATGGTAGAAAACTGCAACATGCATAAGAAAACTTGGAGAATTATGAGGAGATCCACAAATTGATGACAAGTCCACGCATACCTGTAGAGGTATCCATAGTGGGCTCTACAAAATAATTTAAATGATACCCTTACTAGGTCTACAAATTGAGAAACTTGCAGTGGGGAAAAATATTTCAGTACATCCCATTATATCTCACATTCAGGGTATATCAACCTACCCTCCTCCACTGATTATGTGAGAATTGGTGACTACAAAGCGACATACATCCTCCTGATGACCCAGAAACACAGCATAGGGTCGTCTGTGAAGTCCACTGCCATTGGCACGCAACTGGTAAGCTCGGATTTCTTCAGCCTGAGTAATATATAACAAGTCGCCATCTACTTGCAACCAGGGCATTAAACTGAAAGAATGAAAAGAAAGAGCTTTAATTAAATGCCAAGAAGAATGAGTAAGGGCAAAACAATGTTAAAGTCATAAAAGAAAGACAACAGGAAAATGTTGGTTCCAAGACAAGCACGCATTACATCATTGAGGCTTGGGAGATTTTGGATAAAGCTGGTTTTTGATCTAATTAAAATAGGAAGGGTGTGGTCACTTCTGTACAAGAGGAATGCAAAGTATACTTGGAATTGCTTGATAGGGCAAGCAAATTTAATTTTACTTGTTATCCCATGGATCATTTAATTGGCATGTCTAACAATTAATGGTATATTAACTTTATACAAAGCAGTTCGAAATTGTGGGGTTTTATTGTTCATAAAATTATCTTAATAGAATGCAACGATCATTTTTTCCACTTGTACAGTCTTTTCCCTTATATCTGTGGGGTCTAGAAGACTTGATATTATTCTGCATCATTACTACAAAACAAAATGTCACTTTAGCGACTACATTTCCATGTGAAATCCCGTGCAAGTCCTTTAAAGGGAATGCACATTTTTTCAATTAATCTTTAGATAAACTGATTTGAAAAAAAAATTGTTTCCACGTCATTCTATATGTTAATTGGGTCAGCCATTATTCCCCATTACCCATCTAGCTCCTATTCCTGCTCAACAGTTCTACACAATGATTGTGATTTCCTGCTCCATCCCACATTGTGCGTCTAATTACATGGACCGAAATTTGGCCAGTTCAGCAGGGACTGTGCAAATGTCAATCTATGTATAAGCAGGGTGGTTGTACAAAAGTCGATCTACAACCGCCCTGTCAGGTTTTCCTGCTCGATTAGCCCTGCCGGCCAGTGATGGGAGTAAGTCACACATGTGCAAGTCACAAGCAAGTCTCAAGTCTTAACCTTCAAGTCATAAGCAAGTCCCAAGTTATGGGGTGAAAAGCAAGCAAATCAAGTCGAGTCCCTGCTAGAAGTCAAGCAAGTCAAGTCAAGTCATTTATTTTGGTCAAGTCACAAATTAAGTCAAAATACTGATCTACCCCGAAGCCGGGACTCGGGGGGAGCTTTCTTTTGTGGGGGGGGGCGGCTTTTGCCTAGGCCAAGACACAGAACTGGTGGTGCCAAGTCATTGCAAGTCATTGCAAGTCAAATAGCCCAAGTCAAAGTCAAGTCGCAAGTCATTGGTGACAAGTCAAAGTCAAGTCGAGTCATTTATTTAATTTTGTCAAGCAAGTCACAGGTCCTCAAACAGGTGACTCGAGTCTGACTCGAGTCAAGTCATGTGACTCGAGTCCCCCACCTCTGCTGCCGGCTATAGCTGGCAGCACTGATCAGTGTATTCTGATGGTGAAGTCTATCCACTGTCAGAAAACAAAGGCTCAGTTAAGATTCGGACTACTTATTGAGAATAATGCACTACCTGTATAGCTATCTTATCTGAGCTGCTGTTAAGCAGAGGTGATGAAGCCCTCAATGATAAACTCATCTCTCTGTCACTCTGCTCTCTGCTCTTATCAGCATGCTATTTGTTGAGAATTGCCGCACAACTGACTCCTTTTGCTGCCTATACCTCTCACAGTCTGAGCTCTGCTGTTCAGTGGATTGCAAGAGGCTGCTTCCAGGTCACGTTTAGGCACCTACACTATTTACATTTACAAACAATAACTTTAATGACAGTTTTATCAATACAGGGATGCATTATTTGTGTCCTAAATCTGCCTGGAGCTTAGCTTCATGATAAGCACTGCAATAAGGCTCCATGCACACTGGAGCTCATAAACGGCCGTTCTGAATGTCGGATTGCTGGCAGGAAAACACTGCTTTAAAAAGGTGATTTTATCAGCATTTTGCATTGCCGTCAATGCACGTTTAGCGGCGCTAGCTTTTAACCGCGTTTCTCTGCCTCTATTCAAAATCAATGGTTCTCTATGGCAGCCCATTGCTTTAAATAGAAGTCGCACCGCAAGACGGATCATTATGATCCGACTTGAGGTGCGACTTGTTTACTGAGGATAAAGGGGAACCCCGCCAAAATGAAAAAAAAATTGACGTGGGCTTCCCCTCTCAGGCAATACCAAGCCCTTCGGTCTGGTATGGATTTTAAGGGGAACCCCCTACACCGAAAAAACAGTGTGGGGTCCGCCCCCAAATCCATACCAGACCCTTATCCGGGCACACAGCCCGGCCGGTCAGGAACGGGGGTGGGGACGAGCGAGCGTCCCCCCCCTCCTGAACCGTACCAGGCCGCATGCCCTCAACATGGGGGGGTGGGTGCTTTGGGGCAGGGGGCGCCCTGCAGCCCCCCCACCCCAAAGCACCTTGTCCCCATGTTGAGGACAAGGGCCTCTTCCCGACAACCCTGGCCGTTGGTTGTCGGGGTCTGCGGGGGGCTTATAGGAATCTGTGGAGCCCCCTTTAATAAGTGGGCCCCCAGATCCCGGCCCCCCACCCTATGTGAATGAGTATGGGGTACATGGTACCCCTACCCATTCACCTAGGAAAAAAAGTGTCAAGAAAAAAAACACACTAGACAGGTTTTTAAAGTAATTAGACAGCTCCGGGGGTCTTCTTCCAACTTCGGGGGGGGGTTTTCGTCGTCTTCTCACGCTCTCTGGTTCTTCTGCCGGGCTCCTTCGCTATCTTCTGCTCTTTTGCCACTCTTTTGCTAGCGGTGGCCCGGACTTCAGCGTCGTCTTTTCCCCTCTTCTCTTCTTCCAATGTTGACACGACACTCTCTTCAGCTGTTATGCTCTCTGAGCGCTCCGCAATGGACTTATATAGGCGGTGACCCCGCCCCCTTATAACGTCACAGTCTCTGGGCATGCTGGGACTGTGAGGTCATAAGGGGAGGGTCACCGGGTGATGCTGACCATGCCCCCTAATGACCTCACAGTCCCAGCATGCCCAGGGACTGTGACGTTATAAGGGGGCGGGGTCATCGCCTATATAAGTCCATTGCGGAGCGCTCAGAGAGCATAACAGCTGAAGATAGCGTCGTGTCAACATTGGAAGAAGAGAAGAGGGGAGAGGAAGACGTTGAAGTCCGGGCCACCGCTAGCAAAAGAGCGGCAAAACAGATTCCGATAAGCCCCCCGCCCGCAGACCCCGACAACCAACGGCCAGGGTTGTCAGGAAGAGGCCCTTGTCCTCATCAACATGGGGACAAGGTGCTTTAGGGTGGGTGGGCCGCAGGGAGTCCCCCTGCCCAAAAGCACCCACCCCCCATGTTGAGGGCATGCGGTCTGGTACGGTTCAGGAGGGGGGGGCGCTCGCCCGTCCCCACCCCCATTCCTGACCGGCCAGGCTGCGTGCTCGGATAAGGGTCTGGTATGGATCTGGGGGGGATCCCACACCGTTTTTTCGGCGTAGGGGGTTCCCCTTAAAATCCATACCATACCAGAAGGGCTTGGTATTGTCTGAGGGGGGAACCCACGTCAATTTATTTTTCATTTTGTCGGGGTTCCCCTTAATCCTCAGCACACAAGTCGCACTGCAAGTCGGATCATAATGATCCGACTTGCGGTGCGACTTCTATTCAAATCAATGGGCTCCCATAGGGAGCCACTGATTTTGAATAGAGGCAGAAATGCCGAACGAGGCTTAACGCTCTTTTTACAGCGTTAACCCTCGTTTAACACCTTTTACCGATGTCTGGCGTTTCCAGTACTGCTCTTGAATGCAAATTTCTGGCGTTCAGAAAAAAGCCCATAAACTCCACTGCTCATTAAAGCTAAAAAACGTCCATGTGTGCATGGACACATAGGCTAACATAGAGTGGAGTTTATGGGCTTTTAAAAAAAAAACGCTCAAACGCCAATAAACTGCAGTTTATCAGCTCCAGTGTGCATGGAGCCTAATAATTCAAAATATGAGATCATGAAAAATACACTATAATTCTTTCTCAAATCTCATGCTCACATTTACACACTTTTCTGACTAACATATTTGATGTATGCTCTGTATTCCATCAGATATATATAATAAACCTTTTACCCACTTTGTATGACTTTTCACTCTGCTATATCCTTTTGGGCACTCCTAAATTTTAAAACACTTCTGTGAAAATTCAAATATGGGCACTGCCATTACTGATTTGTTTCTGAATTAATCCTGATTCTGACCTTACTGACCTGAAACAAGTGTGTGGGCAGTAGACTTGGAAAAGTCTGGACCTTCATCCAGCATACCAGATCCAGGTCAATGACTCCTCACTAGAAAACAAAGCCTCAGAACACAGTCAGTGATGACGTTGTCCATATCTTTGTACTGACAAGTTCCATTTTAAGTTATGTTATCCTCAGAAATGTAAATACCTGATTTTATTTTGTTATTCCAACTTAAAGCTTCATGTCGAAAGAAGTTGCTTTAACAGTAAGGATAAAAATTAATTTTTTAAAACTTTTTGTAAAATCTTTTCTTTGAATTCCATGGAGAGACACAGTATCTCTCCAGAGTCTGGACCAGCTAAGTGACGTCAGCCGATGTTGGATGAATATGGGTCACAGGAGAGCAGAACAAAGTGCGCTCTGATCCCCAAGAGAAGTAGGGCCAAAATAGCTTTGGACCTACTTCTCCTTTAAGCTATACCTGGTATAACACCATCTCCAATCATCATGCCTCAGTTTTGTGAGTAAGTAGTACATTTGGCCAACAATAACAGGGCCTGTGTCCTCAATGGACATTAGGAAAAATATTTTCTGATACGTGCAAATATCCTATTTTTTTTATCCTCCATTGAAGGGCACAGAAATGTAGATTCTTAGACATTTGTAATGTCCAAAGCAGTCTAACTGAGGGGTGTGCAATAGCCACTGAGAGAGCCAACTGACAAAGAAATCTTTACTAGAAGTGTATTTGAAGGACAATTAACACCTGAACAAAGACTAGATGAAGAAGGGCCAAGCAAATATGGATATTGTCACAACCAAGAAAAGACAAAGGATCCACCTGGTGCTCCAGGCCAGGACAAAACCCAGTCCATGAACAGGGTGGGGAGGAGTTCATGGACCAAGAATTGGTTGCTCCAGCGTGACCAATTCTCTCATATGCCTTTGCTGCATGAGATCCAGGAGAATAACCCTGATGATTTCAGGAATTTTCTCCGGATGAGGGACCCCCTTTTTCACCGTCTGTTGGCTTTGCTGGCCCTCTTATATTACGAAGCAGGACACCTGCTTGCGGCAAGCCATCACTCCGGAGAAGAGGCTAGTCGCCATGTTGCGGTACTTGGCGATGGGGAGAAGTCTACAGGACCTCAAGTTCTCTACAGGCATCTTCCCCCAGGCTCTGGGGATCATTATCCCAGAGACCTGTTCTGCCATCATACAGGTCCTACAGAAGGACTATATTAGGGTAAGTTTTCTCCTTTAACATCACATTCTATATATTTAATGTATGCTAATGTATTCCTTTCATCATTCCCGAAATACCATGATTGTAATATGCTGTGAATGTCCCCTTTGTCCTCATGCATGCTGTAAACTTTTAATGTTCCTTTTTTGTCCTTCATGCATATTTGCCTTCACTAGCCTCCCCAGCATGCTATCCTGGGCCCATATACACCAAGCCTAGTCACTTAACAATGTATTTTGTCAGGTCCATTGTAGTGCTTTACCCTAAACACCCCCTGAAATGTGTCCAAATGTTATTGTTGTCCTTAAATTCAGGGGGCGTGGCCGTATGAAGGATAACACCACGTACAAGTGACAGGAGAAAGCTAGCTGCACGGTTTACCAAGCGGGGGAGACGGCTATACCCATCCAGGAAGCAGGCGGGGAGAGGGTGAGAGACACTTCTTGAACGCTGGCTTTTAGAGGGTCCGCCGTGACTGCATACCCCGTAGGAGGTTGATCTGAGCTGCTGGTTAATATTACATTGGACAGATTGCTGTGGAGTTTGCTGTGTTATTTTATTTTATACACAATGTGAGTGGAACCGTTGAAGTGTAATTTGCAGTGTGAATTATTAAAGTGTTTTACGGTATTACACTATTGGGAGTTTTATTCTAATTCTATATGGAACGATCCTCCGGATGGATATGAGTTAACCCTTGCCAGTAGCAGCAGTCATCTATGCCTTTTAGCCTCATACGAAAGTGGAGGCATGAGGAGCTGGTGAGTGGCTGTCCATAGGGAGAGTGGTCACTGAACACAGAGGTGTGGTGGAAGATTGCATTAGAAGAACCTACACTCCTAAAATAGAGGGATTTGCTGTTGCACAATTCAAGTTGCTTTTTGATCACTATCACGGACACTTTTTTGTCGCACATTTGTGTGTTATTTAGAGACTATATTATTTACCATTTCACCTTTTAATGTATGTACAGAAGGGTGTGGTGATACTCACGGATTGCCATCTAATGAGCTGGTATCTTTGGGTAATCATTGCATGGGGATTGAAGTATAGTAGCATCTGAGTAATATTGGCACTGAGTCACGTTTTGTATCAGTTTTTGTGGTGTCCATATATATATTTTTTATTAAGATGTGGGTTCATCAATAGTATATTTTCATTATATATCTATTGTACATTTATACACTTTTATTTGCACTATATGTAGATAAGCATCAGTAAAGAGGTGTTAGTTAGATTTTTGTTTTTCACCACAGGAGGTGAAAAAGATTTATTAGTAATAGCGCCACGATTTAATTCGTCACGTGGGGTGTATTGCACTTATCACTCAGCACAGATTTAAATCTTATATACATTGTCCTTAAATTCAGGCAGAGTGCCAGAGGCTTTTTTTTGGGGTACAAAACTCATTTATAACCCTCCCCCCCAAAATGTATCCAATGGGCCATCAGAGGGGGTGAGGAATCTGATAAGTGGACCTTATATTTTTGTCTTTAAATACTCCTTAAAATAAATGTTATACTGATGTTGGCCAAGAATGTTTGTGTCTAATCTGCTTGCAATGTTATGTGCAAAAGTACTAATAATTTTTTTTTTCTTTTTTGACTCCACAGTTTCCTTCAACGCCACAGGAATGGCAGACCGTGGCTTCCCAATTTGCTCATCGTTGGGACTTTCCCAACTGCGGAGGGGCAATCGATGGGAAGCACATCCACATCGTCCGAACCACCCCACTCGGGGTCATACTATTTTAACTATAAGGGGTTTCATAGTATTGTGTTGATGGTGGTGGTGTCGGTGACATACAAGTTTCTCTATGTGGACGTGGGGAAGAATAGCTGGATGTCGGATGGTGGAGTCTTTGCCCAGACCGAGTTCTACCAATGCCTCCAGAGTGGTGGCTTGGGATTGCCATCTGCGGAAGAGAACGTGGAAGGACTCCCATTTGTTTTTATCGCTGATGAAGCATTTGGTCTGGGTGATCACCTGATAAGGCCATTCCCCCAGAGGACCCTCACCCCGGAGAAGAGGGTTTTTAATTACCAGCTGGCCAGAGCCAGAAGAGTCGTGGAGAATGCCTTTGGGATAATGGCCTGTCGGTTCCGCCTATTTCTTACGGCAATAAATATGGTGGAGTACAAACTTAACCACATAGTTCTAGCATGCTGCATACTTCACAACTTTTTGAAGAGAAATGCTCCGAATTACAGTATGTTGCCTCAGTTGGGCCTGAGGCCGGACTTCCAGAAAATCCACTGACGGCCCTGGAAACTGGCCGTCCTGGCTTGCCCCCCCCCCCCCCAAGCGCCCGTGAAGTGTGTCAAAAATATGTAGGTTATTTTACGGGTAGGGGGGCCATTGCTATGCCAGCAAATTTGTAATTATTTTAGATATAAAAAAAAAAAAAATTATCTGATCAAATTTTGATTTTGATTTACTGCTTGTGTTTCTTTTAGCTGTCTCCTAGGTTCTCCTAGTGCACTTGTAGTGCCAAGTGGTTTTTCCATTATTAACCACTTGCCGCCCGCCATATAGCAAAATGACGGTGGCAAAGTGGTTTCAATATCCTGAACGGACGTCATATGACGTGATCACGATGTAAATAGGAAGAGCCGGTGATCGGGTTTTCCTCACTCGCGTCTGACAGACGCGAGTAGAGGAGAGCCAATCGGCTGCTCTCCTGACAGGGGGGGGTCTGTGCTGATTGAATATCAGCACAGCCCCCCTCGGATCCCGCCCAGGACCACCAGGGAAGCCGCTCAGGACCACCAGGATAGCCACCACACTGGACCACCAGGTATGCCCCCTAGACCCCCAGGGAAATGCCAATATGTGCCCAGGCAGCTGCCAATCAGTGCCCACTCCATTGCCTACCACTGCCAGTGCCACCAGGGATGCCTATCAGTGCCGCATATCAGTGCCACATATCAGTGCCTAGTAGTGCCGTCTATCAGTGCCTATCAGTGCCCAGCAGTGACGCCTATCAGTGCCCATCAGTGCCACCTATCAGTGCCACCCTATCAGTGCCCAGCAGTGCCGCCTTTCAGTGCCCAGTGTCGCCCATCAGTGCCAACCAGTGCCACCCATGAGTGCCCATCAGTGCCGCCTATCAATGCCCATCAGTGCTGCATATCAGTGCCACCCATCAGTGCCGCCTACCAGTGCCCATCGTCAGCGCCCATCAGTGCCCGCTCATTGGTGCCACCTCATCAGTGCCGCCGTATCAGTGCCTGTCAGCGCCGCCTTATCAGTGCCCATCAGTGAAAGAGGAAACTTACTTATTTACATTTTATTTTAACAGAAACAAAAACAAAACTTTAATTTTTTTCAAAATTTTCGGTCTTTTTTTATTTGTTTAGCAAAAAATAAAAACCGCAGAGGTGATCAAATACCACCAAAAGAAAGCTCTATTTGTGGGAACAAAATGATAAAAATTTAGTTTGGGTACAGTGTAGCATGACCGCGCAATTGTCATTCAAACTGCGACAGCGCTGAAAGCTGAAAATTGGTCTGGGCAGGAAGGTGTATAAGTGCCCTGTATTGAAGTGATTAAATAACACCCATTGTCACTGTAAACACCAACGTAATACAAAAAATGGTATTGAGCATTGAAAGAAGAAGCCACACATTGTTGGGTATAAAACCTTTTACTCCGTGCACATGAGTGAGTTTTCAATTTTTTTTTTTTTTTTTTTTAACCACTTGACCACTGGGCACTTAAACCCCCTTAATAACCAGACCAATTTTCAGCTTTCAGTGCTCTCACATTTTGAATGACAATTACTCAGTCATGCAACACTGTACCTATATGAAATTTTTGTTCTTTTTTTCACACAAATAGAGCTTTCTTTTGGTGGTATCTAATCACTGTTGGGTTCTTTATTTTTTGCGCTATAAAAGAAAAAAGACCGAAAATTCTGTAAAAAATTGCATTTTTCCTTGTTTCTGTTATAAAATTTTGCAAATTAGTAATTTTTCTTCATATATTTTGGCCAAAATTTATAACGCTACATATTGTTGGTAAAAATAACCCAAATCAGTGTATATTATTTGGTCTTTGTGAAAGTTATAGAGTCCAAAAGCTATGGTGCCAATATCTGAAAATTGATCACACCTGAAGTACTGACGGCCTATCTAATTTCATGAGACCCTAACACGCCAGAAAAGTACAAATACCCCCCAAATGACCCCTTTTTGGAAAGAAGACATTCCAAGGTATTTATAAAGATGCATGATGAGTTTTTTGAAGTTGTCATTTTTTCCCACAATTCTTTGCAAAATCAAGATTTTTTTATTTTATTTTATTTTTTTTTTTCACAAAATTGTCATATTAGCAGGTTATTTCTCACACACAGCATATGCATACCACAAATTACACCCCAAAACACATTCTGCTATTACTCCCGAGTATGGCGATATCACATATGTGAGACTTTTCCACAGCGTGGCCACATACAGAGGCCCAACATGCACAGAGCACCTTCAGGCCATCTGGAGCACCCAGGCCAATTCTGATATTTCTCTCCTACATGTAAAAATCATCATTTATTTGCTAGAAAATTACATAGAACCCCAAAATATTATATATGTTTTTTTAGCAAAGACCCTAGAGAATACAATGGCAGTCGTTGCAACTTTTTATCTCGCACGGTATTTGCGCAGCAATTTTTAGAACGCTTTTTTTTGCTTTTAAAAAAAAAATAAACAGTAAAGTTAGCCCAATGTTTTTGCATGATGTGAAAGATGAAGTTATGCCGAGTAAATAGTTACTTAACATGTCACCTTTCAAAATTGCACACGCTCATGGAATGGCGCCAAACCTCGCTACTTAAAAATCCCCATAGGTGACGCTTTAAAATTTTTTACTGGTTACATGTTTTGAGTTACAGAGAAGGTCTAGGGCTAAAATTATTGCTCTCGCTCGACCGATCGCAGCGATACCTCACATGTGTGGTTTGAACACCATTTTCATATGTGGGCGGGACTTACGTATGCGTTCGCTTCTGCATGCGAGCACACGGGGACAAATTTTTTTTTTTTTTTATTGTTTATTTTACTTTATTTATTTTAGTTTGACGCTTTTTTCCAAAAAAATAATTTTTTAATCACTTTTATTCTTATTACAAGGAATGTAAACATCCCTAGTAATAGGAATATGGCATGACAGGTCCTCTTTTACAGTGAGATATGGGGTCAATAAGACCCCACATCTCACCTCTAGGCTGGGAAGCCTGAAATTAAAAAAAAAAACGATCCTGGCTTCGACCATAGCAGTGAGTCGGTAGAAGCACCTGAGGGCGGCGGGAGGGGGGGACGTCTCCTCTCGCCTCCCGTAAGAATGATCAAGCAGTGGAACAGCCGCTATGATTGTTCTTATGGTGTAGGGAATTGCCAGCTGAAAAAGCACAAAGTCAAGGACGTCATATGTTGGCCGCCGGGCGGGAAGTGGTTAAAACGCATTTTTTTTTAACACAAAGTTGTCCATTTATACAATATTTCTACCACATAACATGTACATACCAAAAATGACACCCCGAAAAAGATTCTCCTACTCCTCCTGAGTATGGCGATACCACATGTCTGAGACTTCCACAGCCTGGCCACATACAGAGGCAGAGTACAGCTGAGTATGGCTGAGCATGGCAGAGCATGGCTGAGTATGGCTGAGTATGGCCGAGCATGGCTGGGTATGGCCGAGTATGGCTGAGTATGGCCGAGCATGGCTGGGTATGGCTTAATATGGCTGGGTATAACCGAGTATTGCAGAGTATGGCTGGGTATTGCTGGGTATGGCTGGGTAATGCTGGGTATGGCAGAGTATAGCTGGGTATTGCTGGGTATGGCAGAGTATGGCTGGGTATCACCGAGTATTGCAGCGTATGGCTGGGTATTGCAGAGTATGGCTGGGTATGGCTGGGTATGGCCGAGTATGGCTGAGTATTGCCGAGCATGGCTGGGTATGGCTGAGTATGGCTGGGTATCACCGAGTATTGCAGAGTATGGCTGGGTATTGCTGGGTATGGCAGAGTATGGCTGGGTATTGCTGGGTATGGCAGAGTATGGCTGGGTATCACCGAGTATTGCAGAGTATGGCTGGGTATGGCAGAGTATGGCTGGGTATGGCAGAGTATTACAGGGTATTGCAGATTATTGCGGGGTATTGCAGGGTATTGTAGAATACTGCAGAGTATTGCAGAGTATTGCGGGGTATTGCAGAGTATTGCGGGGTATTGCAGGGTATTGCAGAGTATTGCAGAGTATTGCAGGGTATTGCAGAGTATTGCAGAATATTGCAGGGTATTGCAGAGTACTGCGGGGTATTGCAGAGTATTGCAGAGTATTGAAGAGTATTGCGGGGTATTGCAGAGTATTGCAGGGTATTGCAGAGTATTGCAGAGTATTGCGGGGTATTGAAGAGCATTGCAGAGTAGTGCAGAGCATTGCAGGGTATTGCAGAGTATTGCTGAGCATGGAGGGATGGCTGAGCATGGATGGATAGATCCATGGATGTGACAGCAATTGCCACAGAGCAGCGCTGTGGGCACTACACATCCAGCCCACAGCGCTGCTGCCATCCGATCCTTCCCCCTCTGTACCAATTGGTACAGAGAGGGGAGGGAGGAACCAGCGTCATCAAATGACGCCAGTTTGTTTACATGTGATCGCTCCGTCACTTGACGGAGCGATCACATGGTAAACAGCCGCGATCAGCAGCCGTTTGCCGTGATCCGTGATGCGCCGGGTCACTGTACCCCCTTCGCAGAGTTATCCAACCGCCCTGCAGCCGTCATTTGGCTATGGGCCGGTTGGTAACTGGTTAAGTTTTACCTTGAAAAATTTTTTTTAGTACATAAACAGGCATGTTTCAAAACATAACATACACAACTCAGGAACTTACAAAGTTCAACATTGAAAAACTGAAGGCAATATCAGACATTATAGTGTCAAAAATGTGTTGATATTGCCTTCATCAGATGGGGTGATGTCTCCCTGTAAAAGCCAAATTTTGAAGATGCACACAAATTAGGAGTCAACCTGGGGATTTCCCTCTTGATCCCATGCCTAATGTCAACATGTGCTATCAATGGACGTGTTTTGGGGGTGCAATCACTTCCTCTCACCTACTTGAGTTACGAGGAAGGGGTTGCACCCACAAAACGCGTACACTGATATCCCCTGATGGCAGATAGCACATGTTGACACACTGTGTGCATCTTCAAAATTTGGCTTTTAAAATGCGTAAAAAAAATAGAAAAAAATTGGTCCCCAAAACTAGAAAATGGTTTCATTTTGTTGTTCTTTAGATTCTTCCTAGTACATCAATCATGTTCTTCAGTTTTTGTTCTATGTCATTTGTTTTTTGCTTGATGAGGTCTAAATCCTGACTACAAAACATTATGTCCTGGATTAGCCTTTGTTCACTGTCAGTCGTGAAATTAGTAGATTGTTCTGCCACAACATGCACATCACCTAAAAGAAAAAATACACACCATGTATTATAAATATGCAGGCATACATCTATTACCCGAATCTGTGGTGTCAGACACTCATCTGTTTTGACAATCTCAACCACATCTCCTTCCTCCACATCCTCAGGTTGTGGTGTCCTCTGTTCCCCTTGGGGGTTTCCTGGTGTCCTCAGACGTCGGGAGTCTTTTCTCCCCTATGAGAATGAAACAAAAGCTATACTTAGCACACATATATTTGAGGCCAGAAATAGGAATATGAAACATTGTTTGGAAGGAGGGTACAATTGTCTGTTTTGGCAGAGTTCCAAGCTGAAGACATGAATTTTTCACTTACCAAAGCTGGAATACTTACCTTATTTGGACAAGTTTCACACATGGAGACACCCCAAGTATCCACTGGAGTACCTGTGTGGGACACAAAAAAGTTTGTTCTTGTGTCCCACACTAGTGCTCCTGAGTCCAGATGTGTAAACAGCTGCTGAGTGACCTCTCCTTACATTACACTGAATCAAGTTTGCAATTCTTTCTAGTTTCAAACACATCTAGACAACAATGTCCTAAACTTCTTTTAATACAAATTAGCATGACCAAATGTAGTTAAGCCTATATCTGCCCAAAACATCGTATTTAGTTGGCAAACGAATGATGTTTCCTACGACCGATTACTTTGCCCATGAACATGAAAGTAGCCATTTTAAACTGTACAACAGTAAAGAAAAGCACATGGAGCAGCATGCAATAATAATAATCTGAACACACGACAACTACTTACTTTTTAGAAGCACTTTCTTGATCCTTCTGTACTGATCCTGCTCCCTCAATTTCAGGTCTGACCAGCGTTTCCTCAATTGCTCCTTGGATCGTCGTACCCCAAAATTCCTGTGCAGACTCTTCACAACTTTAGTCATGATCTTGGCCTTTCTCACATTTGGGTTTAGGTACGGTCCATACTTCCCCTCATAGTCGGCCCTCTTCAAGATGTCCACCATCTCTACAAAGGCCATATTTGAGGCCTTAAATCTCCTGCGGGATTGGGACGTTTCGGGCTCCGGGCTTTCCTCCTCCTTGTTACTGCTATTATCACGCACCTGCTGTGTCTCCGCCATGTTCCTCTCCCACAGCAACAAAAGAGAAGGGGCGAGGAATATTCGAGAAAGAACGTCAGGGGCGGGCAACGCGGGCAGAGTTCCACGCATGTGCAGTGTATATAAAGCTAACACGCATGTGTCGTACGTACGATCTGTGAGTGGAGGAAGCACCGAACGTTATAACGAAGGTAAAATTTTAACTTGGGACATCAGTGGCCTATACTGATTCGAGATTGACGCCTATATTGGGATAAGATTAGGAGAGTTTAACCTGATATCAGTGTTTTTGTCTTGTGTTTTGTCTTGCAGCAAATATGAAACAATTCAAAGACCCTAAATTCATGGGCCAGTTCATAGACAGATACAGGGATATGAGAAATTTGTGGGAGGTTAAAAACCCCTTATATCAAAATAAACCAGCTAGGAGGCATCGCTGGAGAAAATGCTGCAATTTGTGAAGACACAGGTCCCCGACGCAGACATCGAGTTTGTGGATAAGAAAATTAGTAGCTTGAGAAGCACGTATAGGAAGGAGCTTAATAAGGTCCAGGCTTCCATGAGATCAGGAGCAGCAAAGGATGTGTATGTACCCAGTCTGTGGTACTACAACAGGATGCGGTTTCTGGAAGACCAGATTGAAGCCAGGGAATCACTTTCTACACTTCCATCCACCCTTCCCTCAACCCCAGTTGAGGCTTCCGAGGACCCACCTGGCCCTTCCATCCTGGAAGAAGTTGAGGAGCCCAGCTGGAGCCAGGTATAGTATTTTTGAACATATTTATTGTCCGAAAATGATTGGTGTTAACTAGATGTTATTATTGATAACAAATGAATTATTGAACAAAAAGTGTTTGACATATCAATAGACAGTAGGGGCCAAAAATGATTGGGACAAGAATGAAAAATGCTGGGTTCAGAATGATAGTCTTTTCTATTTATTAACATTCAATTTGCAACAGTCATGAGCTGAAAATTGTGTGTGATTGATGAACCAAAAACTACAACTATGTCCCTTTTTCATACACAGGAAGACCTCAGCCAGGACAAGGCTCTGAAATGTGGCAGCCAGGAGGAGGCGGGGGTAAGTGTCAGCCAGGAGGAGGCAGGGGTAAGTGTCAGCCAGGAGGAGGCAGGGGTAAGTGTCAGCCAGGAGGAGGCAGGGGTAAGTGTCAGCCAGGAAGAGACAGGGGTAAGTGTCAGCCAGGAGGAGGCAGGGGTAAGTGTCAGCCAGGAGGTGGCCAGGCCCAGTAGCCTCACCCAATCCCAGGTGCCTCCCCTCCACCTTACAACAAAAAGGGCCAGGAAGGGGAGTAACATGGAGGAGGCAGCAGTGGGCCTCATTAAGGAGGCTAATGCGGCCCTGAACACACCCCCTGACACTGAAGAGGCCTATGGCTGCTATGTAGCCGCAAAATTGCAGCAAATGGAGGAGGGCCAACGCTTCATGTGTGAGAATATTATTTTTCAGTCCCTTCGGAAGGAGTTGAGGGGCCAAATTAGTGAGAACATGCACTTATGTGCGCTCGCCCATCCTCCGCCTCCTCCTCCTCCTGCCACAAGTCCACCTCCAGAGCCAAAGCCTCCAAGGAAGGCTGCAGGGAAGCATGGAGGGAAGGCTGCAGGGAAGACAAGAAAGTGATGGCCTGGGTTCAGTCTGGTCTGACAGAAGACGCAGGCTGTGGTAGTACCACAGCCTGGGGACATATATGTCATCTGCTGCTGTTCATGATCTCTGGGAGTCCTGGACCAGATTGTGCTCCCTATTATATGGATTTCTCAGGCTACCAATTTTTAGTTACAAAGCGTTGATGTGTGGCCTGGGGTACAAAGGCTTCGCAAATTCAAGCAGTTTTTCCAGCGTTGCCTTCCTCTTTATTTTGTTATGAGCCAGAATAAATGTAGATTTTTTTATAAGAAAATACTTGCCTATGTGTTTTTCTTCAAAAAGGACAGTTTGTTTGTGAGTAGGCAGGTACATTTCAAAAATACAATGTCAAATTAACAAGGGACAACAACCAACCTCCTTGAGCTTTAAAAATACAAGATAATAACGTTGTTGTGGAAACTTGACACGCAAAAAAAAAAAAAAAGATATGGAGATCACTAGAAAATAAATTAAAAATAATCAAAAAAACAGGAATAAAAACTTGATAAAAAAAAAAAAAAAAAAGAAAAAAAAAACTATAAAAAATAAATCTAAACATTGTTATGGAGATCTGGCTTTAAAAACAAAAAAGATTATTCAGGAGATCACGAGAAATAATAAAGAAATACGTCTGTGAGAACTCTGTGAATATCAGCAGCAAAACAAATTAATTCTTCTAACATTATAAAGAACAAAAGAATGCGCTGCATTAAAAGATCCAAAAATTTACAGCGTGACGAATGTGCTATCTCCATTACGAAGGCTCGTTTTACCAGAACGAGTGCTTCCGTCTCATACTTGATTCTGAGCATGCGTGATTTTTTGCGCGTCCGAATTGCATACAGACAATCGCATTTTCGGATAGGAACTTTCCCTGCCCAAAAAATAGAGAACATGCTCTCAATCTTTTGCTGGCTGGAATTCCACCAGCAAAAGACCGATGGAGCATACACATGGTAGCATTTTCCGTGAAAAAGCTCTCATCATAGTTTTGCTGGCGCCATTTCCGATCGTGTGTACACGGCATTAGAGAAAGAGAGAGAAAGGATAAATGTCTGATCAGAATCTGGCCAATAGTTAGCAGGATCTGTTGGTCCCAAAGATCAGTTTTGTGCATTACCCAAATTCCAGATTCTTCAACTCAGGAGAATTAAAAAGTACTGCCACCATTTAAAATCAGTGCGGCTGTGTGGTGCTCCGTATATGTATATGCATAAAAAGTGCAAATAAAAAAAAAACACACTCAGGTGACTTTTTCCTATCTAAGATATACTGTATATCTAAATGGGGCCAGCAGCTGCTTGACAATGTACCCCCTGTACATTAAAATGGCAATGTTATAGGAACTGAAGAGCAGCTCTAGTATTAGGTGTTTAGAAATATGAAGTGAGATTAACAAATAGAGGAAATGACATTACTCGCTAAAATCCTCGCCTTACATGTTTAGTTACATCTGGACTTTGTCAGGGAACAGTACGTCTCCCTGACGAAGTGCGGATGTGACAAAACGCAACAAACAAAACTCATAGTAGAATTGGATCTGTAAAACAATAGATATTTTTTCAGACACTTTATTTGGCATGTAACACTTTTAATCAGTTAATCTCACTTTATATTTCTGAGCACCTGATAGCGTTGCTCTTAAATTAAGATTAAAGGCTTTTTTAAAAAAAAAATTTATAACAAACATGTCATACTCATCTGCTCCGTGCAAACAGTCCCATTCCTCCTCTTCTCGGGTCCCTCGCCGGAGCTCTTGGCCCCTCCCTCCTGCAAGCAACTTACAACAGGGGCACCCAAGCAGGCTCATTCCAGGGCTCTCCCTGTCTATTCACACACACAGACTCGTGGCTCAGCCCCGTGCCCTCTCTCCTCATTGGATTACTGGCTGTGATTGACAGCAGCAAGGGGGCTGGGTGACTGCTGCACAGAGAAGGTTTTTACCTTCATGCATAGAATGCATGAAGGTAAAAAAACCTTCAGCCTATAGAGCCACTTTTTTTTTTTAAAAGTTATTTTTATTGTAATTTCAAGGTAAATACAACAACAAAACAGAGCCTATTGACCAGGCTCAGTCATAAGAACTACACATTAATACAAAACAAAAAAAACAAAAAGAAAACACATTATATATATATATATATATATATATATATATATATATATATATAAATATATATATTCTAACTAAACCACTGTACGCTCAACCACCTGCACAGAATATTCGAAGTAGTCCTCTAATTCCATGTATATCCTGCAATGCCCACTTTAGTCATTCATGAAATGAGATGTACGTTACAGTAACATATTCGTATTCCCCCCCTCCCCATAAACTATCGATTAAGCAGCCTAGTGACGTTCATGAGATCAGGGATGTCACTTATGCCATTCCCGGTACTAATAGAGTGAACTAATCATCAATTGAATCTGCATTAGTGGACAGGGATTCCGTCCAAATATCCCATATTTTGTGGAATTTTTTGCCACAGCCACGTGACAGGTAAGTAGCTTTGTACAAGGGGAAATTTAATGAAGGTGCAGATGAGGCCTTCCATCTGAGTACTATAGATTTATGGGCGTAGTAAAGTAATAATCCTAGCAGGGTTCTGAGTGCCCGGCGTGGGGCCAGTGGTTCAACCAGTCCCAGCAGACATACCTCTATAGACAATGGCACGGGGACGGTGGTGACAGTCAAAATAAATTTGGTTACCTCAACCCAAAAAAATTCAATATGAGGACAGTTCCAAAAAATATGAACGAAATCCACTGAGGCTGAGTTGCATCTCCAGCAAGAGGCAGAGATAGATGGATAGATTCTATGTAAGCGCACAGGTGTGTAATATACCTTATGTACTATTTTAAATTGCACTAGTTTATCTCTAGCTGATACTAGTTGTGAAAAAGGGTATTCCCATATTTCTTCCCAATTTTCTATGTCTAGTGTAGGTAAATCTACCTCCCACTGTGCCCTAAGGTTTTCTAGCTCCGCGTGGACGTTGGGGAGTAGTGCTTTATATATGGTAGATAAGGGCTTAGATATAGCTTCATCTCTGAGCAGAGTCTCCAGATTCGAGGTGTAAAAGGCCACCTGAGCATTTTCAACTATAGAGCCACTTTAACTTTTTATAACATGGTATATGCCTAGTTACACACTGGTGTAAGCTGGTGTAAAATATCCATACCTGGAATTCTTCTTCAGGGGAGGCCTTAACACATGTATGAAACAAATGTGTGCACATACAGTCTTAAACGGTTGCCTCGTGTGTCATTACCTCAGATTTCAACCAGACTGACTGCTGGCTTAAAATGTATCTTGAATCCCAAGATTTGTGAAACCACAAATCTGATTTCTATCATGCAGGACAATGAGTGGGGTAACTAAACACAGGTGGAAAAATACCACAAACCACAGGGATGGTTTAATCCTCCTACTTAAGATGAAGTTTATTGCTTCCCTAAACTTCCAAGATACTAATTTATACTTCCAGGCACAACAGACCAGAAGAAAGACTGTAAAATAAAGCAGATTAAGTACACACATTTATGACAAACAACAACCGGCTCATTTTATCCATACAAACACAGAAGTATAATTCAAGTATAATTCATAATTAACCACTTGCCGACCGCCTCACGCATATATACGTGAGCAGAGCGGCACGGGCAGGCAAAATCACGTACCTGGTACGTGATTGCCTTCCCGCGGGCGGGGGGTCCAATCGGACCCCCCCCCCCCGGTGCCATCAGCGGTCGGCGTTTGGTTGGAAGCGATCAGAGATGAGGGGGAGACCATCCAATCGTGGCCCCCCCCTCGCGATCGCTCCCAGCCAATGAGAAACATCCCCTGCCTCTGTATAGTACACACAGGCAGAGGATGTGATGTCATCTCTCCTCGGCTGGCCAGTTTCCGTTCCAGCGCCGAGGAGAGAAGACATGTAAGTGCACAACACTACACACAACACAGTAGAACATGCCAGGCACACTAAACACCCCCGACCCCCCCCCCCAATCACCCCCCCCCGTCACAAACTGACACCAAGCAGTTTTTTTGTTTTGTTTTGTTTTTTTCCTGATTACTGCATGGTGTCAGTTTGTGACAGTTAGCAGTGGTAGGGCAGTTAGTATTAGCCCCCTGTAGGTCTAGGGTACCCCCCTAACCCCCCCTAATAAAGTTTTAACCCCTTGATCACCCCCTGTCACCAGTGTCGCTAAGCGATCATTTTTCTGATCGCTGTATTAGTGTCGCTGGTGACGCTAGTTAGGGACGTAAATATTTAGGTTCGCTGTCAGCGTTTTATAGCGACAGGGACCCCCATATACTATCTAATAAATGTTTTAACCCCTTGATTGCCCCCTAGTTAACCCTTTCACCACTGATCACCGTATAACTGTTACGGGTGACGCTGGTTAGTTTGTTTATTTTATATAGTGTCAGGGCACCCGCCGTTTATTACCGAATAAAGGTTTAGCCCCCTGATCGCCCGGCGGTGATATGCGTCACCCCAGGCAGCGTCAGATTAGCGCCAGTACCGCGAACACCCACGCACGCACCGTACACCTCCCTTAGTGGTATAGTATCTGAACGCATCAATATCTGATCCGATCAGATCTATACTAGCGTCCCCAGCAGTTTAGGGTTCCCAAAAACGCAGTGTTAGCGGGATCAGCCCAGATACCTGCTAGCACCTGCGTTTTGCCCCTCCGCCCGGCCCAGCCCAGCCCACCCAAGTGCAGTATCGATCGATCACTGACACTTACAAAACACTAAACGCATAACTGCAGCGTTCACAGAGTCAGGCCTGATCCCTGCGATCGCTAACAGTTTTTTTGGTAGCATTTTGGTGAACTGGCAAGCGCCAGCCCCAGGCAGCGTCAGGTTAGCGCCAGTACCGCTAACACCCAAGCACGCACCGTACACCTCCCTTAGTGGTATAGTATCTGATCGGATCAATATCTGATCCGATCAGATCTATACTAGCGTCCCCAGCAGTTTAGGGTTCCCAAAAACGCAGTGTTAGTGGGATCAGCCCAGATACCTGCTAGCACCTGCGTTTTGCCCCTCCGCCCGGCCCAGCCCAGCCCACCCAAGTGCAGTATCGATCGATCACTGTCACTTTTTTTTGTAGCATTTTGGTGAACTGGCAAGCGCCAGCGGCCTAGTACACCCCGGTCGTAGTCAAACCAGCACTGCAGTAACACTTGGTCACGTGGCGAGTCCCATAAGTGCAGTTCAAGCTGGTGAGGTGGCAAGCACAAGTAGTGTCGCGCTGCCACCAAAAAGACAAACATAGGCCTGTCGTGCCCATAGTGCCCTTCCTGCTGCATTCGCCAATCCTAATTTGTGAACCCACCGCTTCTGCAGCGCCTGTACTTCCCCCATTCACATCCCCAACCAAATGCAGTCGGCTGCATGAGAGGCATTTATATGTCCTCCCGAGTACCCCTACCCAACGAACCCCCCCAAAAAAGATGTGTCTGCAGCAAGCGCGGATATAGACGTGACACCCGCTATTATTGTCCCTCCTGTCCTGACAATCCTGGTCTTTGCATTGGTGAATGTTTTGAACGCTACCATTCACTAGTTGAGTATTAGCGTAGGGTACAGCATTGCACAGACTAGGCACACTTTCACAGGGTCTCCCAAGATGCCATCGCATTTTGAGAGACCCGAACCTGGAACCGGTTACAGTTATAAAAGTTACAGTTACAAAAAAAAAGTGTAAAAAAAAAATAAAAAAAAATAGTTGTCGTTTTATTGTTCTCTCTCTCTCTATTCTCTCTCTATTGTTCTGCTCTTTTTTACTGTATTCTATTCTGCAATGTTTTATTGTTATTATGTTTTATCATGTTTGCTTTTCAGGTATGCAATTTTTTATACTTTACAGTTTACTGTGCTTTATTGTTAACCATTTTTTTGTCTTCGGGTACGCCATTCACGACTTTGAGTGGTTATACCAGAATGATGCCTGCAGGTTTAGGTATCATCTTGGTATCATTCTTTTTAGCCAGCGGTCGGCTTTCATGTAAAAGCAATCCTAGCGGCTAATTAGCCTCTAGACTGCTTTTACAAGCAGTGGGAGGGAATGCCCCCCCCCACCGTCTTCCGTGTTTTTCTCTGGCTCTCCTGTCTCAACAGGGAACCTGAGAATGCAGCCGGTGATTCAGCCAGCTGACCATAGAGCTGATCAGAGACCAGAGTGGCTCCAAACATCTCTATGGCCTAAGAAACCGGAAGCTACAAGCATTTTATGACTTAGATTTCGCCGGATGTAAACAGCGCCATTGGGAAATTGGGGGAGCATTTTATCACACCGATCTTGGTGTGGTCAGATGCTATGAGGGCAGAGGAGAGATCTAGGGTCTAATAGACCCCAATTTTTTCAAAAAAGAGTACCTGTCACTACCTATTGCTATCATAGGGGATATTTACATTCCCTGAGATAACAATAAAAATGATTTAAAAAAAAAAAATGAAAGGAACAGTTTAAAAATAAGATAAAAAAGCAAAAAAATAATAAAGAAAAAAAAAAAAAAAAAAAAAAAGCACCCCTGTCCCCCCTGCTCTCGCGCTAAGGCGAACGCAAGCGTCGGTCTGGCGTCAAATGTAAACAGCAATTGCACTATGCATGTGAGGTATCACCGCGAAGGTCAGATCGAGGGCAGTAATTTTAGCAGTAGACCTCCTCTGTAAATCTAAAGTGGTAACCTGTAAAGGCTTTTAAAGGCTTTTAAAAATGCATTAATTTTGTTGCCACTGCCCGTTTGTGCACAATTTTAAAGCATGTCATGTTTGGTATCCATGTACTCGGCCTAAGATCATCTTTTTTATTTCATCAAACATTTGGGCAATATAGTGTGTTTTAGTGCATTAAAATTTAAAAAAGTGTGTTTTTTCCACAAAAAATGCGTTTGAAAAATCGCTGCGCAATTACTGTGTGAAAAAAAAAAATGAAACACCCACCATTTTATTCTGTAGGGCATTTGCTTTAAAATAATATATAATGTTTGGGGGTTCAAAGTAATTTTCTTGCAAAAAAAAATAATTTTTTCATGTAATCAAAAAGTGTCAGAAAGGGCTTTGTCTTCAAGTGGTTAGAAGAGTGGGTGATGTGTGACATAAGCTTCTAAATGTTGTGCATAAAATGCCAGGACAGTTCAAAACCCCCCCAAATGACCCCATTTTGGAAAGTAGACACCCCAAGCTATTTGCTGAGAGTCATGTCGAGTCCATGGAATATTTTATATTGTGACACAAGTTGCGGGAAAGAGACAAATTTTTTTTTTTTTGCACAAAGTTGTCACTAAATGTTATATTGCTCAAACATGCCATAGGGATTTGTGAAATTACACCCCAAAATAAATTCTGTTGCTTCTCCTGAGTACGGGGATACCACATGTGTGGGACTTTTTGGGAGCCTAGCCGCGCACGGGACCCCGAAAACCAAGCACCGCCTTCAGGCTTTCTAAGGCCGTAAATTTTTCATTTCACTCTTCACTGCCTATCACAGTTTTGGAGGCCATGGAATGCCCAGGTGGCACAAACCCCCCCAAATGACCCAATTTTGGAAAGTAGACACCCCAAGCTATTTGCTGAGAGGTATAGTGAGTATTTTGCAGACCTCACTTTTTGTCACAAGGTTTTGAAAATTGAAAAAAGAAAAAAAAAAAAATTTTTTTCTGGTCTTTCTTCATTTTCAAAAACAAATGAGAGCTGCAAAATACTCACCATGCCTCTCAGCAAATAGCTTAGGGTGTCTACTTTCCAAAATGGGGTCATTTGGGGGGTGGTTGTGCCATCTTGGCATTTTATGGCCTTCAAAACTGTGATAGGTAGTGAGGAGTGAAATCAAAAATGTGTGCCCTTAGAAATCCTGAAGGTGGTGCTGGGTTTTCGGGGCCCCGTACGCGGCTAGGCTCCCAAAAAGTGCCACACATGTGGTATCCCCGTACTCAGGAGAAGCAGCTGAATGTATTTTGGGGTGCAATTCCACATAGCCCATGGCCTATGTGAGCAATATATCATTTAGTGACAACTTTTTGTAAATTTTTTTTTTTTTTTTTTTTTTTGTCATTATTCAATCACTTGGGACAAAAAAAATAAATATTCAATGGGCTCAACATGCCTCTCAGCAATTTCCTTGGGGTGTCTACTTTCCAAAATGGGGTCATTTGGGGGGGGTTTGTACTGCCCTGCCATTTTAGCACCTCAAGAAATGACATAGGCAGTCATAAACTAAAAGCTGTGTAAATTCCAGAAAATGTACCCTAGTTTGTAGACGCTATAACTTTTGCGCAAACCAATAAATATACGTTTATTGACATTTTTTTTACCAAAGACATGTGACCGAATACATTTTGGCCTAAATGTATGACTAAAATTTAGTTTATTCGATTTTTTTTATAACAAAAAGTAGAAAATATCATTTTTTTTCAAAATTTTCAGTCTTTTTCCGTTTATAGCGCAAAAAATAAAAACGGCAGAGGTGATCAAATACCATCAAAAGAAAGCTCTATTTGTGGGAAGAAAAGGACGCAAATTTCGTTTGGGTAGAGCATTGCATGACCGCGCAATTAGCAGTTAAAGCGACGCAGTGCCAAATTGTAAAAAGTGCTCTGGTCAGGAAGGGGGTAAATCCTTCCGGGGCTGAAGTGGTTAAACGCTAACATTCTGGCTGCCAAACCTACAACTACTGTCCTGCCAGCCAGCTGGTCATGTGCACTTGAGACTTAGTTCCCAACAAATCTAAAGTGTATCTAAACATAAAAAGAAACATTTAATATATTGCAATTGTCCAGTCCTTAGATGTGGTGGCCGTATGTATTAGTTTTAATTTTTCAGGCTAAGAACATTTTTAGCAAATAAAAAAAAAAAAGGTACCAGCATGTACCCATTGATCTTGCTAGAAATGCAGTGCCCTTGACATTTTCTGTGAGCTAAAAAAAAAAACCCACAAACAATCTTATCTTTATTGTGTAAACTACTAGTCCCATCAATCCACTATGTAATGGAGAAAAAAAGCATGTTTGAAGTTCAGCCTGTTTGACAACCATGGCTGCCTCTATAGATACTAATGCAGGATCACCAAGTGAAAAGCAAGGACCAAGCCTGGGAAAAAAAACAAAAAACAAATGCATCCATCTCATCTAATGCTGCGTCTTTCCGTCAGAATAAACTCTGAAGGACTTTCCGACAGAGTTCCGCTGAAACTGTCTTGCCTACACACGGTCACACCAAAGTCCGACAGTCTAGAACGCGGTGGCGTACAACACGTATGACGGGACTAGAGAAAGGAAGTTTAATAGCCAGTAGCCAATAGTTGCCGTCTCGTACTTGCTTCAGAGCATGCGTCGTTTTTGGTCCGTCGGAACAGCATACAGACGAGTGGTTTTCCCGATAGGGACTAATTCCGTCAGAAAGATTTGAAACATGTTCTATTTCTAGGTCCGTCAGAATTTTTCGAAAGAAAAAGTCCAATGAAGCTCACACACGATCGGAATGTCCGATGGATTGATTCCGTCTGACCTTTTCTGACGGAAAGTCTGGTCGTATGTACGCGGCATTAGGCCTAAAAAGCTGCAATATATTTAAGACTTGGGTTTAGACATGCATTAAAGTGGAATATCACTCAAAGTGAAGCACTGCTGATTCCCTCTCTTCCTCCAGCCTGTAACTGAGTTGAAGGTTTTTGGGGGGTGGGGGGGGGGGGGATAGTTTTTTTGTCAGTACTCTAACCTAGGTGAGTTTGCTCATATCTTGGGACTACAGAAGAGGAGCTCTGCTTAACTAGATATGAATAGATTCATGGCATCTCTCAGTCTTATGCCCCGTACACACGGTCGGACATTGATCGGACATTCCAACAAAATCCATGGATTCTTTCCGACGGATGTTGGCTCAAATTTGTTTTGCATACACACGGTCACACAAAGTTGTCAAAAAATCCGATCATTCTGAATGCGGTGACGTAAAACACGTACGTCGGCACTATAAACGAGGCAGTAGCCAATAGTTTTCATCTCTTTATTTATTCTGAGCATGCGTGGCACTTTGTGCGTTGGATTTGTGTACACACGATTGGAAATTCCGACAACGGATTTTGTTGTCGGAAAATTTTATAGCCTGCTCTCAAACTTTGTGTGTCGGAAAATCCGATGGAAAATGTGTGATGGAGCCTACACACGGTCGGAATTTCCAACAACAAGGTCCTATCACACATTTTCTGTCGGAAAATCCGACTATGTGTACGGGGCATAAGAGGTACCCTAGCACATGAATTTATTAAAGAAAAAAACCTTAATTCATAAAAAAAAAAAAAAAATTGTAAAACAAGGAAGAATAGTCAAGCAAGCTGTGACATTTGCGTCCACCAGCTAAGGGAAAAAAGAATGATATAGGAAGGAGTGAGAGAACAGCTGAACACAGTAGTGCACCAGGACTTTGTGTGCCTACTTCTCTAATTAAGTACATAAAATGTATGCAGGAAGACCATAAAATTATGTTATATACATATAGAAACGTCAAATTTGTCATTCTAACACACGATTAGAGTCATTCTTTACATATCCAAAATACTTCTATGAGTCAACAAAAGAATGATGAAAACAGTAAGGGTCGAAATGCGAAGCTGAGCTATTTTATGTTAAAAAGTTTCAAAAGCGGTCCCTTTCACCCAAAACAAAAAAGAAAAAAAAGCTAGTCATAAATATAAGATGATCAGTTTGTGATTTTAAACATTTAATGCATTAAACATTTAATGCATGTGCCATGGACTCAAAGTGTACCTGTCATAATAGTGAATAAGCAAATTTTAAATAAGCCCACCTGAAGCATCTAAAATTCATCCGAATTATCAGCTGGGGTTGTTTGCTGGTTGATAGAGACATACACTATATGGACAAAATATTATTGACATCATGACTACAGTATTTGAACTTCTTGGGCATTCTATTCCTAAACCATAAGCATCAATATGGAGCTGTATCATCTTGTTGCAAATATAATAACTTTAATTCTTCTGGAAAGGAATTCTAAAAGATTTTGGAGTAAGTCTGTGGAAATCCATTACTATTAAGTCAAGAGCAAGGCCTGGCTTATAATAGGTGTTCCAGTTCATCCTACAGGTGTTCAGTAGGGTCAGGGACACAGTCATTCTGGAATAGAGAAGGGCCTTCCCCAAACTATTGCCACAAGGAAAAGCACACCGTTAGCTAAAATATTTTTGAATGCTGCAGCATTAGCAGTACCTATCACTAGAAACACTTCAAATCAATAATGTGAAGGGGTGTCTACAACATTTTGGCCAAATAGTGGAGCCACCATTGGTTGATCTAGTAAAAATGGTGTGGTTGGTGCAACAATCTTCTCAGGGCAACAGGGACCTCAAGCTTTACAAACACATACACAACACAGGACCACAAATGAGCGGTGAGTATAACGTTTTTATTCTTTTTTTTTTTTTTTTTAAGTGTTGCTTTTAATCACTTGCCAACATTCTCTTTGAGTGTTTATACGCATTTCAAATCTAATTCTCTTTTCTTAAAGATTATTCAATAAAATGTTTCTGCCTGAGAGCAAGGAACAAGTTACTGTAACGTCCCCAGCATGGCAGAAGTAAGGCATTGCTCATCCTGCAAGTATTTATACAGTCAAAGCAAAGCGTAATGATTCTCAATGACAGTGGAGTCATTTCCCGGCGAACTCTGTCATCACAAACATATGATTATCAAGCATCAGTGGCAAAAGCAGAAGATGTTTTATGGGACAAGAGATCCTGCTCTGATCTATTTATCTTAGCGAGTGTGCTGCAGAATGGCAGCTACAAAGAGGCCTGCTCTCTGAACCTTCTTTTTCAGTGCTCTTAATTGGATCATATATCTTAACACTGCATCATATATCTTTAGAAACGATAAATGAAAGAATAGCTTGTAATAAGTGCCGCCTTATACTTTAGTGTTTTCTTTATTTCCCTGATGGTATTATACATCCTAATGAAGCCCCCACCTCCTCAGCACCTGTAAGTAGTTTAAAGGGGTAAAGTACAAAAGCCCCTGTTATTTTCAGTGGAGGTCAGATCATATAAATGGTATAATTTAGCTGTATATCAAAGGAGTAAGCAAATATTTGCTGAGAGAAAATTAATAGTTAAGCAATAACTGTCTCACTTTATCACATACTGTAGCTTACAAAAAAAATCTGGTTATAATTCTCACAGTTACACATGGGATATGACACATCATTTATTTTTACCATGTAGATGATTGTTAGATGGAGAGACATCACTTCAAGGTAATTTCTATAAAAAAACAGTAAAGCCCTTTAAACTGACCTTGTCACCACCCTATACATATACAGTGAGAAAAATAATTATTTAATTCCCTGCAGATTTTGTAAGTTTGCCCAGTTACAAAGAAATGAAGGGTCTTTAATTATCATTTGAAATACACTTATAATAACAGAGACAGAATATCAACCAAAAATCCAGAAAAAACACGATACAAATGTTATAAATTGAGTTGCAGTTCAGTGAGTAAAATAAGTATTTGATCCCCAAGAAAAACATGACTTAGTTAGTCCTTGGTAGAAAAATCCTTGCTGGCAAGCACAGAGGTAAAATGTTTCTTGTAGTTGGTTACCAGGTTTGCACATTTCAGGAGGGTCCATTCTTCTTTACAGATCTTCTCTAAATCCTTAAGGTTTCCTGGCAACTTGAAGTTTCAGCTCCCTCCATAAATTTTCTATAGGATCAAGGTCTGGAGACTGGCTAGGCCACTCCATGACCTTAATGTGCTTCTTCTTGAGCCACTCCTCTGTTGCCTTGGCGGTATGTTTTGGGTCATTGTAATGCTGGAAGACCCATCCACAACCCACCTTCAGTGTTCTGAGGGAAGAAGGTTCTCACCCAAGATTTTACAATACATGGCCCTGTATACTGGCCTCTCAATGCAGCAAAGTCAGCCTGTACCTTTGGCATAAAAGGCTCCAAAGCATAATCTTTTCCACCTCCATGCTTGACTGTAGGGATGGTGTTCTTGGGGTCATAATCAGCATTTTTCTTCCTCCAAACACGGCAAGTCGAGCTAATGCCAAAGAGCTCAATTTTGGTCTCATCTGACCACAGCACTTTCTCCCAATCCTTCTCTGAATCATTAAGATGTTTATTGGCAAACTTCAGACAGGCCTGTACATGTGCCTTCTTGAGGAGGGTAATCTTGTGGGCGGCTGCAGGATTTCAATCCATGTTGGCGTATTGTGTTACCAATGGTTTGTTTGGTGACTGTAGTCCCAACTGCCTTGATCATTCACAAGCTTCTCTCAAGTAGTTCTGAGCTGCTCCCTCACTTTTCTCATGATCATCCTTACCTCATGCGGCTAAATCTTGCATGAAGCTCCAGACCAAGGGCGATTGATGGCTATTTTATATTTCTTCCATTTGCGAACACTCCAACAGTTGCTTCCTTCTCACCAAGTTTCTTGCTGATGGTCTTGTAGCCCATTCCAGCATTGTGCATGTCTACAATCTTGTCCCTGATGTCCTTTGACAGCTCTTTAGTCTTGCCCATGATGGTGAGGTTTGAATGGAAGAAGGAGATTCTGTGGACAGGTGTCTTTTATACAAATAACGAGTTGTCGTTAGGAGCACCTTCTTAAATTGACAGGACTAATCTCTGTACCACATGAGCACATAATGTAGCCAGTCTGTGGGAGCCAGAGTTATTGTTGGTTGGTAGGGGATCAAATACTTATTTTACTCACTGAACTGCAACTCAATTTATAACATTTGTATCGTGTTTTTTTCTGGATTTTTGGTTGACATTCTGTTTCTATCATTTAAAATACACCTATGATAACAATTGTAGGCTTATCATTTCTTTGTAAGTGGGCAAACTTACAAAATCTGCAGGGGATCAGATAATTATTTTCCCCACTGTAATGCCTCGTACACATGGTCGGATTTTCCGACGGAAAATGTGTGATAGGACCTTGTTGTCGGAAATTCCGACCGTGTGTAGTCTCCATCACACATTTTCCATTGGATTTTCCGACACACAAAGTTTGAGAGCAGGCTATAAAATTTTCCGACAACAAAATCCGTTGTCGGAATTTCCGATCGTGTGTACACAAATACGACGGACAAAGTGCCACGCATGCTCAGAATAAATAAAGAGATGAAAGCTATTGGCCACTACCCCGTTTATAGTCCCGACGTACGTGTTTTACATCATCGCGTTTAGAACGATCGGATTTTCCGACAACTTTGTGTGACCGTGTGTATGCAAGACAAGTTTGAGCCAACATCCATCGGAAAAAATCCTAGGATTTTGTTGTCGGAATGTCCGAACAAAGTCCAACCGTGTGTACAGGGCATAAGGCTTAAAGCGGTGGGCCAGCTGAAAAAAATAAAAATTAAAAGTCAGCAGTTACAAACACTGTAGCTGCTGACTTTTAATAAGCACACTTACCTGTCCCTGGTGCCCGCGATATCGGCCGCCCGAGGCCGACCTGTCCCTCAGCTTTCGGGTCCCAGAGCCGCCATTCGAACTAAGGGAAACAGGCAGTGGAGCCTTGTGGCTTCACTGCCCATTTCCTACTGCGCAAGCGCGATTCGTGCAGTGCTTTGTGAATGGGGCACGCTGTGTTGTGGGACACACACAGTTCCCAGAACACAGGGCGCCCCATTCCCCAGAAGACTACGCAAGGATAAGAAGACTGAAGATTACCGCGGTGTAGGAAGTGGCAGATTAGGACGATCTGCCTAGCAACAGCCATTTCTGGTAAGTTAAAAAAAAATTTTTTTTCATTTTTTTTTCTCCAGATTTTTAGGAACATTTTGATGCATTTTTTTTTTTTTTTTAGGGTGGCCCTCCACTTTAACATATCATGTAATTGTACTCACATAGCAGTAACATATGCTGTCATCCTACAAACAGCTCTGATAGTTTAACCCACCTCCAACAGAGCTGCTGCCAGGAACATGAGTGATCAAACATAAGAACAAACAGGGCAATGGATTCAGATTTTCTAAGGGTCACTGAAATTGTCACACTGGGTTCGGCAGCACTTCACAAAATTGGGATCACCCCCAGGAACAGGGAAAGGACCCAAAGTCGAGCTCATTCAAATTTTATGTAGGAACATGAGTGATGTCAGAGATGGGCAGCTGGAATCCCCTAGTCCTTGGTTAGCGACTTCAGTTAGGGCTCGTTCACATGTGTTTAACACACACCTATAGCATTTATGATATGTTTATGATGTGTTTTTGTTCTATTTATGAAGCGCTGAAAAAGCTTCAAGAATGCTTGATAAATGTTTATGAAAGTGTTGTTTATCTAGTGGGAAGTGCTTAAAGGGGAAGTGATGTGGAGGAAATTATCTACTTTAAGTTGTGGTTAGGTTGCGGTGTGATAGCAGACATTCTGGATGGATTTGTATACTTTACTCTATTTGACACTTGGCTTGGTCCAGCTCAATTTTGCTGACACAAAAAGCTTTGCCACTGGCAATAATGCTTAATGTTTTTGCTCCTGCTTGGCACGGTCAGTATTGCTGGCTGGCTTTATGTTTCTGCCCGCACACAGAAGCAAATGGTGTTACCACATGGTTGCTCTGTACAAAGAGGAAGTGGTTGGAGCTGCTCTGTCCTAGTTCTTTATTATTTCCTAGTGCATTCTGGGATACACTGCCTCTCCCCAAGGCCAAATTAACACGTTATAAATGCTTCACTAACACGCCATAAATGCAATAGGTGCTGTTAAGGAGCGGTTACAGTGCATTACCACTGAAATCAACTGAGACGGCTGACAAGCACCAATGCCCCATGAAAACAACACGTTGCTTTATTTTAACATGACAAAACACAAAACAACGCTACAGCTCCTATGTGAACATCACTGTGTGGTGCCATTGTAATATTCATGGCAGGTGTTGAACTGGGGCTATGAGGCTTTAAAAATTCATAAACAGCGGGTATTGACCCACGTGTAAGCGAGCCCTTACAGTGCCAACTTCCCTTCCCTGGAACTAGCAAGTGGCCAAGGATTCACAGAGCTGCAGTTCCCGGGGGGGGGGGGGCTTAGGCGGGATGGGGTGGTGGTGTTGCGAGCGGATCCAGAGCCGCGCAGGAGTGGATCGAGAGCGGCGGGGGAGGGGGTATGAGTGCGAGTGAGGGGCCAGGCCTGTTTGGCGCCCCCCCAAAATATTGACCACTAGCCGTCACTAGTTAGAACACCGGTCAGGTTTTATTGCTGTCTGTGCCCAAGTGAGATGAAAGTAAATAGAAAATCCAAATTTTGGGTTGTTCCCAGACCAGTAAAAAGATGGGAAATCTTCCGATGAGGACACTAGTTCTGGCAATACCACTTTGAAAGAATTTCCTCCCTCTCCCTGTTTTGGTTATTGGTTATCGGACAGGAAGTGAAAGTAAATTTTCCCAATAGGACACAGATGGAAAAAAAAAACCTGACAGGGGTCATTAACCCTCCCTTATTTTATAAAATATGAAAAAAAAAAAGTTTTGTCCTTAGTTCTACTCTAAAAAAAAACAACCTAAACAAATGGAGACAAAAGGGATTTGTCCCACTCTCCTGATCTGCAAACTTGTTTTAGGTCATTGGCTCTGAAATTATTGGAAGTGGGTGAGTGTGACAGCTAGCATCTTCAAGAGGGCAGCAATGGCAGCCCCTGTGTTTCTTTAACCCCTTGGAACTGAGCGCACGCAAATATGCGGCCCCCTGGCGGCCTGGATGATTTCGAAGGACTGTCCCTCATTTGAAACAGGTCCCTCTGTCCCTTCTTCCTCCTCTTTTGTCCCTCATTTTGGTCTAATCGATATAGTGCTATATAAAATGCAATATTTATCTATCAAAAACAGTGCTAAACCTATCATTCAATTTCTAAATTTCTGCATTTGTACACAGCACATTTCAAAAGCCAATATAAGGGTATAGTAGTGGTTAAAAAAAAAGCAGTTATGGGTTTAACCAATAATTCCTTTGTATAATTCACCTTTATGGGGGCATGGCAATGGGGGGGGGGTCCCGTGCCTACATACTTTTGCTAATAGTTGTCCCTCATTCCCATCTCAGAAAGTTGGGAGGTATGGATCAGGCCTCCTGATAAATAACAGGTCTTGCAGGCCAAGCATGCACCAGATGTAAGGTCTGTAAAGGTAACGTGACTAGGAATAAAATCCTTTATTTATATTTTAAAAAATCACAGTTTCACAATATACTAGATCTTGTTGATATTACTGTACCATCAGAGAGAAAAAACTTGCTAGGCACATAAATCTGTGCATTAAAACGTAACTCTAGCAAAGTTTTTTAAATTGTAAAAATTTTACATTTCTTAAAGTGGGAATAAACTCCCATATATGATTTTTACCTATAGGTAAGCCTATAATAGGGCTTACCTATAGGTACTGTAAATATCTCCTAAACGTGCACCGTTTAGGAGATATTTACTTTAGATGCAGCCGGTGATATCACCGACGCATGCGCTCTGAAGGAATGGCATACCTGTGCGACGTCATCCCTGACTCGGCCAATCGTATAGCCGAAGCCTGCAAACCCGGAAAGAAGACCAGGTGAAGATGGAAGCACTTTCAGTGGTGACAGTGTGCTGCTGGAGGGCTTCGTTTTCAGGTAAGTCTGTCATAATGTGCTAGTATGCTTAACCACTTAAGCCCCGGACCATTTGGCTGGCCAGACCAGAGCACTTTTTGCGATTCGGTACTGCGTCGCATTTAACTGACAATTGCACGGTCATGCAACGTGGCTCCCAAACTAGTTTGACGTCCTTTTTTCCCCACAAAAAGAGGTTTCTTTTGGTGGTATTTGATCACCTCTGCGGTTTTTATTTTTGCGCTATAAACAAAAAAATAGCAACAATTTTGAAAAAAAACGTATTACTTTTAACTTTTTGCTATAATAAATATCCCCAAAATATATATACAAAAAACATTTTTTTTCCTCAGTTTAGGCCGATACGTATTGTTCTACATATTTTTGGTAAAAAAAAATTGCAATAAGCGTCTATTGATGGGTTTGCGCAATAGTTATAGTGTCTACAAAATAGGGGATAGTTTTATGGCATTTTTATTAATAATTTTTTTTTACTAGCAATGGCGGCGATCAGCGATTTTTATCGTGATTGCGACATTATGGCGGACAGATCTGACACTTTTGGCGCTATTTTGGGACCATTCACGTTTATACAGCGATCAGTGCGATTAAAAATGCATTGATTACTGTGTAAATGTGACTGGCAGTGAAGGGGTTAACCAGGAGGGGGCGCTGCAGGGGTTAAGTGTGTCCTAATGATGTGTTCTAACTGTGGGGGGGGGATGGGCAGGGACCTGTGATCAGTGTCAGTGTCACTAGGCAGAATGGGGAAATGCTTGTTTACATCAGCATTTCCCCATTCTTCCTCTCCATGAGACGATCGCAGATATCCCCGCGGACATCGAGTCTGCGGGACCCGTGATCACACTCACGGAGCTCGCGTCAGGGTCGACCACGCGGCGGCAAAATTTAAAGGGACGTACCTGTACGCCCATTTGCATGTCCGTGCCATTCTGCCAACGTATATGTACATGCGGCGGTCAGCAAGTGGTTAACCACTTAAGGACCAGAAGATTTTCCCCCTTAATGACCAGGCCATTTTTTGCGATACGGCGATTCTTTTGGTGGTATTTGATCACCTCCACGGTTTTTATTTTTTGCACTATAAACAAAAAAAGACAGACAATTTTGGAGAAAAAACAATATTCTTTACTTTTTGCTATAATAAATATCCAAAATTCTTCATCAGTTTAGGCCAATATGTATTCTACATATTTTTGGTAAAAAAAAAATCGCAATAAGCGTATATAGATTGGTTTGCACAAATGTTATAGCGTCTACAAAATAGGGAATAGATTTATGGGATTTTTATTATATATATATATATATATATATATATATATATATATATATATATATATATATATATATATATATATATATATATATTTATATATTTTTTTTTTACTAGTAATGGCGGTGATCAGCGATTTTTTGCAGGACTGCGACATTGCGGCGGATGGATCGGACACTTTTGACACTTTTTTGGGACCATTGACATTTATACAATGATCAGAGATAAAAATAGCCACTGATTACTGTATAAATGTCACTGGCAGGGAAGGGGTTAACACTAGGGGACGATCAAGGGCTTAACTGTGTGTTCCCTGGGAGGTGTTGCTAACTGTATGTGGGCTGGGCTGACTGGAGGAGGAGAGAGATTGCTGTTCCTAATTACTAGGAACAGACAATCTTTACACTGACAGATCCCCATTCTGCCTGTCTCTGGAGCGATCGCAGGTGGCCGGTGGACATCGAGTCTGCCGGACCCGGTGGTTGGCTCCCTGTTCGTGAATGGGTGGACGCGCCCACTAATCTCAGTGTACGCGCCCGATGTACAATGATGGCGATTCACGCAGGGGGGCTAACCTGCCTCGTTACAACTGTGGTGGGTAGTCCGTAACTAGTAAAAACTTCACTTTTTCCTTCACTTCCTTTCCCTGTGATGATTGTAGGGGGATGCAGCTGTCAAGTTCTAACCCTTCCTCATTGCACTGAAAATGTGTTCCCTTTGGAAAGATTTCCCATCACTTGCTGTCCAGACAGGAAGACAGAGAACATTTCCACAAAGGAGACAAAGACAATAATAAAATAAAAAAACTGAAAGAGGCTAACGCCCACTCTATCAAAAAACAAGATTAAAAGTGTTTGGCTGTAGTTATGTTTTAGTTCTGATTCTTTTACAAAACATAACAAATATAAAGTTAAACTAACCTGTAATAATTGGTAATTATCCAAACGTTCCAAAGAGAATGAAAAATTCTTACTCAATAATGAGCTCTTATTTTAAGTGCAGTAACTAAAGTGACAACAACCAATTAGAAACCATTTTGTACTGCTATGAGTTAGGAACAATACATTTTGACTGGTTGCTATGGGTTTCTGCCCTTCTGCCCTTAAGAACACTTTATTAAATATGGCTTTAAATATTAAAATAAAAAAAATAAAGTAAAAACACTTGCTTGCGTTTCCATTTCAGCATTGTATGGCACTGGCAATGCCCATATTTCCAGTTTTGAGAAATGCGTACTCTTTCCTTCACAGGTATTCCAGTAATCCTGCAGACAAAAAGCTGTATTAATTCTCAAATTATAGAAAAAAATATTAAGGTGCTTTACAAATCACAAGTAAACAATATTTTAAATCTAGAATATATCTGAATGCTAAATATGACTTATTCATACCTACCCCCCTTCCCCAGTACACCAATCCCAACAGCAAGAGTGCCAACTTAAATTAGAGATTAAAATATTCAAGTTCTATTAGCTCTACATACAATTATACTTTGCCCTGTCTTACTTTATAGGTTCATACATTCATTACTGCATGGAAGTCAACAGTTATAACTAGTATTTTTGCACTGGTACCTTCTTATACAGGGGTTCATTACTTGAAAAAAAGGCCCGTCAGAAAACTGGAGTAATTGAAAAATAATGTGGTAAACCAATGACAGCTAGACTATGGACATACAAACTGTAAGCTTCATTATTTTGTGCACTTTTATTTTCATTTCACTAGCATCATGGAATTTCTTTTACATGTGAGCACCTAAAAGGATTGTACCATTTGTACTAGAACTTTAATTTAAATTACTTAATTTAAATTACTACCCACATCCATACTAAAGTCTGGTACACACTAAAAGCCCAGCGGGTTGAACGAAAAAAAAAAAATTGTCAGGTCCGGTCAGATACGCTGTACCAATGATCGGACATTAGCGCGCAACAATCTCCCCATTGAGGAGAACACTCCGATCAGCACTCTCTGCCATTGGCTGAGAGTGCTGATTGGGAGTCGGTCGGCTGCTGGTTTTCCAGCATGCATGTCCAACTGAAGCTGGCTGAATGGCCAGCTTCTGTCGAACAGACCGTCACACAGACAAACTGACTGAGTGTCGGGCGTTTTCTTTAACCGGCCGAGGTCTCCCGACATTCAGCCAGTATGTACCCGGCTTAAAATGTCCAAGTTAACTAGGCGATTGTTGTCAATTACAATTAAGTAAATAAAATCATGTGTCTTCTCAGGATCATTGGCAAAAGCTCAATGATCGCTAGATAATAACATAATCACTAATGCCGCGTACACACGGTCGGACTTTTCGTCTACAAAAGTCCAACGGACGCCGACGGACTAAAGCTGGCTGGTAATCCGTTCGTGTGTGGGCTTCTCCGGACTTTCAGCAGACTTTTTCAGCCTCAAATCCGACGGACTTTAGATTTGAAACATGCTTCAAATCTTTACGTCGTAACTACGACGGACCCGAAATCCGCTCGTCTGTGTGCTAGTCCGACGGACAAAAACCCATGCTAGGGCAGCTATTGGCTACTGGCTATGAACTTCCTTATTTTAGTCCGGTGTACGTCATCACGTACGAATCCGTCGGACTTTTGTGTGGTCGTGTGTAGGCAAGTCCGTTCGTTAGAAAGTCTGCTGCAAGTCCGCCGAAAGTCCGCCGGAAGTCTGTCGGACAGGCTGTCGGACTTTTGTAGACGAAAAGTCCGACCGTGTGTACGCGGCATAAGTGACTGATTGTACAATGGCAATATTGTGCATGAACATCCACAATAAATAATCTATTGATCACTACAGAAGTGTATAGTTTGTACTGATGGGATTCTGCAATAAGTTAAAAAATTCTCTATTTTTGGCTGTGTTATTTACATATTATTAAGCATGCTCTCCAAATCTCGTCACATATTATTATTATTATTTTAAATGGTACTTATTAGCTCTGGGCTTTTTCACGTAAATAAGGAAAGCAGGATCTGTTATTGGTACTAGAAGCAAAGGAAGCAAGTTTTGAGATTTACAGGGACACTTGCATCATTCCATTTAAAACATGAAATTTATGCACATAATTTGCAATAACTGCACACGTGTTATTGTAAACTACGCACACCTGAGGTAAATACTAAGGGAGCAAGAGTAAAACATTCCTTGCAGGTTTTAGTTTCAGTAGAAATTAATTAAAACAAATGTGTTGTTCGTACATAGTTGATCAGGTTAAAAAAAAAGCCATTAGATTCAACCAAAAGATAAAATAATTAAATTAAAAACCAGCATGCACAGAAACCTAAACTCACAGTTGATCCAGAAAAAAGGAAAAAAAAACATTTTTAGAGCATGGCCCAATTAGCTCCAAAAGAGCTCTAGAGCTCTAAACCCTCTAGACCAGCCTCTCTCTTAACCTTTTTAAGACAGAGGAACCCTTGAAATAACATTCTGGTCTCAGGGAACCCCTGCTAAAAATGACTATATCTACAACTCATTATACATTATGTGATGGTCAGTTGGAAAAATGCTCCTTATGCTACGTACACACGGCCGGACTTTACAGCATACTTTGCCCGGCGGACTTTTCGACGGACTTTACGAATGAACGGACTTGCCTACACACGATCAACCAAAGTCCGACGGATTCGTACGTGATGACGTACAACCGGACTAAAACAAGGAAGTTCATAGCCAGTAGCCAATAGCTGCCCTAGCGTCAGTCGGACTAGCATACAGACGAGCGGACTTTTCAACCGGACTCGAGTCCGTCGGATAGATTTGAAACATGTTTCAAATCTAAGTCCGTCAAACTTTTGAGAAAACAAAGTCCGCTGAAGCCCACACACGATCGAATTGTTCGACGAAATCCGGTACGCCGGACCAAGTATGCCGTAAAGTCCGATTGTGTGTACGCGGCATTACACTTGAGGTCATTGGGAAGAATTACCCCCTTACAGATAGCTAAGAAGATTAATGGTGTCAGTAGGAACTTATCTGAGAGGCAGAAATTGCTCCAGGAACCCCTAGCAACCTCTGGAGGAATTCTAGGGTTCCATGGAACCCTGGTTGAGAAACTCTGCTGTAGACAAACAACTTACAGTGGTATTTATAATAACTATTAACCACTTCAGATTTCGTACCCCTTATGGACCAGAGTGATTTTTAAAATTTTGCTATAGGGCAATTCATTTGGCATTAGCGCTGTCATTACTTAAAGGAGTTGTAAAGTCAGAAGGTTTTTTTTTATCTGAATGCATTCTATGCAGGGCTGGCCCAAGACATTGTGCTGCCTGGGTCCAAGAATAAAATGCTGCCCCCACCCCAAAAAAAAAAAAAAAATTCACGCCCACCAAAAGGCCCTTACATCCTATGGGACTATGAAAGCAGTCAGAGGGGTGTGAGTGTGTACAGTAAGTGAAATAAGGACACAAGGGTGTCAGAGTATAATGGGGGGTCTCAGGGAAGGCAATAAAATGGGTAACATCATGTGACAGGGTGATGATTGAATAATATAATGCAGGGCAGTCATTATTACATGTAGGGACTATAAAAGTTATATGTAAGTTGTAGCATACAGTGGAGTATTTTTGCCCCATGATTGTTCCTCATTATGTGATAAAACTCATACAAACCAGTAGTACATAACATAGGTATATATATATAACAATAAGACATCTATACATGTATACATAGTGTCCGTATATGTACCATGGCTCAGTGTAATACATGGATAGAACTAGGAGGATATCACTATATAATGTAGGGTTTAAAGTGTTTCCTATGTAGACTCAGCCTTTCCTACCCTCTCAGTGATCAGTCATCCTCCATGCAGTCCTCCTGGCTGGGGCTCAGTGGCATCACCTGGTGCAGTAAAACATGGTGTCACCCCCCAAAATGCATGCTTGCAGGCTAGCTCATTGGCGTAGCACTCCCCCCCCCTTAGTTTGCCACAGTGCTCTGTCCTGCTGCTGCGGAGTGACAGCAGGAGCAGGACAGAGCAGTATACACTGGGCAGGCTAGCACATCAGGCTCTCTCCTGTCTAGCCTGCCACAGTGCCCTGCAGGGTGCTGGGCAGGCTAGTTTTGGGCCGTCAGTACAGGGTCACAGTCAGTAGTATGTACAGCAGTATAGAGAGGAAAGTGGTATGTGGAGCAGTGTACAAAGGTCAGTAGTATGTAGGTCAGTGTACAGAGGACAGAATTGTGTAAAGCGGGGTACAGGGGTCAGTAATATGTAGGGCAGTGTGCAGAGGTCAGTAGTATGTAGAGCAGTGTACAGAGGTCAGTGCTATGTAGAGCAGTGTACAGAGGTCAGTAGTATGTAGGGCAGTGTATATAGGTTAGTAGCATGTAAGGCAGTGTACAGAGGTCAGTAGTATGTAGAGCAGTGTACAGAGGTCAGTAGTATGTAGGGCAGTGTACAGAGGTCTGTAGCATGTAGGGCAGTGCACAGAGGTCAATAGTATGTAGGGCAGTGCACAGAGGTCAGTAGCATTTAGAGCAGTGTACAGAGGTCAGTAGCATGTAGGGCAGTGTACACAGGTCAGTAGCATGTAGGGCAGTGTACACAGGTCAGTAGCATGTAGGGCAGTGTACACAGGTCAGTAGCATGTAGGGCAGTGTACAGAGGTCAATAGCATGTAGGGCAGTGTACATAGATAAATAGTATGTAGGGCAGTGTACATAGATAAATAGTATGTAGGGCAGTGTACAGAGGTCAATAGTATGTAGGGCAGTGTACAGAGGTCAATAGTATGTAGAGCAGTGTACAGAGGTCAATAGTATGTAGAGCAGTGTACAGAGGTCAGTAGCATGTAGGGCAGTGTACAGAGGTCAGTAGCATGTAGGGGAGCACACAGAGGTCAGTAGCATGTAGGGCAGTGTACAGAGGTCAGTAGCATGTAGGGGAGCACACAGAGGTCAGTAGCATGTAGGGGAGCACACAGAGGTCAGTAGCATGTAGGGGAGCACACAGAGGTCAGCAGTATGTAGGGCAGTGTACAGAGGTCAGTAGCATGTAGGGGAGCACACAGAGGTCAGTAGTATGTATAGCAGTGTAAAGAGGGCAGTAGTAGGTAGGACAGGGTACAGGGGGGTCAGTAGTAGGGCTGGGAGATTTTCTTTAAAAAAAAAAAATCTTCGATTCTCTTAAAAAAAACTCGATTCACGATTCGAATCGAGTTTTTTTTTTTCACCGCGCCGGTCCAGAGGCACTGCGGGCATGAGCTTTTAGGCGAGGCCGCGGCTTCGGCCTATTTCGCGGCGTCCGGCCGCAGCCGTGAACTAGGCCGAAGCCGCGGCCTCGCCTAAAGACTCATGCCCGCAGCGCCTCGAGACCGGTGCGGTAACAAAAAAATAAATAAATAAAAAAAATCGATTTGCTTAAATTTTGAATCGATTTGACCTCTCAACTCGATTCAAGATTTAAATCGATTTTTTTCCCAGCCCTAGTCAGTAGTATGTAGAGCAGTGTCCAGAGGGCAGGCCGTAGTATGTAGAGTAGTGTACTGAGGTCAGTAGTATGTAGGCATCAGCAGGACAGAGGACGGGGCATCAGCAAAGTAAATGACTGGGCATTAGCTGGGCAGAGGACTGGGAATCAGCAGGGCAGTGGAGAGGGATCAGTAAGCCAGGGGACTGGGATCAACAAGGCAAAGGCCATGGGTCAGCAGGGCAGAGGCCAGGGGTCACCAGGGTGAAGTACAGGGGTGGTCAGGAGCAGGCACCAGCTGTCACATGGGGAGGTGCTCAGAGGGGTGGAGGTTGCTTACCAACATGTTACATATTACTTCTTCAATACAGGTGTAACATGTTGCTGAAGCTGGAGTTAGCCTTCAAGTGAAAAACTTTGTATCAAGATCATTATATTGACAAATTATGTCTTTTTACAAGTTAATTATATTTCCTCTTAATTGTCCTTTCTCGAGGGAGAATAAATTTAGTTCGGGCAATATTTCCTCATAATAGAAAATAAAAACAGAGGACACACTGGCCTAGTGCATTATCCAAAATGAATTTATTAAAAAATGATAAAATAAAACTACTCACAAATGTAGGTAGTATGCTTGCACATTAAGCCACTGCAAGTGACTACAAACTCCCAACTTTGCCAAAACCTCTAGCTTCTCAACCTCTATATTTCCTCATAGCCAGGGTCCTTCATACCTCTTATGCTTCTTAATTCTCAAGCAGATCAAGCAATTGTGTACAGTTCTAATGAGAACCAAAGCCACTAATTCCCAGTTACAAAAAAGTAAAAACACACACCGCAAATTGTAAAGCCGGTAGAGGACATTGGTGAAGATGTAAAATGTGCAGGTAGGATATGAGCTCCCTAAAACCTTAACAGATCAGGTCCACTGAGCATAAAGGTTTATGTTAGTAGGAAAGTAACAAGAAGGGTCCTCCAAGCACAGATCTATTAGATGGCATAGTAGCGATCACTAACCATGCTGTGCAGTGCACAAAACCCATGTCTTTCGTATACAGGCCCGCTGCATACTGCTGTTTTAATTTTTTTCATCAATAATAGGTCTTCTTACATTTTTCATCCAACAGTAACAGCTGTGTGGTTCAATGTACACTAATTAATACATTTGAGAATGCTAGATCTATATTACAACCAAACAATAACCCAGCCAGTTGTAGATCCAATCACATACATAATAAAACAAAGAATCAGTTAACATATCATTGTAATAAATTATTACAATATGAAGAATCTGACGTGGGAAAAAAAAGTGAGAAAATGGTAGATCCTTGGGTAAGACTGGCTCCAAGCCCATTAGTTATTGTTTTAAAAGGAGAGGCCACGCAAGAAACGATTAGCCTCGTGTATATAAACATCACACCTAGCTGTTAATACATGTAGGAATCTCTAACCTGGCCTCGGGGCCTGCCTAAATCTCCATTTTCCCAGCCCTCTTTCAAAGCTCAGGGCTCATTTTTCTCTCCTCTCTCTCTCCCTTTACATCTTCCGGCACTTGGAGACCATTATAATTTGACTGCATTCCTGGGCATCTGACCTGTTTTAAACAAAACAAAAAAGCAAGCTTTTCGATCATTTAAATCTTCGTCGGCAGTTGGCCTATGATCAGCAAAGCTAGACCAGAGAATAATTTAGAGGTCTTGCAACTGCTCTACTGAGAAAGGATTCCAGAAATTAAAAAGAAAAAAAAAAAAAAGTAATAATTGTACTGGTTCCCAGCAGAAACAGGCAGACATGTCCCAAAGAATAGTTCAGTTCCCTTGTGACATTAAATACAATATATGTGCAATATGCTCCCCCACCTATATATCAATAACTGCACTTGTGCTGAACTTTATGGCTAGTACTCTGGAAATACAGTGAAAAAACAAAGTCAATGGAGCGTAATGTCCCCAATGGCATATCAATGCCAAAATGTATCAGAAAGTAACAATTGCAGGCTGAAGAAGTAATTGGGGAAAAAATGCTTTCAGCATTCATGCAAATTGGTTACCCAAACAGAACATGCCATAGCACAGAAACAGACCACACATCATGCTAATCGCCTCTTCAAAGCCCAACCATGGAGAAGTGAAACATTTATGCTTATTTTCCCTTTTTATAGAAATATCCATATGACACAAACCCAGAGTGAACTTATTTTGGCGATACAGGATCAGAGCACTTATTGCCCATTTCTTGCACAGTACACATGCCGAAAAGAGAGGATTCTTTTTTTTTTTTTTTTACTTACATGGATTGTGAAAGGATACATTTCCTAGAAAATGTACTTAGATTACCTGCCATTGTCTTTAACTGCCATAGGCCCCTTTCACACGATCGGACCGTTCAGATCCACCTGTCAGTTTTGACGGCGGACCCGAACGGGCGCTCCATGCTAGTCTATGGAGCGACGGATGTCAGCGGTGACATGTCCGCTGACATCCGACCCCGTCCGATCCGCTAAAAGCAGACGGATGCCTCTACGTTCAGATCCATCGCTGGCGGATCGGATCGGGTGAGATCTGATGAAAACGGACATGCTGTCCGTTTTCGTCCGATCTCTCCATAGAAACCAGCTGCGCTTAACAAGCCCCTCCCCGCTCAGTGAGCAGAGAGGGACCTGTCATGCGTCGGCTCAGCGGAGATCAGCGGAGAGACCTCCCGCTGAGCCGGCGGACCGAGGCGGACTCCATGAAAGCGGATCCGCCTCGTGAGAATGAGGCAATAGAGTTTCAGTCCTCCTGCTATAATCCAATGTAGCCTCTATATCTAAAAGTGCAATATCAACATATGGATGGAAAGACTAGAAACTTTTCCTGAGAGAAATATGGAGGTTAGCATTGTTGATTTCAGTCGGCAAATCATTGTGGATAAAAATCGATGATTTTTAAAAAAAAAAAATCAAAAAAAATTTGATTTTTTTGATTTTTATTAAATTTATTATATAAAATGCTTTTGGAGTAAAAATCTATCTAAAGGCAGTTTTCTATTTAAGATACATTAATAATTTAGTTTATTCAGCATGAAATGGAGCTTAGTTATGTAGCAAAAGGCTGTATATACTGCAATATTTAAATTTTTGGTAAACTCATTCAATGAATTCAAGCTCTGCAAACTGAGATAACATACACTGCATTGATGTATTCATGCAATTTCACAGTAACCATGGGATAAAACAGGTTAAGGAATATTCCTTTATCCCATTGTTTTGCAAATCTATGTACACTACAAACTGTATGATTTTTTTAAGATAAATGCATCTGTACCAGGTTCTAAGTGGGAGGAGGAAGGGCAAGCAGTAAAAATGAAAGTGAAACCTTCTAAACAGCTTATAAACCTTGTGATCTTTCTGCATATAGCTTAGAAGTGCCTCCTTTATTCCTCCCTTGAGGAGTAAAATGGCAACAGGCTGTAAAAAAGACACCCAGTTTGGGAATATTTTAATGAAGTTCCTCTACCTATGGGTAAAGCAGGTATGCGTGAAAAATCTAAGCAATGCAACAAAGAGATGCAAGGCCTGGTGGCCCACATGAAACAACATCATGAGAAGACGTGCTGTGATGAAAGAACCCTGTTTGAAGTTTTTTTTTTATGTGAACCCAGCTGATCTATTCAGTTTAAGTTCTTCTGTTTGTTTGTTTTTCAAATACATTTTGTTTAGGCATTTAAGTTACTAAACATTGATGTTTAAGCAAATACAAGAATATGTAATATAATGTTATTGTTTTAATTAAATAGAAGAATTTGAGTAGTTCTCTAACTATGTGTGATCAATCTATTAAACTAAAATCGGTTCTGATATCGCTGTGTTACTAACCTGACAGCTTATTATTCTAAATAGAAAACCTTCATTTTGTTTGCAAATATTAACCACTTGCCGCCCGCCATATAGCAGAATGACGGCGGCAAAGTGGTTTCAATATCCTGACTGGGCGTCATGGGCGCGCATCACGGCGATCGTTGTTGCGGGGTGTCAGTCTGACACCCGGCAACATCGATCTAGGTAAAGAGTCTCTGACGGAGACTCTTTACCACGTGATCAGTCGTGTCCAATCACGGCTGATCACGATGTAACTAGGAAGAGCCGGTGATCGGCTTTTCCTCACTCGTGTCTGTCAGAGGAGAGACGATCGGCTGCTCTCCTGACAGGGGGGGTCTGTGCTGATTGTTTATCAGCACAGCCCCCCCTCGGATCCTACCCAGGACCACCAGGGAAGCCGCCTAGGACCACCAGGGAAATCAGCTACACTGGACCACCAGGTATGCCCCCTAGACCCCCAGGGAAATACTCATCAGTGCAAAGGAAGTTGGCAATCAATGCCCAGGCAGCTGCCAATCAGTGCCCACTCCAATGCCTACCACTGCCAGTGCCACCAGGGATGCCTATCAGTGCCGCGTATCAGTGCCGTGTATCAGTGCCCATCAGTGCCACGTATCAGTGCCCATCAGTGCCCAGTAGTGCCACCTATCAGTGCCCATCAGTGCCACCCATAAGAACCCATCTTTGCAGCCTTTCAGTGCCCAGTGTCGCCTATCAGTGCCCATCAGTGCCACCCATGAGTGCCCATCAGTGCCGCCTATCAATGCCCATCAGTGCTGCATATCAGTGCCACCCATCAGTGCCGCCTACCAGTGCCCATCAGTGCCGCATTTCAGTGCCCATCGTCAGTGCCCGCTCATTGGTGCCACCTCATCACTGCCGCCTTATCAGTACCTGTCAGTGCCACCTTATCAGTGCCCATCAGTGAAAGAGAAAACTTACTTATTTACAAAATTTTTAAACAGAAACAAAAGCAAAACTTTTATTTTTTTCAAAATTTTCTGTCTTTTTTTATTTGTTTCGCAAAAAATAAAAACCGCAGAAGTGATCAAATACCACCAAAAGAAAGCTCTATTTGTAGGAACAAAATGATAAAAATTTAGTTTGGGTACAGTGTAGTATGATCGCGCAATTGTCATTCAAACTGTGACAGCACTGAAAGCTGAAAATTGGTCTGGGCAGGAAGGTGTATAAGTGCCCAGTATTGAAGTGGCTAAAGATTCTAACTACCAGCAAGAACGAGTCCTTACATTTAAAGAGCACCTGTCATTTCAGATCCATTATGGCAGCGCCTGTTAGCGGGCATCCACTCTCCTGCTGCCGCCACGTCCCTCACCTTGTGCCACTACAGGGGGTCAGAGGAGGAGCCGCTGCAGGACAGAGATGACAACTGCTCTTTAAAAATGTTGATTTAAATCAAGCCTTTTTACTAGTGATTTAAATTAAATCCACCCTGCAGCAAATGCAAGTTGATTGGCTGTTACGATGACCTTCTGGCTTTAAAGCTGACGTTTAAGTGTTATTAAACCCACAATAGTAAAATCAGCCTGTATATGCAGTAAAGCATGCTTGTTACACTCACTGTTGAACCTAAGGGGTTAATCCCCCACATTGTGTAAAAAGACTGTTTGATCCTGTCTTCTCTGATCTTCCCCTTCTTTTACTGTCCCAAATCCATCTGATGCTAGAACAGAGCCCTAGGAGACACTCTGCACATGCTCAGTTTGGTGTGTATTGCAAGAGAGTCTTTTTTTTTTTTTTGGTAGGGTGCATGTTATCAGCCCATGTCCAATCAGCACTGTCCAGACAGAAAGTCAGGGGTCATGCAGTCTCATAGGACAGTCAGAGGAGAATGAAAACCAGTGTTCGGGTGGATACTGATAGAAGTCACAAGACTGCTATATACTGCTGATGAGAAAAGGTATTTAGCAGTGTATATTTACTAAAATAATTGCATTATCATGTTCTGTGTACTGTGGGAGACCAGATATAGTGAATGCAGGGTCCTGGTTTTTGTAACACTTACTTTTTTGGGGGGGGGGTGGTTCTGCACCAATAATGTTAGTTACGTGCAATGGCATAAATATATTTTATATATATAAAAATATATTTCATTACCTGCAGGCCACTGCTTCATCTACAAATCCTCCCTGTTGTGTCTCCTTCAGAGCCGCCAGATATGATCTTAAGCTGTTTTCCAGTGCTGTAAAGGTTAACAACCACTGCTGTTACTGAGAAAAGTTGCGCTTTATGCCCTCTCCACCATCCACAGAACTTGTACTACTGTCTCACAATAATAAAAAGAGAGGGGGCGCTAGTAATGATTCACCTCTACAAAGAATGCCAGGTGAAAAATTGTGGATAAAAAAACTATGTCACACACAAAATACTATAACTAAATTCCTTAAAATGTGAGTCTTAAAAATAAAGATTGTGGTGAATACACAAATAATATACGGTAATCACAGTCCCAACCTGCTAGGTGATAAAAAAATGTCTATATGTCAAAATACTATTACCAAAATCCCTAGAATGTGAGTCTTGGACTTAAAAACAAATTGTGGTGAATACATAAATTATTCAAAACAATCCCATTATACAAATAACACGTGAAAAATCCCAAATAAATGTGATTTGCCAGATAAAATAAATTATTGCAAGGTGATCTTGGGTTCTTAGGCTTGATAGTGGATAGTCCTTCACCATTAAACATATACCCAACGTGAGCAGATGGAATAACTGCTTACCAGATATATCTGACTTCTTTAATTAAAAAGAAAGTCATAAAATGCTTTGGCAGGATAATGCCTGCTCGCTTATAGATGGAGCTCAAAGATGTACAGGAGAGCTTCTTCTTCCAAGTGCAAGGCAGGATATGCAAAGGCAATCAAAAAGCTCCCATAGCATAATACAGTTTATTTAAAACATCAAGATAAAAAACAAAAGCCAAATGGCTCCTTACATTAAAAAGTGCCTACCCGGCACTGGGGCTGCTGGCATGTCACACATGTGAAGGCTGGATGGCTGGAGCTGTGCCACGTCCACCTCTGTGGACGGCGTGCGTTCCACCGACCTCTGCAGACAACCAGACACTCGGAAATGGCGTTGGGTAAATGTGACCAGGTACCACCTCGACGTACGTTTCGTGATTATGTACCTGGTCACTGAACGTCACGTTATTTATAGCACTGGCCTGGATTGTTAGAAATTGCGGATGCGTGTGCAGCCGCAGTGCCGGTTTACATTTGCACTCATCCAGTCGCCAGACATATGCATGGAAAGCGGCATAATTAACAAAACACATATAAATAATAAATGGGATTGAAAAAACATATGTGGCTGCAGTAGTGAAGTCCGATCGTGTGTACGAGGCTTTAGACCCTTTTCACACTGAAGGCGCTTTACAGGCGTTTTAGCTCTAAAATAGCGCCTGTAAAGCACCTGTAAACTGCCTCCCATGCCTCCCCAGTGTGAAAGCCCAACTGCTTTCACACTGAGGTAGTGTGCTTGCAGGACGGAAAAAAAAAGTCCTGCAAGCAGCATCTTTGGGGCGGTGTGTGAGCGCGGTATACACACCGCCCCTGCCATTGGAATCAATGGGTAGTGCTGCCGAAGCGCCTGCAAAGCACTTCGGCAGCGGCGCTTTTCGGGTGTTTTTAACCCCTTGTTAACCCCTTCTTTGGGATTAAATGCGCCCGCTCCCGCCCGCACAGCGCCAGTAAAGCACCGCTAAAACAAGCTTCAGTGTGAAAGGGGTCTTTTCCAGCATAGCTGATATGTCAATCCTTAATGACAGTCCCTGGTAAAGATTATACTATATATTTTTGATGGCTGGCTCATGACTTAATCAATAAGTGGATACTTACTGTAAAGCTAAAATAACAAAAACAGCAATTATAACAGCACTAGTTAACCATTTGCCCACTGAGCACTTATACCCCCTTCCTAACCAGGTCAATTTTCAGCTTTCAGTACTGTCACATTTTGAATGACAAATACTCATTGTTAATGCAACACTGTACCCATATGAAAACATTTTTCCACACAAATAGAGCTTTCTTTTGGTGGTATTTTAACCACCACTGGGTTTTTTTCCCCTATAAATTAGAAAAAAATATGAACATTTTGTAAAAAATTGCATTTTTCTTTGTTTTGCAAAATTTAGCAAATTAGTATTGTTCTTTATAAATTTTGGCCAAAAGTTATACTGCTACATATCTTTGGTAAAAATAACCAAATATTATTTGGTATTTGTGAAAATTATAGAGTCTACAAGCTATGGTGCCAATCATTGAAAATTGATCAAACCTGATGTACTGATGCCCCATCTCAGTTCGTGAGACGCAAACAAGCCAAGAAAGTACAAATACCTCCCAAATGACCCATTTTTGGAAAGTAGACATCCCAAGGTATTTAGTAAGAGGCATGGTGAGTTTTTTTGAAGTTTTCCAACAATTCTTTGCAAAAATGTTTTTTTTGTTAAAAAATTGTCATATTACCAAGTTTCTCACACACTGTATAGGCATACTTGCAACTACACCCCAAAACACATTCTGCTACTCCTTCTGAGTATGGCGATACCACGTGTGTGAGACTTTTCCACAACCTGGCCACATACAGAGGCCCAACATGCAAGTAGCATCTCCAGGCGTTCTAAGAGCATAAATTACACATAAAATTTCCTGACAACCTCACAATTCACAATTTTAAAGGCCCTGGAACACCAGGACAATGGAAACACCCACAAAATGACCCAATTTTGGAAAGCAAACACCCCAAGGTATATTCTATGAGGCATTGTGAGTCTTTTGAACATGTCATTTTTTTCCACAAGTTTTTGGAAAATGTGGAAAGAAAATGAAAACGCAAAGATTTAAAAAAAAAAAAACACAGCATGTGCACACCACAAATTACACTCCAAAATACACTTTGCTACTCCTCCTGAGTATGGAGATACCTCATGTGTGAGACATAAAATTACAAATCGAGAGGAATTTCTTAGAATTCATATGGAACGGCAAAGCTTACTGTATTGCAGGCTCGGTAGCATTTTCTCTGAGATCCAGGGGGGATTTGGGTGCTCCGGACATCACCAAATATTATTAGGCCACACACTTGAGGGCTATCGCATCATGGTCCTCTTTACATGCATCTAATCAATGGACTGCTATCGAAAAGGGAGTGCTATACCCGGTTCACCCGTGTTCTCTGGTTTGGGGTGCCCCCCCTTCCCTGGATTCCATATACAAACGTCAATGCACTGCTCCAATGGCTTTTACCCTAACCATTTGGCGTAAGTGTCTCAAGAACTATTCTCTCGCTTCGTCATGTTCTCCTCTTGATAACGTGCTATTTAATCCGCTCATACCAGATAGCTTGTCCCTGGGTAGGCTCTTCCCATGGATCACCGCATCCCTCTTCCAGCTCCGAAACCTAGTCCACCCTATTACACGAAAATTACATACTTTCAACACTTTATGTGAGAAATGTAATATACCCCCCTATCTCTTCCATTTCTATATGCAGGTAAGACACTTCTTTTAATCTAAATCCTCAACTCTGACCCTTGACATACCCACTGCTTTTGAACACTTATGTGCACAGGGTCGGCACCAATTACACTTAATTTCGTGCATCTACTGTATCCTCCATGAACTGACTCCCCTCGTGGAGACCTCACACCATTACATTAGAAGGTGGTCCCTTATACTAAGCCGACCTATCACGGTACAAATGTGGGACAAGATTTGGTCCTCTATTTTTAAGTCTTCAAAATGTGTAACCCAGAGAGAGACATCCATTAAAATCCTTATGTTCTGGTACAGGTCTCCAGATGTAATTCATAAATTTGACCCCTCGGTCTCGCTGCGCTGTTGGCGTTGCGGAACCGACATGTCATACCCTTCTCAGAAGCCCTGTGGTTTTGTGACTCCTTTTGACTTTTAATATGTATTCATAAGTTACTTGTTTTACATACTTCTTAAAAGCCATACAATCCACTCCTGTGTCCTGTGTCCATGGACATCGTTGGTTTACAACTACCTTTACTTTTCTTTTTATCTCAATTTGTATGTTAACGTGGTGTTGTTAAAGTGGAGTTCCACCCACTTTTACAACTCTTCAGCATCCCTCACTAAACTGTGCACTGTAAACGAATTGGATATTTTTAAATTTTTTTTCTCAGCGCCTACTGTATATCTGCTGTATTCATTTTTCACCTCCTCCTCCCTGGCCGTGGCCCATCGCATCATTTCCTGTTTGCAATGCCTTCTGGGAAGGGGCAGCAACTTCCTCTGACACTGCCGTTGCTATGGAAACCTGACCTGAAACCTATTACACCGCTTGTGCTGCATTGAGCATGTGCGAGATCTGCAAGGATGAGATCCAGGAAGAAATACAGTCTGGCTTCAGATGCCCACACTTAAGATGGCCACGGCCTGCTGTAAGTTTATAAAATAACAAACTACTGCTATAAACTAACAAAACAGACCTTAGTTTACAGACTAACTTTACTAGAATACATTAAGCTTGTGTATTATAGGGGCATTTTTTTTTAAAAAGTATAATTTCGGCTGGAACACCACTTTAATATTAATGCAATGTATATTGTGTAACAAGATTGTATATTTTTCTTTTAAAAATTTAATAAAAATACAATTATAAAAAAAAAAAAAAATTACAAATCAAATTACCTAACAACCTATTACACTTTTGTGAGGCACTGTAGGGCACTGATAAGCACTGTAGTGGCACGGATGAGCAGTGATGTGGCAGGGATGGGCATGAATGAGGCACAGATGGGCACGAATGGGGCATGGATGAGGCACAGATGGGCATAATTGAGGCACAGATGGGCATGAGTGAGGCACAGATGGGCATAAATGAGGCACAGATGGGCATGAGTGAGGCACAGATGGGCATAATTGAGGCACAGATGGGCATGAGTGAGGCATAGATGGGCATGAGTGAGGCATAGATGGGCATGAGTGAGGCACAGATGGGCATGAGTGAGGCACAGATGGGCATAATTGAGGCCCGGGTGAGTACTGCTGCGGTCTCCCTCCTCTCCTCGCACTCTGTACTGATCAGTGTGTACAGCAAGCGAGGAGAGAGCTGAACCGGACATGCACTGGTTTGTTGACAAGTGATTGCTCCATCATTGGACAGAGCGATCACATGGTAAAGAGCCGCTGTCATTGGCCATTTACCCCGGGAAGCGCGATTCTGGAAGGACATCATTGTACGCAGGAATAAGCCGACCGCGCTGTAGCTGTCATTCGGCTATGGCCCGGTCGGCAAGTGGTTAAAGGGTAACATATTGTAATTAAATGTTATTAAAACTAACCTTAATTTTCAATCTGTAGCACTGTAATTTTCTGTAAATGCAATGCAATTTGGCTACCTGGAGGTGTTCTGTACACAGAATGTGTACAGAATGCCCCCAAGAAACATAATTTCCTGCTTGTGTGATTGGCTCACTGATTTTCCCAGAAGTCTGCACTAAGATACAAGTCAGATTTCAGGCATCCCCTGCAACAAAAGTAACATTTTTGGTGAGATACTCCCAATAGGAAATCACGTCTTCAGGGACGCACGCCCTGAAATGTTCTCATTAGAGCCCTGCAAGTGCAGCAGCTGATTGATAATTATTAAAACCGCTCCCATTAGATTCACCTACCACATGGACACAAACAAACACACAGGGATTTCTTCAGAATAACAAAAGGTAGGAATCTGCAACAAAGTTTATTAAAATCCTTGCAGTGTACATTGAACACCCAGAGGGGAATGTTTTTTTTCCTCAACAAAAATGGATTTACTCTTTAAAGCTGTTAAAGATGGTTGCTGCTTGTATTTTTGTTTTGTTTCTGATAGCTAGACGACAAGTGGTATACTTTTCTCCCTAGGTAGGCAACTTCCTTATATTAAACAAATATTGAAATAAACAAGAGGTGAGGGGAGTCTTCAAATTTAGGATTTCCTGTGCAACTTGGCCGCTGTAGATGAAGAAATGCAATATCCCTTGTGAGATCAAGGTTCCAGCTGCAGGAAGGAACTGTAATGAAGGCTCACAGCTTCAGAAACAGCAACTGACTGAGTGTCACAGTGACTGGAATCTTATGCAAAGCTATCTTATGTTATGTTGACAGAGGCTTTAAAGGAGGGCACCCAGCACACAATATTTATGAATACCAATCGATGCTGGAGGTAAAAGGGTGTACTAAGATGAATGGCCCCCTAAGCAAATGCACATGATGTGTACTACCCTAAATGTTGCTAGCAAGATCTTTTCCCCATCAGATACTGTTCCACCAAGCAGGTGCTGGAAGAGTTTCATACTAGGTGACCAAGACTTTACCTTATTAAAGGACTGCTATATTGACTAGATTAATTCAAAATTGACAAAATGGCAAACAACAAGTTTATTTGTGACCTGTTTTAGGTTCACCTCACAGGTCACAACCTGACCATACAATCAACTTTAGACTTACCATAATTATGTAATATGAAGACCTACCTAAACTATCCTATCAATGTGTATCCAATGAGGCAGGCCCCTTCATGACATGTGTGGTAAGCTTTATATTCCAAGAGATTTATAATTTTGTTAAGGTCATATTGTGCTTGACACATAATCAGGTAGGTGACCCTACACATTTTTAGTTTTAGTTTTGCCGTTTCCTTTGTTACCTGATCACTCACTACTACACTTTCTCTGTTGGTTGGAGTTGGGTTGTATTTTCTTCGACCAGATTAACTATGTAACAAGGAGTTAGCTCAACATACTGCTATTCACTGGGAGTATTTCTTTTCTCTCTGCGCCATTGAAAGTGACTGTAAAGTCTTATTAACTTTTCGTTAAAAATAACAAACATGTTCTGCTTACCTGCTCTGTGCAGTGGTTTTGCACAGAGCAGCCCAGATCCTCCTGTTCTCGGGTCCCTATTCTGTGCTCTTGGCCCCTCCCTCCTGTTGAGTGCCCCCACAGCTAGCAGTTTGCTATGGGGGGCACCCAAGCTGAGCCACTGCTCCCTGTGTCTATTCAGACATGGAGCTGCGGCCCAGCCGCCCCCTTTCTCTCCTCATTGGCTGACTGATTTGATTGATGGCAGCAGGGGCCAATGGCATCATGCTGCTGTCTCAACCAATGGGGAGGGGAGTCCCGAGCAGCCAAGACATTCGTGCAACATCACTGGATCTAGAGCAGTGTTTCTCAACTCCAGTCTTCAAGGCGCCCCGACAGGTCATAATTTCAGGCTTTCCATTATTTTGCACAGATGATTTGATCAGTTTCACAGCCTTAGCAATTACCACAGCAGTTCATCTGAGGGAAATCCTAAAAACATGACCTGTTGGGGCGCATTGAGGACTGGAGTTGAGAAACACTGATCTAGAGGAACCTCAGGTAAGTATTAGGGGGGCTGCTGCACACAGAGGGTATTTTTATTTAAGATAAAAAACCTTCTGCCTTTACAATAACTTTAAAGGGGTTCTAAAAGCAGAAGGTTTTTGACCTTAATGCATTTTTTTTCTTTTAAGGTAAAAAAACCTTCTGGGTACAGCTCCCCCCCCCAGACCTACCTGAGCCTCTTCTTGATTCAGCGACTTGCATGAGAGCAGCAGCTCTCCCAGGTATCTCTCTCCTCATTGGCTCACACAGCAGCGGGAGCCATTGGCTCTTGCTGCTGTCAATTACAGCCAGTGAGCCAATGAGAGCACAGGGGGCGGGGGCTGAGCCACACTCTGTGTGTGAACAGACAGTGTCCATTCACAGGAGCACGGCTTGCTATTGGGGGCACTCAGCAGGGGGTAGGAGCCAGGACCACCGACAGGGGGAACCTAAAAAAAAAGAGGATCGGGACTGCTCTGTGCAAAACCATTACACAGAACAGGTAAGTACAGCATGTTTGTTATTTAAAACAAAAACAACAACAACCTTTAGAATCACTTTAAGCCTGCTAACATACATTTATGTCCTGTCTCACTGGGGATGTAAATTTTTTTTTAAAGTATCTAAAAATATCTACTCTGGCAGCACCTTTGCAACTCTTGACTTTATCTACAGTATTTGATTTCCTTTCCACCCATCATAGAATGATAGCCACTTCAGCTCTGGAAGATTTTGCCCCCTTCATGACCAGGCCTTTTTTTGCTAATCTGCACTGGGCTACTTCAACTGGCGATTGCGCGGTCATGCAGCGCTGTACCCATTTTTCATTTTTTTTCACACAAATAGAGCTTTCTTTTGGTGGTATTTGATCGCCACTGGGGTTTTTTATTTTTTGCAATATAAATGAAAAAAGACCAAAAATGTTTAAAAAAAACAAACAATATTTTTTTACTTTCTGCTATAAAACATATCCAATAAAAAAAAATGTTTTATCTAATTTCTTCATAAATTTTGGCCAAAATTCTGCTACATGTCTTTGGTAAAAAAAAAATCCCAATAAGTGTATATTGATTGGCTTGTCTGACAGTTAAAGCATCTACAAACGATGGAATATATACTGGAATTTTATTTATTTTTTTTATACTACTAATGGTGGTGATCAGTGACCTATAACGGGACTGCGATACTGCGGCAGCAATCTGACACTGGAGGGGAACTGACTAACTCCCGTTGACATCACCAGTGACATTATTACAGTGATCAATGCTAATAATTTGCATTGTCACTGTACTAATGTCACTTGGTAGGAAGGGGTTAACATCTAGGGCGAGTAAAGGGTTAAATGTGTGCCTAATTATGTGTAATGTGTGTGATATGTGCTGTGCTTTTACACTGCACGGTGTATTGCTGTCTCCCAGGGGCACGCTGGATTATTTGTATCCTGAATAGGGATGAGCCGAACACCCCCCGGTTCGGTTCGCACCAGAACCTGCGAACGGACCGAAAATTCGCACGAACGTTAGAACCCCATTGACGTCTATGGGACTCGAACGTTCGAAATCAAAAGTGCTCATTTTAAAGGCTAATTTGCATGGTATTATCCTAAAAAGGATTTGGGGACCCGGGTCCTACCCCAGGGGACATGTATCAATGCAAAAAAAACTTTTAAAAATGGCTGTTTTTTCGGGAGCAGTGATTTTAATGATGGTTAAAGTAAAAAAAAAAGTGAAATATTCCTTTAAATATCATACCTGGGGGGTGTCTATAGTATGCCTGTAAAGTGGCGCGTGTTTCCCGTGTTTAGAACAGTCTCTGCACCAAATGTCATTTTTAAAGGAAAAAATCTCATTTAAAACTGCTTGCGGGTTTAATGTAATGTCGGGTCCTGGCAATATGTTTGAAAATCAGTGAGACAAACAGCATGGGTACCCCCCAGTCCATTACCAGGCCCTTTGGGTCTTGTATGGATATTAAGGGGAACCCCGCACCCAAATTAAAATAAGGAAAGGTGTGGGGCCACAAGGCTCTATATACTCTGAACAGCAGTATACAGGCGGTGCAAACAAGACAGGGACTGTAGGTTTGTTGTTAAGTAGAATCTGTTTGTCATTTTGAACGGGTACATTTTTAACGTGTTTAGCTCCAGCCAAAAAATCTTTTTTAAGCTTTTTGGAAAACATAGGGAAGGGTTATCACCCCTGTGACATTTGTTTTGCTGTCTTTCCTCCTCTTTAGAAGATTTCACCTCACTTTTTGTCCCAATGACAAATGTTTTTTGAAAATTTGGGTTTTTTTGTGGAACAAGGATTGGAAAGCATCAGTGGAAAGGAGAAATGTTTTTCCCATATTAACTCTTACAGGAGAGAATTTCCCTTCCTAGGGGTAGATTTCATCTCACTTCCTGTTGTCTCCTTCCGTTTGCAAGTAGGAGTCGTTTGTAAGTTAGATGTTTGAAAGTAGGGGCCTGCCCTATATACTCAGCATAAATTTGGCCCTTAGGTGTTGTTGTGGCCACAACAACGTAAGCCCTCACAGGGCCCTGCTGTGAAATATTAGATCAAGAATTGTAATTACATGCCCTGTTGAACAGGGGCAGAAAAACTGGGCCTTTGGTGGTGGTGGTGGTGGTGGTGGTGCTGGTGCCACAACACTGTAAGTCCTCACTCGCTCTTGGTGGGTGCAGAAATGGGCCCTGCTGTGAAATATTAGATCAAGAATTGTAATTACATGCCCCTGTTGAACAGGGGCAGAAAAATTGGGCCTTTGGTGGTGGTGGTGCTGGTGCCACAACACTGCAACCCCTCACAGACACTCTAGTTGGAATGCAGGAACGAGCCCTGCTGCAAAGTATTGCATCAAAAATTGTAATTACATGCCCCTGTTAAACAGGGGCAGAAAAATTGGGCCTTAGGCACTGGTGCTGGTGCCACAACACTGCAACCCCTCACAGACACTCTAGTTGGAACGCAGGAACGAGCCCTGCTGCAAAGTATTGCATCAAAAATTGTAATCACACGCCCCTGTTAAACAGGGGCTGAAAAATTGTGCCTTAGGCATTGGTGGTGGCGCCCAGAACCAAAAATGTTCTTTCAAGCTATCAGCGTGATGATTGAGGAGGAAGAGGATAATTACTCAGGGATAGTCACTCAGCATCAGCATAGGCAGTCTTTGAAGGGATCTGAGATTTTTAAAAAAATTATTCGGTTACATCAGCATCAGGTGCTTGGTAGCTGGTGGTGATCCAAGACTGATTCATTTTTATGAAGGTCAGTCGATCGACCGAGTCGGTGGACAGATGCACCCTGTGATTGGTTACAAAGCCTCCAGCAGCACTGAATGTGCGTTCCGAAAGAACGCTGGATGCAGGACAGGCCAGTAGCTCAATTGCATACTGTGCAAGCTCTGGCCAGTGATCCATCCTCAAGACCCAGTAACCCAGATGGATTTTCGGTGGGAAAGGTGTCCAAGTCTGATCTTGCCCCTAGGTATTCCTGCACCATGTAAAACAGACGCTGGCGATGGTTGCTGGAACCGATCATACCTTGGGGCTGCGGACCAAAAAATTGTCTGAACGCATCGGTCAGACGGCCACCTTCTCCACCGCTCCTTCTTTGACTGACCGAAGCCTCAGCAACATGTTGTCCAGAAACAGGAGTTTGTAACCTCCCAGTCTCTGGGAATGCGTTGCACAGACCTTTCTGCAAGGCCTCCCGAAGATGTTTCATCCTCTGCTCCCTCTGCGATGGCAAGATAAGGTCCGCAACCTTACCCTTGTAATGTGGATCAAGGAGGGTTGCCAGCCAGTATTGGTCCTTCTCCTTGATACCACGAATACAAGGATCCTTACGCAGGCTTTGCAGGATCAGGGAGGCCATGCAGCGTAGGTTTGCTGAGGCATTCGATCCGGAGTCCTCTGGGTCACTAAGGACGACATGGTCCGCAGCCACCTCCTCCCAGCCACGTACAAGTTCATGTGTTTCTTGGGACTGATCCCTTAAAGACTGCTGTTGATGCTGAGTGCCAGGCTCCACCTCCATACTGACACAATCTTCCTCCTCCTCCTCCTCCTCCTCCTCGTCCTCTTCCTGTGTGATCGGCGGGCATGCAGAAACACTGTCTGGATAAAGGGGGCCTTGAGAGCTAAGGAAGTCCTCCTCTTCCTGCCTCTGTTCTGCCTCAAGTGCCCTGTCCATTATTCCACGCAGAGTGTGCTCCAACAGGTGGACAAGGGGGACAGTGTCACTGATGCATGCACTGTCACTGCTCACCATCCTCGTGGCCTCCTCAAATGGTGACAGGACAGTGCATGCATCCCTGATCATGGCCCACTGGCGTGGGGAAAAAAAAACAAGCTCCCCTGACCCTGTCCTGGTGCCATAGTCGCACAGGTACTCATTGATGGCCCTCTGCTGCGTGTGCAGCCGCTGCAGCATGGCCAACGTTGAGTTCTACCTGGTGGGCATGTCACAGATTAGGCGGTTCTTGGGCAGGTTAAACTCCTTTTGGAGGTCCGTCAGCCGAGCACTGGCATTATATGACCGGCGGAAATGCACACAGACTTTCCTGGCCTGCCTCAGGACATCCTGTAAGCCCGGGTACCTGCCCAAGAACCGCTGCACCACCAAGTTAAGGACGTGAGCCAAACAGGGCACATGGGTCATTTGTCCCTGTCGGAGGGCAGAGAGGAGGTTGGTGCCATTGTCGCAAACCACCATTCCTGCCTTAAGTTGGCGTGGCGTCAACCACCTCTGAACCTGCCCCTGCAGAGCTGACAGAACCTCTGCCCCAGTGTGGCTCCTGTCCCCCAAGCACACCAGCTCAAGCACCGCATGGCATCTTTTGGCCTGCGCACTTGCGTAGCCCCTTGAATGGCTACGGAGCACCGCTAGTTCCGAGGACAAAGCACAGGAAGAGGCCATGGAGGAAGAAGAAGAGGAGGGGGTGGAGGAGAGAGGTGTGTCACAATCATTAGCATTTTGGAGGCGTGGTGGCGGAACAACCTCCAACACTACTGCACCTTGTCCTGCATCCTTCCCAGCTGCCAGCAGAGTCACCCAATGCGCCGTGAAACTTAAGTAACGTCCCTGTCCATGCCTGCTGGACCATGAGTCAGCGGTAATATGCACCTTACCGCTGACCGCCCTGTCCAGCGAGGCATGGACATTGCCTTCCACATGCCGGTAGAGAGCCGGAATCGCCTTCCGTGAGAAAAAGTGGCGTTTAGGTACCTGCCACTGAGGAACCACACATTCCACAAACTCACGGAAGGGGGCAGAGTCTACCAACTGAAAAGGCAGCAGTTGAAGTGCTAGCAATTTTGCCAAGCTAGCATTCAACCGCTGCGCATGTGGATGGCTGGGAGCAAACTTCTTTCGGCGGTGCAGCAGCTGGGGCAGGGAAATTTGCCTGGTACAATCTGACGTCGGTGTACCAAAAGCAGATTGCCCACAAGTGGCTGTGACACACCTAATTCTACACCTTCATTCCTCTCAGTGCAGGTCTCAGAGAGGACTGAAGGTATAGTGGGGTTGGAGATCTCAGCTGATGAGCAGCAAGGAGAGGTCCTCTTTGTTCTTTGGTGTGGGTCTTTTAGATACGCTTGCCAACGAACTGCATGGCAGGTCAACATATGTCTGGTCAAGCATGTGGTACCCAAGCGGGAGATGTTTTGGCCACGCGAGATACGCTTGAGACATATGTTGCAAATAGCAGCGGTGCGATCTGATGCACTCGTCTCAAAAAAGGCCCACACCAAAGAACTTTTTGAATAACGCGCAGAGACTGCAGCGCCCTGCACATGTGGAGCTTTGGGGTGTGATGCAGTCAATGTGCTGCCCTTAGGCTGGCCCCTGGAGGGCATCCTGCCTCGTTGGTGATGTGCCGCCTCCTCCTCCTCCTCCTCTCTCCTATCAGGCACCCACGTTGAGTCAGTGACCTCATCATCCCCTCCCTCCTCATCACTGGAGCAAACCTGGCAGTATGCTGCAGCAGGGGGAGCATGCCTGCCAGATTGCTGTCCTTCTTGGGCACCCCTTCTGTCTGCGCTCATGTTACTGCCTTCATCGAGCTCAGTATCATCATCAGAGCCTTCCAAACGCTGGGCATCCTCCTGGAGCATGTACCCAACACTGTGGTCAAACAGTTCGAGGGACTCCTCAGGAGGACATGGTGGGGCTAGGGAAGGAGTCACTGATGACATTGAGCCGAGGGAAGAGGCCGCTGCTTTGCCAGACAAAGTACCCTGGGCATGGGTGAGAGAGGATGAGGAGGATGAGGACGGCTTGGTCATCCACTCGACCAAGTCTTCCGCATGTTGTGGCTCAACACAGCCAGCTGCCGAAAAAAAGCCCAAGCGTGTCCCACGGCCACATGCTGATGAGGATGCACCGTCTCCATGACCAGCACTAGACACAGAGCCTGCTTGCCCTCTCTTATTGGCTTGTGACTGTCTGCCTCTCCTTCTTGGCCTTCCAGACATACTAATGGCCTGTAGCTGCACTAAGCTGGGATATGTATATATATATATATATATATATATGTACTGATACTGCAGCTAGCAAAATCAACTGCCTGCCTGTAGTATGAGAACACCACCAACCTTCTACAGGTAGCTTTAGCTGAACACTGTGAGGTGGACGCACCCCACTAACTTGTAGGTTTAGCTGAACACTGTGAGGTGGACGCACCACACTAACTTGTAGGTTTAGCTGAACACTGTGAGGTGGACGCACCACACTAACTTGTAGGTTTAGCTGAACACTGTGAGCAGGACGCACCCCACTAACTTGTAGGTTTAGCTGAACACTGTGAGCAGGACGCACCCCACTAACTTGTAGGTTTAGCTGAACACTGTGAGCAGGACGCACTGCACTAACTGTAAATAGTCTAGCTGCCTGACTGTGGTACTAATAGGATCAAAAGAACACCATTAATTTTCTTCAGGTAGCTGTATATACTGTAACAAGACAAGCCTGCCTGTCAGTAAGAAGATAACAGGAACGGATCTAGCGGAACACTGTGAGCAGGACGCACTGCACTAACTTGTAGGTTTAGCTGAACACTGTGAGGTGGACGCACCGCACTAACTTGAAGGTTTAGCTGAACACTGAGCAGGACGCACCCCACTAACTTTTGTAGGTTTAGCTGAACACTGTGAGCAGGACGCACTGCACTAACTGTAAATAGTCTAGCTGCCTGACTGTGGTACTAATAGGATCAAAAGAACACCAGTAATTTTCTTCAGGTAGCTGTATATACTGTAACAAGACAAGCCTGCCTGTCAGTAAGAAGATAACAGGAACGGATCTAGCTGAACACTGTGAGGTGGACGCACCACACTAACTTGTAGGTTTAGCTGAACACTGTGAGCAGGACGCACTGCACTAACTGTAAATAGTCTAGCTGCCTGACTGTGGTACTAATAGGATCAAAGGAACACCAGTAATTTTCTTCAGGTAGCTGTAAATACTGTAACAAGACAAGCCTGCCTGTCAGTAGGAAGATAACAAGAACGGATCTAGCTAAACTGAATACAGTGTATATATATATATATATATATATATATATATATATATATGCAACACCTGGGATGCATATATATACACAATACACTGTAAGTGCAGCTAACTGACTGACTGTTGTGCCTAATCTATCTAACTCAAATCAAATGTCACTGTCTGTATCTCTCTCAATGAACGCCGGAACACACACTACACAGGGCCGCCGTGCAGGCGGCCTTATATAGTGTGGGGCGTGTACTAAATCCCCTGAGCCATAATTGGCCAAAGCCTCCTTGACTTTGGCCAATTATGGCTCTCTGTTCAGGCGGCGCTGTGATTGGCCAAGCGGGTCATAGTGCATGCTTGACCAATCATCAGCCAGCAATGCACTGCGATGCCGCAGTGAATTATGGGCCGTGACGCGCCACACGAATTTGGCGCGAACGGCCCATATCGTTTGCAATTCGACGAACGATCGAACCGCCGATGTTCGAGTCGAACATGGGTTCAACTCAAACACGAAGCTCATCCCTAATCCTGAATATGCAGCGATGGGATTGTATTGAGCCTTCAGCATCGCTGATACTAAATCCAGGATCTAAGTGGTGAATCCGGTGTTGGCCCTCCTCCCTCTAATGGCTGCTCCCTTAATTAGGAATATTGTTTACATGCCCCTGCTGAGATATTTAGCTATATCTAATATACTTTCTTACTGCTGATTGAACTTTCTCATGCTACCGTGACTTGCACAATTTTGCATTCCAATTTAAGATAGAGAGACATATTCCCTTCTCTGTCTCATCTGTGAACCTTGGCCTTGTCCTGAGGAATCCTAACGGTGAAATGCGTAGACATACAAGGGCTCACTGCACAATAATCATAGATGCTATATGTTACAATTGTCATTGTTTTTTAGATATTTGTATTTTTCAATAAATTTATATTTTTTATACTGCTATATCTTCTCCACTGTTTCTTAGCCTAAAAAGTCCGCCTCCCTGGTAATACTCAGTACTACCTTATTTTGTATCCTAGTTTGAAGATAGGTTAGTGTTAGATTCAGGGGTTAGAAGCACACCTAAAGCATACTGTACCTTCACTTAAAAGGGAAAGTACCGATCATCCACCTCCATCCCCCTCTAAAATATTTTTTTTTCCTGGAAATAAGTACCTTTTTCTAACAGGTACCTGCTCCCACTGCTGCAATTCTTTCCTAAGTAAGAAGCACTTCAGCTTGCCCAGCCTGCAGCCTCTTGGAACACATTTCACATTCCAGGAGTCTGCAGGACCAATCTCATGCTAGCACAGTGGGAAACCTGCTATGAAACAGCAGCAACAGCTTTAACCCACATCCACGATGTATTAGGGATCCCAAGCCTGGCGTAGAACCTGGAATGTAAGGAACTGAAGTCTCACGTTGATAAATTTCTAGAAGTTAGAGTTTTGACAAAAGAAGTATTTTTGTTAGAAAAAAAAACCTTTTCCTACAATTCTAGCTATTTTTGCCTTGAAATGTACACTGAAGGGCACATGGCAAAGGGGAGCATTGCAGGACCCAGAAGAAGCACCGAGGGAGATTGCGGGCGCAGTAGTGACGGGGGGCTGGTCCTGTCACTGCAGTGTTGGAGGAGAGCACACTGACAGGTAAGCATGCCATAATGTGCAAGTATGCTGTAGATACTTGTACATTATAGCAAAAGCTTACACACAGTGGAATTTAGTTTCACTTTAAAGCGGGATAAGGAAATATTGTCTAAATACAAGAGGCAGGTGTATTCTTATTGGAAATCTTGATGTGCTTTTTGTATTTAATACAGATCTGTGCAGTAATACAGTGTTAAATTTGCTTCTCTGTAGGAGCTTCTCGCTCCTTGTACTGGTCTGGTATCCTCCCCTTCCTGTAATTTTGTGCTAGCAGCCTGTAGTGGGCAGAGCATGCTGAATCCCTCCCACAGCTTTGCTCTCTGCACAGGCTATACACAGCATAGTGATGATGTCAACACTACCTTTTCAAGGTAATATTGAGGTTTGCAAATGCATACAGTACACGGAAAAATTATTTATATTCTTTGTGGCTCTTGAGAAATATATTCAGATAAAAGCTTTTGTGCCCAGAGTTTGTGTTACAGGCTAATTAATTGGTTTAGTGTTAAGGTGACGCTCCTGTGCCCCATATATGCTGAGGGTGGTAAATGATTTTGTCCAAATTGCTCAGCAATCTTCATTTGAATAGTCAGCTTTTTCTTGTGCTTGGCTTATAACACTTTTGTAAATTATACATCTCTTACCATTTCCAATGCATTAAAACAGAGAATAGAACTAGGGTCGGTTTACCTTTAATACATCTTCCAAGCACTGCATTATCAACTGAATGGTAATAACATGCACTAGACCGCTGGTGTTGTTTAGTGAATGAGTCTCTAGGGGGATTATCAACAAAGTCCGTCACAGGCAACATACTCTCAGGAGAAAAATAAAGTTTTGTGGCTTGCGAAATAACAGGCCAACATATCCATTCATCTAGCATGCACTGCCTAATAAAGTTACCCTGCTGCAATCTGCTGTAGAGCCCTCCAACAGAAACACAATTAGGTAATTCTTTAATAATCTGCTTGGACTTGCTGAGAATTGCTATGGCATCTGTTGATCATGACCAAACTGAAATAACTTTGTGGAAAAAAATACAACAATCAAAAGGAAGAAAATTCTACCTGTATCAATTTTAAAGTGATTTGTTTTAAACTTTGATGAACACCATATGCTGCCATTAATACTGAACTGTTGCACCTGAGCTGGAAGATTTCACTAGTCACCAATACTGCAAACGAGAAAAGCCATACATATTATTTTCTACTATCTAGTAAAAGCAGTCATGTAGGTCAAAGCTTTTATTTTTATTGTGTGGTGCTATGAACAACACATTGTCGAAGAGGTAAATCTGCAGAAAAAAAAAAGTCTGTGGTTACCTGTATGATATGTTTCAATAGTTTTATTATAGAGCAGGCTAGGAAACATCAGCATAGAAGTCAACGCACCTATTCATAAAAGCTACACCCAATTCCCTTAGGCCCTGAGAACAGAAGAAACAGAGCGCTGGCCCCTATCTTTTGCTATACTGTATATGTACTGAACAAGGTGCTATGTCTATATGGGCTTTACATTTTAAAGCAATTTAAAGCAATTCAATGCCATGCAAAGCAATACACATAAACCTGCATTTTCTCCAGCTGTGGAGTATAATGAGATTTATTTGAAGTCCCACTTCTTTCTCTTTTACTTTTTAATTTATTTGAACAGGTTTAACTGATGAAGCAGTAAAAATGGATCTTAAAGTACCCCAAAGCTGCAGCAGATTAATTATTTTGTAATGTTCTGCATTGCAATGCTTTTCAAAAACCAAGTACGAGAGCCCCTACTCTGGGAATCTAGGGCTTTCTCAACCATTGTTACCAAGGGGTGTGTTTCTGATGGACTCAGTGGGCACTTCTCTTTCTTAAAATATATTTTGTAACAGTTTAGCAGTATAGCAAAGATGCAACCTACATATTTTTAGTTATTTTAACAAAGATGAGGCTGGTTTGGAAAACATTTAGGCCTCATTCACACCTGCATTTGGTGCCAACTATTATTTCCTGTGGGAGACTCAGCTGGGTTCCCTACCAACAGCTGTGGAGGGAAGGGGTGCCCAGTCAAAGCAATGAGAGGCTGATAATTGCATTTAATTGAATGTGCATTTGATTACCTGTGGATAATAATCCCTGGGATGTAAACAGTCTGCGCCCAAGGTCGATCATCCACAGGTATTCACTGCATGTTTGCTTACACAAAAATGGCTGTGGGCATTGTCAGCCTGTCATTTATTTAAATGGGCTCCTTGCCCGCAGCTGTTCGCAGGAAAAACAGCTGAGTCTCCCACAGAAAAATCTTAGTCGTCACCAAATAAATGAATGAGGAATGAATGAGGCCTTACACACAACTTGACTTATATTAAGAAAATGCACACACAGTAATAAGTTCTCGAGATAATGCAACCCTACTGCTTGGTAAGCAATGACTTACCAATGAAAATGATAAATATTGGTAGTCTATGACTAAAGTTATATTAAAGCTTTGTTGCTTTTTTTAAAAAAAAAAATAACAAACATGTCACACTTACCTGCTCTCTACAGTTTTTGCACAGAGCTAATCCTCCTCTTCTCGAGTCTCCCGCCAGCATTCCTAGCTCCTCCTCATTGACGAGTGTCCCCAAAGAAAGTCGCAAGCGCTGGAATGGGAATGGGCTTAGGTAAGTATAAGAGGGAGTTGGGGGGGGGGGGTGTCTGTGATACAGAAGGTTTTTTACCTTAATGCAAAGAATGCATTACGGAAAAATAAAAATAAAAACCTCGGCTCACAGCAGGGGTTCGGTGCATTCCTGATCATTGTTTCAGGTCCGATTTCAGTCCGAATTTTTGGCTGAATTCGGACCTTAAACGGACCAGAAGACACACAGCACTCCTGTGCAATTAGCACTGGAGCCGCTCCAGAGATGTGTGAACCGGCTCCATAGTGAGCCGGTCGCAATCTCCTGACATGTGGATTGGATGCGGGTTTCGCAATAGTGTGAACCCAGCCTTAGGCTTTAGAACCACTTTAAAATGTGACATTCAACATTTTTTCTGACAACACAGCTTTCAAAATCACAAGTTTCCTGAAGGGATGATGTCTGCCTAAATGCCCAATATTTACAGATGACGACTTCCAACATAAGATGAGCAGTAAATAAGGTATGTATTGCAGTATTTCAGACCCACAGCCAAAAACATGTGAAATCAGTCATGGATTCCCCAGCGTTAGGAAGAGTTGCGCTATGTGTGATAAAGGGGAAATATCCCTGATCTATATAACCTGAAGCTTCCACTGTTGTGTAGGTAATGGCCCCATTTTAGAGAGAAAAAAAAAGATTAAGTTCTACACTGATCTCTCTTTCACTGTAGCACTACTTAGAACATGTCTAATTGATCCATTTAAAAAAGAAAAGCCCTAGGGGACTTACAAATTGTTTCAGAAGTAATCTGCTTGAGTAGTTAAGCTGTTTAAACCAGAAGCACCACTCATATGTAATTTGTTAGCTTTTTGCATTTAGGCAATGCAGGCTCTGAATGAACGTTACAGAAAGTGTGTGGACTACAGGAAGGAAATCATATTTGTTGAATTACATCCGCATTCTTCCTTGTAAACATTCAAACCTGGGCTCACAGAACAATAAACATATTTTCTAAGATCATCTTCAGATTCTTTGGAAGCAGACTTTCTAAATTGGAGGTCGGCAATACGTCGATTGCAATCTACTCATCGACTGTGGGTAGGTTACGAGTGGATCGGGTCCCTTCCTTGCCGACCCTGGAACCTAGGCAGGAGCGGGGGCGGCATTTACTGGAACCAAAGGGGGGTTTATTACAGAAAGCCAGTCAGCTAGTGGGGGAGCACACGCCATTGCTTGCCTGCATTGTGGCAGCTCTGCCTGTCTCCTAAAGCGCAGACAATGCACAGTCCTGTAGAAGAGGGAGGGAGCATTTGCTCATTAGATTGTCCCCAACATGCTGATATATCTATTTCTGCTGGGAAAATTATTCCTGAAATGCTGGGGTTATCACTGGGTAAAGCTGGGACTGCATGAGAACAAAGCAACTAATGTAACTTTATTGACAGCCAGCGTTGCGCAAAAGAGACTGAGCTAAGTTTTCCTTTTGTATTCCCCAGCAGGACTTAGCTCAGTCTGTCTCATGCAATGCTGGCTGTCAAGACAGTCACAATAGTTGGTAAGTTCTCATGCAATGCTGGCATTTCAGTGTCTACCTTTCCAACAGTATAGTTCTCAATAACCCCATCACCAGGGAGCTTTTTTCAGTTGCCAGTGGGACCACAAATTGTCCAGCCTACTGTAAGCATACATCCAGCCCTGCTAGTGTAGTTGGCAAAAGTGCACGTGTCACCAGGCCTGTAGTCTTGGTATGGCCAGGCTACACATGATGGTCAGAGAAAGTCAAAACTGGGGAACTAGGAAAATAAGCACACTGTCAATCTATCCTGGATACTATTAGTATTTCATCTATTTTCTGTTTCAATAGTTTTTATTGATAAATCGAATAGAAAGGAAAAAAAAGTACAATCATATAAGTACAAAGTTGACAAAATTATTTCAAATACAAAGTGTATCCAATGTTAGTCACAAAGTATCCTTTCTTTAAAGCGGAGTTCCACCCAAAAATGGAACTTCCATTTTCGGAATCCTCCCCCCATTTGGCACCTTTCAGGGGGGAGGGGAGAGCAGATACCTGTAAAATCCAGGTATTTGCTCCCACTTCCGGGCATAGATAGGCTCAGTATCTGCGGATATCTATGCCATATCTGGCACCTCCCCCCCCTCTGTCTTCTGGGAGACACACAGGTCCCAGAAGACAGCAGGGACCAGTGGGACCGCGCAGCGCGACTCGCGCATGCGCAGTAGGGAACCAGGCTGTGAGGCTTCACTTCACTTCCTGATTCACTTACCGAAGATGACAGCGCCTCCACCCGAGAGCCAATAGACAGATCGGCTTTGGGTGTTGACATCGTGTGTGCCCTGGACAGGTAAGTGTTCATATTTTAAAAGTCAGCAGCTGCAGTATTTGTAGCTGCTGACTTAAAAAAAAAATAATTCGGCGGAACTCCGCTTTAAGAAAATCTAATTTTTAAGAGAGTTTATCTTCAAAAGAGACATCTCTAATATAAACAAAAATGAGAGGAGAAAAGTGTAATAAAGAAAGAAAAGAAATGAAAATAATTGGGAATAGAGATTACTGAAAAGAAAGTATAGAAAAGGGCAGTACACATCATGCATTGCAAGCAATATAAAACTGCTCATAAACAATTTGATAAATAGTCTATCCAAGGCTTCCATACTTTATCAAAAGAACATTGTTTGTCTAATAACATTGCTGTAAGACGTTCATTAATCATTATAAAATGACAATTTATTTTTAACCAATTTAATGGGAAAAGTAGGAAATTTCCAGGATTTGGCTATTGCAATTCTAGCAGCAGTAAAGATGAATGCTATAAATTTTCCAAGAATTTTCAATAGGGCAACCCAATAATGCTTGTTTAGGAGATTTAATAAGGTTAATTTGGGTTAAGGAGTATATGAAATTGTAAACGCGTATCCAAAATTTGTATTTCACCTATTTTAATGCAAATGCCTGGAGTTGCTTTAAAACTTTGTGTAATGCCATGTACACACGACCGGACTTTTCGTCGGACTGAACGCTGAAGGACTTTGACGGAGTTCCAACGAAACGGACTTGCCTACACACGATCGTTTTGAACGCGATGACATACGACCGGACTAGAATAGGGAAGTTCATAGCCAGTAGCCAATAGCTGCCCTTGCGTCCTTTTTTGTCTGTCGGACTAGCATACAGACAAACGGATTTTTCGATCGGACTTGAGTCCGTCGGAAAGATTTGAAACATGTTCTATTTCTCTTATTTTAGTCCGACAGATCTTTCGACAGAAAAGGTCCGATGAAGTCCACACATGATCGAATTGTCTGACGGATTAGTTCCGTCGGACCAGTTCGGTCGAAAAGTCCGGTCATGTGTGCTTGGCATTAGGCACAAGATTGTGCAGCAGAAAAGAAACCAACCAAATAGCAAGCACACATCTGTCAGCTTTACTGCTATGAGAGATGACAGACAGTACAGAGTTATCGCTAACACTTTTTGATTTATGAGATTCATGGTATGTGGGCAAACAAAACCCTTGTGTGTGAATTCACCTATAAATCTTGAAATAAACCCCACCCACCTTTCCCCATTCATTTTTTTTCATTTTTAGCCCTTACTTCTGCCAGAACATTGTATTTTAATGCTCCTTTCTCAGCCCAGACTGGTATAAAATTTGGCAAAGATAAGCAAAATGAGGTCATTTGGAGCCTAAACTACAGTGCTCATCCTGGGAGAAAGGTGCGCCAAAAACTCTGTAGCACACTTGGGGTGCAAAACCGCAGACGCCATCTGCATTAGCAGTAAATTTCAGAGACAATGCTTCCATTGTTGTTGTGAAACTATTGTTTTTATCTATGATATGTCCTGCTTACTGTCTAACTGAAGAAAACACTTTCCAGGAAGACTTGGCCCCAGCAAACAAGAGACCTCTTCATCATACATCTCATCTTCCAAAAGGAAATACAAATTAAAAAAAGGAAACTTTTCCTATGTATTATGAAGAAGATCGCATCATTAATAATCGAAGTTGGCTGGTCCCATAGCTTGTCAAGTGCAGCTGGGAGAAGACAGTTGATAAAAATAAAGAAACTCAGGTACAATGTAACGGGGAAAAAAAAAATCTATGATGAATGGGATCTGCCGAGCACAAAAATAGATGAAAATAACTTGGAGGGGCTGAGGAGTATAAATTTCTTAAAACTGAAAACACCTTGTCATTATCATCTGCATTTCTCTACTAAAGCAGCTTTCTTGCAGTAAGTTTAAAGAAAAGGAATATTCCAGCTGCTGTTAGACATTGATTTACACCAGGGGTCTGCAAATTTTCTAAACAGGGGGCCAGTTTACTGTCCCTTGGACTTTAGGGGGGCCGGACTGTGGCATTGGAAGTAGATGCCACAGTGGACGTCAGTGGAAATAAATAATGCCCCATCTTTGGTGTCATTGGGAGGAATTTTGTCCCATCAATGGTGTCAGTGGGAGGAATTGTCCCCCATCGTGTCATTGGGCCCAATTGTTGGTGTCATTAGGATGAATTGTGCACCATCGTTGGTGTCATTCGGCCTAATTGTTGGTACCATTGGGAGGAATCGTGCTCCTTCTTTGGTGTCCATGGGAGGAGTTGTGCCCCATCGGTCTCGGTGGGAGGCCTTGTGCCCCATCATTGGTGTAATTTTGCCCAATTGTTGGTGTCATTGGGAGGAATTGTTACTTGCACATGATAAGCTATTCTTTTAAAGTGAAAGTGCACTAAGCTCTGGGAAAGATTCCCTTGCAAAGTTATGACTTATAGAGGCAGAGACATGATGGGATTTGTAGTTTTACCACAGCTGTACTGCAAAGGTTGCCTAAGCATGTTGTTGGCTTAAACGGTATACCTATAAAGGTCCTGTAAATAGGGGCAGCACAGAAATAAAATGCATAGGATTATGTCTTCAATTACAACAACTTCCATCCCCACTCATAGGCCACATGAGAGGACAAAATCAGCGAGTCTGATTAGACTTGGTTTCTTATAGCCCTGAAAGATTCGACATGCAGGAAGTGAAGAAAACATATCAGGTGCACTCAGTGGTGTATCATCCATGGGTGCAATGGGTGCGGTGCACATGGGCCCCCTACAGGCAGACAAGTCTGAGATGCTGCAGCCTGTCAGTGCCTTCAGCTCCTGTCACATGATTCCTCTAAGTCTCACACAGTCACACACAGATCCTGTTGCTGGAGCTGCAGGCAGTTGTCGGGTGGCAGGTTTGGCATTCTTGGGGAAGGGGGACTGAGCTGGGAAGCGTTATTTTTGTATTAGGGACAGACTCAGCTGTGGGATGTCATTATTGTATAGGGAAAAAAAGAAAAAAGGAAGGCGCACCGACCTAGTGCATTACCACTGGTAAAGCTTGATTAAAGCATAAAACAGCAAAGTGTATACTAACAAACGAGCATGGATAACAGGCATTGGCAATATAGCAGGTTCGCGGTTCTGAACACCAACAAACCAGGACCTGACATCAAGTGGATCGAATGATGGCTAACGTGTTTCGGGGGTGAACCCCTTTCCTCAGAGCTTAAGCAGGCAAGAGCCACTGTCATCAGGTAACACTTTTCAGGCTGCTCATATACATATAGCCTCGGTTCACACTATGAACTGCATATGAATCGCACAGGAACCGCACCACATTCCTGTTCAGTTCACACACGATTCAGTGTGGTGTGATTTGAGCCTATTCATTTTGAATGGGCTCAAATCATACCGCATCGTACCAAAGTCATGCATACGCCAATTTTGGAATCACACTGCAACCGTATCACATTTGGTACCATGTGATCTGGTGCAGGAAACGCACTGTGTTTGCAACCTGCGTTTGGGGTGTCAAAGATTGCACTAACACCCCCTGCAGATCGCAAGGACAGTGCGGTCTTAATGCAGTGCAGGAAACACACGGATCGTGGGTTTCCCACACTGCATTTTAGTGTAAATCTAGGCTTAATGTTTGAAATTAGCTGATCTTGCTATAGCAAAACATTTTGTTTTTTTGTCAGTAATAGCCCTGTATTTTTCTTCACCCTCTGGCACTTTTAGGAGGCTTGAACTGGTCCTGATGTCACCAAGGTGACTGGCTGCTGCCTAGGAAGCTTCCAAAGCCTGGAGCTGCATGTGGGAAACATTATCAGTGGTGGCAGTAAGTTCTAACGCATGGGACAGGTAGAAAAACTCCCCACTGACCAGAGCACTGGAGGCTTCACAGGCAGCAAACAGACACCTTGATGGGTGAGAAGCAGGGAAGTAGAGAGGAAGTGCAACTTTCCAGAAGTGTCAGAGGTTGGTGAAACCATGTTACAGTTACCAACAGAAAGCATGATAAATTGATAGAGCAAGGGCAGCATCGTAAGTGCCAACTGTATTTTTTTCTTTTTGTGAGCAGTCTGAAAAGTCATTCTTGATAACAGTGTTTCTTTAAAGTGGAACTTTGTCAGAAAATTAAGTCCTGCTAGATCACATCAGGTTCGCCCCTTTTGCAGGTATAGCTATGTAAAACATCAAAAATAAGCACCTATACTGTTTAACCTCTTGGCGTCCGCTCTATAGCCGAATGACGGCCACAGCGCGGACCTGAATTTCCGGGAGGCCGTCATATAACGTCCTCCCCTTTGCACGTGCCCCGCGCTGTGATCACCGAGTCACTGAGACTCGGGTGATCACAGATCCCGGCCCCTTACCACGCGATCAGCTGTCAGCCAATGACAGCTGATCACATGATGTAAACAAAAGCTCAGTAATCGTTTTATTTTTCTCCTCAAGCTGACAGCATGAGGAGAAAAAAAAACGTTCACCTGCTTATGTTCAAGGGACATCGATCCCGAAGAGGGAGAGGCAATTCTGCCTCATCTGTGCCACCAGTACCTCCTGCCAGTGCCACCTGCCAGTGCCCACAGTGCCACCTATGAATGCCCACAAGTGCCACCTATCAATGCCCACCAGTGGTGCCAATCAGTACCTAGCAGTGCTGCCTATCAGTGTAAACAACCAGTGCCAATCAGTGCCCATTATTGCCACCCATCACTGCCACCCATCAGTGGCCATAACTGCCGCCTCATCAGCGTACATCAATGAAGGAGAAAAATTACCTGTTTGCAAAATTTTATAACAAAATATAAAAAAATTTTTTTTTTTTTTTTTAATTCTGTCTTTTTAATCTTTTTTAACAAAAAATAAAAACCAGAGAGACGATCAAATACAACCAAAAGAAAGCTCTATTTGTGGGAAAAAAATGATAAAAATTTCATTTGGGTACAGTGTTGTATGACCGTGCAATTGTCATTCAAAGTGCATCAGCGCTGAAAGCTGAAAATTGGTCTGGACAGGAGGGGGTTTAAGCAAGTGGTCAAAATCCAGTAACACATCATCTCACCCTGCTCTGCACATGCTCAGTTGCTCTCCATTTTTAGGCACTGCTGAGTTTGTAGAGGTCGATCTACTGACAGCCTTAAAGCAGAAGTAGTTTGGTTAAGGACACAATGTGACTGCAATCTCGGCATTCCAGATAACTGTTTTGTGAAACCAGTAAATTGATGGGTTTAGTTTAGTTCTGCTTTACGATTTACTGCTGGGGCTTTGGGCTTCAGCAAAATGGCAGCCTCCAGCAAGAAGTAACAGGAACTGTGCTGGATGCAATTTACAGCACACGGTCATTTTGGTAGCATAATTAATAATGTGGAATGTATGTCCCTTGCTAAAGAACGTTATTTTTTTATCAAGTTATGGGTAACGTTCCACTGTAAGTACAAAATTCTAAATTTGTCCCTAAACAAATCTTTTGTAAGAGTAAAAAACTGAGGAAACTGATCACATGCTGGCAGGAAGTTGCAAGAAAAACTTGTGGACAATCTATTATCGCACATGGCTAGCAATATTTCTCTAAATGTCATAACTCCCTAACATTTATTGGGTGCCATCTGAGGTGAAATGGCGATTCTGTTCTTGCATATCAGGGTTGTTTCCACTTACTGTACATTAAACTGTATAAAAAAAATCTCATATGTCATACATTGTACATATGCACTTTTATTCAAGTGAATGCAAACCTGATTCATGAAATTTGAGCTGGGCAAATATATCTGTAGTGTTTTCTAATCTCTCTCCAAAACACTATGTCCCATATCTGTCTCTTGCTCCGTAGCTCTGTTATCAGCCTGATAACTTCTCACACGTTCTCCGAGACGGGAGATAAAAGTTTGTGTCGGGGGGGGGTTATAAATAGATTAGCAGTTACTCTGCCATCTCAGAGCAGAGCTTCGAAAGCATTTTCATTCTTCTACCAATGTGGAGAAGGGGGGGGGGGGGTGCCATTCCTCCAATCAGCTGCTCCCAATTTAATCCAAGCCTTCTCTAACAGTGCAGGATGAGGAAGTCAAAATTCTTACCCGATGGAAGAATTCAAAAGAATATAGCAAGATGAAAATAGAAGATGTACATGTAAAACCTATATAGGGAGATTTGTTTCATCTCTGTGTATCATCTGAGACTGTTTACTTCACTGGGTATAGGTGAGGGTTTACATCCACTTTAAACCCACTTTGGAGAAAAATTCATTTCCGTGCTATCCTTTAAACTGAAGCTCCAATTTTGCACCCTGCCCATTGACTAACATACACCGAAAGCATTTATGCTAATTTTATTGTTGGTTGTTTTCTCCTCATGAACTTTAGAAACTGATGTAATGGCTCGTACACACGATCCGAATATCATACGACAGATCGTACGACCTTTTTCGCTTAATAGTCGCAAGTAGAAATTGGATAGGTAAAGTCACAAAAATTCTCGTACGACAGAAAAAAAAAAAAATCAGAAGTGATGTCATATGTTGTAATGTATTTGTATTGTATTTTCGGACGACAACTATACTGACTAAACAAAAATCGTACGATCTGGAATCGTACGAGGAAAATTTTCGTGCATGTCCGATCGAATAATATCGGATGAACTGTCGTGATCGGCTGTCGAAAGTAGTGTACACACGATCCGAAAATAATACGATTCTTCCTTCGTACGATATTGATTCGCATTGTGTGTACGGGCCATAAGTCTTGCTATATATTTTCCTAAACTGACTGCTAAATTGGAGGGTCCCTATTTTCAATATGACCACACAAGCAGCTTCAAGTGTCATGGACACACTGGTCTGTTTCAAATGAGATTGCTGCAGATGGCACCGCCTATGTCACTACATGAGCAATGTTCTTTGCAGCATTCAGGGCCATCCACCACTTGAGATCACAAAATGAGGACCATGATTGTCACATGACCTACCAGAGGACATAAAAAAGGATTGTATGAGGAAATTTTCTTAAAACTGACAAAGGGAGGTGTACCCTAACCCAGAGTTGGGATTTAGAGGTGTAGTTTCCAGGACCATCATCCTCATCCTTGCTATACTACACAGAAAGTCACTGGTCTATAAGAAGTATGTGAATATGAAGTAACCAAACTAACACGCACATGCTTGTTCTGGGTCAGCGAGTCACTAGGTAGTAAACCAACTAGAAGAATGACAACCCTTGTAAATGGTAGCATACCTGTCTACAAGTTTCTAATGCACAGAGTTTTTTCTGAACACTATACGTTAGCTTCAATGAAGACCACATTTTCAAACCTATATCAATGCGTGCAGACGTTTCCTGAAACAAGTTCATAAACAGTCCTAGTTATCGGCATGTCTGTTCTAAATCTACTGGAGGTCACATTATGGAATTTAAATAACAACTTTTGGAGTCTGGTTAATTTTGATATGAAAAACAGGAGATTTCTGCTTTACAAGTTCTGAAGAGAGAAAAGGAGGATTTGCACTTACCATACTGGGGAAGGTGGGATGTAGACAAGTTTCCCCCTGTAAACCATTTTAAGTGCTTGCTAAGATGGGATATTTCCTGCCGTGCAAGACTATTTTAAATATAAAATAAACCTCTTTTTATTAACTCATGTGGAAAGTATTATAACAGTTATCTCGACTGGGCCACAAATGATGCAAAATGACAATACTGTTTTTCATTCTGTTCAAGGTAACAAAATACATTGCAGAAATATGGACTGGGCAACCAGTTCTGTGCAGGTGCCATGCATACCAAAATTGCATGGAGGTAAAAAACAAACAAACTTAGGCCCCTTTCACACGGGCGTCTCCATTAAGTGGAATCCACTTGCTCAGCGGGGATCTCTTCACTGATCCCCGCTGGGCAGGCAGATGACAGGTCTGAGTCCGCTCTGCTATGCAGAGCGTATACGGACACAGTCACGCTCTCCTCTATGGGGCAATCAGATAGAAATGGACCACCGTTCCGTTTCCATCTGATCCGATCCACTGGATGGATGGGGAATAGGACCACCATCTGTCTGTTTTTGGTGGACAGGATCGGATGGCGGCAGGTGTCAGCAAACATGTGTCCGCTGACACCTGCCGCTCCATAGAAAAGACTGGAGGGTCCGATCAGGTCTGAAAAACTGACAGGCGGAACTGATCAAACAGCCCATGTAAAAGGGGCCTTACTTTTAACTCAGCTTTAAGGTCAATCTGAACTTTGCCCAAGTAGGCCTCCATACTCACCTTTCCTTCGCTCCCCCAATGTAAGTAAACAGAAAGGTCTATATGTTAAGCTGGCCATACACGGTAGAATTTTGGATGAATGTTTGAATGGAAGCTATGAAAAATCCTTCATCAGAACATTTAATCTTGCCATTGTTGAGTAAACTCATTTTGTTCAAAAGCACTTTAAAATTTCATCCAGGCCTGATATTTGAATGGAATACCGGACGTATTAAACAGGTTTATTTTGTGCAAAGAACTTACACAACATGTATGATTATGCATATGTACGATTTTTCCTAAACTAAAACCACATTTACAGTTTGAATTTAATTCATTTGAGAAAAATTTTCCATCCTGATCTTTCAAATTTTCTTGCCACCACAGTTGAAAATAAACGTTGATTTAACACGATGAACCATTAGAAAATCAAACATCTATCGATCGTGTCACTGGCAATTGCGGCCATGTGACGCGATCGGCGCTTGGATCTATGGGTAATGTAGGCAGATGATTTCGGCCACTGCGCATGCGCCCCGTCCGCTCCTGATTGGCCGATTATCATCATGCTGATCAGGTGGGGGTCTTAAAAGGCAGCCACACTTCAGCAAATTACATCTATCTGCTGCGGGACCACTATGGGGAACTGGTGATATATGTTAAAGGTAAAAAAACTTTATACTTCCCTCCTTCTTAGCCGGCGCCTAAGCCTTTTCATTCTTACCATCAATTTTATATGTGGCTACATTAGCCGGACTTTATGCTGATAGCATTTTTACATGCATTGATTTGTAGATTATCTAACATAGCTATTGCCAATCGAAGGACATGCTGGGGAGGTTCCAACGCTCAGCCTACACACTGGCGGAACTTCATTTATAGGATGCATTTTTTCCAGCTATATGCATCTTTTTGGTAAGCCCTTTCAATATATTAATTATCTACTATGCCCCCCAATTTAATGTTAACAATTGTCATCTGATTTAATTAATTCATATGTAGTTAAGGTCATCTACACTAATTTCCTCAAATCCTGTTTTTCAGTTTTTTTGGTTATACTCAAATCATGCGATTTTTGTATATATTTATTGCGCTGTGAATCCCCCCCAGCGCAACATCGAGTGTTCCGTTTTTGCATATAACTAGGGTATGTAATTGAGGCCGAGTTCCCTTTATTGATAATAATAAAAGAATCTCTAAATATTTATATGCTAATTTTTATTCCTTAGGCGCCTTCTAATTCCCCTGTAGCCTATTACTGGGCTGAGTGTGACCACCATTCCCAGTGCGCTGGTGTTATCTCCCTTGTGTCCTGGAATTTCTGCATGGTATGTTCCGGGTGTGGGGACTGGGGGGCCAGGGATATAGTTGAACAGCAATTTGACCGCTTTGCGATGTGATGGTTTACCTCAACGCTGCAAGACTATGTGGATTTAATATTATACTCCTTTTCTTCTGTTTCGGTGCTTTTACTCTCTGCATTTAATTCATATACTTCCCTGATGAAGCTAATGTTTTGGCGAAACTAGTTGGGAATCAATGACCACGATCACCCTTCAACATCATTTGGTGACAGTCAATATCTTGAATTGTACTTTTGCTTTTGTGTTTCTGAGCTTTTTCTATGCATGTATGTTTAATGTACATTTTTTAGTATTTTTGATACTAAATAAAATAAATAAGATGATTTTGCAATAAAATTGTTCTATTTCATTGGTGGCACCGCAATAATCCCATCCCCCCTCCCTTTCCCAAATTTGAGAATTTTTCAACAGGGATGAGGTGCCGTATCTATTAGGACACACCACCTACCACCTACTTACCTAAAATCAAACAAATGTTCTGAAAACAAAACTTTTGAAACATAATTTCACTAATGTGTGATTAGCATTACAAGTCATCAGACTTGCAGCTTTTACAAGGCTATGGTCTAACTGTATCCCAGCACTGTCAAAACACATGTCCCTCCAAAACCTGAAAGTTCCAGATATTTCTTTTGGTTCTAAGTATTAAAGAGAGAGGTGGGGAAGCAAAGGAATGGTAAGTACTGTATATGCTCCAAGAGACATATATACATTTGCCCCTCTGGTGTGCCATTTTTCATGTATATATGTTGTCAGTGATGAGCTGCAGGAGCACCCTGCTTTCAGCGGGCAGTGGACTCTGGCAAGCATGATGTCATAGGAGTGGACATGACATACAGTGGTGACAGAAAGTATTCAGCCCCCCTTAAATTTTTCCCTCTTTGTTATATTGCAGCCATTTGCTAAAATCATTTAAGTTCATTTTTTTCCTCATTAATGTACACACAGCACCCCATATTGACAGAAAAACACAGAATTGTTGACATTTTTGCAGATTTATTAAAAAAGAAAAACTGAAATATCACATGGTCCTAAGTATTCAGACCCTTTGCTGTGACACTCATATATTTAATTCAGGTGCTGTCCATTTCTTCTGATCATCCTTGAATGGTTCTACACCTTCATTTGAGTCCAGCTGTGTTTGATTATACTGATTGGACTTGATTAGGAAAGCCACACACCTGTCTATATAAGACCTTACAGCTCACAGTGCATGTCAGAGCAAATGAGAATCACGAGGTCAAAGGAATTGCCTGAAGAGCTCAGAGACAGAATTGTGGCAAGGCACAGATCTAGCCAAGGTTACAAAAAAAATTCTGCTGCACTTAAGGTTCCTAAGAGCACAGTGGCCTCCATAATCCTTAAATGGAAGACGTTTGGGACGACCAGAACCCTTCCTAGAGCTGGCCGCCCGGCCAAACTGAGCTATTGGGGGAGAAGAGCCTTGGTGAGAGAGGTAAAGAAGAACCCAAAGATCACTGTGGCTGAGCTCCAGAGATGCAGTCGAGAGATGGGAGAAAGTTGTAGAAAGTCAACCATCACTGCAGCCCTCCACCAGTCGGGGCTTTATGGCCGAGTGGCCCGACGGAAGCCTCTCCACAGTGCAAGATACATGAAAGCCCGCAAGGAGTTTGCTAAAAAACACCTGAAGGACTCCAAGATGGTGAGAAATAAGATTCTCTGGTCTGATGAGACCAAGATAGAACTTTTTGGCCTTAATTCTAAGCGGTATGTGTGGAGAAAACCAGGCACTGCTCATCACCTGTCCAATACAGTCCCAACAGTGAAGCATGGTGGTGGCAGCATCATGCTGTGGGGGTGTTTTTCAGCTGCAGGGACAGGACGACTGGTTGCAATCGAGGGAAAGATGAATACGGCCAAGTACAGGGATATCCTGGACGAAAACCTTCTCCAGAGTGCTCAGGACCTCAGACTGGGCTGAAGGTTTACCTTCCAACAAGACAACGACCCTAAGCACACAGCTAAAATAACAAAGGAGTGGCTTCACAACAACTCCCTGACTGTTCTTGAATGGCCCAGCCAGAGCCCTGACTTAAACCCAATTGAGCATCTCTGGAGAGACCTAAAAATGGCTGTCCACCAACGTTTACCATCCAACCTGACAGAACTGGAGAGGATCTGCAAGGAGGAATGGCAGAGGATCCTCAAATCCAGGTGTGAAAAACTTGTTGCATCTTTCCCAAAAAGACCCATGGCTGTATTAGATCAAAAGGGTGCTTCTACTAAATACTGAGCAAAGGGTCTGAATACTTCGGACCATGTGATATTTCAATTTTTCCTTTTTTAATAAATCTGCAAAAATGTCAACAATTCTGTGTTTTTCTGTCAATATGGGGTGCTGTGTGTACATTAATGAGGAAAAAAATGAACTTAAATGATTTTAGCAAATGGCTGCAATATAACAAAGAGTGAAAAATTTAAGGGGGTCTGAATACTTTCCGTCCCCACTGTAGGATGGAAACCAAGATAGGTTTAAGGCATTCAACAGAAAGGCTGTATGTTTTGAGTCTGAAGGCAATTTTGTTAAAATGAACGTTTGCTGTACAAAAGAAATGAATGAATGAAGTTAAACCAAGGCTGCTGAGGGGTAGCAGGTAGCAGAAGTCTAATGATGAGACAAACTGCATTGGGTTCGGTTTGCTGAATGCAAAGAAGTTTGGATAGTGGATACCGAAGCCAAACTCCGCTGAAATCAATATGAGCCGAATCTGTCAAATTAAAAATGCACACTTTTGAGGCTAATATGCAATGGGGTGTCAAAAATATAACATGGGGAGTGGGCACTACCCTGGGTAACATGTACCAATGCAAAAACTTTTTTTTTTTTTCTAATTCCATGCGGTGGTAGCAGTGAATTTATTTAGCACTGACATTTAAAAAGGAAAAAAGAGTTTTGAATTGCTGTCAAATGACATCTCCTTCCTGCTTCTTTTTTAAAAGGAACAATGGCACACAGGCTCCAAAGGTCCTCCAAAATACATAGCAGACCTCTAAGGGTCTGTTATGCATTGTGGGCAGGGCTGGTGCAAGGATTTTTGACACCCTAGGCAAAACCTCATTTTGACGCCCACATTGGCTCCGCCCCTGACCCCACCTCCTTTGCCCTGCCCATGTGACCTACCTGACCCCTACACTGACCTACCTTACCCCCACACTGATCTACCTGACCCCTACACTGATCTACCTGACCATTACACTGACCTGCCTGACCCCTACACTAACCTACCTGACACCTACACTGACCCACCTAGCCACTACACTGACCTACCTGGCCACTACACTGACCTACCTGGCCACTACACTAGCCTACCTGGCCACTACACTGATCTACCTGGCCACTACACTAGCCTACCTGACCACTACACTGATCTACCTGACCCACACACTAACCTACCTTACCATTATACTGACCTACCTGATTCCTAATACAGTGTCAGTGTTCTTTATTCACCAGGGCTCTACATACATCTGACGACCTTGCCAGTGCCAGGAACAAACCCTGCTTCGGTGCCTCCAGACTCCAGCTGTGACCAGCCCCGGAGCGCTCACTACTCCAATCTGATTAGGTTATAGCACACGCTGAAACGGTACAGGACAGGCTGAGAGGGAGAGCGGCCTCTACGAATGGCGGTGGCATGTCGGGGGGCGGGGTCACATGACTCGGTATAGGAATCACGTATGGGCAGAGGCAGAGACTCAGAGAGGGAGAGACAGACAGGTCATTGATCATAGAGGCGGCTGCGTGTAGGGGATGTGTGCTCCCGTTCCTTCGGGACACAGTCCTCCAGTGCTGTGCTGCACCTCTGACAATACTTACTTAGGGACAGGGTAGCTGATGCCCGAGTTAGTTACAGGCTGTAGACAGAGGCATCCCCTGCATACAGTCACCACCCCACCGAAAACCTACATAGCACGGAGATGGGCGGGAGACAGAGAGTAGGGAAACCAGCGGCCGGGCAGCCTAGATGGCAGTGCGCCCTAGGCGGCTGCCTAGTTTGCCTAGTGGTAGCCCCAGCCCTGATTGTGGGGGAACTTTGAAGGGGTTTTTCTTTGTTAGTCATTTTTGCTGTAGCACATCTTAGAATAAGAATGACAAAAAAAATTAAGTTCCCCCAAAATGCATTTCAGACCCTTTGAGTCTGGTATGGATTTGAAAGGGTATCTCATGCAACAAAACAAACAAAAATGCTTGAGGTCCAAGCACAAAACAAAAAAAATGAATGGGGCCCCCTAAAATTCAAAACCAGACCCTTATCAGAGGATGCAGCCTGGCTAGCCAGTAAAGGTGGGGACCCTCAACATGGGGGGTGGGGGCTTGCCAGGTGGAAAAACACCTTGGCAAAGCACCTTGTTTCATGCTGATGAGGACAAGGGCCCCTTAAAAGGATAATCACATCCGTGAATCTCCCCGTGAATGAGTATAATGAGTACGATGACCCGTCGCACTCGACCGATCCCCAGCTGTAACACTAGCCAAATGAAAGCTCCCAGAGCTGGCACTGGCTATATAAAGGAAGGGGTGAGAATAGTGGTAAAATCATTGTCCAAATATGGCTATAGCAATGAAGTGACTATTACACTGCCTGTCAATGGTTGTTAACCAAGCAGCACCTGCTGCATCCTTACCAACCACTGATGTCACCTGGCCCATTCACATACATGGCAGGGAATCCCTGGCTATGTAAGAAAATGTGCAGGGAATGGAGCCTTACATTATTGCCTAAATATGGCCACAGTGTTCTCAGTTTAGAGAACCATAATGCCTTTTGACAAAAGAATCATTGGTGCACGTAGTATTAAATATTTATTTGGAAAATAAAAATTTTATACACAGTTAAATACAAGAAGAATAGTAAATATATTGAAAACAAAACAATATAAAAATTACCCAAAACTAAATGTATAAGAGTAAAATAAATAAATAAATAAATAAAATAGATTCAAAACTAATATGCTGCAGATTACCTTCGATACAAAAGGTGTTACCACAAATCCAACTTACCCATTGGCTTATAAAGCAGATACCCACTAATATGGGGGAATTTATCAGCCTAGTAAAAGTCAGCTATTTAATTTTAGTGGAATACAATGCTCCATACATCCCGCAATGCAATCTTAGAAGCCCTACCAACCAATAGGGAAATATTCCAGGTGTGTAGTGCCGGAGCTCCAAGCAGTAACTTTTGTGTGCTTACTTTTAAGGGCCCATTCACAAAAGCAGGTACACATTATGTTATGTATAATGTGCACGCACTGGTGTGTTTAGCAGGGGTGGTGCAATGTGTTCTTAAAACACATTACACTGTTTACCTTTTTTCCCTTTATTGAAATGTCAAAAAATTTCAACTTTATGTCCCACAGCGTATTGCATACTGGGACAACATCCGACGTTCGTGCGTGACGAAACGCATAGGTCGGAGGATGTGGTGACATCATTGTATACCACAAGTCCCGGGGAACTGCAGGTGTTTGATTTTATCCTGGCCGGCGAGATATTTTAAGCATACATGTCTGCATAACTGTAAGTGCGACTCTATTCTTTTTAATAAAATGTTATTGGATTTTATATTGTGTGGAGCATTTTTTGGTTTTGAGCCTGTCAACATGGGGACTAGGGTTGGATGCCCTTTATTGTGGCCCACAGAACCCCCTATGAGCATCTTTAAAAGGCCCTGGCAGGGTACTCAGCAGAAACGCTACTGGCATTTCTTAAAGGTCCAGTACTGCTGGTAAGCAGGCATTTTTTTTCATTTAGGCTCACACCTGAGCATTTTCAGCTCATAAAAGGCTCGTAAAAAGGCCTGTAAAACGCCCAACAAGCAAAATCCCATCCATTTCAATGGCATCTGTTCACATCTGAGCGTTTTGTCACCTGAAGCAAAATGCCTGAAAAACGCCTTAGGCCCCTTTCACACTAGAGCGACTTCAAAGTTGCGTAATTTTACCAACGCGATTTCAGGGAATGCCTGTGTAACTCACATCAAATTCGGACCAAAGTAGTACAGGGACTACTTTGAAGTCGGTGCAACTCAAAGTCACAGATATGAATGGTACTCATTGGAAATCATCGGGTATGACTTGTCATACGACTTTGCAGTCCCAAGTCACAGACAAATCACACAAGCGTGAAAGGTGCCTTAAGCTCAAAAAAGAACATGAGCTTCTTTGGGGCAGATTACAGGCGTTTTTCTGCTTTTTACATTGGTGACCTGTACAAAATTGCGGTAAAAACGCTCAGGTGTGAATGTAGCCTTAGGCCACTTTCACGCATGCGGACCGTTCAGGTCCGCCTGTCAGTTTTTTAGGAAAACCTGAACGGATGCTCCACGCATGGAGCGACGGATGTCAGCGGTGACATGTCCGCTGACATCCACTCCAGTCCGCTAAATTAAGATGGATGGAAACCCTATTTTCCATCCGTCTGGCAGGTCGGATTGGATGAAAAGGGACAGGTGGATACGTTTTCATCTCCTCCCCCTATAGCGGAGAGCAGAAATCTGACAGGTCCATCTCTCCACAGTGATCGGAGACGGACCTGTCATCTGCCGGTTCAGCGGGGATCAACAGAGCGATTCCTGCTGTGCAAACAAAGTCCATGAAAACGGACATTACTGTGTGAAAGGGGCCTTAAGGTGGTGGTTTCTCTGGTGCATTGTTGCACAAGGGGATGGAAACTGTCTGCATGTCTTTCTAACTGAGAATCACACATGGAGAAGATATCAGCCTATTCTAAGAACATTGCTTAAAGCGGCATTCCACCCAAAAAGTGGAACTTCTACTTATCTGATTCCTCCTGCCACATTTGGCACCTTTCGGGGGGGAGGGGGGAGCTGGCACCTATTTTTGACAGGTACCTGTCCCCACTTCTGTTGGACCTCGCAAGGCTTCACTGCTGGCTGGGGTGCCGACATCGCTGGATTCCAGGACAGGGAAGTGTAATAATTTTAAAAGTCAGCAGCTTTTTTTTAACCAAAAACTATGTAGTAGAATACATACCGGCATACATTTATGAAAAAATATATATTATTATTAATATATATATATATATATATATATATATATATATATATATATATATTTTGGATATGTTTTATAGCAAAAAGTTAAAAATATTGGGGGTTTTTTTCAAAATTGACGGCCTTTTTTTGTTTATAGTGCAAAAAATAAAAAACGCTGTGGTGATCAAATACCACCAAAAGAAATTTCTATTTGTGGTGAAAAAAAAGACAAATTTAATTTGGGAATAGCGTTGCATGCCTGTGCAATTGTCTGTAATGCCCCGTACACATGATCGGAAATTCCGCCAGCAAAAGTCCGATGAGAGCTTTTGGTCGGAAAATGCGATCGCGTGTATGCTCCATCGGACTTTTGCTGGCGGAATTTCGGCCAGCAAAAGATTGAGAGCATGTTCTCAATTTTTCGGTCGGAAAAAGTTCTGATCGGAAATTCCGATCGTCTGTACAAAATCCGACACGCAAAATTCCTACGCATGCTCGGAATCAATTCGACGCATGCTCGGAAGCATTGAACTTCATTTTCTTGGCTCGTCGTAGTGTTGTACATCACCGCGTTCTTGACGGTCGAAAATTCAGAGAACTTTTGTGTGACCGTGTGTATGCAAGACAGCTTGAGCGGAATCCTGTCGGAAAAACCATCAGAGCTTTTTCTGACCAAAATGCCGAACCTGTGTACGTGGCATAAGAGTAACACCGTGTCGTATTGCAAAATTGGCCTGATCACACTGCACTGTGTAAAAACAATGCATCCTGTCCTACATCTTTTCAGCACACACCACTGCAGCACTTTGGTGTGAAATTAAACATTAGAACATACGTCAGATTGCCTTGTCTATGCATTGGGGCTTGAACTGGGCAAGGCTCCCCAATATAGTGTGAATGTGGCCCTAACATTTTATGCAACATGGCTGGACAAAATGGGCTTGTTCAAACCACTGTGCTAAAAATGAAGTGTTGCATTAAGGCAGCCCATAAAATCTGAATAGGCCCTGAACACACCTGCATCATTTTTTTGGACAATGCACAAAACATTAATCTCTGTCCATTGTAGTACACTATATAATACAGATGCATGTTTGTTGTGGTGAATAGGCCCAGGCAGGTAGAAATCTTCTTGAGAATGACAGGTTGGGGAGATATTTGCCCATAATTGAACACGTTGTTTCAGCTCTGAGAACCAGTGTGATTCTTGCCTGGTGTTGACAGTGGCATGAGTATTTCACAACAAATTAGAAAATCTCCCTGTGTGATAACGAGCACCTCCAACCCCCTGAGAAGCTACTCATCACCCCCTAGGGCTTCAGAAATGGCCCGTTAATGCAAGTGATGTGTTAAATTAGAGCATCACTAGTAATTATGGGGCTATCTGTGGCCACCCTTGGTGTTTACTTGTGGTTTATTTAAATATAGGAATTGTATTTATTTTCAGACGAATGAGCTGTGTATTCTTTTACAACAGTATTATATACTGTACAGTATATTCCACAAAAGAACACTACAAAGTATTAATTACCAACATAAAAAAAAATTATAGTTGCCCCTACCCAAAAAAAAAGGCTAAAGCAGTTGTGAATGATATTTTTTTTTTACTCACGATGCATTCTCTCCATTAAAGTGGCTGTAAAGGCTCAAGGTTTTTTTTACTGCATGTATACTATGCATGCAGGTAAAAAATCTTCTGTGTGCAGCAGCCCCCCGGACCCCTTTACACTTACCCGAGCTCGACCTTTCTCCAGTGCTGTGCACGGGAGCCTCAACTCTCCCATGTTTCTCCCTCTGCATTGACTGAGCCATTGGCCCCTGCTACCGTCAATCACAACCAGTGAGCCAATGAGGAGAGAGTGGGGACGGGGCCAAGTCATGCTCCGTGTGTGAATGGACACACTGGGCAGCTGCTTGCGAGCGAGCCTACTCGGTGCCCCCATAGCAAGCTGTTTGCTATGGGGGCATTGGTAGAAGGGAGGGGCAAGGAGCGCCTGCAGGGGACGCGAAAAGAGGAGGATCGGGGCTTGTCTGTGCAAAACCATTGCACAGAGCAGGCAAGTATAACGTTTGTTATTTTAAAAAAAAAAAAAAAACTGCCTTTAATACCACTTTAAAGGTAAAAAAAAAAAAAAGTTTGATGTCAGCTCCCCCCAATCTCCCAGCCCCTCCTGAAATACTTACTTGAGGCCGATCTCGATCCAGCACTGTACCTGTCTGCAGCAGTGCTACTCTTCTCTCCCTCTCTCTCAGAGGAGGATCAGCAGCAGAGGCAGCCATTGGCTTCTGCTGCTGTCATTCATCTCCTATGAGCAGAAAGCGGAGAATGGGGCTGAGCCGCAATGTGTGCCAATAGATGCACACAGTGCAGCTCGAGATTGAGCCTGCACGAGTGCCCCCATAGTAAGCGGCTTGCTATGGGGGCACTGGGAGAAAGGGGGGACCCCAGAAGAGGAGGTTCAGAGCTGCTCTGTGCAAAAGCATTGAACAGAGCAGGTAAGCATAACTTGTTATTTTATTTTATTTTTTTATGAAAACTTTAGAATCACTTTAATATGCCATAGCCCTTTTTAAACAATTCTCAAATCACTAAAATGACCCAAAGTTTTCTTTTACATACAGTATTAGAATCATTCATTATTATGGATAACAATTACACGTTTAGATGATCTAAGACGTCACATTTAGCAGACACGCATCATCCAATTATTTTTAGGGCAGAATATTGTTACTGTGTACATTTGTACTATAACAATGTTATTATGGCTGCAAATAAATTCAAGATAATTGTTAGGAAAAAGATTTACTTCACCCGCTCTTTCAGAGACGCCATCAACATACATATCGTGACCTTGTGACCTCCTTGTCAAAACAATGACGCATTATAACGGGTGTCACAAACTGTTTTCTATACACTAATCCCACCCTAGGTCGCTATCACTTGTTGAAAGAAGTTTTTTAATAGTTTATTGAACTGAACTTCACTGGCAGACATTAATAATCTCACTATAAATAGATTCTGCAAATCTAGCTGGAAAAATAATCAAATAAATAAATAAAAGCCAGAATAGTAAAACCACACTAGGCAAGACAATTACAAATCCAACTAAACTTTAGGCCATTTCTTCAATTGGAGTATTTGCTCCAAAGTTTATTTTATAATGCACGTGGAATTTTCTTTTTATTGTTCTCTGATGTGCATATCAAAACATCTTTAAATATACATAGGCTTCCAGATCTGCCAATAAAGATCACATGACTTTTAATCACTTAAAAGCATGGGATATGAAAACCAGAAAAGAGACACACAATAGGGTTGTTTTACTAAAGAAATAAAAGTTGTTTGTCCAGCAAAGTGAAAGATAGTAAATAAGGTTAACCTGTGTTTATTTTAAAATACCTCATTTAAAGGCTCATGCACATGGGCATACCATACCCCATTTTGAGACTCGTAGTTTATATAGATCTAAAAGCAGCAGTGTTGTATTCTATGGGCCCATGTACAGTGGTTCATACTGGTTCACAGGGGTTCACTGAATCAACTAAAAATGGAAAGATTTGCGTATGGAGCGTATCGGGGGACCTGCGTACGGAGGAGCGTATTGTACGCTGTATGCATGTTTCTGCTAACATTTACATATGCACAGTGAGGAAAAAAAGTATTTGATCCCCTGCTGATTTTGTATGTTTGCCCACTGACAAAGAAATGATCAGTCTATCATTTTAACGGTAGGTTTATTCTAACAGTGAGAGACAGAATAGCAACAAAAATATCCAGAAAAACGCATTTCAAAAAAAGTTCTAAATTGATTTGCATTTTAATAAGTGAAATAAGTATTTCATCCCCTATCAATCATCAAGATTTCTGGCTCCCAGGTGTCTTCTATACAGGTAACAAGCTGAGATTTGGAGCACTCCCTTAAAGGGAGTGCTCCTAATCTCAGCTTGTTACCTGTATAAAAGACACCTGTCCATGGAAGGCAATCAGTCAAATTCCAATCTCTCCACCATGGCCAAGACTGTCAGGGACAAGATTGTAGACCTACACAAGGCTGCAATGTGCTACAAGACCATCGACAAGCAGCATGGTGAGAAGGGGACAATAGTTGGTGAGATTATTCGCAAATGGAAGAAACACAAAATAACTGTCAACCTACCTCGGTATGGGGCTCTATGCAAGATCTCACCTCGTGGTGTTTCAATGATTATGAGAACGGTGAGAAATCAGCCCAGAACTACACAGGAGAATCTTGTCTATGATCTCAAGGCAGCTGGGACCATAGTCACCAAGAAAACAGTTGGTAACACACTACGCCATGAAGGACTGAAATCCTGCAGCGCCCGCAAGGTCCCCCTGCTCAAGAAAGCACGTGTACAGGCCCGTCTGGTGATTGCTAATGAACATCTGAATGATTCAGAGGAGGATTGGATAAAAGTCTTGTGGGGCCAGATGAGACCAAAATCAAGCTCTTTGGCATCAATTCAACTCACCGTGTTTGGAGGAGGAGGAAGAATGCTGCTTATGACCCCAAGAACACCAACCCCACCGTCAAACATTAAAGCGGAGTTCCACACAAAAATGGAACTTCCGCTTTTCGGAACCCTCCCCCCCTCCGGTGTCACATTTGGCACCTTTCAGGGGGGAGGGGGGTGCAGATACCTGTCTAAGACAGGTATTTGTACCCACTTCCGGCATAGACTCCCATGGGAGTCTACGCCTCTTCCCGTCCCCACCGCGCTGTCTCCTGGGAACACACAGCTCCCAGGAGAGAGCGGGGACCACTTGGGACGTGCAGCGCGACTCGCGCATGCGCAGTAGGGAACCGGGAAGTGAAGCCGCAACGCTTCACTTCCTGATTCCCTCACCTAGGATGGCGACGGCAGCTGCCAAGAACCGAGCGAGTTCTCGGCGTCCCCTGCCGACATCGCTGGACCCTGGGACAGGTAAGTGGTCATGTATTAAAAGTCAGCAGCTGCAGTATTTGTAGCTGCTGGCTTTTAATATTTTTTTTTTTGGCGGTGTGGGTGAACCCCCGCTTTATGGTGGAAACATTATGCTTTGGGGTGTTTTTCTGCTAAGGGGACAGGACAACTTCACCGCATCAAAGGGACGATAGACAGGGCCAAGTACCATCAAATCTTGGGTGAGAACCTCCTTCCCTCAGCCAGGGCATTGAAAATGGGTTGTGGATGGGTATTACCAAACATCAGCCTCAAAACCTTAATGACTTGGAGAGGATCTGCAAAGAGGAGTGGGACAAAATCCCTCCTGAGACGTGTGCAAACCTGGTGGCCAGCTACAAGAAACGTCTGACCTTTGTGATTGCCAACAAGGGTTTTGCCACCAAGTACTAAGTCATGTGGGTGATGGGAAGATTCAACCTCACTATTGGACCAGAAATACTGCTAAAGAAAGTAATGGAAATTCCCAATTTGTTGAGTTGACACAGGAACAGGGAGGGAAAAAGAGGGAATATCTCTATCGCCTAGGTTCTGTAAATATTGGCATAGGAGGTTATCAAGTGAACCTGTTGCCATGCCCTATATCAGGGTGTCAAACTCAATTTCATTGTGGGCCACATCAGCCTTATGGTTGCCCTCAAAGGGTTGGTTGTATCTGTAAGATCTGAAAGGGGCAATAAATACCAGGAATGCATTATGTGCAGAGTTCAGGGGTGCGGTATGTACAGAGTGCAGTTTCGGGTGTGCCCTATACACAGAGTTAAGGGATGCACTATGTATAGAGTGTAGAATTCAAGTGTGAGCCACGTACAGAGTGCAGAGTTCAGGGGTGCTTTGTGAAGCCCCCATGTGAAGCCCCATCCCACACTGCACCTGCATGTGCATCTTCCTTGTCCCTGCCGTGAGTGCAGGGCAGGCAAGGATCTGTGAGAACCGCCGAGAGAAAAGAGTCGGAGGTGGTGTACTCCACTCTAAACACTGGTGCTGTTTTGATGATAGTTTGTATGAATCTACTACTTGGTTATATGCATCTGTGTATGACTGCAAACCTGGGCTAGGTTTCCTTATGGGGTTAATGGGTTCAATGATATATGTAGGTTAATGATGAAAGTTTCACTTGAAAGCTTTGTACTGGATATGTAGCTGTGTCTATATATGCTGTGTGATGAGTGGCGGAGATTACATTACTAGTAATATTATTGAATTGTTTTTGTTTTTCTTGGTAGTGGTCATTATGTGATAGCTCCACATTGCACGATTGCTGTTATTTGCTGGCGCCCCTGCACTAATCTGTCTATAGCAGAGTCTTGTAAGTATAATAGAGGCTATGTTAGCCCAAAATTTGGACATAAATTTTATGTCCATTAAAACATATTTGGAAGTCACTCTTTTCTGCCTTTTTTGTAGCCTGGTCCTTATATATCCCCTGTGATCACACAGTGCCTCCCCTTCCTAATTCTGTGGACTTGCTCTGTGTTATCCTCTGATGCTCCCTTTGTGAGTTTGGTGGTGGGGGACAGGACAAAAGAACCAATATATATATATATATATATAATGTAAATTATCTTATTACTAGAGCTGTATGGAATATTGGTGGTCCGTAAAAATCCCCTGAGAAAGCCATTGTTGGCAAAACATGTTGGGTTATGACATCAAGTATTGATCACCTACTATACATGGATATCAGTGACCATTAAACATGATTTGTATCATGCTCTGCTAATTTTACTGAACCCTATATTTGTTGTTTTATTTAATACATTTTTATTTTATATAACTTATGTATTCTTTATTGTTTTGGGCACCGTTATAATCCCAATAACCCTGTTGCCACCATTTTCCATTTACCAGGGACGAGGTGCCGGATATCATAGGGTCACCTAATCTACCTCTCAAGCTATAGTATCTACTATTCCAGTGGTCCTTCCTCCTGCTCCAGTTTGTCCTTTGGAACAAGCCGAAGGGTTTTGCTATTGCAGAATAATGGCCACTCAGCCAATGACCATCTTCACCTTGGCATAAACTATAGACAGAGTTCCATGATGCTCTATGGCCCAGCCCTGTCCTCAGCTTAGTGCATGTGCCAGACTGTAATGTGATGAAAGAGCACAGAGATAAAAACACTGTACCAACCCCAGTAAAGTGACCTTTGCTTGGAGAACTCCCTACTACCAAAAAGTACACTGTGAAATTCAGCTTATTACTGCAAAGGCTGGGACAGGTGGTAGGGTAGTTAGTTATTTAATTATTTTTATTAATTAATTTTTTTAAAATAGCTTTTTATCAAAAATGACTATTTGCTGGGGCAGGAGGATGGTATCATCAGATAGAAGTTTCTTGTTTGTCATGTTTAGGAAATGTATCACTACGCCTGCGTTTCCAACTCCCTTAGCCACCATGCATTGGCTCTGCAGGTAGGGGGCCCTCTCCTTATAGGATCTATTTTCATTAATCCCTAAAAGATCATGATGTCCTGTGGATTTGTGATGGGGGGAGCAAAAAGGATGTACTGTATGTATGTATGTATGTATGTATGTATCTGTTCAGTTCCAACGCAAGGCAATTCTATGGGCCAGCTCCCTGGGCACCATGTGAAAGTCTTTTCCATTGAACTTTTTTGGCAATTTTTTCACAAGATAGGTCGCCAGGTCATTTTTCAATCATCAGGCTAGATCTGGTATTCTCCCCAATTCATAACTAGCTTTTTGAGTAAGGTGCACATAGAAGGGCTTTGCAACAATCTGCATTAATCTATTGCAGATCAGCGCAGGTCAATGGCATGAAGGAACTCTAAAGTGTATGTAAAAGCAATTTTAGTTTTAGTTTTAGAGTAGAGAAGGGCTGGATCCTTTGTCAAGTTTTTAAAACTATCTGCATACTCACTGGGAAAATTCACTCCCTCTAACCTATCCTGTGATCATTGTCACCAACACATAATGTGAGGGGCAACCCAAACGTTTTGAGGTCATCAGAGCAAAAAGTGAGGGAAAATCCTCCATTCATTCTCAACTGCAGATGGGAATTCCATTCACTTTTAGGCTACTTTCACACTGAGGCACTTTACAGGCGCTATAGCCCTAAAAATAGCTCCTGCAAAGCGCCTCTCCTGTCACTCCAGTGTGAAAGCCCGAGTGCTTCCGCACTGGAGCGGTGTGCTTGTAGGATGGGAAAAAAAGTCCTGCAAGCAGCATCTTTGGGGCGTTGCGGGAGCGCCCCAGCCATTGAAATCAATGGCCAGCGCTGCCAAAGTGCCCGCAAAGCTCTTCAGCAGCGGCCACTAGAAGGGGTTAAAAGCGCCCGCTAGCGGCCGAAAAGCGACACTAAAATGACAGTAAAGCTCTGCCAAAAATAGCGGCGCTTTACCCCCGACACCCCCGCGCCTCAATGTGAAAGTGCCCTTAAAGTGTATCTAAACTCCAAAACAAAAATGTAATGCATTGCAGCTCAAAAGTCCTTACATGTGGTGGCTGCATTGGTTTTCTCTCTTCAGGCTTTTTTATCTTTTTATTTTCACCTAGTAATCCTGTCCATAATAGACACCCTTCCTAGGGTGGCTACATTCACTTCACTGTATGTATGAAGGAAGGTCGGGTTGTCACCCTAGTATGCTCCCATGATTTGGACTACAAGCACGTTTTTGTCTCCTCTGTTCCTCTGTAGTTTACAGATGATAGCTTGGATAGGCTATAATGTTGCTTTTGTTTTCAGTTTAAAGGAAGTGTCAAGGCCACTAGAACCACCACATCTAAGGACAGGTAAATTGCAAATTATTTTTTGTTCTTGTGTTTTAATTACCTTTAAAAGCATATTCCACTATGGTGACCATATTTTATGTTACACCCATATTTAGTGTATAACATGAAACATGGACACATTCCCCAACCCCTCAATCTCAAATCTCTAGTTAATGGGGTCGTTCTTCCTGGAGCGTCCTGTTTTCTTTTGAATTTAGTATTGCTGTGTGTGGCTCCACCTGCACAGCTGCATCATCCAATCACAAGTATCTGTGAAAAGAAAGACTACAAGTCCCATCTGCCACAGCCACCAAGGAACTCCTAGACCTCAATGGAGTACAAGTGTGATGACGTCCCTGCACTTGTAGTCCATTGTTTACTTCCTCTAGCCCTGCAACAGAAAGTCCATACCTCTGTACAGAGGTTGGGGAAATAGTCTGTAGGATAAGGTGACCAGATTTTTAAAATGAAATCCGGGGAAATATTTTTTTTTTACTTGTAATGGCAGCAATCGGCGACTCTTTGCCCGTCTCCGCCGCTGCCGTCCGCCTCACAGCCTGTCAAGTCTAAAGCCCCATACACACCATCAGATTTTCTGCTGATTTTTTCCTTCAGATTTACCAAAACCATATAATATGAGGTCAAACCTTAAGAGTTTCAATTTGTATGCAATCAGGCAGGCCCTTGCACTACATGGTTTTGGTAAATCTGAAGACAAAAATCAGCAGAAAATCTGATAGTGTGTATGGGGCTTTACTCTTCAGGCCCCAGCTACTACTGGGTGGGGAGCAGAGGAAGATCACTTCCCTCTGCTCTAACCAGCACATGATCATCAGAAAGGGGCACAGATAATAGAAAAAAAATAAACTCCCATAAGCTAGTAGGAGCGGCAGAGGAGTGGGGGGTGCAATTCAGATTTTTTCTTTTTATTCTGCACAGGCTGTCTTTGAAATTGCCCCAGCCCATGTTCAAATCCAATCTGGGGACAAAACTGGGGACAGACTTAGTCCGGGGACAGTGTCCTCAATCTGGGGACTGTCCCCAGAAACCGGGGATGTCTGGTCACCCTACTGTAGGAGCCTGTGCATTGCTCTGCTGGCATCAATGCAAAAATATAATAAATGTAAATTTTTAATTGTATTAATGTGGGTGCAGTTATTACATTTTTGTAAGGTAAACCAGGTATTTAAAAAGAAACTTCACCCTCCTAATTAATTATTTTTCCCCAATTACCTTAGATGTTCTTCTCATGCTATAATAGTATACTTACATGTATCGATAAGCTCAGGCATGTTTGGACACTAATCTGAACCTGCCCGAGCTAGCAGGAAGCTGTCCCTGTGGACCACCAATCCTAATCTTTCAAGGCAATGGCCATCTATAACTTGCAGTCCGCAGTGGCAGCTTCCTGGCAGGATAGAACAGGCAGGTATACGAACACGCCTGAGCTTATCCCTGCTTAAAAGAAGAAATGAGCTTGGGCATCCTCCATACTCATCTCTAGCCAAGCTTGCGCTCTTTTTTATTCCAGTGTGCTGTGGATTGGGTCATACCCACCTTGCAGCCTGCCTCTTTGTTCATATGAGTCCATTGGAGTAAAATAAATAGGGTTAGTTTGGCTAGAGATGAGCTCAGGACCCACCGGAGCTATCCTGCCAGGAATCTGTCAAAGCCGGTAGTTAATCATAGGCGGCAAAGGCATTTCATGCTCAGCAGCCACATGTATGCTGTGTTGAGAGTAGCGCCTCCACTGCCTATGATTGGCTGTCGGGTTTGACAACTTCTCAGCAGGATAGCTCAGATAGGTTCAGACTCATGTGTGAACACACCCGAGTTTATCATTGGTATGCAGGACACCCAAGCGCACCTCTACTTAGGTCTCGTTCACACGGGGCGTACTATACTGCAGTGGTCATCAACCCTGTCCTCAGCGCCCACTAACAGGCCAGGTTTTATGTATTACCTTGGGGAGATGCAGACTAGAATACTGCAATCACTGAGCAGCAAATTATATCACCTGTGATGTATTTCAGTTATCTTGCAAACCTGGCCTGTTAGTGGGCCCTGAAGACAGGGTTGATGATCACCGCTATACTGTAAGCCTGAGTAAGGCTGTGTTTACCTGCATGGGGGATGCACAGGTATTCCGTGCAGGCAGTCCAACTGATGTCTATAGTGGCACAGTGGCTGTGGTATGACACCTGGGTGGATGCGTGTCCCTGAAGTCACACTGTCTCAAACTGGGCTTTGTTACTACACAGGGTATTCACTTGCAAGTCTCTGAAAGCAATTTTTCTCACTGGACTTATTCCCACTTCACAGTGAAGCGGGAATAAGTCCAGTGAGAAAAATTGCTTTCAGAGACTTGCAAGTGAATACCCTGTGTAGTAACAAAGCCCAGTTTGAAGCTGAACCTGCAGCAAGCTTGAGGACTGGACCAGTGACAACCCAACCAGGAAGGAGATCGTGGAACCACAGAGGGGGACACCGATCGATTCCTACCAGTGAATTTACTTTTACTTGCCCATTACCCCTGCAGGGGTTGGGTCTTCTGGTGAGTGGGGACACAAGCGGGGGTTCCAGAAGAAAAGTTTAAACAACAATCACAATAATTTACATGGGATCTTTTTGGAATGCCAAGACACTTTTCACAGATTTTTATGTAGAATTTTAATTTTGCTTGGACACCTACACCATTTGGACTTGATTTTTAAAAAATTTTAGTACACTATCACATTATTTATTTATTACACCATTGATGATACTTGTGCATTTTTTGAGCCTCGTGTAATATGTCTCCTGTCAATGACTATCTCCTGAACTATGCCCCCAGTTTCCAACAACTCCTATTGCATGTTCACATCCTCTGACAGTCTCCTGCAGCATGTCTGCAGTCTCTGACCATCTCCTGTATCATGTCTGCAGTCTCTGACCATCTCTTGTATCATGTCTGCAGTCTCTGACCATCTCCTGTATCATGTCTGCAGTCTCTGACCATCTCCTGTATCATGTCTGCAGTCTCTGACCATCTCTTGTATCATGTCTGCAGTCTCTGACCATCTCCTGTATCATGTCTGCAGTCTCTGACCATCTCCTGTATCATGTCTGCAGTCTCTGACCATCTCCTGTATCATTGTCTGCACACTCTGACCATCTCTTGTATCATTGTCTGCACACTCTGACCATCTCTTGTATCATGTCTGCAGTCTCTGACCATCTCTTGTATCATGTCCGCAATCTCTGACCATCTCTTGTATCATGTCTGCAGTCTCTGACCATCTCTTGTATCATGTCCGCAATCTCTGACCATCTCTTGTATCATGTCCGCAATCTCTGACCATCTCTTGTATCATGTCTGCAGTCTCTGACCATCTCTTGTATCATGTCCGCAATCTCTGACCATCTCTTGTATCATGTCCGCAATCTCTGACCATCTCTTGTATCATGTCCGCAGTCTCTGACCATCTCTTGTATCATGTCCGCAGTCTCTGACCATCTCTTGTATCATGTCCGCAATCTCTGACCATCTCTTGTATATTGCCCATAGTATGTTTGGCCTTTTAGTGATGTTGGGGGTTGGGGGGGCACACTCTAACCCCTCCATATCACTTTTTTGTACTGGACCTGTGTTTAGTGTTCCTGTATATCTTTTGCACACACAGTAGGCCGGTGTCTTGCCGAGAAAGTTCCCTCGGCGGATAAGTTCCCCCCCTGTACTGCGCAGGCGCAGCGCCTGCGCAGTACGAACTACTATCAGCCGCCGGAGATAGCCGAAGGACAAAATCTACAATCAGCTGTACACGGTGCCTGCGCCCTGGGTCCAGGTTCCTTCCCCACCATCCAAGTGGACCTAGAGGGGGAATAAAAAAGAGCCGAGCAAAGCGAGGCCGTGCCCGAAGCGTGGCGAGCGGCCCTCTTACAGGCGCCGTGTACAGCTGATTTTCCCCTATTCATCTTCGGCTATTTCCGCTGGATCCTACTGCGCAGACGCAGAGCCTGCGCAATAGAGAGGGTCCTTATCCGCCGAGCGGAACTTTCTCAGCAGAACACCGGTACATACTCTGAGATGTAAATAAATAATAATAAATAAGGACTGAGCAGCCATCTGCTGACTATTCTTGTATCTCCACAGCACTGTCTGAGGCAAGCTGAGAAGACCCGCCTTCCAGAATAGCCCTCTTACGCTCCTTTCTTACGTAAACCTCGTAGAACGCGACTGCCCCGCCGCCTTAGCGACAACGCAAGTGACGTAGATGTGTCGGCGGGGTAGGCCGGAGCCTGTGCGGTGAGTGAAGGAGGAGAGGGGGGGACTCACATGTCTGCGCCGTGCGGTAGGAAGCCGGTGTTCAGGCCGCGCCGGGCTAATTTCCTCCATACCGAGTCCCGGCCAGTGAAGTGACGGAGCTTCCTGCACACCTGTCCGAGCCGCCCCAAGGCCTGGCGGTCCAGGTAGGAGAGGATGAGAAGGAGGACCTCTTCTGGTAGGAGAAGGACGGGGGGACCCATGGCCGGCTCTGGTTGTGAGGTGAGCTCTGCACTGCCCGCTCTCCCATGACTGCTACTCGGGTCACTGATAGGAGCTGAGCCTCGGAGCCATGGCAGGGCCTGAGTCATGTGACCGGGGAGAGCCAGTCTGTGCACAGAGGAGACACCTATCCACACTTCCAGGGACAGGGGACACCCTCCCACACTTCCAGGGACAGGGGACACCCTCCCACACTTCCAGGGACAGGGGACTTCCACCCACACTTCCAGGGACAGGGGGACACCCTCCCGCACTTCCAGGGACAGTGGACACCCACCCACACTTCCAGGGACAGGGGGACACCCTCCCACACTTCCAGGGACAGGGGGACACCCTCCCACACTTCCAGGGACAGGGGACACCCTCCCACACTTCCAGGGACAGGGGGACACCCTCCCACACTTCCAGGAACAGGGGACCTCCACCCACACTTCCAGGGACAGGGGACACCCACCCACACTTCCAGGGACAGGGGGCACCCACCCACACTTCCAGGGACAGGGGGCACCCACCCACACTTCCAGGGACAGGGGGCACCCACCCACACTTCCAGGGACAGGGGACACCCACCCACACTTCCAGGGACAGGGGACACCCTCCCACACTTCCAGGGACAGGGGACACCCACCCACACTTCCAGGGACAGGGGACACCCACCCACACTTCCAGGGACAGGGGACACCCACCCACACTTCCAGGGACAGGGGACACCCACCCACACTTCCAGGGACAGGGGACACCCACCCACACTTCCAGGGACAGGGGACACCCACCCACACTTCCAGGGACAGGGGGCACCCACCCACACTTCCAGGGACAGGGGGCACCCACCCACACTTCCAGGGACAGGGGGCACCCACCCACACGTCCAGGGACAGGGGACTTCCACCCACATTTCCAGGGACAGGGGGACACCCTCCCACACTTCCAGGGACAGGGGACCTCCACCCACACTTCCAGGGACAGGGGACCTCCACCCACATTTCCAGGGACAGGGGGACACCCTCCCACACTTCCAGGGATAAGGGACACCCTCCCACACTTCCAGGGACAGGGGACACCCTCCCACACTTCCAGGGACAGGGGACACCCTCCCACACTTCCAGGGACAGGGGACACCCTCCCACACTTCCAGGGACAGGGGGACACCCACCCACACTTCCAGGGACAGGGGACACCCACCCACATTTCCAGGGACAGGGGGACACCCTCCCACACTTCCAGGGATAAGGGACACCCACCCACACTTCCAGGGACAGGGGACACCCTCCCACACTTCCAGGGACAGGGGGACACCCTCCCACACTTCCAGGGACAGGGGGACACCCTCCCACACTTCCAGGAACAGGGGACCTCCACCCACACTTCCAGGGACAGGGGGACACCCTCCCACACTTCCAGGAACAGGGGACCTCCACCCACACTTCCAGGGACAGGGGACCTCCACCCACACTTCCAGGGACAGGGGACACCCTCCCACACTTCCAGGGACAGGGGACACCCTCCCACACTTCCAGGGACAGGGGACACCCACCCACACTTCCAGGGACAGGGGACCTCCACCCACACTTCCAGGGACAGGGGACACCCACCCACACTTCCAGGGACAGGGGACACCCACCCACACTTCCAGGGACAGGGGGCACCCACCCACACTTCCAGGGACAGGGGGCACCCACCCACACTTCCAGGGACAGGGGGCACCCACCCACACGTCCAGGGACAGGGGACTTCCACCCACATTTCCAGGGACAGGGGGACACCCTCCCACACTTCCAGGGACAGGGGACCTCCACCCACATTTCCAGGGACAGGGGGACACCCTCCCACACTTCCAGGGATAAGGGACACCCTCCCACACTTCCAGGGACAGGGGACACCCTCCCACACTTCCAGGGACAGGGGACACCCTCCCACACTTCCAGGGACAGGGGACACCCTCCCACACTTCCAGGGACAGGGGACACCCTCCCACACTTCCAGGGACAGGGGGACACCCACCCACACTTCCAGGGACAGGGGACACCCTCCCACACTTCCAGGGACAGGGGACACCCTCCCACACTTCCAGGGACAGGGGACACCCTCCCACACTTCCAGGGACAGGGGACACCCTCCCACACTTCCAGGGACAGGGGACACCCTCCCACACTTCCAGGGACAGGGGACACCCTCCCACACTTCCAGGGACAGGGGGACACCCTCCCACACTTCCAGGGACAGGGGGACACCCACCCACATTTCCAGGGACAGGGGGACACCCTCCCACACTTCCAGGGATAAGGGACACCCACCCACACTTCCAGGGACAGGGGACCTCCACCCACATTTCCAGGGACAGGGGGACACCCTCCCACACTTCCAGGGACAAGGGACACCCACCCTTCCAGGGACAGGGGGACACCCTCCCACACTTCCAGGGATAAGGGACACCCACCCACACTTCCAGGGACAGGGGACTTCCTCCCACACTTCCAGGGACAGGGGGACACCCACCCACACTTCCAGGGACAGGGGACACCCACCCACACTTCCAGGGACAGGGGGACACCCTCCCACACTTCCAGGGATAAGGAACACCCATCCACACTTCCAGGGACAGGGGACCTCCACCCACACTTCCAGGGACAGGGGACCTCCACCCACATTTCCAGGGACAGGGGGACACCCTCCCACACTTCCAGGGATAAGGAACACCCATCCACACTTCCAGGGACAGGGGACACCCTCCCACACTTCCAGGGATAAGGAACACCCATCCACACTTCCAGGGACAGGGGGACACCCACCCACACTTCCAGGGACAGGGGGACACCCACCCACACGTCCAGGGACAGGGGGACACCCACCCATACGTCCAGGGACAGGGGGACACCCACCCATACGTCCAGGGACAGGGGGACACCCACCCATACTTCCAGGGACAGGGGGACACCCACAAACCCAGACTTCCAGGGACAGGGGTACGCCCGCCCAGACTTCCAGGGACGGGGGGATGCCCACCCAGACTTCCAGGGACGGGGGGATGCCCACCCAGACTTCCAGGGACGGGGGGATGCCCACCCAGACTTCCAGGGACGGGGGACACATACCGACACTTCGAGGCATGGGAGACGCCGACCGTCGCTTCCAGGGACAGAGAGGAGGTACACTGATCAGCCATAACATTATGACCACTAACAGGGGAAGTGAATAACGCAGATTATCTTATTACAATGCCACCTGAAAGTGGGTGAGATATATATTCAGTAACTAGTGAACATGTTGTCCCTAAAGTTGAAGGGAGAATAGGAAGGACAAGTGTGAGGCCCCTTTCACATGGACCGATCGGTCTGACTGTCAGTTTTTTAGGCGGACCTGATTGGACCATCCACTGTTCTCTATGGAGCAACGGATGTCGGTTGACACCCTCCGACTCTCAATCCTATCCGCTAAAAGTAGACAGATGGGGTATCCGTTCCCCATCTGTTGATCAGATGACAGTTGGATGGAAACGAACTGCCTGTCTGTTTTATCTTCTGATAGAGCATAGAGGAAAGCGGGCTGTGTCCTTGTCCGCTCTTAATAAGTGGAGTGGACACAGACCTGTCATCCTCCTGCTCAGTGGACAGATTCCCCGCTGAACAGGCAGATCTGCTGGCGGAGTCCACCTGTCTGAAAGGGCCCTTTGAATTTGAGTTTCTTTGACAAGCAAAATTGTAATGGTTAGATTACTGTGTCAGAGCATCTCCAAAACTGCAGCTCTTGTGGGATATTACCTCTCTGCAGCATTCAGGACTGACCAAAAGTGGTCCAAGGAAGGAAAAGCAGCCCCAGGGTCATGGGCGGGGAAGACACACTGATGCACATGGGGAGTGAAGACTGGTCCATGTAGTCGGATCCAATAGAAGAGCTACTGCTGAAAAAGTTAATGCTGGTTCTGATAGAAAGGTGTCATTGCAGTTTGTTGTGTGTGGGGCTGCGTAGCTGCAGACTGGTCATGGTGCCAATCCTGGGCCTAAAGCACCTACAATGGGCACATGACCACAGAACAGTGGAAGAAGGTGACCTGGTCTGATGAATTCAAGAATGGTTTGAGGAACACGATGATAAGTTTGAGGTCTTGACTTGGCCTCAAATTCTCCAGATCTCAGTCTAGTCAAGCTTTTGTGGGATGTTCTGGAAAAACAAATCCCATTCATGGAGACCCCACCTCATTGGGACTTGCAGGATCTGCTACTGATGGATGGATCCAGATAACACAGAATACCTTCAGAGGTGTTGGGAGTCCATGCCTCGGTGGGTTAGGGTGGGTGGTCATAATGTTGTGGCTGATCAGTGTATGTCTTACACATAGGACTTATTTCCAGGGACAGAGGGAAGACATGCACATTTATTTGACATACAGTTGTGCTCATAGGTTTGCATACCCTGGCAGAATTTATGATTTCTTGGCTATTTTTAAGAGAATATGAATGATAACACAAAAACATTTCTTTCACTCATGGTTAGTGTTTGGCTGAAGCCATTTATTATCAATCAACTGTGTTTACTCTTTTTAAATCATAATGACAACAGAAACTACCCAAATGACCCTGATCAAAAGTTTACATACCCTGGTCATTTTGGCCTGATAACATGCACACAAGTTGACACAAAGGGGTTTGAATGGCTATTAAAGGTAATCATCCTCACCTGTAATCTATTTTCTTGTAATTATTGTATGTGTATAAAAGGTCAATGAGTTTCTGGACTCCTGACAGACCCTTGCATCTTTCATCCAGCGCTGCACTGATGTTTCCGGATTCTGAGTCATGGGGAAAGCAAAGGAATTGTCAAAGGATCTGATGGAAAAGGTATATAAAACGATATCCAAGGAATTGAGAATGTCAATCAGCAGTGTTCAAACTCTAATCAAGAAGTGGAAAATGAGGGGTTCTATTGAAACCAAACCACGGTCAGGTAGACAAACGAAAAATTTCAGCCACAACTGTTCGAGAAGCAAAGAAAAACCCACAAATAACTTCAGGTGATATACAGGACTTTCTGAAAACATGTGGGGTGGCTGTTTCAAGATGCACAATAAGGAGGCACTTGAAGAAAGATGGGCTGCATGGTCGAGTCGCCAGAAGAAACCCATTACTACGCAAATGCCACAAAGTATCCCACTTACAATACGCCAAACAGCACAGAGACAAGCCTCAAAACCTTCTGGCACAAAGTCATTTGGAGTGATGAGACCAAAATTGAGCTTTTAGGCCACAACCATAAACGCTTAATTTGGAGATGAGTCAACAAGGCCTATGATGAAAGGTACACCATTCCTACTATGAAACACAGAGGTGGATCGATTATGTTTTGGGGATGTGTGAGCTACAAAGGCACAGGAAATTTGGTGAAAATTGATGGCAAGATGAATGCAGTATGTTATCAAAAAATACCCGAGGAACATTTGCATTCATCAGCTAGGAAGCTGCTCATGGGACGTACTTGGACATTCCAACATGACAATGATCCAGAACACAAGGCCAGGTCGACCTGTCATTGGCTACAGCAGAATAAAGTGAAGGTTCTGGAGTGGTCATCTCAGTCTCCTGACCTCAATATCATTGAGCCACTCTGGGGAGATCTCAGATGTGCAGTTCATGCAAGACAGCCCAAGAATTTACAGGAACTGGAGGCTTTTTGCCAAGAGGAATGGGCAGCTTTACCATCTGAGAAGATAAAGAGCCTCATCCACAAATACAAAAGACTTCAAACTGTCATTGATGTTAACCACTTCAGCCCCGGAAGATTTGGCTGCTCAATGACCAGAGCACTTTTTACAATTTGGCACTGCGCTGCTTTAACTGGTAATTGCGCCGTCATGCAATCCCGTACCCAAACTAAATTTGTGTCTTTTTTTTCCCACAAATAGAGCTTTCTTTTGATTGTATTTGATTGCCTCTGCGATATTTATTTTTTGTGATATAAACGGAAAAAGACCGTAAATTTTGAAAAAAAAATGATATTTTCTACTTTTTGTTATAAAAAAAAATCCAACAAACTCAATTTTAGTCATACATTTAGGCCAAAATGTATTTAGCCACATGTCTTTGGTAAAAAATTGTCGATAAGCGTATATTTGTTTGCGCAAAAGTTATAGCGTCTACAAACTAGGGTACATTTTCTGGAATTTAGGCATCTCTTAGTTTGACTGCCTATCTCATTTCTTGAGGTGCTAAAATGACAGGGCAGTACAACCCCCCGCCCCCCCAAATGACCCCATTTTTGAAAGTAGACACCCCAATGAAATAGCTGAGAGGCAAGTTGAGCCCATTGAATATTTTTTTTTTTTGTCACAAGTGATTGAAAAATGACAAAAAAAAATATTACACAAAGTTGTCACTAAATGATATATTGCTCACACATGCCATGGTTATGTGTGGAATTACACCTCAAAATACATTCATACTACATGTGTACTCAGGAGAAGCAACAGAATGTATTTTGGGGTGTAATTCCACATTTAACCAAGCCATGTTTGAACAATATATAATTTAGTGACAATTTTGTGTAAAAAAATACAAATAAAAAAAAAATTAATTTTTCCGAAACTTGTGGCAAAATCTAAAATATTCCATGGACTCGACATGCCCAAGTGTCTACTTTCCAAAATGGGATCATGTGTGGGGGTTTTGTGCTATCTTGACAATTTATGGCCTCCAAAACTGTGATAGGTAGTGAAATCAACATTTTACTTAGAAAGCCTAAAGGCGGTGATTGGTTTTCGGGGTCCTGTACACGAATAGGCTCCCAAAAAGTCTCACACATGTGGTATGCCCATACTCGGGAGAAGCAGCAGAATGTATTTTGGGGTGTAATTCCACATATGCCCATGGCACGTTTTGAGCAATATGTCATTTAGTGACAACTTTGTGCAAAAAAAAAAAAAAAAAGTAATTTTCCCGAAACTTTTGGCAAAATATAAAATATTCCATGGACTCAACATGCCTATCAGCAAAAAGCTTGGGATGTCTACATTCCAAAAAGTGGTCATTTAGGGGGGTTTGAACTGGCCTGGTATTTTATGCATAACATTAGAAGCTTATGTCACACATCACGCACTCTTCTGACCACTTGAAGACAAAGCCCTTCTGACACTTTTTGTTTACATGAAAACATTTATTTATTTTTTTTTTTTGCTAGAAAATTAATTTGAACCTCCAAACATGATATATTTTTTTAAAAGCAAAGGCCCTACAGATTAAAATGGTGGGTGTTGCAATTTTTTTTTCACACGGTATTTGTGCAGCGATTTTTTTTCTTTTTAATTTTTTTTTTTAATGCAATTTTTTTGGAAAATAAAAATACTTTATTTTTAGTGCGCTAAAACACACTATATTCCCCAAATATTTGATGAAATAAAAAAAGATGATCGTATGACGAATACATGGATACCAAACAAGACATGCTTAAAAATTGCGCACAAACGTTTTTTTGTTTTGTTTTGTTTTTTTATTTTGCTTTTTTATTTCATTTTTAAACTGTTCCTTTTTTTTCTTTCATTTTTATTGTTATCTCAGGGAATGTGAATATCCCCTATGATAGCAATAGGTACTGACAGGTACTCTTTTTTTTGAAAAAATTGGGGTCTATTAGACCCTAGATCTCTCCTCTGCCTTCAAAGCATCTGACCACACCAAGATCAGTGTGATAAAATGCTTTCCCAATTTCCCAATGGTGCTGTTTATATCCGGCGAAACCAGAAGTCATGAAATGCTTGTAGCTTCCAATTTCTTAGGCCATAAAGATGATTGGAGCCGTTCTGGTCTCCGATCACCTCTATGGTCAGCTGGCGGAAATACCTGCTGCATTCTCGGGTTTCCTGTTGGGACAGGAGAGCCCGTGAAAACCAATGAAGACAGTGGCAGGAGGGGAAACGTTCCCTCCCACTGCTTGTAAAAGCAGTCTAGAGGCTAATTAGCCGCTAGGATTGCTTTTACAAGAAAGTCGACCACTGGCTGAAAAGAATGATACCTAAATCTGTAGGCATCATTCTGGTATAACCACTCAAAGTCCAGCAATACCAGTACGTTGCTGGTCTATGTTGGGCATATATTGTAATGTTATTTTTTTCATGCAGCCTGTGGGCTGAACGAAAAAAAGAGATTGATCGGTGGGTATGCCCACCATTAGAATACCGCCCTTCATCCACCCACTTTAATGATGGGCATACATGCACCATTTTTTTTTAAACTGTGGTGGTGAAATCACCTCCTACAATGCTGGAGTCATTGATTTTCATATCGTGAGAACAAAGGCCGTTGCTGTCAAGTTAAATAAATCAGTGCTGCAGCTGAATGGCGTACCTGAAAAAAAAACAATGGTAACGATAAAACATTAACTCAATCAAACCACTTGATTTTTTTAAAGCAATCTGTGTGTAAAAAAAATAAATGCCGAAGAATAGGGGCAATGCGCCCCTAATGTTAGGAGCAAATCACTCCTCCACCCCTGCCCCCATGCTTCGGCATATATGCTCTTTTTTTAAACTGTGGTTGTGAAATCGCCTCCTACAGCGCTGGAGTCACGGCTTTACGTATCGTGGGAGCAAATGCTGTTGCTGTCAGAATAAATAAACCCGTGCTGCAGCTGAATGGCGTACCTGCTAAGAAATTATGGTTAACAATAAAACAAAGTAACATTACAGTATAACAGGAAGACATACCATACCTGCAAAGCAAATACAATAAAACATAGTAAAAATAAAACATTACAGTTCTAAAATACAGTAACACTAGAGCGCAAACATAAGGGAGAGAACAATAGAGAGAAAAATAAGAGAGAAAAATTTTTTTTTTTTTTTTTTTTGCACTTTTATATAAACTGTAAATGTTCCAGATTAAGTTCTCTCAAAATGCAATGGCCATCTCATCTTTCGAGACCCTGTGCAAGTGTGCCTAGGACTGTCCAAAGCGTTCGAAAAACATTCACCAATGCAAAGACCAGGTTGGTCAGGACAGGAGGGACAATAAAAGCGGGTGTCACGCCTATATCTGAGTTTTCTGCAGACACAACATCTTCTTTGGGGATTTCTTTGGGTAGGGGTACCAGGGAGAACATCCGAAAAATGCATCTCATGCAGCCGGCTCACTGCATTTGGATTGGGAAGTTGGGCCACAGCACCGTCTGGAAACAGAAGGGCTGAGATGATCTCTTCCTGGAATTTAACCCTTCCCGCCGAGCGTACGCAGATGTGCGTACTCGGCTTTCCGGGGTTATACCGGGATGATGCCCGCAGCTGCAGGCATCATCCCTGTACCGTTTTTTACAGCGGGCAATCGGCTTTCCTGGTATAACAACCGATGCGGGTAAAAGCCGCTCGGCTGTTATACCAGAGGAGCGGGAGGGGACGTCCCCCCTCCCGCTGCTCTTACCGGGCCTCCCGTTCAATCGGGAGGCCCGATGACCAATCGGATGCCTCCGGCGGCTGGGGGCGGGCTGGAGCGAAGCCTAATCATAAACACGGAGGCGACGTCATAACGTCACTTCCCGTTTACTCGGCTGCCAGTGGCTCCAGTTTTTAAAAAATACACAGTATTCAGAATCGCCGAAAACGGCGATCTGAATACTTTGAAGTGCAAAGAAGACCCCCGATCCCTCCATAAAGAGTACCTGTCACCACCTATTACTGTCACAAGGGATGTTTACATTCCTTGTGACAGCAATAAAAGTCATCAAAATTTTTTTTTTTTTTTAACACAATTTATAAATATAAAAAACATTTTTTTAAAGTGCCCCCGTCCCCGCGAGCTTGCGCAGCAAAGAAAACGCATACGGAAGTCGCGCCCGCATATGTAAACGGTGTTCAAATCACACATGTGAGGTATCGCCGCAATTGTCAGAGCGAGAGAAATAATTCTAGCACTAGACCTCCTCTGTAACTCTAACCTGGTAACCGTAAAAAAAATGAAAGCGTCACCTATGGAAATTCTTAGGTACCGTAGTTTGTCGCCATTCCACGAGTGCGTGCAATTATAAAGCGTGACATGTTTGGTATCTATTTACTCAGCGTAACATCATCTTTCTCATTATACCAAAAAATTGGGGTAACTTTACTGTTTGTTTTTTTTTTTTTTAATTCATGAAAGTGTCTCTTTTCCCAAACATTTGCGTTTAAAACACAGCTGCACAAATACTGTGTGATATAAAATATTGCAACAATCTCCATTTTATTCTCTAGATTTTCTGCTAAAAAAATATATATAATGTTTTGGGGGTTCTAAGTAATTTTCTAGCAAAAAATACGGATTTTAACTTGTAAACACCAAATTTCAAAAATAGACTTAGTCATGAAAGGGTTAAGGAAGGATCCAGTTCGTCCTGAAGCTTTTTATAGCACATAAGTGTTCAGCAGAGCCAATTGGAATAAATATACATATATTTTTTCATACCAGCGTCTGGCCTTACGGGCAATTGGGTATGGCGTCAACAATTGGTCGTTGAGGTCCACCCCCCCCATGTTAAGGTTGTATTCGTGGACACAGAGGGGTTTCTCCACAACAACAGTCGCTGTTTGAATTTGGACCATCGTGTTTGCGTGAAGGGAGGACAGAATGAAAACATTCTTATAACCCCTCCACTTCACAGTGAGCAAATTATTACATCTCAAGCAGGCTCTCTCCCCCAGCCTAAGACGGGAATCTACAAGCCGCTGGGGTAAACCCCGGCGATTAGATCGCACGGTGCCACATGCGCCAGTTCCATGATCAAACAAGTGACTAAAAAGTGGCATGCTTGTGTAATGGCCATCTACAAGTGGTACCCCTTTCCGAATAAGGGTGACACCAAGTCCCACACAATCTTACCAGTGCTCACTATAGTCTGGGCAGTTCTCCGGCTCTACATAACTATCTCTTCCCTCGTAAACCATAAAACTATATGTATAGCCTGTGGCCCTCTCACAGAGCTTGTACATCTTGACCCCGTATCGTAGCGGCCAGAAAACTTAATCAGGGACTAATCAACGCAGACAGCTTGATCGGGAGTAAACAAGGCTGCAAACTGCTGGTTGAAGTGGTTTACGAGGGGCCGAATTTTGTAGAACCGATCGTATTCAGGGTCACCCCGAGGACGACAGAGTTCGTTGTCATTGAAATGCATGAACGGCAAGATCTGCTCTTATCGTGTCCTCGTCATGGAGGCAGAGAACGAGGGCATATGGTGAATTGGGTCAGTGGACCAATATGACCGCAACAAACTTTTTTTTAGTTATGCCCGTGAGGAGGGATCGACAGGCCTGTCTTTGTTTTCTTGGTGGCTGGGGGACACTAGTTGTGCTAACCAGCTTGAACTGCACTAATGGGACTCGCCACGTCACCAAGTGTTACTGCAGTGCTGGATGTACTAGGCCGATGGTGATTACCAGTTCACCAGAAGGATGAGCTGCACTAGTACTGGCTCTCTGCTCCATATGAGAGCCCTACGGTTCTTGCACCTCAACATTAGAAGAACGGGGTCGGGTACACCTGACCTTGGCAATGCCCACTACTCCGTCAAAGCTATCTGTCAGGGTGCCGCTGCTGTCTACACGTTTGTATTCTGAGCCTGAATCTGACAGATGGGTGAGTTCCTCTTCACTCTCATCTGTCATGCTCAGAAACGTGTAGGCCTCTTCACTAGTGTATGCAAACAGAACCCAGGGAATGCCCAGGAAAAAACCAAAGCCTACTTACCACCAGCTCGCAGACAACCAAATTGACCTGTCTAACAGTATGCGTTTAAAAAACAGGGGTTTAGTCCGCACGCATTTGCAAATGCATGCGTAAGCCACAGAGCCTCGTCACGGCACCCTGATATCTGTGGTCCTAACAGTAAAATATGAGTGTCCCCACAGTGGAGGCACATGCATTCTAAGGGATAAATGCTGGCAGGTGGACTGAAGGGCAGCCCATCCCTTCTTAAAGGTACAGAAGCACACCAAACACCCAGCAGATAGCACTATGGCTGCAAAGGTTCTGGTGCATTTCTGGACCAATAAACACACCAAGGGGGGCGTGGCCAAGATGGCGCTGTGAGCGGCAGCTTTCTCTGAGAGCTCCGCTCATCCAAACATAAAATCCAGCTCCATCGCCCTCTTTCATCCACAAATTTCACCCCAGCTGATCGGGGGAGACCCAGGCACCCCCTGCCAGGTGAGGAGCGAGGAGGATTTCTGCTCCCGGTCCGCGATCGGCGCCGCTGCACACTCCCGCTCCACTAGGCCGAAGCCGCGGTCTTTCCTGGCGGGCCACGCGGCGGGCCGGGAGTCCCCTGGCGCGGTCGCCCCTGTCTCTACACAAGCCGGCTGCTGTGGACTGCTGAGGGGGGTGAGTGGATTGACCCTGGGCTGCAAATAGGCGCCGCTGCATACTCCCGCTCCACTAGGCCGGAGCCGCGGTCTTTCCTGGCGGGCCGCGCGGCGGGCCGGGAGTCCCCTGGCGCGGTCGCCCCTGTCTCAACGCAAGCCGGCTGCTGTGGACTGCTGAGGGGGGTGAGTGGATTGACCCTGGACTGAAAATAGGCCGTGCTCTGGGCCTGGTCTCTACCCCCCCCCCCCCCACGTATGACTAGGCCGCAACCGCAGCCTCCCCATTAGATCTGGACTCTGCTGGCCTGTAGGAAGAGGCCCTGAGACGGTGGGGGACATCTACCTGGGCAGAGGAACCATCTCTGGAGCACCTCCACCCCTGGCCCTCCTGATAGTGGAAGAAGCTGGCTGGGCTGCATACTCTGACAAGCCTGTGGAGCCCTGAAGTGGACAGCATCTACATCCTATAACTGCAGGTGAGAGGAAAGACTGTTAAAGGGTCACACACTGCTCCTTACCTACTGCCTGACTACCCCAGACTCTGCAGACAGGCTCCGTCACTCGCTTACCTACTACTGCCTGGCCTAGGCCCCCCAACACCTGAATGAGACGCAGGAACTTCAGCGCCAAATATATTAAAGGGGGGAGACGTGACCCTGCTATGGAAACGTAAAGACGCGTCATTGGGAGCTCTGCACTGAAACGGGCCATGAATCACCCGCAGCACTGATCAACTAAACCATCCATTCATGCCAGGAGGCCGCAGCCACCCACCGGTCACTGAGGCAAGGAAGGGACCTGAAATTTCACACTACTTTCTGCGGCAACAGCAGGCTTCCTCACCGGCGGGAAGGAGCAAGATGGCGCCGCCTCGAGTCAGCTCAGCGGGCGCTGCATCCTCAAGTAAGAAGGGCGCTCCTGCAACTACCTCCACAGCGGAGGAGGACTTTCCCCCCTTACCGCACAGAGCACCCTCTCCTATAGTGTCCCCGGCTTCCATAACTGCTGACACCCCTTTGCCTCCAGACTACGCTGGTGACCTAAGCGGCCTAGTTGAAGGCTCTCTGAGAGACATAGTGTCAGGCCTCCCCACCAAGCAAGACTTAAATGCCATGGCCACCTCTATTGTAAACGCACTAACCAGAGAACTGCACGACCTAAAGCAGCAAGTGGGTGTGGTCGAAGAGAGAGTCACTACGATCGAAGCCTCCCAAACCAATACAGAAACGCGCCTCACTACACTGGAGTCGGAGTACGGGGCATTCCGCCGCCATCTTGTCGATGTCCAGCTGCGCCTGGACGACGGCGAGAATAGGAGCAGGCGAAACAATTTGCGCCTAAGGGGGATCCCAGAAGCCACCATGGGCCCAGACCTCCGATCCACAGTGACTGCCATCCTAAACCAGGTCCTGGGCAAACCACCGACAGCTGACCTGGAACTGGACAGGGTGCATCGTATCCCAGGCCCCAGACCCCCGCCCTCTGCACAGAGATCATCACCCGAACTGGACTTTCCCCGTGATGTATTATGTAGGGTGCATTTCTTCACAATTAAGGAGGACATTCTTCGCCTTGCCTGGGAAAAGGGCCCAATAGACTTCGACGGGGCTCCCATCAGGATTTTCCCTGACATTTCCAGACAAACACGCACCATGCGTGGGCTCATGCGACCCCTACTGGAAGTTATCCGTGAGGCTGATGCCACCTACCGATGGGGTCACCCCTTCCATCTTATTGTCAGGAGGCAGGGGGCGGAATTCTACCTCCGCACGCCAGACCAACTACCTGCCCTTTTTCAGTTCATCTCCAGGCCAGCGATTGAGGTGCCCAACTGGTTTGAATATCTGCTCTCCCAGGATCCACAAGGTTCAGCGCCACCCAGACAGCAAAGGTTTCGACGCCCAAGATCCCGCCCGCCAAACCGAGAAGTCCGAAGAGCCCATCCTACATCATCTGAGGACTAAACGCACGCCACCTTTCGGCTGTTGGTGAGACTTCCAGTACCTCATATGGGTTGGTGCCCCGCTCCTTCCCCCCCCCTAAGGCGATCCTCCCCCTTTTTATTTTTGTCCTCCTGAAGATGCCTCTTTCTTTTTCTTTTGTGGGCTAATTTTTAAATTCCAGACAGGGGCGGGGGGAGGGGGGACACATTGTTATAATTGTTATGACTGTTATAAATTCTGTATCTTTGCGGCAGGCTAGACTCCATGCACTACATCCGAGTTTGTCTGATGTGAACGTTGACACTGAAAAGGAGGTGCATGCATGTTTTCCATGATTCACATCCGGCCGTGCTGCCTTGGCGCACTGACAGTTAGACGGTGGGGGCTCTCTCCTGGTCCTATCCAGGGGAAGGGCGAATGGGCCAGTGGGCCCTCAGTCCTCGGCCGCCACTGCGATGCGTCAACGCCAGTAGGTTATGGATGTTAGAGGTCTACTTAGTTGTACTTACTAGCCTGAAACACAGTTGAGTTCATGGATGTTATGCCCAGATATGTGGTAAATCACACTTTATTTACGATGGTTAATGTATTGTTTTTCTCAATGTTTCTGATTCCTTAGGCCCCCCACTCAGTGCATCTCCCTACCACCCCCAAAAGTACCTTATTATATAGTTTTTTTGCTTACATAGGCGATAGCAATAACTATTTGATTACGCGCCTCGCCGCATTGGCCACCCCCCTTTAGGGCGACCTCCCGGCTGCTGCACAATCTCCTCTGTGTCTCGGCCGGGAGCTCATAGAGTAGCTACTTGACTAACTTAGATTACTCCCACCCTCCTTCCCCCCCCTCTCCCCTTCATCTACCCTCCCCCTCTCTCTCTCTGATACTGTCATCTCCTCCTTTGTCCCCCTCTCTTCCCCGGTGCTGTTACTCTCTAGCTGGGTGGGGACGTGAACTTGAACTAAGAGCGATCGTCCTCCTCATCCTATCAACGATCATCAGTGCCCCGGCTGCCACAATGGCTCTCCTAAAGGTGACCTCCCTTAATGTACGGGGTCTCAATATCCCGGAGAGGCGTTCCCAGCTCCTGGCTGACCTTCGCAGAACTAAAACCCAGATTGCCTTTCTACAGGAAACCCACTTTCATGGTGAGCATATTCCCAAACTGACTAACAATCTGTTCCAGACGGCATACCACAGTATCTCACCTATCTCCAAATCTAAGGGGGTTAGCATTCTAGTGGCAAAATCTGTACCTTGGGAGTTTGGGGCGCAGCAGACGGACCCCCAGGGCCGCTTTCTCCTGATTAAGGGAAAGGTATTTGACGTTCAGGTCACTCTTGCCAATATCTATTTCCCCAACGCCGACCATGCACAGTTCCTGCGTGGGCTGATACCCAAATTGCTTGAGTTTACGGAGGGGATGCTCATTTTTGGGGGTGATATGAACTTTGCGATGGATCCCCTGTTGGATACCTCGCGGGGTGCTTCCCATCTCTCATACGCCCGCCTTAAACGAATCAAATCTGATCTTCACTCACTGCGTTTGATAGACCCCTGGCGCCTTTCACACCCCAGGGACAGGGATTATTCGTACTTCTCACAAGTACATCATTCGTACTCAAGACTAGATTACCTGCTCCTTTCCCATAAGGACCTGCCGAGGGTAGTGGACTCATCCATAGATGTCATCTCCTTTTCTGACCATGCCCCAATACACCTGACGCTCCAAATGGGACCAATGTCTAAATCCCCACCCTCATGGAGACTGAACGAGTCTCTGCTTCAATCTGCGGAGACCCGCGCTGAGATTCAAGCCAAACTACAGGAATACTTTGCACTCAATGAAGCCTCGGTCCCCAACCCCTTGGTGATGTGGGAGGCTCACAAGCCAGTTATCAGGGGCATTCTAATAGGCATTGGGGCACGTCTCAAGAGGGAAAGAACCCGTAGAACTGAAGAACTTCTTCTTCAGATCAAGACCCTTGAATGTACACATAAGGCCAGCCTAGCTCGCTCCGTATACCAGGAGTTACTTAAAGCACGTGAGGAGCTTCGCTCGCTTCTGTTACATAAAACTAAAGAGAGGTTAGCATGGTCACGCCGCACAATGTACGAATTCTCTAACAAACCTGGCTCCCTCCTAGCCAGAGCTCTACGCGGACCCCGCACCAAAACTTTCATCCCCCACATTCTGACCCCTTCGGGTCGGAGGGTCTCTACCTCAACAGAAATGGCGGAAGAATTCCGCTCATTCTACAGCGGCCTCTATAATCTAGATAGACCCTCTCCTGATGCCCCTGGCCCCTCTGGGGGACCCACCCCACGCGAATATCTAGCCTCCTCTGGCATGCCATCTCTATCGGCCGACATCGCGGAAGAACTGGAAGACCCCATTACGGTGGAGGAGCTAGGGGTAGCACTGGCGAGTTCCAAGCCCAAGAAAGCCCCAGGCCCTGATGGCCTTACTCCAATTTATTTCAAAACCTTTTTTGAGACGCTCTCTAAACCGCTAGTGGATGCACTTAACTCAATCACGCAAGGTAACTCCTTCCCCATAGATTCCCTTAGGGCCTACATTTCTCTCATCCCTAAAGAGGGAAAGGACCTACTCCGGTGTGGAAACTACCGACCGATAGCATTGCTAAACACCGACTTGAAACTGTTTGCCAAGATCCTGGCGAACAGATTGCTCCCACACATACCAAACCTAATTCACAAAGACCAAGCGGGCTTTGTCCCCCAACGGGAACCACGCGACAACACCATTAGGGTGCTGAACCTCATACATGCCGCCAGGACCACGCGACGACCCCTTCTCCTGCTGTCAACTGACGCGGAGAAGGCTTTCGACCGTGTAGACTGGACATTTGTTAGAGCTACTCTCGAACACATTGGCCTCCGGACGTCGATGCTCAGCTGGATCTTATCTCTCTACTCCAGCCCCACAGCGGCGGTTAGGGTCAACGAAACCAGGTCGGGTTATTTTAACATTCGAAATGGTACCAGACAGGGTTGTCCCCTGTCTCCTCTAATCTTTATTCTTTCTTTGGAACCTCTGCTCTGTAAGATACGGGCCAACCCCCAAATAGAGGGCTTTCGTAAAACATCTGGAGCCCACAAGGTCGCCGCTTTCGCGGATGACCTTATCTTCTTCTTGGCTGACCCCATTGCCTCACTCCCCGCCTTGCTTCATTCCCTGAGGGAGTACGGAGCTCTGTCCCTATTTAAAATAAACATGTCTAAATCCTCCATGCTTAATATCACACTGAGCTCACAAAATATCCGACAATTGCGCCTGAACTACAAGTTCCACTGGGCAACCGATACCATTCCGTACCTAGGAGTGGCCATCACCGCGGACCCCGCCCACCTTTACCAAGCAAACTTTGCCACTCTTCTACACAGACTTAAAACAGACCTACAACATTGGCACTCCCTCACTCTAACGTGGTTTGGACGCTGTAATGCCATCAAGATGACAGCTCTCCCGAGGATACTCTATCTCCTGCAGGCCCTCCCCATACATCTCCCGCCCTCCTTCTTCAAGCGACTCGACGCACTTTTCCGAGATTTTGTCTGGTCGCGCGGGCAGCCTCGCATCAAATTACAACTACTCTATATGACAAAACGTAGGGGTGGGGTGGGACTACCAGACGTAAAAGCCTACTACAGGGCAACACATCTTACCAGACTGATAGACTGGTATTGCCACTCAGAAGCCAAACAATGGGTCCATATGGAGATAGAGGACTCCGATGGTACGGCTAGGAGTTGGCCGTGGCTTTCCACTCCGATCCCGAAGATCATCGCCGAACACCCGACTCTGGGAAACACATTAAGAGTGGCCAGAGAAACCTTTCGTAAAACCCTGATATCACCTATTCCTTCCCCTATGGTGCCGATACTGGGCAACCCTGATTTCTTGCCGGGCTGCCAGGGCCCGATCTATAGAGCCCTATCGGAGGGAGATAGATGGCCACACCTCCACGACTTCCTAGATGCCGGTGGCCGGCTCCGGTCAGCCGCGGGAATTGAGGACCTGGACACGCCATTGGATTTCCTGAGTGGTCTCCAACTGCGTAATTTTTTGCGCCGAAGTGCTCAGACTTTAGGTCCCCCACGCCCACTCACGGAATTGGAACGTGTCTGCCACCGCAGAGAGCCCGTACGCCACTCACTGTCCTCGATCTACCTCTCCCTGATTGCCCCGACTGAAGGCTTTGTGCCCCCCTTCCTCACTAAATGGGAGATAGAATTAGGAGTGCATTTTAATGAAGCACAAAGGGAAAAGATCTTACATTTTGCCCAAAAATCTTCTCTAGCCACAAGGGTCCAAGAGACATGCTACAAGATTGTGACCAGATGGTACAAGGTACCATCCACTCTCCACAGGTTCCTCCCGCAGGTGCCAAGTATATGTTGGCGCTGTGGAACAGGAGAAGGAACGATGTTGCACATTTTCTGGGACTGTCCCAAGATTAAACCTTTTTGGAAAGAGGTGACAGACACGATCGAACGTTTAACGGGCGTCGCACTGGGGGGAGATCCCGGGGCCTGTTTGCTGCACCTATCTAGCAGACCAATTAAGAAATATAAAGCCTCACTCACTATACAACTACTTAATGCGGCCAAGGCCTGTATCCCTCTATTTTGGAGATCGGAAACCCCACCAACTAAGATCCAGTGGTATGCCAGGGTTAACGAACTGCGCGACATGGAAGATCTTACGGCCACGCTGCATGACAGGGAGGAAGCCTTTCGGGAGACCTGGCGCCCTTGGCAACACTTCATCTACTCCGAGGCTTACCTCCGGGAGATGTCTTAGCGTGGACACCCCCCGTTATGAGGGCTCCGCCTGGCTGGAGGGTGGCACCACCACCCTCCCCTCTTTACCTCTCTTTACCCCCTTCCTTACCTTCTTCACCTCCCTCTCCATCTCTCCTCTCTATTATCCTTACCCCTCCCCCCCTATTGTCTCCCGCTTTTTTACCTCTTCCCTCCCCCCCCCCCCACCCTTCCCAGTCCTCACACAATCCCCTATACTCTTCCGGCTTAGGGAAGATCTGATCAGATATAATGAATATCATGGTCTACATTACTTTATGTTAGTTGCCCTTTGCCGGATTTTACTGGTCGACAAGGAATATCTCCACCCCCGATCAGTGGAGAGTTTCTCTTTTTGTTATTTTAGTTCACCCTTTTACCTATCGATAAAGGATAATTACACGAGTTACCTGTTTACACAAGGCATGTCTCAGGGAAATGCTTGCAAATGGACACTAAGATAATCATTACATTAGACCCTCCCATGCACACAGGCTCCGCCTTCACCATACAGATTGTGTAAACGAGAGGATTGTTTATGTGTTACATCTCTAGTCGACGACAGTTCCTGTTAAAATCTTCTTCCTACCACTGTTTTATGTTATCCATTAAATGTTATAGAACTTGACAATATGTACCTCAAACTGTAACACGTTTTCTTGAAAATAAAATAAAGGAATTTAAAAAAAAAAAAATAAATAAATAAACACACCAAGGTGATCTCAAAAAACTTGCCACCGCCTTCATTTATAGCTGGCTATCGCAGTAAGCGGCTTAGGAGGGCTACACACAGATGCAAACAAAGCCCAGGGAATGCTCAGGAAAAAACCAAAGCCTACTTACCACCAGCTCGCAGACAACCAAATTGACCTGTCTAACAGTATGCGTTTCACTAGTGTACCTTCGATTGGACATTTTGGCCTCTAAATTTACTGGTACAACTAGTGAGGCTCACAGGAAAAAAGAGCTCCCTACTGTCAGCTTCTGCTTCAAACGCTACCAAAAAAAACTGTTAGCGTTCGCAGGGATCAGGCCTGACTCTGCGAATGCTGCAGTTATGTGTTTAGTGTTTTGTAAGTGGAAGTGATCGATTTGATACTGCACTTGGGTGGGCTGGGCGGAGGGGCTAAACGCAGGTGCTAGCAGGTATCTGGGCTGTTCCCACCAACGCTGCATTTTTGGGAACTCTAAACTATTGGGGATGCTAATATAGTTCTGATCGGATCAAAGATATCGATGTGTTCAGACACTATACTACTAAGGGAGGTGTATGGTGCGTGGGTGGGTGTTAGCGCTACTGGCACTAATCTGACGCTGCCTGGGGCGACGCAGACCCTAACTGACACTAAAACCTAACTGATATCACCCGCTGGGTGATCAGGGGGTTAGAACTTTTATTAGGTAATGTATGATAGGTGCCCTCACGCTATAAAAAAAAAAAAACTAACCAGCGTCACCCGTGACACTAATACTGTGATCACAGGAGATGGGGTGATCAAGGGGTTAAACCTTTATTAGGGGGGGTCCCTAGACCTATCTGGGTACTACTACTAAGTACCCTACTGCTGATTAGTGTCACAAATTACACCAGTACAGTGATCAAAGAAAAATATGAACACTGCACTGGGTGACACAGTGCTATGGAGTGAAGGGGTTATTAACTGGGGGGGTGATCGGGGGGGTGAAATGTGTGCCTACGTGTACTGTGTCAGTGTAGTGTTGGTGCAACTCACGTTGGGATGTCCTCACTCTGGAACGGAAAAGAATTCCAGAGAGGGAGATGACATCACTTCCCCAGCCTTTGTTTACACTTACAGGCAGGGGAAGCATTTCATTCGTCCGAACCGATCAGCATTGACCTGGGCCTGGAGACTGATCGGTTCTGAAACGAATCCTATCGTCTCGGCCACCGTAAGGTAATGTCGTTTCGCCCACCCATGCCATTCTGCCACAGTAAAACTGCGGTGGCTGGTCGGGAACCAGTTAAAGGGGGCAATACACGGTATTAAGAACTGGGGTATGTAAACTTTTGATCAGGGTCATTTGGGTAGTTTTTCTGTTATGATTTAAAACACAGTTGATTGATAATAAATGGCTTCAGCCAAATACTAACCACGAGTGAAGGAAAAGTTTTTGTGTTGTTATTCATATTCTCTGATAAATGCACAAGAAATCATAAATTCTGCCTGGGTATGTAAACTTATGAGCACAATTTTGTATATGGAAGGAGCACCAGACCAAAAGATAAGAGTCCAAAATTTATTTATTAACGTGTTAAAAGACAGCCAATGCATCCTTTGACCCCGAAAAACATGTTGGCTTTTTTAACACAATGTCTTTTCCCGATAACCTGCTCGAGTACCTACAGTAGGGTGCCTCTTGTGAGCAGCCTAACCTGAGCCAGTGGGCTCCTCAAATGTTTTTTGCCCTCTCACTACCTTGTATAAACTTGTATCAAAGTCCCAGCACCTCTTGGATGCCCTTTTTTTTGCATTGATGTCAAATAAAATGGGCCTTATTTCAAAGGACCGAGAGGAGGTGTGTCTGACACATGGACCTCGTTTCCAGGAACAGGGCAGAGCAGACGCATGACTTATTTCCATGGACAGAGAGGAGACATGTCTGATACATGGGCCTGATTTACATGGAAAGAGAGGAGAAATGCCTGACACATGGGCCTGATTTTCAGGGAGAAGGCAAAGTGTAGACCTTTGACAAATGGGCCTGAATTTAGGGAGGTGTTCTGACACATAGGGCTTTTTTCCAAGCACAGGACAAAGCAGAGGCACTTCTTACACAAGGGCCTTCATTCCAAGGACAGAGAGGACGTGTGTCTGATCCATGAGCCACATTTCCAGAGCAGAGCGGAGACATATCTGACACATGATCCTGATTTCGAGGGACAGAGAGGAGGCACAGATGTTTTCTCTTCCATGGATGTAAGGATTTATTTCCTCCCAGATGCCGGGGCATTCTACTTTCCATGGACATGGATTCTTGTGTTCCTTCTCCCATGAACAGGGAAATAAGGGCGTTGTTCCCTTGGACACTGGAGTGTTCTTCCCATAGACAAAACTGTGTGTTCCTATGGACTTTGATTTCCTCCTTTGAACAGATTCAGAGCTATTCTTCCTCCCATCAACACAGGAGACGTACCTCCTCCACGGACATGGCCACACAGGCGTACAAATGCTGGGGCATTCTTCCTTCCATGGACACAGGGCCGGATCTCCAGACTCTTGCCTTTTGTAGGTTGTGCTGTACATTACATGCTGCTGATCCAGGTATTCATTGTCCTAACATCTGCGTATTGCTAAGTAGTCCCAGTAGATTTAAAGTGTATGTAAAATGTATTATTTCACATGTGTGTCTACTAGAGCTGCACGATTAATTATTAAAAGATTGCGATCTCGATTTGGCACCCCCCCCCCCCCCCCCATACACACACACAATCTTAATCCAGCATTTTCACGATTCATGTAAAAAGTGTAGAGAGGTTCCTCAGCTCACAGCTGTCACAAAAAAAAAAAAAAGAAGCAGCCGGAAATGTTTATTAACAACATTGCTCAGCTCTGAAAGAGACAGAGAAAAAGAAACATTGTACCTTTCTGTTCATTTACAGATCAAAGGGATTCACTTTGGTCTGCAAATGAAGTCCGGTTAAAGAGCAAGTAAACTCAAAGGCATACTTTATATAGATAATCGGTAAGGCTTACCTATAGGTACTGTAAATATCTGCTAAACGTGCGCCGTTTAGGAGATATTTACATTACATGCAGCTAATGGCGTCATCAGCGCATGCGCTCTGAAGGAACAGCCACCTGTGCTGTTCCTTCAGATCCCTGTTCCTTGAATGACTCCCCGGGATGATTTGCGGGAGTAACGTCATCGCAGCATCAGCTAGTCACACAGTCGGAGTCCGCAGACCCAGAGGGAAGACGGGTGAAGATGGACGCTGCTGGAAGGCTTTGTTTTCAAGTAAGTTTCACATAATGTGCTAGTATGCGATGCATACTAGCATATTATGCCTTTACCTTGCAGACCCCGGGAAAAAAAAACACCCATAGGTTTACAACCGATTTGAAGCAACCTTGTCAAGTATGAAAAATACATTTTTTTTAAATTAAATTGTTCCTCTGTTTAACCCCCTTATTAATCTTTAATTTACTGTAATCAGCCATATTAACTCCTTATCCTACTTCTCCATTTCATTTTTATTTTCCTGCAGATTTTTTTTTATTTACTTCTATTTTATAAACTATTGGTAATTAAAACTTTTTTTTTGCTTTGTTCATTAATATTTTTACACCTTAACATATATTTACACGTTTCACATTAACCGCTTCCGGACCAGCCGCTGCAGTTATATACTGCGGCAAGTTGGCTCCCCTGCGCGAAACCACGTATCTGTACGTTGGCTTGCGGGGTCCGGATAGCAGGCGCGCCCGCTCCCGCTGCAAAGCGTGGGTGCCGATGCTCGTGGCCAGCGGTGACGTGACCAGGAGACACAGAACAGGGACGTGTGTGTGTAAACACACACTTCCCTGTTCTGTTCTGACAGGAGTGACAGATTGTGTGTTCCTATTAGCTGGAAACCACGATCCGTCACTTCCTCTAGTTAGTCCCTCCCCCTTCAGTTAGAATCACCTCGCAGGGAATACAGTTTTCCCCTTCACGGCCCCTAGTGTTAACCTTTTCACTGACAGTGACATTTTTACAATAATGCATTTGTAATCGCACCGATCGCTGTATTAATGCCAATGGTTCCAAAAATGTGTCAAAATTGTCCGATGTGTCCACCATAATGTCTCAGTTAGGATAAAAATCGCAGATCGCCACCATTATTAGTAAAAAAAAAAAAAAAATATATATATATATATATATATATATATATAATAAAAATGCTATAAATCTATCCCCTATTTTGTAGATGCTATAACTTTTGCATAAACCAATCAATATACGCTTATTGCGTTTTTTTTGTTTTTTTTTGTTTTACCAAAAATATGTAGAAGAATACATATCGGCCTAAACTGAGAAAAAATTAGCTTTTTAAAAAAAAAAAAATGGGGATATTTATTATAGCAGTACAAAATACTGTGTTTTTTTTTTCGAAATTGTCTCTTTTTTTTTGTTTATAGTGCAAAAAATAAAAACCGCAGAGGCGATCAAATACCACCAAAAGAAAGCTCTATTTGTGGGGAAAAAAGGACATCAATTTTGTTTGGGTACAACGTCACACGACCGCGCAATTGTCAGTTAAAGCGACGCAGTGCCGAATCGCAAAAAACACTCTGGTCAGGAAGGGGGTAAATTCTTCCGGGGCTGAAGTGGTTAAAAAAAGCACACAAATTTAAAAAAATACATTTATTTAATTTGTAAAATAACTTTTCAATGCTTTGTACCATTTCTGAAAGCTGCAGTGTAAACAAAAAAGTTGCGGTAGAAAATCCTATTACAGGGGAATTGGCGCTGTTCAAGAGTGATCAAAATATATTAAATAATAAAATAAAAAATATAAATAGGAAATACAGTATAAAAATAATTATTCTCTGAATAATAAATCTAAACCAAACACACTAATGTGCGATAAAGTGCTAGAAAAATATGTTATCTGAAATATATAAGGAATAAATAAAATTCATAAACAATAAATAACAGTGATATTAGTAACACCAAATAACGTGCTAAAAAAGCTAATTAAAATTGAACAATGTCCTCAAGTGAATCCACAGCAGTTCACAGTGAAAGAATAGCAAAAATTAATATATAAAATAAAAATGAAATGTGGTGTGGAAAAATATATGTATAAAAATGATGATGAAAAAATTTTTGGACTGAATAAGTGTGTGTGTGTGTATAAAAAATGTATATATAGTCTGTAAAAAATTTCAGTACATAAATCCAAAAATAGTAGTGTAATGGTTCATCAGTGCTCCCCACCTTCATCTGTAACCCCAGTCGTGCCCGCACTCACCAAAGCGCCTAACCCCTGCAGGGGTAACAGGCATGTAGGCTAGGATCCAGCAGCGGTATTCCCTTGTAGTAGATAGCCCTTCACACGGGTGCCGTAATCTTCCCCTTTACTACGGAAATCCTCCTAATATTCCCCAGCGGTAGACATCCATAGAATAACAAATATCTTGTGTAAACAGTGCTACACAAACCGGTTCACAGATCCGGCATCTCCAAGGCATCCCATCTCATAGATATTTAATCCAAAGATATGTCAAAGAAATGGAAGGACACACCCCAACAATCACAGATAGGGTGCTGACCGACACTTCCAGTTAAACTCCACATAGGCTGTAAGAGGAAGAAGAGGAGGTACAATATTGCCGCAGGATCATCAATTGTGGAGACGGTCTTGTAAAGGAAAAGCAGAGCTTCTCTCCTTATTCCATGATGATGTGCTATCCCAGAATGTGTCCCACATTCTGGGATAGCACAGCATCATGGAATAAGGAGAGAATGTAGGTGTGGCGCAGTTCTGGTAGAGTGGATAATTGATGATAAAACCACTTTAATAAAAAAACTAATTGACAGTGAATTGTAAATGTGTCTGAATGGTGTTACAACCTCTGGTGACTATTTAGCAATGTGGTTTCAATAGACAGGAAATAATTCATTGTGTTTATAGTATTCCATATGTGAATTACCCCTGTGAATATCAACCGGACATTTGATTTATGCTGGTTCTCAGTTTTGTAATGGGGTTATATATAAAAATATGACCAATATAACATACAATGCATAAGTGAATCTAGTAAAAGTGCATATGCAAGAAAGTGCTTGGTGGAAGAAAAAGTGTGCTAATTAGCAACAATAAGCTAATTGACAAAGTGACTTGTGCTCAAAAACACAAAACCAGTGCTTGCTGGAAAAACAATTATTGTTTTTAAAGGCCTTCTTATATGCCAAAGTAATTTTATGCTTAGAAAGAATCAGTCCTTAAAAAAAGACAATATTGTTAAAAAAGGATCTTCTTGTTCAAGTGCTGGCTTGGTGATGGTGCTTTTTAATTGTGCTTCTAATGTGCATAGCCTCACCCCTACAGGGGCATTGCGCGGTCACAGTATTTGCCACTGTGTAGCAACTCTTGGCCGCTCTAGTTCGTGCTTTTAATGTTGTCTATCGATTTTTAATGTGTTCAGCATGTGGAAGAGAAGGGATGCCCATAGCGTAAAACCGTTTTTAAAAGCTTTATTTTATACATAAGCAAAGATGGTACTCACATTTTAATGGTTAGTGTAAGCATGAAGGAATCAAAGATCAAGGATAAAAGCCATCAAAAATATCCTGTGTTCGTCTGGTTGGAGGTGACGCAAGACGTTCATAAGCCACGCCCTATGCATTTCGTCATTGGACGTCAACAGGAGCGCCACTATGCCCTAACTATAACCCCAAACCTGAATCCCCCCCCATCCCCTTTGAAAACGTAATTCTAGCAGGCTCTGCCCAGAAGGGTTTAGTTTCCGATATATACCGGATCCTGAATGTCTACTTTATAGCTGTGCAGGGAAAACACGCTTACATGTTCTGTTGGGAGAGGGCACTCGGTGAGGAAATCCCTATAGAGACCTGGCAGATGATTTGGTTCCAAGTAGCTTAAAGCTCTTTTTGCACACTGTACAAGGAAAACGTCTATAAAATCCTCCTATAAAATCTTCCATTTTATGGTACATGAGCCCAGATGTGCTCCATGCCATCTACCCCACTAGCTCCGACCGCTGCTGGTGTTGCCATGGAGACAAAGGTACCCGCCTTCATAGCTATTGGATCTGCCCACTGATCACTCCTTTTTGGAACTCGGTTCCTCTTTGAGGTACCTGTCCCCATGACACCGAAACCTTTAATTTACTAGGCCTGTCCACTGAAAATTCTCAAACCCTATAAAAAGCTATTATGTCACATCCTCATCATTGCGGGTGCCTCATTGCTCTTAACTGGAAGCGATGCTCCCGACCTTCCTCTGATGCCCTATACGCTAGAGTCAAAGATGTGGAACTGATGGAGAAAATGACCGCCAGGATGCAGGACAAAATAGAGGCCCGCAATAAAGTGTGGGAGCTGATACGATGACCTCTTTCTTCCTCTCCTTTCTCTCTCCTCTCTTCTGGTTTTATTTTTTCTAGTGATTTTTATTACATTACACTAGCTAATACATATTGTTACTTAACGCCATAATGCATGAACAGCAATATGGCTACACCAGAAGTTTTACTGCTACTATCTTTAAGCACATCACACAGTGCTATGATTGATTGTACAACAGTTATAATGCATTATTTTCTTTTGAATACATGTATTTTCTGGTCTTTCTTTGTATTGAAATACAAACAATAAAATTGTTATTTAAAAAAAAAAAAAAAAACTAAAATAATTTAAAACGACAGCAATGTTAACTTTTCATATATTTTACTGTTATAATATAATATTGACAGCATGCACACTTTTAATAAACTGCTCCCTAAACATACATGGACAAAAAGTACAGTGCTCAGTCCCTTAAGAAATATCACAGCCAATGGAATTTGCATGTTTTATAGTCTGCATTCCTTTGTTATGATCTACATGTCCTTGTGTGCTACTCCTGTCATTGAATACAGTCCTAAATTATAAAATGAATACCCTCCAAAGGTTCCATAAAACACAACAGGGTAGCATTTGCCTGTCTAAGTCAATAGAAGACAATGATGATTATTACACATTATTATTTTTACTGGTTTGCTTTTTACAACAGTAAAATTTACAGCACGATTAACACAAAAGGGATATGCTTCAGGCTTGACATGCACTATTCCATTTTACTGATCTGTAACATTAATCCTAAGTGGTGGAGAGAAAAGCGATCCCTAGGTAACTGAAAAGGACAAAACACAGAAATAAGAATGTCAGACATGATCATTTTGTTAAATGCAAGCTTCATATGACAATGGGAAACAAGAGAAGCAATCAGTTTGTTCCTTGACATTTTTAATAAGCTGAAAAAGGTTTATAACGGGCAAAAGGCATTAGGCAGGGGTTTGATATTTGTAAGTTATCCACCTAATGATCTCTACAGATCCTGGTATCGTATAGGAGTTCATGTGGGTACGTGCTCAGTAGATACATATTTTATTTTGGGGGAACAACACCAAACTGGAGCAAAGCTGTGCAAGCCAACTGATAGAGTGTCTTCCAAGATCTGCTGCACAAGGGCATCTAATGGGGTCTCGGTGCCCACAGACATTCCAACCAGATTTTTAATGCTGCTAATATCAATAGGCAATGACAATCTACAACGGTTTGAAAAAGTATTCATACCCCTTGAAATTTTGTCATGTTACAACCAAACACGTAAATGTATTTTATTGGGATTTTATGTGATAGACCAACACAAAGTGGCACATAATTGTGAAGTGAAAGGAAAATGATACATGGTTTTCAAAATGTTTCTACAGATATCTGAAAAGTGTGGCTTGCATTTGTATTCAGCCCCCTTTACTCTGATACCCCTAACTAAAATCTAGTGGAACCAATTGCCTTCAGAAGTCACCTAATTATTAAACAGAGTCTACCTGTCTGTAATTTATTCTCAGTATAAATACAGCTGTTCTGTAAAGCCCTCAGAGGTTTGTTAGAGAACAAACAGCATCACGAAGGCCAAGAAACACTCCAAACAGGTCAGGGATAAAGTTGTGGAGAAGTTTAAAGCAGGGTGAGTTTATAGGAAAATATCACAAGCTTTGAATATCTCACGGAGCACTGTTCAAACCATCATCCGAAAATCCGAAGAGTATGGCACAACTGCAAACCAACCAAGACATGGCCGTCCACCTAAACTGACAGGCCGGGCAAGAAGAGCATTAATCATAGAAGCAGCCAAGAGGCCCATGGAGGAGCTGCAGAGATCCACAGCTCGGGTGGGAGAACCTGTCCACAGGACAACTATTGTGCACTCCACAAATCTGACCTTTAGGGTACTTTCACACTGGGACAGCGGTCTGTTATCGGTAAAGGGCCGAGCACTCGGGCTTTCACACTGGGGATGCATGAGAGGCGCTTTACAATCGCTATTTTTAGCGCTAAAGCACCTAAGTGTGAAAGGTGTCTTATGGAAGAGTGGCAAGAAGAAAGCCATAAGAAGGCCTGTTTGCGAGAAGCCATGTGGGGGACACCGCATACATGTGGAAGAAGGTGCTCTGGTCAGATGAGACCAAAATTAAACTTTTTGGCCTAAAAGCAAAACACTATGTGTGGCAGAAAACTAACACTGCACATCACCCTGATCACACCATCCCCACCATGAAACGTGGTGGCAGCATCATGTGGGATGCTTTTCTTCAGGGACAGGGAAGCTGGTCAGAGTTGATGGGAAGATGGATGGAGTCAAATACAGGGTAATCTTAGAAGAAAACCCGTTAGAGCCTGCAAAAGACTTGAGACTGGGGTGGAGTTTCAACTTCCAGCAAGACAACGACCCTAAACATACATCCAGAGCTACAATGGAATGGTTTAGAATTCAGGGGTATCAAACTGGTGGCCCTCCAGCTGTTGCAGAACTACATTTCCCATAAGGCATTGCAAGGCTGACAGTTACAGGCATGACTCCCATAGGCAGAGGCACGATGGAACTTGTAGTTCCACAACAGCTGGAGGGCCGCCAGTTTGAGACCCCTGGTTTAGATCAAAGCATATTAGGGATGCACCAAAATTTCGGCCAAAAGTGTTTTCGGCATATTGACGGGGAAAAAAAATGCAGATTATTGCGCAGTAGCGGTGGTTGTGTCGCCCATTGCGGGGTGTCATCCTAGCGGCTCAAGGTCCTGTCCTTTCCTTGCAGAGCGACGATCTCCCTGTGTGGCAGGGAGCTGAATTGCCCGGGCCATAGTAACGATGTCCCGCCTCCTGTGATAGACGGCACACTGATCCAATGGCGGGACATTGAATCAGTGTGACGTGATTACAGGAGGCAGGACATTGCTACTGCGACCCGGGCAATTCAAATCCAGCGCTGCGACACAGCGGAAGATCGACGCACTGATCAGAGTACAGGCAAGCTGCATCTGACAGGCACTGGAAAGGCTGCATCTAACATGCACTAGTAGGCTGCATCTAACATGCACTGGTGAGGCTGCATTGATCTCTTGTATCATGTTTGCAGTCTCTGACCATCTCCTGTATCATGTCTGCTAGAGGTGTACCAAATGGAAATTTTGCTAATACTATTAGCAGTGTGTTTAAGTTTAAGTAAGAGATTGCAGACATGATACAAGAGATGGTTAGAGACTGCAGACTGAGGACATGATACAAGATATGGTCAGAGACTGCATTTTTCTTGAGCTTTTCCTGCACTAAAGGTGCCAATAATGGCCAACAATAAATTCATATTAACTTAAATTGGTGATATTAATTAAAAAGTCGAATATAATACAATTTTATATATAAAAATATACATATATTTTTAAAAACTCGGTTTTCTGCACCAAAATTTCCATTCTGTGCACCCCTAATATTCATGTTAGAATGGCCCAGTCAAAGTTCAAACCTAAATCCAATTGAGAATCTGTGCCAAGACTTGAAAATTGCTTTTCAGACGCTTTCCATCCAATCTTACAGCGCTTGAGCTATTTTGCAAAAAGAATGGGAAAAATGTCACTCTCTAGATGTGCCTAGCTGGTAGAGAAATCCCCAAAAAGACTTGCAGCTGTAATTGTGAAAGGTGGTTCTACAAAGTATTGACTCAGGGGGGCTGAATACAAATGCACGCCACACTTTTCACATATTTTTTTGGAAAACCATTTATGATTTTCCTTCCACTTCACAATTATGTGCCACTTTGTGTTGGTCTTTCACATAAAGTCCCAATAAAATACATTTACGCTGTTGGTTGTAACATGACAAAATGTGGAAAATTTCAAGGGTGTGGATACTTTTTCAAGGCACTGTAGATAAAAAGTAATGGAGAGAATGGTGCATTGGCCTAGTGTGCCACCTTTTTCTCCATAGCTCAGGCTGTGGTTTCTGCCATATCTTTGGCTGCAAGCCTGTCACATTTTCATCATTGACACAAGCAAATTCAGTTGGATATCATTAAAACTGAAAGGTATTGCCCATTTTCTTCACTCTGTAGGGTTGATTTACTAAAGGTAAATAGACTGTGCACTTTGCAAGTGCAGTTGCAGTCCTTTTCCCCAGAGCTTAGTAAGTGTGGTGAAGCTTCACTTGTAAAGAATACCCAATCAGGTGCAAGGAAAATGAAACAGCATTTTTGCTTGCACGTGACCTAATGATGAAAATTAGTAGAGCTTCATCTCATTCACTAAGCTCTGGAGAAAATAACTGTGACTGCACTTGCAAAGTACACCGTCTATTTGCCTTTAGTAAGTCAACCCCTGTGTGTCTGGAGATTTAGACGTGCACAGCTAACATATTTTTCTTCACCAGTCACCTAGATGGCCATGTCCCACAGTACATGAATGCTACTAAGGTATCTTCCCCAAATTGTCACATTATTAGGTGCCAAAACTTTATGCTCACCAACTCCACTGATGAATCGTGTAGTAATGTATTTTGAATGTTTGTTTTTTTTTCTCTTTTCTCCACCGAAAACACAATGAACATTGATTAGTTACATATTTTACACCCCTCTCAAGTTTTTTCTGTACGTTATCACTTGCCGACCGCACTATGATGTCTGTTTATCAAGCAGCGGAAAATGACCACTGCTAAGTTCTCCGGCATTCTCAAAGGAGTGCCTCTTTATGAAATGGTATAGATTGCTTCTCCTTTTAAGGAGTGAGGTAATCTACAAATGCTTCAAACTGTAGAGAACGCCTCTACAGCCTATTACTGTAATCTCGCGAGATTACAGTACCAGAAAATTAGTGAAACACTCTAGTGTTCGTTTTTATTAACCACTTCAGCTCTGGAAGGTTCACCCCCCCCCCCCCCCCTTCTTGACCAGGCCATTTTTTGTGATTCTGCACTGCTTTCCTTTAACTGACAATTGCACAGTCGTACAATACTGTACCCAAATAAAATTGTTGTCCTTTTTTTTCCACAGATAGAGCTTTCTTTTGGTGGTATTTGATCACCTTTTGATTGCCTTTAACTTTTTTGTACTATAAACAAAAAAAGAGACAATTTTGAAAAAAAAAATATTTTTTTACTTTCTGCTATAAAACGTATCCAATAACAAAATGTAAAAAATCTATTTCATCAATTTAGGCCAATATGTATTCTGCTACATGGTTTCGGTAAAAAAAAAAATAAGCGTATATTGATTGGTTTGCGCAAAAGTTAAGTGTCTACAAACTATGGGATAGATTTATTAACTTTATATATTTTTTACTAGTAGTGGCGGCAATCAGTGTTTTTTAGCGGGACCGCGTTGGCGGCATAATAATTCAAAACGGGTCTATTCGTACACTCCACAGGCCAATTTGAATCTAGTCACGTCAGTGGCACAACGATTAGAAACAGGTCCATTCATACACTCTACAGGCCGATTCAAAGCTAGTTACTTCAGCGGTACGATTCGAATCGGCTCCATTCATACACCCAACAGCCCGATTTGAGTCTTGTCGCATCAGCGGCACAACGACTCGAGTCCTCGACACGATGCAACACAATTCCATTGGGCACACAGCTCCCTGCAACTCGGTCTCCACCGTGAGGCACCTACCACAAGCTACCAGTCCGTAACTCAGTCGTACGTACCCACAATCTTAGACGATATGCAACTTCATTAAACTCCAGCACTCAAGTCATCATGATTAGTTCCTTACCACACACTCACAATCACGATTGGTGATTGGTTATGATCGCAGCTCATTCCCGCATGCCCTTTATTTCTACTGTCCTTGTTTTCGCCTTCCTGACAAGGCTACTTTCTTGCAATCGTTGCAAGCACACCTCCAGTGGCAGACAAACTGGCCACTCATCGTCTCCATATCGGACACTCACCGTTTGTCTGTCGTTTCTCCTTTAGGTCAGTCGAGTTCAGGTCATTCCATCCTGCACCAGGTTGGATGTTATGTCATCAGGTAAAAAAAAAAAACACAAAATGTTTGTGTGTTTTTCCCCTTTAAAAAAAAAAAATAAAAAACTGACGTAGGGCTCACATCTTCATCAGGGGGATAGTCACATGTCAAGGGGCGGGTTAGGTTGTTATTAGGTTAAAACTGGACTTCTATATCACCTTGCTACAGGTTCTCGGTCGACTGAGTTCTCGACCTCAACCAGGACTTCGCAACTAGGGCGTCGAGTCAGGTGTGTAGTACACAGGTTCCACCCTCACATCACTCTGCAGCACCCTTTCACTACGTTCACTTCACATACACGATTTGGGTCGCTCACCGGGCGTCAGTTACTGTCACACGTTTCTTTGCATTACACTCTGTTTTCGAAGGACGACCTTTCACCTACACAGACAAGGTAGCCAAATGTTGTGCTTGCTGGCAGTGCAAGCATTGTCAGGCCGAGCACACGGCACAAACTACAGAATGCAACATTCCTACTTAGGCCGTACCAGACTTTAGCTTCTCGCCCCAGTACGCCCTGGGGCTCTGGTCCATAGGTTTGTTCTCGGCACAGACGGACACCAGAGCTATTGGTTATCTGGCCAGTCACCTCCTGGCTCACCTCGGTTGCCACACACTCTTTTGAGTTTTCTAAATTTCCACTCAACAGTATTCAACGCAAACCTGCTTCTTCACTGCGCCTGTCATTTCTTTTTCTATCCTCGTTTTCTTTCTTGTCTATTTTCTGTACGCAACTCCTCTGTCCTCTCCTACCTTTACGACTCTTCTTAACATATGCATTCCGCCTCCCTGTGTCTTATAGCCGGAACCATGTCGCAGGCCAGCAGCAAAGACTTCGCCTCTGCCCTCTGTTACCCTCAGTGGGTTCAGAGCGCGGCAGCGTTCAGTCTCTCCGGGGATGAACCATCCCCAAGCTCACAGTGGCGCTGCGGCGTAGGTGCGTTCCCTACCCCTCCACAGCCAGGAAAGCCGAGCTCTTCAGGCTGCTCTTCCCACCGCCAGTGGCAGCTCAGCCCAACACGCATTAGGCATCCCTGCAGTCGATCTCGGCTATCATCCAGCTCCACTCCATGGTGTCCACGTTGTCCACAGCAGTCTCTGACGTCCAGGCTAGAGTGGGAGTCCTGGAAGTATGCCCAGCTGCGGCTGTTCCGGACTCAGTCACTGTTTCTGTCCTAAAGTCCCCATTTGCAGGAATGCCAGAGATCAGTACTACCATCTTCCCTACGCACCTCGTCCCAGTCGACATATTGGACGGCAAGGACGTTAATCTGGCTTCCCTCCTCATATCGGTCCACGATGTGGCCGAGAACAAATCTTATGCCTGGGGGGAGTCTCAGTGGTCCTTAAATCTAAAGATCCCAGGCTCAACCGCAAGCTATCCATCACGGAGTTTGTGCTGACCTGTGGGATGTTTCGGGATGTCCTTTGCTTGGTCAACTTCAGCAGGAGGGAAGAGCTGGACTTGTACCTCCACGCAGTGGTGGACCTAGGTTAGAAGTATGGGGTGTTTTCTTTTTGTGACTATCACCAGTCATTTTCTGCTAAAGCTGCAGCCAGGCTTACGCAGTTTCAGGCCAGCACCAACTGGAGAGTCATTGACACAGAACTGTTCTGTCGACACTTTGCGGGTCTTCGTTCCCCACTCTGTGCCATTTTCCAGTCCTCCATACTGCAAACCAGTGTTAATTTTGGCAGCAAATTTCGATTTAGTTTTATTCTTAGTCTTAGGACTAAAATGGCATTTTAGTTTTAGTCCCATTTTAGTCTTCTGCAATTGTTTTAGTCGTATTTAGTCGACTAAATCTCCAGTACATTTTAATCAACTAAAATCTCCAGTATATTTTAGTTGACTAAAACTCATTTTAGTCGTCTAAAATCTAATGGGTGTAATTCAATTGTTATGCGTTAGTTAACAATTCTCTACAATTTGCAAACTCATTATATACTGCTGGAGTGAAAAATCTAATATGTTATTTATGATTACATTGAGGTATGAACATGCACTACAGACCAGTGTTAATTTTGAAGACAAATTTCAATTAAGTTTTAGTCTTAGTCTTTTGACTAAAATTGCATTTTAGTTTTAATCCCATTTTAGTCTTTTGACTAAAATGCCATTTTAGTTATTTTAGTCATTTCAGTTGTTTTAGTCGTATTTTAGTCAACTAAAATAATATTCATTTAGTTGACTAATATGTTTTAGTAGACGAAATTAACACTGCTGCAAACTGGTGTTCCAATACAGGTGCGAGACACCCCCTCAACTTCCCATCTACCTCTGGTACCGGTCAGGGCTTGCCGGCCCCCGCACAGCCGCCCCAGGTGGACAAGTTGGGACAGCCTATCCTGTCAGTAGGGGGCGCATCAATCTGCAACAACTTTAATTATGGGAGTTGTAACTTTATCCAATGCCGGCTGCTCCACATTTGCGTCAAATGCCACAGAGCGCACCCAAAAACTACGTGCAACCTCAAACAGCACAACACATCATGACTAGGCTGAGTGGATGTCCTGTGGCTGGGGTTTTACCTTGCCTCACATCTGACTGTTTCACTGACCATTTTCCTAGTGCACGGTTTCACATCGGGGGTTCCACACCGGCCTCATCATGCTACCCAACAAGTGATGGAATCTGCTTTCACTGCCACCGATGAGCAGGCTATAGATACTCTATTGCAGTCCGAACTGGACCGGGGGTTCATCATTGGCCCCTTCGCTCAATCACCTTTCGCTACTTGGAAGTCAGCCCTATTGGGCTTGTCAAGGGCAAGTTTTCAAATAAATTTGGTTGGTGTACGACTTGTCCGCACCTTGTTGTTCTCACATTTTATGGTTGAACTGGGTGGACTTGTGTCTTTTTTCAACCTGACAAACTATGTAACTATGTAATATCCCAAATTTGAACTCCTTAATTCCTTTCCGAGGAGTTTTCCCTCAAATATGCATCTGTGGACCTAGCTATTCAAGCCATTATTAGCGTAGAGATGGCCACATGGTTGTCCAAGGCGGGCATTTCAGACTTGTTCAGATTACTGCCCATCGAGCCATCCCTATGGCAGAGGCATGGCATTAAATGTTTGTATAAAGGTTTTTATTTCTTTGCCATCAAGTTGACGTTTGGCTTGAAAAGCAGCCCGTGGCTGTTTGACATTTTCGCCCAGTCTCTTACCTGGATCTTGTTGCACCAAGCTCAATGCCAGAAAGTCATTCACTACCTCAATGACTTCCTGCTGATTGGACGGCCCAGCTAGCCCCCGTTAGACTTGGACAGATTAAGAGTGGTATTCGGCAATCTCAACGTGCCCATAGCGGAACATAAAGTGGAAGGCTCAGTGCAGTCCATCACCTTCCTAGGTATCACTTTAGACACTCACCCCATGCAGGCCAGCCTACCTCCAAGCTGGCCCGGATCAGGTCGGTTATTCACGCCTTTACACTTTCACAAGGGTGTACCAAGAGACAGTTACAATCCCTGTTAGGAATTCTCAATTTTACCATGAGGATTGTCCCCCAGGGGCGGCCCTTCATTTCCCGCCTCTTGCTCTTCCTCTCTCAAGTACAAGACCCCGATCAAATCCTCAGGCTGGACCCAGCAGCAATACCGAATTTGACAATGTGGGACGAGTTCCTCGTTAACTGGAACGGCATATCTATATTTATTCCATTGGCATCTGCTTCATCTCCTCATGTGGTCACAGACGCCGCAGCCTCCACAGGCTTCGCTGCAATTTTTGGCCATCACTGGTTTGCAGGTCAGTGGCCACCAGAGATCCTCATGATCCCCGGGTTGAGCCAGTCGTCTTCACTGTTCGAACTCTGTCCCTTTGTGGCAGCAGCTCAGGTCTGGGGCCATACCTGGACAGGGCAAACGGTGGTCTTTGCCACAGACAATCAGGCTACGGCCGAGATCATAAACAAAGGCAGATCCAAATTGCTAGTCATCATGTCCTTCCTGTGCAGCCTGGTGCAATTGTCCCTGTAGCGTTTATTCAATGTGCACTGCACTTATATCCCAGGCAAGTGCAATATCGCAGCAGATGCACTGTCCCGCTTTAACTATACTTCGTTCTTTCTGCAGGAACCTGGAGCTGACCCGACCACTTCTCCTATCCCACCTTGGTCGCAGCTGACGATGGGTTAAAGGGACACCTTCACAACGCGACCCATCTCGTTAACCAGTCAATGTCCTGCAACACACTGAAGGTATATCACATTGTAATGCCTATGACAGGTTTCTAGCACCATACCCCGAGGCAGCAACAAGAGACATTAAGCATGTCCTGGCCTTCATATCGTATTGCCACACGCAGCTGGCTCTATCTCATAACACCATCAGGCTTTACCTAGCCGGCATCCAGTATTTCTTGTCCTTACAGGACCCTGGTAAGCCGTCCTTATTCGCAACACACGCAGTCAGATCCATCCTACGCGGCATCCAGAAACATCAGCCCGTAGCTAACAGCAAGCGCTTACCCATCACAAGTGCCATCTTCAGGGACATGTCTGCTATCCTCTCACGTTCTCTGTTTGGGTTCTTGCCCAGCCTGGTCATCCAAGTGGCCATCTACCTGGCCTTCTATGGCTTTTTGCGGCCAAGCGAGTTCACCTTTATTTGCCCCAGCTGCTAGACAGGAGCTGGTTCGCCTTCAAGATCACTTTGTTCTACACCTCATGGTGTCCAAGACCCAACAGTCCGGCCCCAGGGTCGACGTCAAGCTCTTCCAGACCCACAACATCTGGTGCCCCGTAGCGATCCTCGACCAGTTATTGTCTCATCTGCCCAGCCAGTTGGAATCCAGCCTGTTGCTACCTTTTCCTACCAGCCCCCTGAGTGGCAACCAGTTCATCAGACACGTTAGGATCCTCCTGACTGATCTAGGCCTTGACCCGGCTGGTATTCTGGACACTCCTTGCTGATCGGAGCAGCTTCAGCTGCATCTCAGCACGGGGTGCTGAGTTAGGCAGGTGGAAATCCGCCTGCTTCACCCGGCACATTCCGAACCCTCAGAAATGACGCAGGCTTTTAGCAAGCTTGCTCAAAAAGTGTTACCAGACCAAGAGTTACTTCCCTATCCAAGTATTTTCGCCCCCTTTTTTGGCATACCGTGCAGCCAACCAGGTCTAGGCACACCTCAGGTGTATGTTATGTTGTAAGTCTTGTGGCCTTTTTATGTGGTTCATATCTGTCTTGGTTGAAGGGCTTCGACCATAAATAAGAAGGCCAGTATGGTGGCCTGAATTTATGGGAGGAGTCCAGGGGGCTATATAAGCAGATCACTCACCTGTAGTCCTTGTCAGTTCCAGTGCGTGGTACCCTCCCACTCATTCCCCCTTTCAGGGCACTTCTCAACACATTCTCTCCACAATCATCCATTACTTATCTTGGGTATGCCACCTTTTTTGGCATACCATCCAGCCGACCAGGGCACACCTCAGGTCTATGTTATGTTGTAAGTCTTGTGGTATCTTCAACCATAAATATAAATATATATATATATATATATATATATATATATATATATATATATATATATACAGTATCTCACAAAAGTGAGTACACTCCTCACATTTTTGTAAATATTTTATTATATCTTTTCATGTGACAAAACTAAAGAAATTACACTTTGCTACAATGTAAAGTATTGAGTGTACAGCTTGTATAACAGTGCAAATTTGATGTCCCCTCAAAATAACTCAACACACAGCCATTAATGTCTGAACCGCTGGCAACAAAAGTGAGTACACCCCTAAGTGAAAATGTCCAAATTGGGCCCAATTAGCCATTTGCCCTCCCCTGTGTCATGTAACTCATTAGTGTTACAAGGTCTCAGGTGCGAATGGGTGGCAACCAGGTGAGGAGTACAAAGACAAGTGTGTCTTGCCTACAGTCAAGCATGGTGGTGGAAGTGTCATGGTCTGGGCTGCATGAGTGCTATCGGCACTGGGGAGCTACAGGTCATTGAGAGAACCGTGGATGCCAACATGTACTTTGACATACTGAAGCAGAGCATGATCCCCTCCCTACGGAGACTGGGTCGCAGGGCAGTATTCCAACATGATAACGACCCCAAACACTTCTGCAAGACGACTACTGTCTTGCTGAAAAAGCTGAGGGTAAAGATGATGGACTGGCCAAGCATGTCACCAGACCTAAACCCTATTTAGCATCTTTGGGGCATCTTCAAACAGAAGGTGGAAGAGCGCAAGGTCTCTAACATCCACCAGCTCTGTGATGTCATCATGGAGGAGTGGAAGAGGACTCCAGTGGCAACCTGTGAAGCTCTGGTGATCTCCATGTCCAAGAGGGTTAATGCAGTGCTGGAAAAAAATGATGGCCACACAAAATATTGACATCTGTGGCCCATTTTGGATATTTTCACTTAGGGGTGTACTCACTTTTGTTGCCAGCAGTTTAGACATTAATGGCTGTTGAGGTATTTTGAGGGGACAGCAAATTTACACTGTTATACAAGCTGTACACTCACTACTTTACATTGTAGCAAAGTGTCATTTCTTCAGTGTCGTCACATGAAAAGATATAATAAAATATTTACAAAAATATGAGGGGTGTACTCACTTTTGTGAGATACTGTGTGTGTGTATGTGTGTGTGTGTGTGTGTGTGTGTGTGTGTGTGTGTGTGTGTGTATATATATATATATATATATATATATATATATAAAACCAAATATAATGGGACGCCTGCCTTTACACGCACATGAACTTTAATGGCATTCCAGTCTTATGCCCCGTACACACGGTCGGACTTTGTTCGGACATTCCGACAACAAAATCCTAGGATTTTTTCTGACGGATGTTGGCTCAAACTTGCCTTGCATACACACGGTCACACAAAGTTGTTGGAAAATCCAATCGTTCTGAACGCGGTGACGTAAAACACGTACGTCGGGACTATAAACGGAGCAGTGGCCAATAGCTTTCATCTCTTTATTTATTCTGAGCATGCGTGGCACTTTGTCCGTCGGATTTGTGTACACACGATCGGAATTTCCGACAACGGATTTTGTTGTCGGAAAATTTTATATCCTGCTCTCAAACTTTGTGTGTCGGAAAATCCGATGGAAAATGTGTGATGGAGCCTACACACGGTCGGAATTTCCGACAACAAGGTCCTATCACACATTTTCCGTCGGAAAATCCGACGGTGTGTACGGGGGATTCGTCTGTAGGGTTCAATATTGAGTTGGCCCACCCTTTGCAGCTATAACAGCTGCAACTCTTCTGGGAAGGCTGGCCACAAGGTTTAGGAGTGTGTCTATGGGAATGTTTGACCATTCTTCCAGAAGCGCATTTGTGAGGTCAGGCACTGATGTTGGAGAGAAGGCCTGGCTTGCAGTCTCTGCTCTAATTCATCCTAAAGGTGTTTTATCGGGTTGAGGTCAGAACTCTGTGCAGACCAGTCAAGGTCCTCCACCGCTTGCTTTGTGCACTGGTGCGCAGTCATGTTGGAACAGAAAGGGGCCATCCCCAAACTGTTCCCACAAAGTTGGGAGCATGAAATTGTCCAAAAGCTCTGAAAAACAACCCCACACCATAATCCTCCCTCCACCAAATGATTTGGACCAGTGCACAAAACAAGGTCCATACAGACATGGATGAGTGGGTTTGGGGTAGAGGAACTTGACCTGCCTGCACAGAGTTCTGACCTCAACCCAATAGAACACCTTTGGGATAAATTAGAGCGGAGACTGCGAGCCAGGCCTTCTCGTCCAACATCAGTGCCTGACCTCACAAATGCGCGTCTGGAAGAATGGTCAAACATTCCCATCGACAGACTCCTAAACCTTGTGGACAGCCTTCCTAGAAGAGTTGAAGCTGGTATAGCTGCAAAGGGTGTGCCAACTCAATATTGAACCCTACGGACTAACCCTAACCCTACGTACACACAGTCGGATTTTCCAACGGAAAATGTGAGATAGGACCTTGTTGATGGAAATTCCGACCGTGTGTGGGCTCCATCACACATTTTCCATCGGATTTTCCGACACACAAAGTTTGAGAGCAGGCTATAAAATTTTCCGACAACAAAATCCGTTGTCGGAATTTCCGATCGTGTGTACACAAATCCGACGCACAAAGTGCCACGCATGTTTAGAATAAATAAAGAGATGAAAGCTATTGGCTACTGCCCCGTTTATAGTCCCGACGTACGTGTTTTACGTCGCCGCGTTCTGAATGATCGGATTTTCCGACAACTTTGTGTGACCGTGTGTATGCAAGACAAGTTTCAGCCAACATCCGTCGGAAAAAATCCTAGGATTTTGTTGTTGGAATGTCCGATCAATGTCCGACCGTGTGTACGGGGCATAAGACTGGGATGCCATTTAAGTTTATGTGTGTGTGAGAGTGTAGGCGTCCCAATACTTTTGACAATATAGTGTATTATATTTTTGTTTGTGGGATTAATACCCCTTTTACTTTTTATGTTCTGCATACAGAGCGTGTGGCAGCGGTGTATTCCTTACCTCTATGCCCTGTACAGTAATGTTGGAACTATGGAAATGTACTTGAAACCGTTTTTTATAAGTGTTAACTGTTGGCTGATTATTTTCTTTGGGGCAATTGTTATAAGTGTGCAGCTATGCCACCTGCAGATGTCAGCAGGAAACCACAGTCTGGACACATTTCAAAGTGTCAGCATTGTTGCCACATAACAAATACGTTGTACAAACTTTACTCAGTGTACAAGAGCAACATATGAAGAAAAGTTCCTGTTTACCTTGGTCTGCTGTTAACATGCTTGTTCTATCAGATATTACCTTGACCTGATCTCTTTTTGCTTTGTTTTTCTGTTTGCTGCCAACCTCAACCTTCTTCCTGTAATGCAGCCTCTCATGAGTGATGCCTACTCACAGGTGTGCTACAGCATACGTGCCCGCAAGGACCGTGTTTACCCACATGATAACACAGGTGTTACGTGCATCCCCATGCAGGCAGTTCCATTCACTTGGGACGCAGCATCTGCATGGACAGACCTGCTGCTCCCAATTTGACATCTGTGCAGGTGTGAGTGCATGTCCCCGAATGCAGACAGTGTGAGCTTGGGGCTGCACACCCGCACGGATTGCAAATTGGGAGCAGTGGCTGTGTCCGTGCAATGTACTACGCATCGTGTCCATTGTCAGTGATTACAGCCACACCAGTACAGTGTAGCCAGAAACAGTGTTCCTATTTACAGCCATACCAGACCAGTGTAGCCAGAAACAGTGCTGAATGAGGCCTTACCAACATCAGATTCTAGCAGTATTTTTTAGGTGTTCTAACCAGGACAGAAAATCACCCTTTTATGTGCATGCACCTTCGTTGGACCAGCCCTATCCATGAACATCAAGCTATCCATAAATAACTCAACAGTCTTTTTAATCTGCATTGGGCTTGTGTTACTTTCCTGCTTGCTCATCAGGCCCTAGTAGCTGCAATGGGGGGGTTGATTTACTAGAAGCAAATCTGTTCACTTTGCAATGGATTTTTCCCCTGAGCTTAGTGAATGTTTGAAGCTCCGCTAACGTCCATCATCTAGTTATACAAGTCGACTATTGCCATGAAAAATCTCCAATGCAAAAAAGGGGGAAATGAAAACAATGGACTATCTCGGTACACTGAACAGATTACACATCTCTTTATTCCCCCAATTATCTCTTTATTCTTGTGTATACATGTATTATATACTGGTCGTTAATATCTACATCCCATTCCTTTACCTTCAGATTTTATTTTTGTTGTTCCTCCTAAAGAAGCGGTTAAAGACCACGAAACGTGTAGAGGATGTTTGTGCACTGAGGAATACTAGAGCTCCTATGTTCCATCACGGAGTATATCTAGTACCAGTGTAAAGTGTACTTTGTATGGTTTTATTCACACTTGTAGTTTCTGTTGTATTTTGTATCTGAATACTTTATCATTTTTAATGTCAGTTTCGTATCAATAAAATATATATTTTTTTATCTGACGCGTAATCTGTTCAGGGTACCGAGATAGTCCATTGTCTCTGCCCCCGTCCTCCCCTTTTTTTGCATTGGAGATTTTTTGTGGGGAATGGTCTCCTTGCACCCACTCATTATTGCTATTTGGATTATTGTACCCCCAATTCTTTACCCTTTAGTCCGTTATTTAGAGACCTTTCTGCCATTAGTTGCATAAATGCTGTTTGTGTTTATTTTCCTTGCACACGATTGGGTATTTGCAAACTGAATTTTCACATAATTCACTAAGCTCAGGGGAAAATTCTATTGCAAAGGGAACAACCTATTTGCCTTTAGTAAATCAACCTAAGTGAGTCAATCATGTATGCTTGTACCACATGGGAATTAAGGATGCCCTTTTTTTAAAAATAAAAAATAAACTTTGCCTACAACAGAACTTTTTTAAGGAGAAGGTGCCAAGTTGTGGTAACTACTAATTATTACAAATTATCAAAAAGTTTCTTGGTCTTTAATAATGCCTTCATATGGAACTGAAGTATATCTAAAGCCCAAACTTTTTTTCTTTAATTTTGAATAAGGCAGGGAACTTTTAAAAGCTGTTCAGTTTTTTCTCCTGTTTCCCGTCCCAAGACAATACTGAGAGGAAATTGTTTCAGAGCATGGCTAAATCAATGGAAAAGGTGTCCCCATTGGAAAAAAATTCCATCTGTTCTCGGACTGGTGACAACTGTACAATATTGGATTTCCCATTACTTTCAATCCAGGTGACAATAGCCAGCAGGACAAATAGAGATGGGGGTCTTCCTAGCAAGGACACAGCAACAGCTTCTACAGTAATCGCAATGATCTTTCAGGTCCTGTGCCAAGTGTCTTCCCCTCTGCTCAATGACTACAGGGGCTTGCTCACTGGTGCCATTCACAGAATGCCTTGTATTTTTTTTATTCAGTGAATTAAGGTGTTTTCTGAGTGGAAAACACTTCTTTCCATCTCGTCTAATCAGAGAACTCCTTGCATTTATTGGAAAAAATACAAAAGGTTTTGTGAATGACAGTGTTGCTGAGTATGCGACCCCCTGTGGTCAATGTTCAGTGGGGCAGCTGCTCAACACAGGCTCAAGGCTTTGCAGCTATGTGTTGTGGTAATGTGTTACAGCTATGTATAGTACTGCACAATCAACTGAGCAGAGCATTGCAGTGGCATTCATGTTGATTTTCATCCAAACACAGCTTGCCAGCACACCTTTAAAGTGGATTTTCTGGCTGTACCTATCTAATCTTGAAAAGGCTCCCTCCCCCCTCCTAACACCTAGGCTGACTAGCCTGTGTAAGTAAGATGTATATACTTACTTATTTTCGGGCCACTCCAGTCCGGTCACGGGATGTGGCTCCCCTGTGTTAGCCAGCGGCGGCTGCAGGGGAGAGGAGGGAGTGCTGACAGCAGATGGGTATTAGGTACCTATAGGGAACATCATTGCTCCCAGGCTTTACTATCCGTTGTCAGAGCACTCTTTTCTCTCCCTTGCAGATACCGCTGGCTGACGCGGGAGATCACGTGACCAGACCAGAGCACCCTAAAATAGGAAAGTATACATTTCTTTCTTACACAGGTAATTAGTATAGGTGTTAGGAGGCGGAGAGGGAGCCTTTTCAAGATTAGTTGGGTATAACCTGGAATTCCACTTTAAAACACATGCGCTTCAAATTGCCACAATGCACTGGTGGGAACCATTTATATGTTTTGAAACGCTGCGTAGAAAAAACATCAGATTTTTGTACCTTGTGGAAGAGCGCAGTTGGGGAGGAGAAACTTGACTGGCCTGCACAAAGTCCTGCGTCACTGGTGCGCAGTCATGTTGGAACAGGAAGGTGTCATCCCAAAACTGTTCCCACAAAGTTGGGATCATGAAATTGTCCAAAATGTCTTGGTACGCTGATGCCTTAAGAGTTCCCTTCACTGGAACTAAGGGGCCAAGCCCAACCCCTGAAAAACAACCCCACACCATAACCCCCCCTCCACCAAATGATTTTGACCAGTGCACAAAGCAAGGTCCATAAAGACATGGATGAGTGAGTTTGGGGAGGATGAACCTCAACCCGATAGAACACCTTTGGGATGAATTAGAGCAGAGACTGTGAGCCAGGCCTTCTCATCCAACATCAGTGCCTGACCTCACAAATGTTCTTCTGGAAGAATGGTCAAGCATTCCCATAGACACCCCTAAACCTTGTGGCCAGCCTTCTCAGAAGAGCTGAAGCTGTTATAGCTGCAAAGGGTGGGCCAACTCAATACTAAACCCTTCAGTCTGGGATGCCATTAAAGTTCATGTGCATGTAAAGGCAGGCGTCCCAATATATTTGGTAATATAGTGTATGTGATTCTGTGCAGCCAGCCCACACTGTAGCAGTAAAGCTACACTGCGCAGTCGTCAAGCAGTTTTAAAGGGACTTTGTCATTTTTTCTATTTAGGGAAAATTACATTGTCTGTGAAAAAGCCTTCCCCAATCCACCATATTTAAGATGTTTATTGAAGTTGCCATTTCACATTTAACAGGTACATCTGAAGTGTTTGGGAGAAATGCCTCCCTTTGTACCAGGGCTGCAATAGTGGATGTGATTGGAACAGACCTGGAACAGGGATGGAGATAAAGCGGAATTCCACTCAAAAGTGGAACTTCCGCTTATCCGTCTCCTTCCCCCCTCCGGTGCCACATTTGGCACCTTTCAGGGGGAAGGGGGAACAGATACCTGTTTTTTGACAGGTACTGTTCCCCACTTATGGGAGACGGTCTCCTGGATGTTCGGCTCCCTTCTCCTTCCTCTGCCACCAGACCAAAGGCTCCACTACCGGGTTCCCTTACCAGGAATGGTGGCGGCCGCACCCGACCGCCGATCCGAAGATCGGCTGCAGTACTGACATCGTGTGATCCCTGGACAGGTAAGTGTCCATATATTTTTTCGTGGGGGAGCTGGACCTCCTCTTTAAGAATGAGACATGTTAGAAGCTGTCAAATTGTAGAATGGGCAAAGTGACATTGTGGGGGCACAGATTAGGAATCAGAGAGCAGTGAAGTGCATACACAGCAGCAGAAGGTACAGGGACCAGAGTAGACAGCGGGAGGGCTGCTAGAGGGCACACAATGAAAAGTGAAGACAGCAGGTATAGGTTGCGGAGCGCTCACATTTTTAAGGAATGGCGTTGATCGATGGCTTCTCAGCTGCCATTCACAGCCATACATGAACTAGTCGAGTCTATGGTACCTCTCTGCTATAAATTCATGGTTACCGTAGCCTCCTTAACCACTGAAGGACGGAGCCTCTTGTTTACAAGTTAAAATCTTTTTTTTTTTCTAGAAAATTACTTAAGCCCTCCAAACATTATATATTTTTTTCAGACACCTAGGAGAATAAAATGGCGGTCGTTACAATACTTTATGTCACACCGTATTGACGCAGTGGTCTTACAAGCGCAATTTTTTGGAAAAAATACACTTTTTTTACTTAAAAAATAAGGCAACAGTAAAGAGTAAAGTTAGCCCAATTTTTTTTATATTGTGAAAAATAATGTTACGCCAAGTAAATTGATACCCAACATGTCACGCTTCAAAATTGCACCCGCTCATGGAATGGCAACAAACTTTTACCCTTAAAAATATCCATAGGCTACATTTAAAAATTTCTACAGGTTACCAGTTTTGAGTTACACAGGAGGTCTCGCTTTAATGATCATGGCGATACCTCACATGTGTGGTTTGAATACCCTTTTCATATGCGGGCATGACTTACATATGCGTTCGCTTCTGGCGAGCTCTGCGGGACGGGGCGGTTCAAATTTTTTCTTATTTAGTTTACTTTTAATTTTTTATTTTTACACTGTCCATTTAAAAAAAAATCACTTGTAATAGGAAAAAAAGCATGACAGGACCTCTTAAATATGAGATCTGGGGTCAAAAAGACATCAGATCTCATATTTACACTAAAATGAAATAAAAAAAAAAAATGGCACTTGAAAAAGATTAAATTTCTCCTTTAAGAGCATTGGGCAGAAGTGAGGTTTGATGTCGCCTCCGCCCTACAGTGCTATGGAGCCGAGCGGCAGCCATCTTCCCCTCACTCGGCATCCAGGCAGTAAAGTGACAGGACGCGATCGTCTCCGCCGCTACCAACGCCTACGGTAATCGGGGGGAGACGACGGGAGTACGGCGGGAGGGGGTGGGCACCTCTCCCGCCACCGATAAAAGTGATCTTGCGGCGAATCCGCTATGGAGACCACTTTTATCATAAAGAGAAACGTACACCGTTCCCAGCTAGCTGCTGCCATAACAACGGTATTTAGCGTCAAAGCACCGACGTACGGGTACGGCGATTTGCATGAAGTGGTTAAGCGGCGCTTTTCGGCCACTAGCGGGGTGCTTGTAATCCCCAAGAAGGAGTTAAAAGCGCCCATGTTGCAGCGCTTGGAAAGTGCTGCCCATTCATTCCAATGGGCAGGGGAGGTGTAGGAGTGCTGTATACAGCGCTCCTACACTGCCCTAAAGATGCTGCTTGCAGGACTTTTTTCCCCGTCCCCCAAGTGCACCGCCCCAGTGTGAAAGCACTCAGGCTTTCACACTGGGGAGGCATAAGAGGCAGTTTTTTGGCGCTTTACACGGGCTATTTTTGGCGCTAAAACGCTTGAAAACTGCCTCAGTGTGAAAGGGTTCTAAGTGTTTCTGAGTTGGCCTACTGCAAGCACTTTTGTTTTGCCATGACTCCTATGGCAGTGGCAATAAAAAGGTTAAGTCCATCCATCATGTTCTAGCCCATGTAAGAAAACAAAATCATTCATAGTTGCTACAGCAAAGGACAGAACTTCCGCTTAGCCTTTTCTTTAGTTTTTTTCACAGCCCACCGTCTGCCCATTGTCATGAAAAGTCAGCTCTTTTTCAGGATGGTACCTGCTACTAATGATGCTATGCTTCAACTATCTTGTCTGCAAGCTTAAAATAAACAGGGGGCAAACAGTCATCTGCTTTTCTTGGATATGCCCCTCATTTTCTCCAGTTTAAATTAGTCTTCACAAACTCTGTAATGCTTACCATATTTTTATTGCAAGCCTTCGTAACACATAATTAAAGATAATGCCAAGAATTTAACTACTAGAACAGTATAGCAGGCCTGCTGCCCCCACAAGTTTATCTTAAAGAATTCTCATACCACCATGAGATAGATTGCGACTTGCATGCCTTGCATTCCATTTCATATACTTTTACATCTGGGGGACTTTTAAATGAAGTAATGTGTCTATCCTGGTGCATTTATTTTTCAGGTGTCTGCTTGAAAGATCATTCTGAAGGAATAAGTACTCTCACAGCTGTTGCTATAGGCTGGCTGTGAAACTAAGAACTATTTCCTTTCAAAATGTTTTAAAACTGCAAGGCCTAGAAATGTAGCTACACCCTTGAAGTATTTTGTAATACAATTCCACTAGAAAAAAAATGAAATATATGTTGGCTGACCACCTATTTTTCCCCTCTGCCATGCTCTGAGCATATAGCTTGTTATGTTAATGTGGAAATTCATGTAGTTCTGTTTAACAAGTTAGAGGTTAAAACATTGCGGTGTTTTCATTACCTACTCATTGCATATTGTACTTAGTAGCCCAAAAAAAAAAACTACCAGTGGAAAGTATGCTGTAGTAACTCAAAGTAACCAATCAGAATTCATTTTTTCACTGTCCTGGCTTTTGATCATCATTGCAGTTTGTTAAAAATGTTATAGTATTATTCTGTATATTCTGTCTGACTCAGAAATACAAGTATGGAAATCAGAAATGTTTATGCCAGCAGAAGTATTTTGGGTTAGTGACCCAGAAAGTATTGACCTCAGCGGATCGAGGCGACAGCCAGGCAGCTAGTTTTTTTCAGGAGGAGGTCAGCGAAGCCAATTTACATAGTCCTCTCTTGATGGGTTTGCTTTAAATTCTCCTGATTCATCTTCCCCACAGAATGAAGAACTCAGACCTAATAAACATTGGCATCAAAGTAGGACACTCAGTACACCTTATTCCCCCCACTTGTCTGGAGCACCCGCCAAGTACTTTATGATGTGTCGGTATTGCACGATGCCACATCAAAAGAACAATGATTGCAGCATCTATTCTTGTCATGCCAAGGACAGTGGACACGGCAGCTCACATTAAATTGGATAAGATGACCTTTTGCACATGTGTACAAGCCTCTCTACTGTTGGGTAATTGAAACAGTTCCCAAAATATTTGTCACTATAGACACCTATTGAACTTAAACTAGAACTACGGCCCCCAATTTTCAAAAAAGTGTTTCTTAAAGTGTTACTAAACCCAGGACCCTGCATTCACTATATCTGATCTCCCACAGTACACAGCAGTGGTTCTCAACCTCGTCCTCAAGTACCCCCAGTGGGCCATGTTTTCAGGTTTTCCTTTACTTTGCACAGCTGCTTTAAATTAATACCAATGACATGGTATTGATAAGAGATATTTTATCTAAGGGAAGTTCCCAAAACATGCCCCTTTGAGGGTACTTGGGGACTGAGGTTGAGAATCACTGGTCCACAATTATTGTAGTAAATATAAACTGCTAAATACCTTTTCTCATCAGCAGTATATAGCAGTCTTGTGTCTTCTATCAGTGTCTGGTTAAAGCTTGTAGGAGGAGTTTTTTCATTCTGTCCTGACTGTCCTATGATGCTGCAGGACCCCTGACCCTCTGTCTGGAAAGAGCTGATTGGCCCTGTGCTGATCACATGCACCCTCCCAAGAAAAGAAAAACTCTAGCACAACACACCAAACTGAGCATGTGCAGAGTGACTCCAAAGGCTCTGTACTATCAACAGATGGATTGGGGACAGTGGAAGAAGGGGAGGACAAGAGGAGACACGATCAAACAGACTTTTTACACAATGCAGAGAATTAACCCCTTAGGTTCCACAGTGAGTATAACAAGCATGCATAATTACTTCATATACAGACTGATTTTACTGTTGGGGTTTAGCAACACTTTAATAATAAGTGCATTTGAAATGACAGTTTTCTCTTATTTTCCCTGCAAAGTCCTACAAATACCCATTGAGTCTGCCACCTAATGTACCTTCCTGTTTGGAAATGATGCTGCACTGCTCCTGAATCCAGAGCAAAGTCCACACTCTCTTGTAGGCTGTGCCTGCTTACACTACAATGGGATGAGAAGATGTTGCAGGAAGCATGGCTATCAGCATTAACAATACTGATTCACAAGCCTGCAACTTATCAGTCAGTGCCTGACCACACCTAGTCCTGCCCATTGCTTTCTGGATTGACAGCACTACCTCTGGAACCCTCCCACTTTCAGCTGCAGTGTCTGGAAGGGGGAGCATGTGAGACACAAATGAAGGAGAATAGGGCTCAGGGGAGGTAATAGAAGTAATTTCTTTATTTTTTCAAGGCATGTACATCACATAGTAACTGGAATTGTTACTTGTTCAGACTGTCATACTGGGTTCTTTTGATGTATTTTAAGTCAGAGATGCAATGATAGCTACACACAGGTCCCAGGAACATATAAATATATATTATAGGTAAAACATTACTTGTTGGACTGTTTATCCCAAATTCTGCAGCAGTAAAATCTACTGTTAAATAGACCCTGATATTTTTTTTTTTATTGATCATGTGAATTAAAAGTTATTTGGATATTTTTCATCCAGGGGGGCTTGTAGTCTGATATACAAAACAGAAATAATTATATCTCCCAATCATATAATTTATGGAGTATTATGATCTGTCCATCTTTTCTGGTTATGGAGCTTACAACTTTGGGAAATCCCATGAGCTGAGGTCTTCATGACTCACTTTATACAGCCCACATTTATGAGTCAGTGGATTATGGTTACACCAATGCCACCCATGGATTTTAGACGTAATTGTGAATAGTATTATATTATCACAAGCTTGGGTGGTGTCAACGTGCCCTTAAAATAATGTATTTTCTATCAGCAGTATAGGAAACTTGCCTGATGCTAAGTATGTTCTCATACTGGAGATACCTTTGAAATGTATATACTTTTAATGGGTCGTGAGTCATTTCCTAAACAAATTGATTAAAATTACCTCAGTCATGGGACAAAAACAATTCCAAATCCAATTGACACAATTCAGATATAAAACAGAAGGCTCTGTCACCAAAAAGAAACAATGACCATATGCAGCCAACATGCAAATTCTTGTATTGTGGCCCGCAAGATCCAAAAATACAACCAAAACTTTAAGATTGAAAAATAACCAAACCATCAAAAAATCGAGCAGAAAAGCTAATGTGGTCAGGGTGTAATCTGCTATTTAATTTATATCGTAGTCACTAGAAGGAAGGGTAACTATAAAGAAAGATTCTCTTGTATATATAAAAAGAACAATAAAAAAATAAAATAAAATAGATGAACTGTAAGGGAATGACTCTGGGAATAGATAAAGACAATGGTGTGAACAGGGTGATGATCCTACATTTACACAGGGGCCCTTGGGCTTCTACTTACAGAACTGAGCAAATTCATATAGACAAGTGATCATTGATGGCTCATCACTGTGTAAACAGATCAATAATTAAAGTGACAAATGATGCAATGGAGCAGTTTTTTTTTTTTATCTATATGCCTTTTCAAGCCCTTGTACATTGCACATACAAATACAATATCAAGACTGCTAAAGATACGGTACTTGCATGTTTTGTTTGGCAATGCTGACTTTAATTTTGTATTTTCAATGCAGCATCATATAACTCCCTGACCTATCTGTCAAATTTGTATTTTAGGTCAGGTTATTGGTGACCATTTCAAAACTAATCAAATAGGAGTATAGGTATAAAACAGTAAAAAAAAAGAGCAAGTTCAGGACCACGGTCAGCTTAATGCCACATTTACAGAGAAATGAGCCATTCACACATGACATGGAGAATAAAAATGTATGTCTTTATTAAATACATGACAATAAGTAGCAAAGGAACATTTTTGTTCCAAAATGCATCATCCCAGTCTATTTTATATGTCGATATGTGGCAATGTGCTAAGTAATAGATGAAGGCAAAAATATATATAAAACACAAAGCGCTGTGATGCTAAATAGCTGATAATTACACATAAAACCAAGTGAGGCTGCTATCAAAAGAGAGTGTTTTCAGAGTCACTTAAAAAGAATAAATAATGATATTTGAAGCGCTTCACAATGTGCATGAAAATGAATATATAAGAATAAATATAAATAGTCAAATAAATCCAGCGGTGAGTAAAAATTCCTATAAAATCCAGCAATCAAAATAGTGTAAAATTATTAAAAATTAGTGACACCAAATGTGTAAAAAATTCACATAAAAAATAAATATATAGGGATGTATTCAGAAGGTTCAATTATACAGGTGTAGAATCCTGATTGGTATAGAGCTTTTGATCACTAGCAAAGCTGTTTAAAAACACTTGCTTAATTAAGGTGCTCATTGATAGTACCAATGTGTTTTTTGCTTCTATTCACAACCAATGTGGGAATCATAAACAGGCAGATAAGAGAAAAAAACCAATCATTGTGCAATAGTTAGGATACCAAGGTACACAGGCAAACTTCAATCCACTCACGTGTGCCTTATAATGATAAGGCATATGCAGGTTTTACTATAGCAGTCAGCCGCCTTAGACAGGAGCAGATTCAGTGCAGTACACTGTGTGAAAATTTGACTATTTATATTTATTCTTATATATTCATTTTCATGCACATTGTGAAGCGCTTCAAATATCATTATTTAATAGATGAAGGCAAGCCATCAATGATATTCCAGTTAGTGGTTCCTTTCTCTGTTTAATTGAAGTGTGTGAAGCGTGCTTGCCATACTGTGCCATTAGTATTTTACACAAAGCTGTTGCGGACAGACTGATACTCTCTATGGTTCAAATCCTCCTTTTGAAACCTGTTGATTTGCAAATTGATTTTTTCTTTTAATACAGTTTATAGTATCTCTGGAACACTGGTTCCATACAAACAGCCCTGACGAATACTGTACAGCAATTACCCCGAAACACGTTGGCTAAATACCGCTGTAAACACTAAACACATCTGTAATCAAGTTGGTATCTGTCTGCCTTTTGTCATTAAGGTTTGCCCCTCTGTGTGGAGTTGAGTGCTTGCTATACTGGCTTTGGAATCAACATTTTGCTGGCCTCGTCCTTTTTATAGCAGATCAGATACAAAAAAACCCCTAACTGTATATAGCATTTCATGATTCTGGGTCCCTATTGGTTGCTGTCTCTCACAGACATTTTGTACACGAATCCCAGAATACAATTATGTTTTTTTTAACTAAAATAAAGTCATTTTAGTATCTAGTCTGCACTTTAACCACTTCAGTTCCAGAAGAATTTACCCCCTTAATGACCAGGCCATTTTTTGTGATACGGTACTGCGCCACTTTAGCTGACAATTGCGCAGGCATGCGATGCTGTACCCAAATAAAATTCATGCCCTTTTTTTCCCACAAATAGAGCTTTCTTTTGGTGGTATTTGATATTTTTTAGTTTCTGCTATAAAACATACCCAATAAAATAAATGTAAAAATCATATTTCTTCATCAATTTAGGCCAATTTGTATTTATTTTATTTAGTTATTTATTTTATTTTTTTAGATTATTTATATTTGTGTTTTGTATCTACATATTTTTGGTAAAAAAACCCCAATGGATATATATTGTTTGCGCAAAAGTTATAGCGCCTACAAAATAGGGGATAGATTTATGACATTTTTATTATTGTTTTGTTTTTTTATCAGCAATGGCGGTGAGCTGCGATTTTTAGCAGAACTGCGACATTATGCCCCGTACACACGGTCGGACTTTGTTCGGACATTCCGACAACAAAATCCTAGGATTTTTTCCGACGGATGTTGGCCAAACTTGTCTTGCATACACACGGTCACACAAAGTCGGAAAATCCGATCGTTCTAAACGCGGTGACATAAAACACGTACGTCGGGACTATAAACGGGGCAGTGGCCAATAGCTTTCATCTCTTTATTTATTCTGAGCATGCGTGGCACTTTGTCCTTCGGATTTGTGTACACACGATCGGAATTTCCGACAACGGATTTTGTTGTCGGAAAATTTTATCTCCTGCTCTCCAACTTTGTGTGTCGGAAAATCCGATGGAAAATGTCCGATGGAGCCCACACACGGTCGGAATTTCCGACAACACGCTCTGATCGGACATTTTCCATCGGAAAATCCGACCGTGTGTACGGGGCATTACAGTGATCAGTGCTCAAAATATGCACTGACATTGTACTAATGGCACTGACAGGGAAGGGGTTAACATAAGGGGCGATCAAGGGGTTAAATATGTTCCCTGGGTGTGTTTACTAACTGTATGGGGGATGTGCTGCCTGGGACAACACACAGATCTGTCTTCCTGCTTAGCAGAAAGACAAGGTCTCTGTGTAATCCCCTGACAGAATGGAGATCTGCATTTTTTACTTTGGCAGATCCCCATTCTGTCTCTGCGGGGAACAATCGCGGGCGGCCAACGGACATCGAGTCTGCCAAACACGCTGATTGGCTCCCCCGATGGCCAACCGGCGTGCGCACGCCCACAGAAAGCCATGTATGAGCCCGACATACACCTACTGTGATTCGCGCAGCCGAGCCAACCTGCCACAGTATAACTGCGGCGGCTGGTCAGCAAGCGGTTAAAGTGTCACTAAATTTATATTATAAAACCTAATAATTTATACCTTTTTCTACTTATGTGTATGTACTGTATATGTGAGGTAGGCCATGGCTGCTCTGACGTGTAGATATACTTAACCACTTGAGCCCCGGACCATTATGCTGCCTAAGGACCAGAGGTCTTTTTCCAATTTGGCACTGCGTCGCTTTAACTGCTAATTGCGCGGTTATGCAATGCTGTACCCAAACGAAATTTGCGTCCTTTTCTTCCCACAAATAGAGCTTTCTTTTGATGGTATTTGATCACTTCTGCAGTTTTTATTTTTTGCGCTATAAACGGAAAAAGACCGAAAATTTTGAAAAAAAATGATATTTTCTACTTTTTGTTATAAAAAAAATCCAATAAACTCAATTTTAGTCATACATTTAGGCCAAAATGTATTCGGCCACATGTCTTTGGTAAAAAAAATGTCAATAAGCGTATATTTATTGGTTTGCGCAAAAGTTATAGCGTCTACAAACTAGGGTACATTTTCTGGAATTTACACAGCTTTTAGTTTATGACTGCCTATGTCATTTCTTGAGGTGCTAAAATGGCAGGGCAGTACAAACCCCCCCCAAATGACCCCATTTTGGAAAGTAGACACCCCAAGGAAATTGCTGATAGGCATGTTGAACCCATTGAATATTTATTTTTTTTGTCCCAAGTGATTGAATAATGACAAAAAAAAAAAAAAAAAAAAATATTTACAAAAAGTTGTCACTAAATGATATATTGCTCACACAGGCCATGGGCCTATGTGGAATTGCACCCCAAAATATATTCAGCTACTTCTCCTGAGTACGGGGATACCACATGTGTGGGACTTTTTGGGAGCCTAGCCGCGTATGGGACCCCGAAAACCAATCACCGCCTTCAGGATTTCTAAGGGTGTAACTTTTTGATTTCACTCTTCACTGCCTATCACAGTTTCGGAGGCCATGGAATGCCCAGGTGGCACAACCCCCCCCCAAATGACCCCATTTTGGAAAGTAGACACCCCAAGCTATTTGCTGAGAGGCATATTGAGTCCATGGAATATTTTATATTTTGACACAAGTTGCGGGAAAGTGACACTTTTTTTTTTTGCACAAAGTTGTCACTAAATGATATATTGCTCACACAGGCCATGGGCCTATGTGGAATTGCACCCCAAAATACATTTAGCTGCTTCTCCTGAGTACGGGGATACCACATGTGTGGGACTTTTTGGGAGCCTAGCCGCGTACGGGGCCCCGAAAACCAATCACCGCCTTCAGCGTTTTTAAGGGCGTGAATTTTTGATTTTACTCTTCACTGCCTAACACCGTTTCGGAGGCCATGGAATGCCCAGGTGGCACAAACCCCCCCCAAATGACCCCATTTTGGAAAGTAGACACCCCAAGCTATTTGCTGAGAGGCATGGTGAGTATTTTGCAGCTCTCATTTGTTTTTGAAAATGAAGAAAGACAAGAAAAAACTTTTTTTTTTTTTCTTTTTTCAAATTTCAAAACTTTGTGACAAAAAGTGAGGTCTGCAAAATACTCACTATACCTCTCAGCAAATAGCTTGGGGTGTCTACTTTCCAAAATGGGGTCATTTGGGGGGGTTTTGTGCCACCTGGGCATTCCATGGCCTCCGAAACTGTGATAGGCAGTGAAGAGTGAAATCAAAAATTCACGCCCCTTAGAAAGCCTGAAGGCGGTGCTTGGTTTTCGGGGTCCCGTACACGGCTAGGCTCCCAAAAAGTCTCACACATATGGTATCCCCGTACTCAGGAGAAGCAGCAGAATGTATTTTGGGGTGTAATTTCACATATTCCCATGGCATGTTTGAGCAATATATCATTTAGTGACAACTTTGTGCAAAAAAAAAAAAAAAAAAAAAAAAATTTGTCTCTTTCCCGCAACTTGTGTCGCAATATAAAATATTCCATGGACTCGACATGCCTCTCAGCAAATAGCTTGGGGTGTCTACTTTCCAAAATGGGGTCATTTGGGGGGGTTTTGAACTGTCCTGGCATTTTATGCACAACATTTAGAAGCTTATGTCACACATCACCCACTCTTCTAACCACTTGAAGACAAAGCCCTTTCTGACACTTATTTTTTACATGAAAAAGTTTTTTTTTTTTTGCAAGAAAATTACTTTGAACCCCCAAACATTATATATTTTTTTAAAGCAAATGCCCTACAGATTAAAATGGTGGGTGTTTCATTTTTTTTTTTCACACAGTATTTGCGCAGCGATTTTTAAAACGCATTTTTTGGGGAAAAAACACACTTTTTTAAATTTTAATGCACTAAAACACACTATATTGCCCAAATGTTTGATGAAATAAAAAAGATGATCTTAGACCGAGTACATGGATACCAAACATGACATGCTTTACAATTGCGCACAAACGTGCAGTGGCAACAAAATAAATACATTTTTAAAAGCCTTTAAAAGCCTTTACAGGTTACCACTTTAGATCTACAGAGGAGGTCTACTGCAAAAATTACTGCCCTCGATCTGACCTTCGCGGCGATACCTCACATGCATGGTGCAATTGCTGTTTACGTTTGACGACAGACCGCCGCTTGCGTTCGCCTTAGCGCAAGAGCAGGGGGCGACAGGGGTGCTTTTCTTTTTTTTTTTTTTTTTTTTCTTTATTATTTTTTTGCTTTTTTATCTTATTTTTAAACTGTTCCTTTCATTTTTTTTTTTTTTAAATCATTTTTATTGTTATCTCGGGGAATGTAAATATCCCCTATGATAGCAATAGGTAGTGACAGGTACTCTTTTTTGAAAAAATTGGGGTCTATTAGACCCTAGATCTCTCCTCTGCCCTCAAAGCATCTGACCACACCAAGATCGGTGTGATAAAATGCTTCCCCAATTTCCCAATGGCGCTATTTACATCCGGCGAAATCTAAGTCATAAAATGCTCGTAGCTTCCGGTTTCTTAGGCCATAGAGATGTTTGGAGCCACTCTTGTCTCTGATCAGCTCTATGGTCAGCTGGCTGAATCACCGGCTGCATTCTCAGGTTCCCTGTTGAGACAGGAGAGCCAGAGAAAAACACGGAAGACGGTGGGGGGGGGGGGCATTCCCTCCCACGGCTTGTAAAGGCAGTCTAGAGGCTAATTAGCCGCTAGGATTGCTTTTACATGAAAGCCGACCGCTGGCTGAAAAGAATGATACCAAGATGATACCTAAACCTGCAGGCATCATTCTGGTATAACCACTCAAAGTTGTGAATGGCGTACCTGAAGACAAAAAAATGGTTAACAATAAAGCACAGTAAACAATAAAGTATAAATAATTACATACCTGAAAAACAAACATGATAAAACATAATAACAATAACAATAACAATAAAACACTGCAGAATAGAATACAGTAAAAAAAGAGCAGAACAATAGAGAGAGAGAATAGAGAGAGAGAACAATAAAACGACAACTATTTTTTTTTATTTTATATATATATTTTTTTTTTTTACACTTTTTTTGTAACTAACTTTTATAACTGTAACCGGTTCCAGGTTCGGGTCTCTCAAAATGCGATGGCATCTTGGGAGACCCTGTGAAAGTGTGCCTAGTCTGTGCAATGCTGTACCCTACGCTAATACTCAACTAGTGTATGGTAGCGTTCAAAACATTCACCAATGCAAAGACCAGGATTGTCAGGACAGAAGGGACAATAATAGCGGGTGTCACGCCTATATCCGCGTTTGCTGCAGACACAACATCTTTTTGGGGGGGGTTCGTTGGGTAGGGGTACTCGGGAGCACATAAAAATGCCTCTCATGCAGCCGACTGCATTTCGTTGGGGGATGTGAATGGGGGAAGTACGGGCGCTGCAGAAGTGGTGGGTTCCCAATTAGGATTGGCGAATGCAGCAGGAAGGGCACTATGGGCACGACGGGCCTGTGTTTGTCTTTTTGGTGGCAGCGGGACACTACTTGTGCTTGCCACCTCACCAGCTTGAACTGCACTTATGGGACTCGCCACGTCACCAAGTGTTACTGCAGTGCTGGTTTGACTACGACCGGGGTGTACTAGGCCGCTGGTGCTTGCCAGTTCAATAAAAAGCTTCCAAAAAAACTGTTAGCGATCGCAGGGATCAGGCCTGACTCTGCGAACGCTGCAGTTATGCGTTTAGTGTTTTGTAAGTGACAGTGATCGATCGATACTGCACTTGGGTGGGCTGGACTGGGCCGGGCGGAGGGGCAAAACGCAGGTGCTAGCAGGTATCTGGGTTGATCCCGCTAACACTGCGTTTTTGGGAACCCTAAACTGCTGGGGACGCTAGTATAGATCTGATCTGATCGGATCAGATATTGATCCGTTCAGATACTATACCACTAAAGGAGGCGTATGCTGCGTGCGTGGGTGTTAGTGGTACTGGCGCTAACCTGACGCTGCCTGGGGCCGGTGCTTGCTAGTTCACCAAAATGCTACCAAAAAAACTGTTAGCGATCGCAGGGATCAGGCCTGACTCTGTGAACGCTGCAGTTATGCGTTTAGTGCCTTGTAAGTGTCAGTGATCGATCGATACTGCACTTGGGTGGGCTGGGCTGGGCCGGGCGGAGGGGCACAACGCAGGTGCTAGCAGGTATCTGGGCTGATCCCGCTAACACTGCGTTTTTGGGAACCCTAAACTGCTGGGGACGCTAGTATAGATCTGATCGGATCAGATATTGATCCGATCAGATACTATACCACTAAGGGAGGTGTACGGTGCGTGCGTGGGTGTTAGCGGTACTGGCGCTAACCTGACGCTGCCTGGTGCTTGCTTGCCAGTTCACCAAAATGCTACCAAAAAAACTGTTAGCGATCGCAGGGATCAGGCCTGACTCTGTGAACGCTGCAGTTATGCGTTTAGTGTTTTGTAAGTGACAGTGATCGATCGATACTGCACTTGGGTGGGCCGGGCGGAGGGGCAAAACGCAGGTGCTAGCGGGTATCTGGGCTGATCCCGCTAACACTGTGTTTTTGGGAACCCTAAACTGCTGGGGACGCTAGTATAGATCTGATCAGATCAGATATTGATCCGATCAGATACTATACCACTAAGGGAGGCGCATGCTGCGTGCGTGGGTGTTAGCGGTACTGGCGCTAATCTGACGCTGCCTGGGGCGACGCATATCACCGCCGGGCGATCAGGGGGCTAAACCTTTATTAGGTAATAAACGGCGGGTGCCCCGACACTATAAAAAATAAACAAACTAACCTGCGTCACCCGTAACGGTTATACGGTGATCAGTGGTGAAAGGGTTAACTAGGGGGCAATCAAGGGGTTAAAACATTTATTAGGTAGTATATGGGGGTCCCTGACGCTATAAAACGCTGACGGCGAACCTAAATATTTACCTCACTAACTAGCGTCACCAGCGACACTAATACAGCGATCAGAAAAATGATCGCTTAGCAACACTGGTGACAGGGGGTGATCAAGGGGTTAAAACTTTATTAGGGGGGGTTAGGGGGGTACCCTAGACCTAAAGGGGGGTAATACTCACTGTCCCAACACTGTAACTGTCACAAACTGACACTATGCAGTAATCAGAAAAAAAAAAAAAAAAAAAAAAAAAAAACCTGCTGGTGTCAGTTTGTGACAGGGGGGGGGTGATTGGGGGGGGATCGGGGGGCGATCGGGGGGGGGATCGGGGTGTTTTGTATGCCTGGCATGTTCTACTGTGTGTGTGTGTGTTGTGCACTCACATTGATGTCTTCTCCCCTCGGCGCTGGAACGGAAAATACCGAGCCGAGGGGAGATGACATCATTTCCTTTGCTGCTGTTTAGCATACAGCAGCAAAGGAGTGTTCCCATTGGCCGGCGGCGATCGCGAGGGGGGGGCCACGAACGGATGGCCTCCCCCTCATCTCGGATCGCCGGGGAACAGAACGGGACCGCTTCGGGCACCGGGGGGGGGTCCGATCGGACCCCCCACCCGCGAGAGGCAAATCACGTACATGTACGTGATTTTGCCTGCCCGTGCCGCCTTGCCGACGTAAATCGGCGTTAGGCGGTCCTTAAGTGGTTAAAGTGATACTAAAGTCTTGTTTTTTGTTTTTTTTTTAATAACAAACATGTTTTACTTACCTGCTCTGTTTAGTGGTTTTGCTCAGAGCAGCCCCAATCCTCCTCTTCTCGGGTCCCTCTTTGGTGCTCCTAGCCCCTCCCTCCTGTTGAGTGCCCCCACAGCAAGCAGCTTTGTCCATTCAGACATGGAGCTGTGGCATGGCCAGCCCTGCCCCCTTTCTCTCCTCATTGGGTGACTGACTTTGATTGACAGCAGCGGGAGCCAATGGCGCTGTGCTGCTGTCTCAGCCAACCAGGAGGGGGGTCCCGGGCAGCTGAGACACTCCTGCAACATTGCTGGATCTAGAGGGGATTCAGGTAAATATTAGGGGGGCTGCTGCACACAAAAGGTTTTTATCTTAATGCATTGAATTAAGATAAAATACTTTCTGCCTTTAAAACCACTTTAATTCAAACCATGGGTCTTTGTGTTTTCTTTGTGAGAGTGACTATGTTACCTCTCTATGGTCTCCCTGTATATCTATTGTAGCCACCATTACCATTGTGGACTGCATATCTATGTGTGGCCACAGTCAGTGGCAGTATATTAAGCCTCCCTCAAGCTGCTGCTTCTACAGGATTGGATGGGGCATGTATGTGCTATACTAATCACCAGAGCAAGGCCTCCCGGGAGATGTAGTCAGAGGCTGGCAGTCCGTGTGACAGTGATGAAGCATGCACTGCTGAAGTCGCAGACCGGAAGTTTGGGAACAGTGCTTCAGAGGTCTGTGGGACTGAACAGAATCAGTGCAAATCAAAATGAACTTCTAAAGATTGTTCAGCATGATAAGCTATGAGGTATGTCTTTTATATAGTATTACTGATTTTACCTTGTTTTTTAAGCGTTTTAGGGGTTTAATGACACTTTAACACTTCAGTATGTATCGACATTAAAAGTAGAATATCAGTTTTGACTAAAGAGAGATTTTTTTTCCAAATTTTTTATTTAGGAAAAGAAGGCAGTTTACAGATTATACAGGCGTCAGTACACATAAAGATGGAAAAAAGAAAAAAAATGGAACCATAGGTACAAAAGGGATCCATCAGCACCTGATTTCCAAAACTATAACATAAGTCAGCAAGATGTAATGAATAAATCAGTTTAACTGGTCAAAGAACAAAGATATATAAATGGTCAACATTGATTCCATATCATCCTAAAAGGGGAAAGGGGGGAATATAACCAGTCAGGCATCAATCTGATATGCCATAAAGAAGCCCCAGATAGGAGTCCCAGCATGGGGCTAATGTTGGGAGAGCACTGAAGAAAGTTTTTAATATCTTCCTTTATTTGTGTAATAATGCGCTGATAGAATCACTTAAAAATAAAAGTCTAACCCTTCTGGCTCCCCGCTAGGCACTTTGGTTACTCCTGCCGACCCCTTCATCAATACAGGAAACAGTAGTAACATTAGGATTGACAAGAGGATCTACAGCACCCAACAGTGAACACCCTATCCAACATAGTGTAGCATCAAAAATATCAGTTTTGGGTAAATGAACCCCTAATAAAACAAGTTGATTAAAAACCACTTCAGCTCTGAAATGTTCACACCCCCCACACACACACACACCCTTCCTGACCAGGCCATTTTTTGCAATACGGCACCTCGTTGCATTAACCAGATGCTGACCAGGCCATAGCCGTAAGACAGCGCGGTCGGTTTATTCTGGGTGGGCGTCCATGGACGTCCTCACAGAATCGTGCACCCGGGAACATCCGTGACCGTCGGGTCCGGGGGACCCGTCACATCACGGTAAATTGCCACTGATAGCGGTCGTTTACCACGTGATCGCTCCGTCAAATGACAGGGCATCACCAGTAAACAAACTGGCGTCATGTCATGATGGCGGTTCCTCCCTCCCCCTCTGTACCGGTCGGTACAGTGTGACAGGAGAGAGAGAGAGAAAGTTTGCAGCGCTGTGGGCACTACAGATCCAGCCCACAGCGCTGCTCAGTGCCCATACTATGACAATACTCTGCAATACATTTTAACAGGAACAAAGAATTTTTTTTTTTTTTTTTACCGAATTTTCAGTCTTTTTTGATTTATAGCGCAAAAAAGTGATCAGTGCTAAAAAAAATGCACTGTCACTGTACTAATGACACTGGCAGGGAAGGAGTTAACATCAGGGCGCTTAAAGGGTTAACTGTGTTCCCTGAGAGTGTTTTCTTACTGTGCGGAGGCTGGTTTAACTGAAGGAAGACGGAGATCTATGTTCCTGCTTAGTAGAAGCACAAGATCTCTGTCTTCCTTACTAGCAGAGCGGCGATCTGCCTTGTTTACATAGGCAGACCGCCGTTCTGCCTCTCTCGGAACGATCACTGTGTCCATTCACAGCGGGAGCGGGTCGCCGGCGGCACATGCCCCAGACCTGAAGGAAAAAAAAATCACGTACAGGTACGTGATTTTGTGCTTAAGGGCCGCCCTGCCGCAGTATATGTACGTGGGGCGGTCCTTAAGCGGTTAAGCTTGAATGCTTTTGATGCATTTTACTTGGATTCACTGTCTTCTTAAAGCAGCAAACACGCCCAACACACTAAACCACATTTAAAGAGGAGAAAATATATAGGGCTGTCTGTGAAACTCCACATCACTGAATAATAGACATAACGTTGACCTCTCTCTTGTATTTATATTTTAGTGGAATGTAGGTGTGAAAATAGTTCATTCTGAATTCCAGATGTATCACAAATGTAATTTCTCTGTGGTGGTAGAAATCGTGTTGGAATTTCTTGCCTAATGCAGGTCTACCGTTGCTCAAGATTTGTAGTTTTCTGGAGAATGCCATGTTTTCCAGCATGCCAAGCTATATATAGAATCCCGTGATGAATGTTGTGTGTGATGGTGTTTACATCAAACTTCTGAGAACAAGAAGAACCTTTTTATTTTATTAAACACCAAAGCGCGTTTGGTACAATCTGTGCAGGCAATATGAAGGTGTGTGTAGACTTCTGGGAAATAAACACTTTTATAGCAATTGTATTATTAAAAGATAAGTACTCGTCAGACTTTATTACAGACTACAACACATTGTTGCCCTCCCTCTAAAACAGATTGCTGCTACTTAGAACGTATTAGTACTAGGTCAAGGACCAAATTTGATCATGTGGGTTGACTTAAAGATGTAAATGAATGGAGTTAGGTATTCAAAAATAAATCACTGCACCATTGTTTTAAAAATCAGTATATTTATTTATTAAATGAAACTAGTGCAAGCACCTGCATTCGGCATAGCATCAGCTTCTTGCAGTCTCTTCAGACTGAGGGGAAGAGGGCAGGACTGGAAGCTTGTAATGTGCTGAATGCAAATGCCCTTACAAGGTACACACTGATAGGAGTAGAGAGCACAAGAATAACTTAGTTTGCTGCTGCTCTTTCACTGTACAGTCAGGCTTAATGTACACGGGACATTTTACAACCTCTCCTGAACAATTCAACTTGACAGATAGTAACCGATGTTTAAAAACGCCAGTTTTGCGCGATTACGTGCCACGTTTAGAAGCGTTTTTTTTCCTTTATTTTCAAATAGTCAAAAATGAAAAACACCTGTCAACGAAATGCGGCTAAAAGCAAGTTACCGCGTTTACACACGTTTACAAGCTGTTACAGGCATTTCAAATACCTCTGAAGATCCGTCCTGAACGCATTTTTTGCTTCTAAACTCAACTGCCTAGAAACGACTATAAACGATCCTGTGTACATGTGTACTGACAAGATAACATAGAGGAGAGTTCAGTAGCAGCTGAAAAAAAAACGCCCAACTGCTCCTAAACATCTGTTTGCCAGCAGCAGTGTACATGAAGCCTGAGGCTGGGGGTGGAGAGAGGAAAGTGGTGTCAACAGCTAAGCTGTGTTGCTTGGGGGGGGGGGGGCTGTGTAAATTGCAGGACTTGGACAAAAATACAAGTCTGTTGACAGGTAAGTTCCCAAGCCGTGGACAATCTCTTATGCCGCGTACACATGAGCGGACTTTTCGACCGGACTGGTCCGACGGACCGAGTCCGGCGGACAATCCGATCGTGTCTGGGCTTCAGCTGACTTTTCCAGTCGAAAAAATGACGGACTTTAGATTTGAAACATGCTTCAAATCTTTCCGATGGACTCGAGTCTGGTCGAAAAAAACGCTCGTCTGTATGCTAGTCCGACGGAAGAAAACCCACGCTAGGGCTGCTATTGGCTATCAACTTCCTTATTTTAGTCCGGTCGTGCGTCATCACTTACGAATCCGTCGGACTTTGGTGTGATCGTGTGTAGGCAAGTCAGTTCGTTCAAAAGTCTGTCGGACCAGTCCGGTCGAAAAGTCCGCCCGTGTGTACGCGGCATCATAGTGGTATTAAACCCACCAGGAAATGTTGGTTTGCTAATGTGCTCAGCAAACAGTGAAAATATGGTGATAGGGTCACTTTAATGCAATATTTCAGTAAAATAGAAAAATACATAGTAAACATGTATGCATATATTTATGGTATAATACATAGTAAAAATAGAAAAAAGGTAGCTGTTTTGCTGGTGAAAGAATTTGTATTTTTGGCAGCCAGTCAATTCCTTGCCAGACATTGCAGCCAGGTTGGGGACCTCACTTTTTTGTAGTTAAAAGAAAAGTTTGGGAATCAAAGAAAATAAACAATCATACTCACTTAGATGGTTGCAGCACTGATCCCAGCTGCAGCTGTCCACTGCAGACTCTGAGCTAAGAACTGAGCAATCAAAGACCACTGATCGCTCAGTTCTCTGTATGCAGTCTGCAGAAACCTGGCAACTGTCAGTCACTGGCTCTCTGCTCTGCCCCTCCAGTGCTCACTGGAGCGCTGGGATGTGCAGGAGGTGGGGGTGGCTGGTTCAATCTCCAAGCGGATCTCTCAGAGGCTGAGCCAGCTGCCGGTTCAGGCATCTGAGGGGTCCCGACTATAAAGTTGGGATCTTTCCAGAGCCTGGACTTTCTGAGTGACTTCAGCTAAAGGCAAGCTTTAGCCCGCGGCCAGCTGAAAATGGGTCACAGGAATGCAGTATGAAGTGCACTCCTGTGATCCATAGGAGAAGTACAGCCAAAATAGCTTTGACCATACTTCTCTTTGCAGTCTGGATATAGACAGTGTAGGAGTAGCACAGACTGGGGAGATTATGCCTCTCTTTTCTTCAGCATTTCTCTTGTTAGCATACGTGTGTGCAGCAGAGTGTGATTGGCTCTGAGTATTGTCTCCCAGAGGACAAAGTACATCTTCCTACATGCTTTGGAAGGCTAGCTATATGGTCAGACTGTAATTTCCTTAGACAAGTGCCAGCAAGAGGTATGCAGAGGCTGACACACCAATACCCTCTGCATTCCTCTTGGCAGCACTAATCTCGGGCAGGGAATTGGAGCCGACACACTGGTTATTAGTGCCGCCATCTCATTGCTAATTGGGTTGTCAAACGGCCATGGGGGAAAGGAGCACATGATTCATATCATTCATATCATTTTTATTTCAACCAATTTATAACTGCATGTCTATCTTCCTGCAGTTCAGCTTTAAAGCATTATTGAACCCAAATTTCCAGAGCTCATTGATTTGATCCATCGTTTAATATAACCAAGTATACAATTAAAAAACAAAAGCATTGCTGCACACTACCTTTTTGAAGGTGGCTAGGCTCGCCCTACACTGTCTCAAGACGTGTAACATAACTACCCTATTCTGCTCGTTCACAATGAGAACTACAACGTTATGTTCTGAGCGGCAGAACCTACAAGCTACTACAGCACTAAGAACAACCTGAATCCATAAAATTCCTACCCATGCAGCACAATTCATTGGACTAGACGTCCTGATGATGTCACATGCACACTTGCACAGTACTGTATGCTGACACAAGTTGTACTGGGAAATATAGTCTGAATTGAGCAGTGCACGTGACTGTGATTATATGTGCACTGCTCAGAGCTAGTACTGGAAGATCAGAAGCAGTGTGAATGAGACTGGGGGGGCGGGCTAAATTTACAAATAATGAAAAAAATATGTATACTGCATGTTCATTCAAAAGAATTGAGAAGTAATGTTTTATGTGTTATGTACAGCTGGCATATTCGTTTTTTTGGGAGGGTTTAAACTTTACTTTAAACTGAATAGTCAGACTAAGGAAGGGGTTCATTCTGTCTGTTAGGCCAGAGGTACTCACTGCTCATCCTATTTATTTTTTAATTGCCCAGGCAAAAGCAGGGGGAAGCTTCCTCTTCCCAAATCCTCCTTTGATCGGAAATATTTTAACATTTGTAGAAAACACGTAGAGTTAATATTTCTTGTGTTAGACAAACAATTGTTGCAAGATTTGCTGAGTAGTGCTATCTATAGACTGCATGTACAGTATACATACTCTAAAATGCATATGCTATATTTTAGGTCCTACGCACACCTACGCCTTGTAGTGTGGCATTGTGCATCGCACTATTTACTTTTTTTCAACTTTATTGGAGTGTCATAAAACAATATTCTATTAATATTTATACACTTTGCTGCGATAAAAGGTAGTGCATAAACTACTTTTTTTAAATGCACACCACCTCTATGCAGTGGTGTTAACTGAGCAAACAATTTGCTTTGTTCTTGCGTTGGCACTCTGTGTGGCAAGGCTACCCAGCACAGCCCAACCAAATAGGCCCTTAAAGTGATTGTAAAGGTAATTAATAAAAAAAACCTCTCTATACTTACCTGCTCTGTGCGATGGAATTGCACAGAGTGGCCGCAAACCTCCTCTTTTCGAGTCCCCCACTGACGCTCCTGGCCCCTCCCCTTTGTCAAGTACCCCCATGGGAATCGGCTTCCCATGGGGGCACTCGTGCATGCTCGCAATCAAGCCCCGCTGCTGCATCTATTGACACAGGCAGTGGGACTTGGCCCTGCCCCGCCGCCCCCGATCCCTCATCACTGGCTTTGATTGACAGCACTGGGAGACAATGGCTCCCGGTGCCCCAGCAAAGCGAGCAAGATCCAGAAGTGAGGGGAGTGAAGAACCTTAGAGATGCACTGAGTTGGATCGAAAAAGGGCTCAGGTAAGTAAAAGTGGGAGTGAGGGGGATGCTGACACCTAAACATTTTTTACCTTAATGCAAGGAACGCATTATGTCGTGTACACACGAGTGGACTTTTCAACAGCAAAGGTCCGACGGAACGAATCCGCGGGACAAGTCGATCGTGCGTGGGCTTCATCGGACCTTTGCTGTCGAAAAATCAGACAGACTTTAGATTTAGAACATGTTTCAAATCTTTCTGACTGACTCGAGTCCGGTCGAAAAATCCCTTTGTCTGTATACTAGTCCGACGGACAAAAAACAACGCAAGGGCAGCTATTGGCTACTGGCTATGAACTTCCTTATACTAGTCCCTTCGTAAGTCATCACATTCAAACCAACGGACTTTCGAACAGACTTTAGTCCGTTCGTGTGTGGGCAAGTCCGGTCGTTCGAAAGTCCGTAGTAACTCAGTCGAAAGTCCATCGAAAAGACCATCGGACCTTTGATTCTGAAAAGTCCGCTCATGTGTACGCGGCATTAGGGTAACAAATATTTAGGGTTTACAACCACTTTAATGTATATTTAATCATAGGCATGCGCAGCCTTTTGCATTAGGGTGTGCACCCCAAAGCTCAAACACACATGCGTGCATGTGTATGTGTGTGTGTGTGTGTGTGTACGTGTGTGTGTATATATATATATATATATATATATATATATATATATATATATACACTACATTATTTAAAGTGCTGGGACGTTTGCCTTTACACGCACATGAACTTTAATGGCTTCCCAGTCTTAGTCTGTAGGGTTCAACATTGAGGTGGCCCACCCTTTGCAGCTATAACAGCTTCAATTCTTCTGGGAAAGCTGTCTACAAGGTTTAGGAGTTTGTCTATGGGAATGTTTGACCATTCTTCCAGAAGCGCATTTGTGAGGTCAGGCGCTGATGTTGGATGAGAAGGCCTGGCTCGCAGTTTCCTCTCTAATGTGAAGGCCAGTCAGGTTCCTCCACCCCAAACTCGCTCATCTATGACTTTATGGACCTTGCTTTGTGCACTGGTTCAAATCATTTGGTGGAGGGGGGATTATGGAGGGGGGTTGTTTTTCTGGAGTTGGGCTTGGTCCCTTAGTTCCAGTGACGGGAACTCTTAAAGTGTCAGCATACCAAGACATTTTGGACAATTTCATGCTCCCAACTTTGTGGGAACAGTTTGGGGATGTCCTCTTCCTGTTCCAACTTGAAATATATAAATTCAGATTCTAATAATAACTAAAACATATAGAATGAAATGTGAAAAAAAAATGAATGAAAATGAAAAAAAAAATCCAAAGTGCTATAATGGTGTGAACCTCCCAACGAAAAAGTTGTTGCGCTTGAAGTTAATTTGTATTACAATTATCTGTAGAGGGGTTTCCACCATTCCTGTTAAGTTTTTAAAAAATGTTTATGTCTTATTCTCATTTTGATGCGTTATACATGTGAAATCACACATCACTGGAATTATTGCACTTAAAGTTAATCTGTATGGCAGATATCTATAGGAGAAGTTTTCACCAACCCTGCTAAGTTTTTTTTTTTTTTTTATATCTTTTTTTCAGTGATATAACGAGACTGACGTTACATATCAGAGACCGGTATTGTGGTAATATTGAAGTTTATTGAGATTTCCATACATTAGAGTACATTAGAGGGTTCCACTATTATTAATCAGTAAGTTAGCGCTGCACTTTTTTTCTTTCGTGGTGTGGGAACACATAACAGTGCCTAGCAGCAGGCCTTTTACTGATACTTTTTTTTATTTTTCCTCCAGTAGTTTATTGTAAATAGCAGTGTGGTTATTACCTATTATACTAAAGATCGGCATGTGACATTAATAAACATCAATGGATTTCAGTTGTGCCCCACCAGGCCGGCCCCCCATGGACGATGTGCCTATTTGTTGAGTTCATCTCCCCATCCCTGCACTCAGTGCACTGATTGGCAGCACTGATAGGCAGCACTCATGGGCACTGATTGGTAGCACTGATAGGTGACAGTGATTGGCAGCACTGATGGGCACTGATATGCAGCACTGATGGACACTGATAGGTGGCACTGATAGGCGGCATTGGTTGGCAGCACTGATTGGTACTGACAGGTAGCACTGAATGGCACTGACAGATGGCATTGGTTGACACTGAAAGGGGGCATTGGTTGGCACTGATAGGTAGCATTGGTTGGCACTGATTGGCACTGACAGGTGGCATTGATTGGCACTGATAGAGGAGAGGGGTAGTTTCACATTGAGCAGATCGCCAGACTTGTAAGAGCCACTAAGTGCATTAAACTGTCATGTAATGCCACTGTTTGCAGAGAACAGCTATCAGAACTCATTGGTGATGTCAGGGGGTGGGCTGGACCGAACAGCTATCATACAGCAGCCAATGGGATAGGGGCTGGGCAGGCCGCTCCGTGTACGTGGCTCCACCCCCTTTTTAGCAGATATCAAACACCAGCCAATGATTGGGCTGCTTAAGAAAGGGGAGGAGCCACATACATGGAGCAGCCCACCCAGCCCCTATCTCGTTGGCTGGTGTATGATAGCTGATAGAAAGGGGGCAGAGCCACATACACGGAGTGGCGCCCAGCCCCTATTCCATTGGCTGGTGTTTAATAGCTGTTCTGTCCCACCCACCCCGACATCACCGTTGAGTTTTGACAGCTGGTCTCTGCAAGCAGCAACAGTACATGACAGTTTAACGCACTTAGTGGCTCTTAGCCTGGTGATCTGCTCAATCTGAAAGCGCTATACACTCTCTTGCAGCATTCCACAGGAGAACTCGGGAGACAGCCGGCATGCAGCTACACTAATAGGGGGTGATTAGAGTGTGCCCAGCCACACCCGGCACACCCCGTACGCATGCCTATGTATGTAATAAAATACATTTTGGTATGTATAATTACCCTAGGTCCCACATATATAAAGTAAACAATTCAGGAAAATATCACTGTGTATGGTATACAAATATTGACACTGAAACTTGGAGCTCTGATGCACCCACCCCTCTTTCACTATCTATTGGGAATGTCAGTGCACACTCATTGCATGGTGGGATAGTGTGGACATATGACAGAGCTCCGTGGCAATGCTAGAGTCAAAGTTGCATTGTTTGTGCACGTTCAGAATAGGCAAGTTTCCCAGGTACACAGAAGAGTGTTTGGTTAAGGATAAATGGTCCCTATTCTAAGGTCTTCATTCACGGAATGGTCCAGACAACAAACACCATTATTTATTATATAGGAGCCATTTTGGGTGCTGGAGCAAGAGTTGTACAAACATTTATAAGTAAACTAATAGCATTAAAGTCTTCAAATGGTCCCAGTTTTTGAAAAGGGTCTTGAGATCCATTTAAACCAAGCAAGTTCTACCTCTATGCATTGGAAAGTATCATTTGGAAGCTTTTTGGTTACTATGGGCAACAAGAAAACTATAATTGAGAATACATTTTATAACCAGGGAGTGTAATAGCTGAGAGTCTGAGACACATAGCTGTGCTTCAGAGAGTCTAAAAGTATACCACACACATTTAATGCATTTGACTAGCTTTGCCAAGCCACCAGTTACTGCTTTGGTTAAGCATAAGAGTGATTTATTTTTTTATTTAAACCATAGTTTTATTACAGAGCAATCCATAATCATCATTATGATCAAGGCTGCCTATAAACCGCGATTTGTGAGGGCATGTCAAGAAATCACAGACTGAGCAAGGAACATTCCTTCTAAGCTGGTGCTGGAGAGTCATTCTAAGGTTTTATTTTAACATCATTTGCAGAAAGAGTCACAAGGAACATATTTCACTAGGAATAACATCTGAACTCAGTGTAAGGCAGCTAAGCTACTGAATTGGATGCCATTTTAAATGGAAAGGTGCACAGACGGTGCCAGCTTGCAGCAAGTTCACCGTTCTCAAAAGAAGCCAAACAGTGGATGTTGTACTCTGTAACTAGGAGAGACCAGTGATGACTTTAGCAGCTGTCTAATAATATATGGATAAGTAACACAGTTGGCCTGTTGTATAGAGTAAGTGACAAGCATAGAGCTCAGTTACACACAGGTAGAGCTAGCTAATAAATCATTAAATATTACAATAAGAACTGATGTCATTCTCCTCTTCTTTTCCTTCCTGGTCACAGCAGGCAATTTATTAGATGCTCTTCTATCAAGTGATATTATTCATTTTCATTTGCCGCAACCAAAATATATTTACCAACTCTTTAATTATCCCGATTCCCTTTTGTATCTTTATGTAGACAGGTGCTTTGCTAGAGACAGCTAGTGATTTAGAACACTGTGCTGCAGTGCACTCTGTACTCCAAATTGATTTCAGCTGGGCTAACACTACATCGCCTCCATCCACCAGGGGGAGCTGACAAGCAGAAGGAGCTCAAGAGACTTGATGGTTGGCAGCATTGAATCATGGGAGATTAAGGTCTGGAAAGAAACTTTACTGTGGCAGTCTATGGACCATTGGACTATAATTCTCAACCTGAGACAGGTATAAGTGGAGAGTGTTCGGCATTTGGGCATTCACTTTGTATGCTAACTGCATATATATTTACTGGTTGATTTTTCATGTAGCGCATCTTTATCATATGTGTTTTTTTTATGTATTTTATTCCATATTATTAAAGAATACTTTTTATACATTTGTGAGTGGGTGGTCCATTTAAAGTGCCAATTTAGGGGGTTACTACCTTTGTTTCTACTAAGGGGGATGGGACCACAATGCTCTATATGATATGATGGGAGCCTCTATTTTCTTTCTTTAGGTATAAGTGGAGAGTGTTGTGTTTTCTCAGGCCGAATACTGAAGAACTTTCTCTTTGCTGCAAGGAGACTGAGGTGTGCACAATGCTGCTCCTGTGTACCCATGAACCTGCCACAAACCTTGGGCTGTGTCCTGAGGACCAGAGTCACACCAGGCAGATTCAGAAGTGAGGTGACATCTAAACAGTGAGACCCCCTATTGCTGTATCGCTAGGACAGTTGGGAGGACACTGCCGCCATTAACCTGTAACTGTTAGCAGAGATTGAGCACATAGGGATTGGCCATCCAATTATCAGCATTGTTTCCAGAATACAGACTTTACTGGGACTGTACTAATGTGCACCACCATAAAGAATGGGCCACATTGCTAGCCTGCCGAAGAACTATGGCTAAAGACTGCTTCATAGGAACTTTGCCTATTGTCCATAAAAAGAGGTACCTCTTTGGGGAGTTTAAATTTCATTATTGCCATTCATATAGAGTGCACTCTAAAGTGGATATAGCCTACTGTTTCCAGAGGAGTTATCGCAGTATTGATTATCATTGCCGTTACTGTCTTCTACATTACACATTATTGATTTTGTGGATTACCAGGTAAACTATAATTTAGCTGCACAGAACTCCATTCTATGCTGCTATAATCTAGTGAACATATTGTCTAGTGAACTCTGATTGACCTATTCTTTTACTTATTCTTTTTTATGAGCATACTGCTATTCACTGCAACCCATGACAATATATTGGGTTAATTTATCACTAACAAGTCTGATGTATGTTTTTTGATACTGAACCTTAGTTGTGTACAGGATATCTGTATGCTCCCAGTAGTAGTGCAATATCCATATGTTTAACGAGTGTGTCAGTGGGGCTGTGGTTGTTCTCAGAGTTCAGGCAGAAGAAGAGATAACCCAATCTACCAAGACGTTCCTGCGGAGATAGTGCAACACTTAAAACATTTAAATAAAGCGAATTGGCCCTTGGAAAGTTATGGGAATCAATGTTTCCACAAGTCTAGGCAATGGTTTTTCATGTTCATAATGTTGGTCTGGGTTGATTCTATACATTTTATTTATTCCCAGTTTGGCCCTGGGTTTTTCTTCATTCCTACAAAGCATTTGTTCATCTCCCCTTTCCTGGCTGCCCCCCCCCCCCCTTTTTTTTTGGACACCATGACTTTTTGCATACCTTCCTTCACAGTGCTTCCACATTGACATCAGAGGAGGATGATATGAGACTGAGAGTGGTAAAAATGAAAAGGTAGTCTTTGTCGTAGGTCCCAAGAGAAGAATAGAGAAGGGATGTAGGAGAGGCTAGGTGGAATGTTACTATGATTTGGGGCACCACAATAGTTTTGTGTTGGCCCATACTGTATATATTTGTCAATGGTGCTTTCAGCAAAATTGTGTTTTCCCTCACTTTCCTCGCCTTTAGATAACCATATATTTAAAAACATTAGCTGTGAACTGTGCAGGAATTTGTTGAGCCTGGGTTATTTTTTAGGTGACTCTATACTTTGACATACAGGGCAAAGTAACAGGGCAGTGTAAAAATTCTAGGTTTCATGAATCATAAAGTTCTGTACCTACATTTCATAATAGAAGCCTTACAACAGAAGATTTTAGTGTTACCACGTGGGCTCATTATATGCCTCCATACACAAAAACACACATATTGTTTATACAAAACTGGGGTTGCACTGATACCATTTTTTTTTTGTACTGGAGAGTACTCATACCTTTGGTTAAGTACCGATACCTTTGCAGTGCGATTTGAGCCCATACAAAATGAAAATCCTGTCCAAATCGGATGCTGTTTCTCGCACCACTCCTGTGTGAACCCAGGCTGAAATCACTATGACAAGCCTGGGTTCACACAGGAGTGGTGTGGGAAACCACATGCGATTTGGACAGGAATTGCACCGCATTCCTGTTCAAATCGCATGCGATTTTTATGCAGTGCGATTTGAGCCCATTCATTTTGTTTACAAATCAGTTTACCAATCTGGTACAAGATTTCTTCTAATTTATGTTGGTGTGGTTGGGTGGCAGTAATTTTGAGTGTAGTAAAAATATTGTTAATTAAAAACTACAAGTGAAGCACTTCAGGCTATTGAGGATGTGCTCTTGAAGTGTACACTTTTGTTAACTTAGCTCACTGTTTTTAGTCTTGGCTTATTCACAAATCTCCACACTAAATGGCATTTCTCTCTAGCTGACTTTATGTGCGTAAATGGCCTGGGGATTTTGAGCTGAACAGTGTCTGTCTTGATCTTTGGCCTTTTGTAAATCATCTAATAAGCCCTGAGTGTTTATCCAGTGTCCACTTCTGGACAAGATACAGAGTAAGGAGCTGTGCCATGTATGAGTACCTGTCTGAGAACACATTCTCTGATGTAAAAACAAGGTTCCAGCTATTTTAAGAGGTTGGAAAACATTATTGCTGGTCTGTTCCACAGTCACAGCTATTTCATTGTTACCAGCAAAATGTATTTGTTCTGTGTTGTAAAACCCAGCTGACATGTACAAACACAGTTTCCCTAATTTACAAATTATGACATTTAATACAAATATTAGCAAAAATATCCCACTAAAGCAGGTTTAATATTGGGTCGGGTTGTTAAGTGAATTTTGTTTTGGAGTGCTGCATTTAATTTATTTTACTTTGGTTCAATTTATTCATTTGTGGGGACGCCAAAGAAAATTTAGGTTTACAAATGGACAAACACCAAAATGTAACTGTAGACTCATACTAGTGGGCAGGAGCACAAATATTTTAGTGTGTGCAGCTCCTAGCATGGAGAAAAAACATCAAAGTTTTGGTCACAACAAAAAGAAACTGTTTGCCTTTTTCTAAGTAAAGCCGTCCACTTGTGTTACTTTTTTCTTTCAAGCCCTCCCACTTTAGGCCCTGGGAAAACGTTAGAAAAAGACTTTGCTATCCAAAGGGCTGTTTCATTGTATTGTATTTTACAGCTAGACCTGAACGAACCAAAAGCAATTCAACTCGTCTCTTTTACCTAATGTAACGTTTTTTACCCCTTTCCTAAAACTTGTCTTCAGAGAGAAACCCTGTGATCTTCTCATTTGTACAAATGTAAATCAAGCCATCCTTCTGACCGTGTATTAATTACAAAGTAATATGACCTACTGCTTCCGTGATTATTACCCAGCATGTTCATGTTCAGGTCAATGTTCTGAAGAATTTTATGAATACCATGAGAGAAGAAAAGCTTCACTCAGTAAACTAATATTGATGATGGTAGGAAATACTAGTCTTTATTCAGTAAATAAATAATGTATAAAATTGAAAGATTTACTTGCAAGAACTTTCTTAACCAAAAAATATCTGAAAATCAAGGAAGTTAATATATTTTTATTGCATGGTAGCTAAACTATGTTGTTCTTATGGAATATAATATGTTGTATGTATTAAAAATAAAAATATATCTAAATTTGTTGTAGTTTCTTTAATTCTGGGTATAAATAGAATTTGGGTATTCATTTCTTACTTTTGTTAATAAATTTAGCTTTGGATAGAGGTTAAAGGTAATCTTTGCTAAGAGACATATGAGATCTGCCATTCCTTCTCAGGGGTGGACACACCATTTGTGTAAATTGCACCAGCACAAGGGCCCTCTGGCACTTAAGGACTCGTATGTATGAAATATTGGCCAAGCAGGTGCTAAGCCCTCCTTCTGCTGTCACTTGGAGCAGGTTAGAAATGTTAGAAACTGTTCTCCTGGTTTGTAATATTCAGGTGGTGTTTGAACTTAATCTCTGGGTGAAGAGGGAACCAGGACAACAGTTGTTCTTGCATAAAGGCCTTTCGCTGACTTTGTCCTTCACAGCTTATCAATCACATATTGATCCATGTGTCTGAATTAACTTAGTTCTCCAATGTTGGTTTCAAAGTAACTACTCTTTTTTCTTAGCACATGAGCACTTCCAATGAGGGAGCTCAATCCCTGAGGAACCTTGCTGGCACTTCAAAAGGAACTGAAGCTTTTTCCCCCTCAAAAAAAAAAGACAGGCAGTGGACAAAGTCAACAGTATGGCTTGTGGTCTCACAGCAGCTGTTCTTTCCCCATTACCGACTTACTATGCCTTGTTATTTAGTGTGTAAATCCGTGGAGGTGACCAAAAACTAAATAAAATTGATACCACTTGAATGCCCCAATCTTGTATCCCAGCTGACTGGACACAATGCATGCAGGTGTTGATCAGGTTGAACACTGGCTCTCCAGACACATCAAGAACTACAACAAAAACAAAATGGCGCTCGTCCGCACACTGCCTCTGTAGATAGTAAGCTCCTGTTAGTACAAAATGCCTTTATATTGATCTCTTCTTGCCCATGGGAAAATCCCCTCTAACATGTTTCACCCTGTAAGGGCTTAACCGCAGAGGCAAATGTAGTTGGAATAGCTTGAGTTATAAAACATCATAAGCCATAAAGAGCAAGCGTCCAGTTTCCCATATAGATTGTTTATATTACAGCACCAGCTATCTAGGGGAGATGGAAAATGCAACCTAGGACAATCAATCTAACTTAAAAGAAAATTGATCTACAAATTGCTGAGGACCAATCCACTGCTAGTACAAATGCTTGCATACATGAGCACACACTTTAAACTATGACCAGATGACTTACTTAGGAATAGTCATATGTAAGTGTATATAAGATATAAATATAAACATTTAGTTCAATAAGGTGGGCACAGTCCCAACTGCTTAAGGTGTGCTCATGTGTGCTAGCATTTGTAATAGCAGTGGATTGGTCTGTAGCAATTTGTAGATTGCTTTTTTTTTTAAGTTGGATTGTTTGTCCTTGGCTGCATTTTCAATCTCCCCTAGATAGGTGACACTGTAACATAAATGATCTTCTAGAGATACTGGACCCTTCTGGACACTTGCTCTTTATGGCTTATGATGCTTTACAACTCGAGTTATTCCAGTTACATTTGCCTTTACGATTAAAGTGATACTAAAGTCTTGTTTTTTTTTTTTCTTTAAAAATAACAAACATGTTATACTTACCTGCTCTGTGCAGTGGTTTTGCACAGAGCAGCCTAGACTTTCCTCTTCTTGGGTCCCTCGCCAGTGCTCCTGGCCCCTCCCTCCCGCTGAGTGCCCCCGAAGCAAGCAGCTTGCTATGGGAGCACCCGAGCTGCAGCTCCCTGTGTCCATTCAGACATGGAGCCGCGGGTCGGCCCATCCCCTCTCTCTCCTGATTGGCTAACTGACTTTGATTGACAGCAGCAGGCGCCAATGGCGCTGCTGCTGTGTCTCAGCCAATCAGGAGGAGAGTCCCAGATGGCCAAGGCACTCGTGCACATCAATGGATAGAGATGGAGCTCAGGTAAGTATTAGGGGGGCTGCTGCACAGAGAAGGCTTTTTATCTTAATGCATAGAATGCATTAAGATTAAAAACCTTCTGCCGTTACAACCACTTTAAGCCCCCACTGGGCAAAATATGTTAAAGGGGGTTCTCCCATGGGTAGGAGAGCAAGATGAAGCATTTTTTTACTAATAGGAGCTCACTTTATGCCGAGGCTGTGTGCGTACGGGTGCCAATTTGTTTTTGTTGTGGTTCTCTGTGGAGGTGTCCATATAGGTAAAGAAAGAACTTTTGTTCCTCGTGTCAGTGCCTCCAGTAGGGAGAGCAGTGAGCAGCACAGTAATGACTAAAACAAATCTCACTCACAATCTCCTGAGACTAGCAATCACAGGCAGCAGTGCTTTAGATCTCCTTACAGATATACAGATATGAGGCAGTATGCAAAGAAGTGCCTAGGCATACGCACATACCAGGAAGAGCACTGCTATTTTTATGGAGGAATTTCAGACAAAAGGCAATTTTTCTAAGTACTGCCTAGGTACAATGAACACATTACGTTCCCTATAACATAATCTTAACCTTTTAAACTCAGGTCCTCATTATTTTAGACTCCACCAGTGTTAAGGGGCAGAAATAGGACCTCAGTAGGGGTGCATTATAGGCTGGCCACCTCTGATTAACAATATTTAGGGGGTACATTATAGGCCTTCTGTCACTGGATTTTTTCTGCCCCTTTTAGCAGGTAAATATGCATGATGGTATTGATCTTTGGTGACCATTCATTTAGTTAAAGGATGCCGTATATTTGACTTGACATTTCAAGTTATTACAAAACTCCTTTTTCCAGAAAGTTGCAAACTGTCTGCATAAACATTGCAATCTTCCACCTGTAAAAGAAAATACATTTCACATTACTTTATAATAATATAACATCACTCAACATTCACAGCTTTCTAGTAAGAAGTTAGCAACTTTTCAAACACTGATATCATGTTTATGCAACTTTAATTAAAAGGATCTCTGTATTCCAACTGGAAATATCCTGTGGGAAAACCCTTGGTGCATTTGATGAAGCCTTAATTAAAGACCTCTCTGAACTCTCTCAGAATGTCTCTATTTAAAGAGAATTCAAAAAGTTAAACTGACATTGCACCTGTTTTTAATTTGTGGCCTTTATGATCCTTTAACTACAAAAAGTATAAAGTGACGTGATCACAAATCAATATCCAGGGAGGAGAAGAGGTGGACAGCTACAAGTACAAATAGCTTTTAAACACAGAGCCGCCAGACAACAGGTGAGACTTGATAGAAGCAGAGGAAGTTGTCTTTCATGAGTTAGGAAGGAGGAGGAGTAGCGTGAGGGAAAAAATCTGAAGCTTAACTCTGTGCACTTTGATATGACTCACTCATAGCTTAAGGAAGACCTTTCTGAACATGTGTTTGAATTTTTTCCATCAAATGAAATTTAAAAAATGTAAAATATGTCCCGGATATATGCACACATAAACAGTGTAGTAAAATACTTAATATACTTAATAATAATATTAATAAATAAAAGGGTTGAGGGTCAGCAAAATCTTTTTGTATGAAAGTTGACATGCTTCTTTAGCAGGAAGGTTGGGGAGGACTCTACTTCCTTTGCGAACATTAGATCCCTTGTTACCTGCTTAGTCCTGCCATGCCTGACATGGAGTTGTATCTGGATGTAGCAGCATTTTAATTTGAAGTTTACGTATGCATTTGGCACCACAAACCAGGTGCCTTACTTCTGTAATGTTAATTGAGAAGTTAAGAGAAGATTCAGAAACAAAATTATCAGGGTATGGCACTGGATCGCTGTAAAATTAAAAGTAAATTGAATCAGTATTCTTTGCAATATTGAACCTGGAATCAAAGTAGAGAAAACAACTTGATGCATCAGATGACATACTATACATTGTTAGTAACTGCACCTCGAATCCATGTTTTAAGTGTACAAAAATTACAGCAAATATTGTATTAGTTGTACAGTATCTCACAAAAGTGAGTACACCCCTGACATTTTTGTAAATATTTTATCATATCTTTTCATGTGACAACACTGAAGAAATGACACTTTACTACAATGTAAAGTAGTGAGTTTACAGCTTGTATAACCGTGTAAATTTGCTGTCCTCTCAAAATAATTCAACACACAGCTATTATTGTCTAAACTGCTGGCAACAAAAGTGAGTACACCCCTAAGTGAAAATGTCCAAATTGGGCCCAAAGTGTCAATATTTTGTGTGGCCACCATTATTTTCCAGCACTGCCTTAACTCTCTTGGGCATGGAGTTCACCAGAGCTTCACAGGTTGTCACTGGAGTCCTTTTCCACTCCTCCATGACGACATCACAGAGCTGGTGGATGTTAGAGACCTTGCACTCCTCCACCTTCCATTTCAGGATGCCCCACAGATGCTCAATAGGGTTTAGGTCTGGAGACATGCTTGGCCAGTCCATCGCCTTTAGCAAGGCAGTGGTCGTCTTGGAGGCGTGTTTGTGGTCGTTATCATGTTGGAATACTGCCCCGTGGCCCAGTCTCTGAAGGGAGGGGATCATGCTCTGCTTCAGTATGTCACAGTACATGTTGGCATTCATGGTTTCCTCAATAAACTATAGCTCCCCAGTGCCGGCAGCACTCATGTAGCCCCAGACCATGACACTCCAACAACCATGCTTTAATATAGGCAAGACACACCTGTTTATGTACTCCTTACCTGGTTGCCGCCACACATGCTTGACACCATCTGAACCAAATACGTTTATCTTGGTCTCATAAGACCATATCTTTAGAAGACATCATCTCTAGAAGACACTTCCTTCTGGGATGACAGTCATGCAGTGTGCGGCATATAGTCTGAGCACTGACAGGCTGACCCCCCCACCCCTTCAATCTCTGCAGCAATGCTGGCAGCACTCATACGTCTGTTTACCAAAGACAACCTCTGGATATGACGCTGAGCACATGCATTCAACTTCTTTGGTCGACCGTAGCTAGGCCTGTTCTGAGTGGAACCTGTCCTGTTAAACCGCTGTATGGTCTTAGCCACCCTGCTGAAGCTCAGTTTCAGGATATTGGCAATCTTCTTATAGCCTGGGCCATCTTTATGTAGAGCAACAATTCTTTCTTTCAGATCCACAGAGAGTTCTTTGCCATGAGGTGCCATGTAGAACTTCCAGTGACCAGTATGAGAGAGTGAGAGCGATAACACCAAATTTAACACACTTGATCCCGATTCAGACCCGGGACCTTGTAACACTAATGAGTCACATGACTAATTGGGCCCACTTTGGACATTTTCACTTAGGGATGTATTCACTTTTGTTGCCAGCGATTTAGACATTAATGGCTGTGTGTTGAGTTATTTTGAGGGGACAGCAAAGTTACACTGTTGTACAAGCTGTACACTCACTACTTTGCTTTGTAGAAAAGTGTCATCTCTTCAACGTTGTCACATGAAAAGATATAATAAATTATTTACAAAAACGTGAGGGGAGGGGTGTACTCACTTTTGTGAGATACTGTAGTTAGCTTGTGTATTTGCGATTTGCATTTTTATTATATAATAAAATTATGATAAAGTCCTTATAGCTTTTTTTGTTTAGCTGGTCTAGTCATAGTTATCCATATGTAAAGTAAAACCAAGATATTGGCATAATTTGAAGTCATAACGGAACCTAATATATCTGGTGATGATGATTTCAACAGTCTGCTCAATGGGGTCATAATGGGCAATCAGTTGGAGGCCTGCAATCATAAAATGGCTAAAGCCCCCTGGTGTAATAGGAATTCTGTTTCTAGACTATAAAGTTCTGAGATTCAAGTCTGGTGTCAAATTGTGATGTGTTTGTGTTAGTAAAGCTGGCTGACAGCAAAGAGTCCCTGTGAACCATGATAGTGTTATGCATAGGTTACAATCCTATTGTAAAGTTATGCATTCTTTACATGGAGTATCACCTATAGCAGTCGTCTCCAAACTGTTGCCCGAGGGCTGAATATGGCTCTCTGCTCGTCTTTATCTGGCCCTTGGGGCACCTTTCCTCTCACTGATACAAGACACTATCACTCCCACTGACAACAATGGGGCATGATTCCTGCTACTGACATCAACAACGGGGCACTTTCTCCCACTGATGCCAACGATGGGTACACTATTCCTCCCACTGACACCAAAAATGAGGCACTATTCCTCCCACTGACACCAACGATGGGCCGTTATTCCTCCACCAGTACATGTTTACATGTACTAGGGGAGGAATTTTTTGCATTGTTTATTCCCACTAATGCCAGAACTACTCCCAATGGCCACAGTCTAGCCCCCCAAAAGTCTGAAGGGCAGTAAACTAGTCCTTTGTTCAGAAAGTTTGGAGACCCCTGACCTATACCATGGCTTAGCGCAGGGGTAGGCAACCTCAGCCACCCAGTTGAGGTGAAGCTACAAGTCCCATGAGACATTGCAAGACCCGGACAATCACAGGCATGACTCCTAGAGGCAGAGGCATGATGGGATTTGTAGTTTCACCACAGCTGGAGTGCCAAGGTTGCCTACCACTGGCTTAGCATATCTGCCTGGGTGGAATCCTATGATGATCACAGTTGGCTGTACCTGTTTTCATTTTGTCTAATAAATTAAACTAAACTGAAAATATGAATGCGGAATTTCAAATTTAGCTCTCATCAACCCAATAGTTTTAAAAATAAAAATGTATACTTATACACATATTTATTCTGATATAATCATCATTGTTCTGGGTGTCAATAAGAAGGGAAAGGCTTAAAGTAAAAATGGACTATGAGGGTATATAACTGAAATCCATCCCTGAGTGAGCCATTTCGCCCCCCACCATCACCATTCACAATTCATTTATCAGTTTACAGTGACATGTAGAGAGAAGTCACTGCTAAAAGCCTGTGGAAAAATCAGTTGTTTCTGTGTGTAGCACCCTCTAGTGTGTTAGATGTAGATAGGTTTGTTGTTGGGATAGGTAAAAATTAGTTTAGCTCAGGGCTAAGCTTTAGCTATGAATCTGGGTCAGGGTTTCGTGACTCATCCTAACAGATTCTCTGGTGCCTCTTCCTGTTTTCTGGGACATTGGAGAACGTTTTAGACTTAGTGGGTGGAGGTTAGGAGGAGCTGCTTGGCATATTTATGAGGACCTCAGCCAATCCCCAGTAGGGGGCTGGCAGGGGGCGGGCCACCTCATAAATCGGCTTGAGTCATGCCAGGAGGGGCAGTCGGGTGGAAGATGGAGTCCAGAGGAGGCTGTCGGTGGCCCTTGCGGGTGCCCCCTAGTCTGGGGGGGGGGGGAATGCTGGAGGGTTCCTTCCAAAACACACGGAGAAAGCCCTTCCTGGAGACATGGGTGCAAGGAGAGAGGACAGTGGGAGCAGGTCAGCATGTCTAGGAGATCTGGGTGGGCTGGTGTGTGTCAGTCTGGTGGACTGTGGAGGAGAAGTTAGCCTGGAGGGCTAGAGAAAGGGCAGCTGCAGCAAGGCAGGTTGGCAATGCCTGGATCGGTGGTGCTGGGATCAGTAGCCTCAGAAGTAAGACAGGCTGGAAACTCTGAAATTCTGCTACACACCTAAAGGGCCTCGGGTTCCTGCCTATAATGGGCTATTGCTTTCTTCTGATTGAGTGGCTGTCAGGTATTGACAGTGTTCCAGCTGGGTTCTGAAAGCAAGTGTGTGCTGGAGGAAGAAGAGGAGCTGTATACAGAGACTGTATATAGGAGCAGTTGTCCCTGAAGTTGCTGTTGAAGTCAAATGGGCATCCCATAACCTCCCCATCCTTATCCAAATTATTACCCTCAATAAACAACAAAAATAAAATCATGGACTGTTCTTTGACTCAAGAGTGCCTGTGAAAATTTGGTGTGCCTGGCTGTGCAGGGTGGGTGATCCCAGGTTACTTGTGGCTCCATAGGGTTGCACTACATCTGGAACAATGGGTGCTGACCAAAGGGTGCCGAAAACATGCTCCACAAACTTAGCAGGAAGTCTCACACCGATTCAATCAAATCACATTCAACTTTTTTAAAGCCAGACAAAGCACACTGCAGCCCCACCTTGGACCATTGCTCTACAGAGGGGGGTGGTCCTAGATGGGGCTGGAGTGTGCTTTGTTGAGCTTTAATAAAGTTGGATGTAATCTGACATTATCAGTGTGCAACTTCCTGCCTTTTTGATCAGTTTATGGTGAACCTATCCCTAATTTGATAGGCAACACTCATGCACATGCTTATAGAAAAAAAATGATGGGTGGTTAAAAAGAAACCTGACATTTCGAGAAACAGAAGAAATGAAGAGTTTGGGCTTAAATTGATTCAGAAGAAGCATAGAGATAATGAATTCTGAATTTTTTTTCTGACTTAACTGCATGCTTCTTCTGTGGTTCAGAAGTACCAAGGCTGGTCACAGTCAGACAACTAACATTTTCAAAAGGAGGCCAGAAAGGGCATCCTCCATACTCATAACAGGTGTACCGTAAAAAGACTCTGCCACTCTACACATTCAGTCTTCTACTAGTCCCTCCCCAACTTACTTATATTTACATTTTGCTGTCCTTCTATTGGTCTGTCATAACCACCACAAGTACCTGGTGATTCAGAATATAAGGGAAAATGTGATCACATCACACCACTAGGCCTAAACACTAAAACTTGGCATGGAGGATAATGTTATCAATGCTGTATTAGCATCTAATTTGGAGCTATGGAGGAAATTCACACAAGTACTGTACTGTAGAAAATGGAAAATCCATGAAGGTAGTGTACTTGTAATTGTACAACATTGTAGGCGGTTGTAAAGAGCAAGGGGAGGAGACACCAGAGCATTAATCAACTTACCTTTATGCAGTAGTGCATTACAGGTACGTGAGATAATTTACTAGGCATGATGATGGAGGTTGTAAGGATCTGATGTTCTGTAGCTGGGATTAGAGAAATCAAACCTTAGAATTTACACTTGCCATGAACTGTTTGTAGAGGTAGAACACAGTGGTGTTAACTGTATTAACAACTCTATCACTTTGTTCAGGGTCTCTTATTCTTTTTTTTTTTTCAAAAAGCTGCAACAGTTATATTTTATGTATCCAAACAAGAAACTTTGTGGATTATGAGTTCCAGGTGAGAAATCTAACAGCTGCACAGGTAAATATAACAGTTTAAAATTACCAGTACTCAGAGAACCTGATCCCATCTTGCTACAGTGAAGGAAAACTCCTGTATGTATGTATTGTATTTTTTATGTAATATAGACCCTGAATGGACCAAAAACTAAATCCATACCCCTTGGAACAAGACAGAAAAAAGGTTGCAGACGACTTTGGCGATGGCAATATTGTTTTCCTAATTTGATTTGAATGAAAGTGGTAAATAACTTAGCTTTATATTTATACTGCTTGACATTTATAGCCAGGGAAGGCTTATATTTAAGACGGACCTCTAGACCTCAGTGAAATGCTGCTCATTGCAAATCTATAAATTATTGCAGATGTGTTAAAGTTTTGGAAAGGAATAGGTCTCTGTTTATTGCATTTGCTAAACAATGCCCTCAGGCCAAAGCTGCCAGTTCTTTGCAAAGAAACATTTAGGTCATAAGTTAGCTTCAACAGACCTACCTGAGACTTGTAATATAATAAATATATAATACATATATAATAAATTAATTAGGTTGTAATATACAAAAGCTTTTCTGTGATTTTACAATTATTTTTTAGATTTCTGCAATGGGCAGAATTGATAGGAACAGGTAAACAAGTGTGTGTGTGTGGGGGGGAGGGGACAGACGGGGATGGGGGTGGGGGGGTATCTCTTGGTTCCAAAGAAAATTTTAAACTCGCCACAATAAACCTTTCATTTCATCTGGTCTATAAACAAAAAAACATTTACTGGAAAAACAAAATAATAAAGTCATTTAGTTTCCCAGTGCTGAGGGCTACTCTACCACACAAAGACTGGGAATACATTTTGTTAACAAGAAATATAGAACATGTGCTTTTCAAAATTTTATGTAAGCTTAATACATAGTTTATGCCTATGTGATAAAAGTTCACTTTGTAAAACATACCCAAATCTGTGCAAGAAAAAATAAAAGAAACAAGAGTTTTTGCTTGCACATGGTTGGATGATGAAAGTCAACAAAGCTTCACCTCATTCATTAAGCTCTGCGGAATATTTCCATGCAAAATGCAACTTCCCTTGCAAAGTGGATAGCCTATTTGCCCTCGGTAAATCAACCCCAAAGATTTGAGACTGATTATTTTGTCACTATACAAAACCTTAGCACTACTGCACATGTAATGTGCAGCTAAGTTTTGGGCACCAGTTCACAAAAAAGTGTCCTGTAGCTTGAAATGGTGTAGAAAAGTGTAATCCAATAAATAAGGGGCATAAGGTTCCTAACTCACAAGGCAAGATTAAAGTAGGCCAATCATCACAAGTCACTTTTTTTGTGTTAAACTACATGTGTTTTGCAGTTTTGGATAGAGAGGAGAGGGATTAGAACACCTATGAGGCTTTCACTGCTGTCTGTGCCCCATTAAAAGGAATCCCTGGCCATGTAAACAAGATTGCACAGTGGTTACATCATTACATAAATATGGCAATTTTACCATATTTTGGCAATGACTATTTATGGCTATTTGGTTGTCTTTATTTCTAGATTACTTTTTATTGTGAATGAGTAGGGGTACTATGTACTAACTACTCATTCACATGGAAGGGCGGTATCTGGGGTCCCCCTTATTATAAAGAAAACAAAATGGAATGGAAGGCGCACGCACCTAGTGCATTACCAAAAAACATTTACTCAATAGTAGGATCAATAAAAAATGGGTACTCACAAGATGGCAAAAAATAGTAGTCCATAAAACCAATGCTGAACAGTGTGGACACACATGCGCTGTATTCACATCACGGATATACAGCTGTATACCCTGCAATGTAGATATGGCACATGTGTCCACCACCCCATTGAAGAGGGCAGCATCTACTTAGTTCTTTGGTATTACAGATGTCCTTGCTGTTCTAAACTACAGAAGACCTCATAGCGCTGGAAGTGACTGCTTGCCTTAGTGCCCCCTTATTATTAACCACTTCCCACTGACCTGGCGCATATATGCTTCCTCTCGGCGGGTGGGCTTTAATGCTCAGTGGCTGCATATTTGCAGCCTTAGGTAAACACTCTACTGTTCTGAGAGCGTGCTCCCAGTACAGTAATGAATGGGTACCAAAAAACTCCAGGTGTATACTTGTGATGAGGAGCTTTCTGATCATGTGACCGCTGTGACAGCCAATCACAGTGGTCACATGATCAGAATGCCCATCTCCACCCCCCGCTTAAAAGGCTCGGAGGCAGCAGCGGGAAGGGATTAAAAGGGGCTTCCAGATTTGATAAGAGCAGATCCCCACAAACACTGGCCAGAGTTGTGGGGAAGAGGTTCTTGTTCTTGTCCACACCAACATGAGGACAAGGTGCTTTGCCAAGGGTGCCCTCATGTTAAGGGTATGTGGCCTGGTTATGGTTTGAGGGAGGGGGGCACATATTTGTCCACCCACTTTCCTGGCCAGCCCCACAATTAAACTTTTGGTATGAATTTGTAGGAAAACCTCATGCATTTTTTTCCATTTTCTTGCAGCGAGATCCCTCTAAAAATCCATACTAGGCCCAAAGGGGGGGACACTAGTGCTGGTGACCTTGGTGGCAACTAGGAATTCCCTAACTTTGCTTTCTCCTGTCTGCAGTAGGTTAATGACCTAATCTCAGCCTAGGGAAAGTCACTTGACTAGAGCCCACTGGCTGCTTTTAGGGTCTATTTAAAAAAACAAAAAACTTGCTCCCAAGATTCACCTTTTTTTTTCAATGAAAAAAAATGGGGGATCTTGGATGAAAGGTGTGGGAATCATGGGTGAAAAAATTATAATTAGACCCCCTTATTGATAAGGGGTAGAGTTTTTCTTTTCTGTTAAAGGATTGTATGTCAAATGTATTTATCCGTATGCACTAGTACAAGTATAAAATAGTATAAAAGAAGAGCTTCAAGCAGTAGGAGAATTCAATGGGCCACAGCAACTTCTCTGAAATTAGAAAGTCAGCTTATGTTTCAGTTCAGAGCCCTGCCCATTTAAATTATGGTTCTATTAAATTTGGTGGAATGATAAAATAGATTTCCTTATCTCTGTATATTTGTGTAAACAATTTTTATTTTAAATAAGTTCTCAGCTATGTCTGAGGTCAGAGACTTGATGGGAACACATGGATTTTATTACCTGTGTATCTTTAGAAAAACACATAGATACAAGAGATTTCAGATACGATGCCCTCTTATATTGTAACACATGTCATGTTGAGCTTTCTTTTCGTTCCTCAACACTTGTTTGTTTCCAGCAGCCTCTGATGTTTTTGTGTATGACAGAGCTCCTCTGATCTCTTCGGGAAGCATATCCATGTTATTCTTCCGAATCATCGTTGTATGACATGTTTTATATCACTTGAACAAAAGAGCTATTTGATCAGGGGGTATGGTGTGTGATTGTAAGAAATTCAGGCAGTCTGTGGCTATCATTGTCCCCCAATGCAACTCTCTGACCCTGGCCTATTCACAGAGAAAAACAGCTTGGAGTGGCCTCCATTCAGCGGTAGGCAACAGTAGGCCACATTCTCACTGCAGGAACAAGTCCCATTCAAAGGTATGTTACAGATATAGGTGATAGATTATCCTTTAATCATTTCTTTCACTTGACTTGATGCTCATGGGATGCTTTTCTATATAACCTTTGCAAGCTATATGAATGCTCTGCCATAGTATTATAGACGTGTAATCCTATTCTTCTGCCCTGTTTATGAATAGATGCAGCCATCACATGCTTAATTTATTTGTGTAATTATTTCGATTGTGCCATGTTATCATTACCATACCATATTTTAAAAATCTGAGTTTATTTATTTATTGGTATTTGGGATAGCACTATATGCATCTATAGTTAAAGAAAACTTTACAACTGATAGATATATATTTTTAAAATGAATGCCCATACTATGTTGGTGTAAATTTATTACTATATTTATATCTTTTTTTTTACATTGACGTCATCGTAGGTTATTGAAGGATCTTAAGTGAGTTGTTATTAAAAGTAAATAAGTAAAATAATATTTTGGGAGATGGTTTAATATGATTTAGATGGTCATTTGTAAAAGAACATCAAGAACAGCAATTCCTTTTTTTTTAATTATTATTCATGTTTATATGCTTGATGATTTATTATTGCACATAAATCTGACCAAGTGTCCACAGTGATTAAGGGTATGCTGGACTTGGTGTAATATATAGGTTGGCAAATAGAAATGCATTTTCATTTCCCAGAATTTTTTTTTGAATCGGGAGAATACAGCTACATTTTGCCATTTTAGGTAAATGCATTACAATCAAGATGGAAGATAAATTAAGGTGCTTTGGAGGGTTTTAATGGTACAATATGATTTAAATGGCTTATGAGGTTACAGACAATACTTTCAAGACGAATACCCATTTTCTCCATGTAAATTTCACCTAAGTAGCTCATTGAGTGAAACAGAATTTCTACATATGCAAAATCTTGCCAATGTCAAAATGGGTAAGTTCTTGTTATTGGTAATATTGCCAAAATCATTTTGCTCCTGCCTACTGGTTATTGACTATTAACCAGGCCCAGATTGGTAACCTAGCAAGTTGGGCAGTTGCCAAAAAGGCTGGGCTATTTGAAAAGTAGGGGCTGACCAAGAAGCTAAAATATTACTTCAGACTACAGTAACAAAAAGTTCTGGGAAACCACGCGATTAAACTCTCATAAGCAGAAAGATAACTTGCGACTACAGTAATAATTTTGTGTCAAATAGCACATATCTATCTATCATATTTACTTCTTTTGTTAAATTATCCAATAATATTTTATTTAATAATTTACATTATTAGTGTATTTATTTATTTATTTTTTTCTGAATGTAAAACATTTTACAGTTTGCCTAGCTTAATATTCATTGGGAGTTTAAGAGCAGCTTTAAGCACTTATACAAATAGTTGACTGCAAAGTCAGATTCTACAGTTTAGTTCTCAAATTCAAACTTTGTCGCTTTGCCTATTTCTTTACAAAATGCAGACTACTGGGAGGAAACACAAACACAAGTATGTCATGGGTATTTCAAAGTAATGTGTAATAGGATTTTAAAATATGAATAAAAACATAAAGCACATCAAATAAAAAAAATGAATATTTACTGCTCTTAAAACTGGGTTCATTAAAAAGTTGAACAATGTAAACTGGGGCAACTTTTAATATTTAAACATGAGTAAATTCATTGGTTTAACTATTTTTTTTTTCGAAAGGCTTCAACCAAAATGTTTCCAACCTCAAGTATGCGACTAAGCAATGTTTGGTCAAGGAGGCGTAAAATTTGGCCCACGCGAGATTACTGTTTGAGCATATATTCACTTGCTTAAGAATCTATTGCAGGTGCACAAAAAATTGCTGGTGTGGTTTGCAGATGACACAAAAAAAGGGTATTAATTATTAGAATTTAGCAATGCATTATGTTTGTATCTGCAGTTGTGTTCTTTATTGGCATTTTCTGTTGTAAATATGGTTACTGAGTTGTAGTCTTTTATGCATTGCTACTTTATTTTGTTAACCCTGGTACCAGCCTTCCTGCCAGCCCTATACTTACCTGTACTGGATCCAACAAGATTTCAGCTGAGAGGCCTCCTCAGCTCCGCACAGCCACCTGTGAAAATCTTTTCTGCTGGGCCCGTGAATGTTTGCACCATTCTTAATTCAGCCTATGGAAAGTTTGTACTTGTAAAGTGTAGATATACTTTAAAGTAGAACAAAACAACAATGGCAACCACCTCAGTTTATAACTACTGTAGCTTTAAAATCAAGGTGCACATGGAAAGGCTTTGCACACAGTGAATGAAACACACTTCCCAACACACTTACCAGCTAGCAAGCAAAAAATAAATAAACAAAACAAATTACACTGTCTAAAAATTAGCACTAAAGTAGAAGTATAGCCAAAGATTTTTTGGCTGTACTTCTCCTATGGATCACAGGAGTGCAGTTCGTTCTGCACTCTTGTGATCTGATTTCAGCCAACAACAGGCTGAAGCCCGCTGTCAGCTGGTATCACACAGCCAGTCCAGGCTCTGAAAAGATCCTGACCATATGATCTGAATTCACCCAGAACCCTCAACCAGCACCTGGCTCAGCCTCTCAGTGACCCGCTGAGAGGCTGAGCCAGCCCCTCCCACTCCCTCTACAGCTCGGCGCTCCAGTGAGCGCTGGAGGGGAGAGCAGAGAGCCACTGACTGACAGTGCCAGCTCTCTGCTCAGAGCGGAGGGGGAGAACTGAATGATCAGCTGTATTTGATCACTCAGTTCTCATTACAGAACCAACAGGAGACATATGCAGTATCGGATCAATGCTGCATCCACCTAGGTGAGTATAATGTTTGTTTTTTCCTATACTTCTCTTTTAAAACAGAACTTTTAGTTGCACAACATTTGCGAATGTGGAGAAGTGTTACTTTGCAAAGAATACCCAATCACAAGCAAGGAAAAAAAAAAAAGCACAACAGAAAACAGAATTTTTGCTTGCACATGACTGGATGATGGAGGTCAGCAGAGCCTCACCTTATTCACTAAGCTCTGGAGCAAGTTCCCTTGCAAAATTAACAGCCTATTTTTTTTTTATAAATCAACCCCAATACAGATGACCAGTTTGTTAGTTTCCAAATATTATCATGCCACCTATTGCATGTTTTGTTAATTTTATGCCTGTTTGTCCTGAATCATTCCCTTCCTTCTTTTATACCCGGAGACCTCGGTATTGAGATCTGAACACCATTGTGTTCAAACCTCAATTTCACTTTGGAGTCATTCCCTTCTTGCACCATCTGGGATGTTTCTGGGTGTTTCCTCTCCTCCTGTTTACATTATCCACAAAACAAAAATACATTTAAAATCCAACAGGGAGAGATGGACCTCCTTAATATAGTTGTAATAGTTGTTCATATCTGAAGACCCAAGTGTAGATATCTCACTTTTGGGATTCTCAAGAATGAAATATCAGTTCTGGTAACAAAGTGACCCTCTAATGTTGACTTTAGTACTGTTTTTTTTTTTTTTTACAGATGGTCTCTTTTTTTTTTAAATAGAATTCTTGTGAGCCTTATGCCCCGTATATACAATCGGACTTTCCGACAACAAAACCGTGGAATTTTGTTCGAAGGTTGTTAGCTCCAACTTGTCTTGCATACACGCGGTTACACAAATGTTGACCAACAATTACAAACGTGGGAACGTGGTGATGTACAAGATGTACGACGAGCCGAGAAAAAGGAAGTTCAATAGCCAGTGCGGCTCCTTCTGCTTTGCGTGAACTTTTGTGCATTGGACTTGTGTACACACGATTGGAAAAAGTTTTGTTGGCGGAAAATTTGAGAACCTGCTAGCCAACATTGGTGGAAAGTCCAACAAAAAATGTTCGATGGAGCACACATGGTTGGACTTTCAGCCATCAAGCTCACATCCAACATTTGTTGTAGGAAAATCCGATCGAGTGTACGGGGCATAAGAGGAAGTGACAACTTTGGTATCTCTGCTGTTTATAGATTATGTATGCAGTGATTTATCATGTAATTTTTTCTAATAGAGGCTGACTCAAGCTTCAAAAGACACTGATATTGGGAATAAATAGTTGTTCCCTGTAGTAGCCAATCAGACGCCAGCTGTCATTTTCCAAGAGCAGGTTAGAATTAGATATTATCAATATTGGCAACCCTCAATTTCTTACTTTATTCTGCTTTTTATAAATCAGACCAACAATAGTATTTATGTCTCTACAGGTGACCACACTGTACTAACTGTACTCAAGAATAGATAAATGTTGTTCCTTAATTCATTTGGGGGAGCTGAAAATGAATATCATAGACAACGCTGGAGAGGAAGTCTGTCTGAGGTTTGCTATGGAAACTATTTTGCTCCCACAGGTATTGCTAAGATTCTTTTTTTTCGGTTTATGTATAATATTTACAACATCGAGTTGTCTTGCTGTACATGATGATGGCATTCCTAGCATGAATTTGAAACCAGATGTTTAGAAAATTATGAATACAATTTCATCTATTTAAAACATCTTGCTTATATCACAGTGAGTTTAATGACTTACACCTTGAACGTTTCTCAAAGACATTCTTACGTATGTCTCTATTGACAGAATTAGTGTAGTTTGAACAATAATTTCAATCAAACATGTTTTCTTAAATCACAAATGATTATATGTGTATTTTTGTTCAAAAAATTATTTTAGCTGGCTGTCATTTTTGTGTCTTTTAATGTAAAATGTCTAAAGGAATCTTTAATATCTGACTTTATCAGGCTTGTAAAGGCTTACCCAAATTGAGGAATTGCCAGCACTATCACGATCATGTCATTATAAGAATATGTCATAAATTGTTGGCACTGCAAGAATTAAGTCTCAGACCCATGAAGGCTAGCCATAATTATTTCATCACTGATTATAAGTTCACATCAGAAGAGAAATGTGGCAGTAGCCATTGCAGACTTCTGCCTGAGTTTGGTAATCAATGAAAACCCCTACATTTCTCTTATAAGCCTCAATGTATCAATATACAATTTCAGAATTTTTGAAAGTCAGAGCATAGGCACTGGTGGTCTACACAGCATTCTGTCCAGATAAATGCCTCAGCCAGCCCACAGAGCTGGCTGCCTGGCCAATTCAAGGGGCTTAGCCCAAAATGTAGTTACATGATATCTACAGAAGCTGTATTTTAAGTGATTTATTGTCTAGTGACCACAATACTAGAGGCTATAATCTTTTACTTTTTAGATGGATGTGTGTTAAAGTGAAACTCTTTTTCATTTTAATCATTTAAAAGCAAAACAGCTCTGCATGTCAGACAATTAGGACTGCCTCAATCAGGAAAAAAAGGCACTTGCCCCAAAGCCGCCATGATATGTACCATAATGTCGGGCCCAGGACAATATCCCTTTTAAACCCTGTCAACATTCCCTAATAAAGCCTGGAAATAGAAATGTGAGCTCAACTCTTTGGAGTCAGTGGTATGTACTGGCAATGTGTATTGCTTTAATTTTTTTTTTAAATTTAAATCAGGTAAAGGCTTATTGAGATGTCATGCAACCATACCATATAGATACTTATAGTTCACTTTATAAAACTTTCCAGAACTTAACAGAACTAAAACTTGAATCACGTAAAGTGTAGTAATTACCAATATGGGCCATAGCTAGCACCCATTCGCAGACAGAACACTGGGTCCACCTTAACAAAACAAGTATACATACATGAGACATTTGAAGAGCAAGAATACACAGTTCTCAGCCATGGCAATATCATATATTGTAAACACATCCATATTCATTATACCGTGTTTGACAGCAACAACCTGTCCATTACTAAATCCACTGGGGCCAAACCGGGAACAGTCAACCAGCCACTCCATACCTTCTCAAAGTTGGAGGAGCTACCTCTATGCTGATAGATCAGCTTTTCTAACTGCAGCATTAAGCCCATCTGATCAAACCACATCTGTGACATAGGGGGAGTATGACAAATCCGTTGTAATAAGATGAGCATGCAAGCCTGAAACAAGGCTCTAGAGGCAGCCTCTTTAGGATACATATCTAGGATTATGGCATCAAGTATACCTAGAATGCATTGTTTAAGATCCAGGGGAATGGTAACCTGAAAGGCAGTGTTCACCGTCCTGTTCCAGTAGTGATGAAGCTTTGGGCACCTCCATAACAAATGTATTAAGTCCCCTGTCTCTATTACATCTAATACATAGGGGGTCAGAACGTAGACCCATGGAATGCAGCCTGAGTGGGGAGCGGTGGACTCTTAATAGAATATAGAGTTGAGATAATCTCTGCGAGACATTTAGAGAGCACAACCGTAAAGCCGTCTAGGGCCTCCTCCCATAGGTCACCTGAAATATCACCCACGTCCCTCTCCCACCTCTCACAAGCTGAACTGGGAAAGTTGCTTTTTATTACAGTGTTTCTACATTGCCTATATTTTTATCATTAAGGAGTATGCTAAAATGAGAACTTTTTCTGTTTTGTTTTAATGGAGTGGGATCTAATAAAAATCCTTACACACAAAGTGAGGGAGAACCTACAATAGGGACAGAAATTAAAATCTTGCAGGAGTTCTAACCTTCTACAACTATTTTTTTTCTGTTTGTGTTGCAATCAAAGACTACCCTCACTTTCTGTCTGATAAAATGTTGTTAGAAGATCATGCAGAGAGACAAAAGTTTTAACTTGACACACTCTTTAACATTGCCTCAATAACAAATGCTACCGTCACATCCAAAATGTAAATGTTTTAGCTTATCTTATCCCCACAGCTATTACCCTTTTGTATAACTTGACCCTCCCTCCTAGATTATAAGCTCTAACGAGCAGGGCCCTCTGATTCCTCCTGTATTGAATTGTATTGTACTTGTACTGTCTGCCCTAATGTTGTAAAGCGCTGCGTAAACTGTCGGCGCTATATAAATCCTGAATAATAATAATAATCATAAAGACTGATAAGGGTCTACTTAAAAAATTATTTGTCTTGAGCATGGTATTGTCCAGTGGCGGCTGGTGCTCCATTTTTTTGGGGGGGTAAACAAACTACCCCCCCATTCGGTCAGTCTATCCGTCCATTACTCAAACCCCCCCGTCGCTTGGTAAACCAAACATCACTTGCCCGTCTGCCCACCAGCCCCACAGTTACCCCATCTATGTCACAGGCAACTTTGCCTTCCCCCTGCGTCTCCTCCTCCTCAGCGGCTTCCTCCTCGGCAGCAAATATGGTCGCTTCTCCTCCTGGCCAATCGGGTCTTAAGACCTGCTTCTTGATTGGCCGGGGGAGAAGCAGGAAAACAATAACGAATATTAATTTGCTATTGTCATGCAACTGGGTGGACTCAGGGTGCAGTGCTCTGCGCCCCGAGCCCACCCTTTTTTAAGCCAATTAAAAAATACATTGAAATCCATGCGTCCAGAGCCCTGAATGTAGATTAGGGGCCGGGTGCATGGATTAGGAGCGGCCCCCCTGCGCCCCTAATGGAGTGGCTGCCACTGGTATTGTCATAATGCAAGATTGCAGGGGTTGCCTCCTTCACCCCCCCCCTCCCCCAAAGGTAGTGACAAATGAATACATTTAAATAAAAAATGTCCAGTCCACTGGATCTCCTGCTGTAGTACAAATGAGCCTCTGCTGCCCAGGCTAGTGCCCATACACAGGGACATTTTTTCCTGATTGCACTAAAAACATTTCTATTGTGCAACACTCTAGCTCTATATATAGCCAACATTAGCAAACATTTATTCACTGTCAGAAATGTAATCTACTATTTCTTTTGGCGTATAGTTACCCAAATTTATTAGGAATTTGCCCTATTGAACAACGCAGCAATGTGAAGATGTGTGCTTGCATGGTAAAACACTTAAATCTATGATCAATGGTCATTTTTAGTATTTGCATGCCCAGTGGATATTTAAGAATGTACAACTTACTGAAAAATACCAGAGTAAGCTTTGTATGGCAGAACTGGGACAAGCAGAACCTACAGTGAATTCTCTAACCAGTTCTTTGCTTTCTTACTTTGAAACACATCCAAGCTCTCTGTTCAGATCTTGTTCCATTTGAAATTAACACCTTAAACAAGTGCAGCCTTAGGAGTAATTCAAGCAGTCCTGAAATGTCTCAGTGCACTTTTTGAAAAAGAGAAGAGTCTCTGCAGAGAACTTGTAGGCACTTAAACATGCCAAAGCAGTTTGTAAATTGATAGTTCACGTCAGAATATTATATTAGATAGCCATGAAAACAGTGAAAGCCAGGTATGGTATGTCAGTGTATTTAGCATGCAGTTTTATCCCTCCAAAATGTTTTTCTGCCTTATCCTTTCCATCACCTGTGTGTGCCAAGGACCAATGGCTAACAGGGAAAATAAAAATTATAAATGCTTAGCTTGCTATTTAGAGGACAATATGGAAACTCATTTGGCAACTGCTAATGCTGGAAAGCATTGCAATTGTCTTAAAGTATAACTAAAGGTAAACCTATATTTTAGTTTTGGATAGGGTGGAGAAGGAATAGAACACCTGTCAGGTTTATTGTTGTCTGTGCCCTCATTAGCGAGATTCACCTCCCTCGTTTGTCATGTTTACCATTATCACTAAATATGTAAATAAAAGAAAATCCCAAATTTTCGGTTGTCCCCAAAACAATGATAGATTCTGTGACCCTGGGAACAACCAGGAATTTCCTCACTTTGAAACAATTTCCTTTCATTTCCTGTTTTGGCTATGGGACAGGAAGTAAAGGGAAATCTCCTCAATAGGTATGAGCCAAACATGCAAACAGACAAAATATTTGTGTGAATACACGAACACTGTTAAAGTCTATGGGACACAAACATGAAAAATCAAAAGTGATATATTTAAAGGCTTATATGCAAGTTATTGCCATAAAAAGTGTTTGGGGACCTGGGTCCTGCCCCAGGGGAAATGTATCAATGCAAAAAAAAGTTTTAGGAGCAGTGATTTTAATAATGCTTAAAGTGAAACAATAAAAAAGAAACATTCCTTTAAATATCATGCCTGGGGGGGTCCCCTTAGTCTGCCTGTAAATAAAGTAGCACATCTTTCCAATGTTTATTACAGTACCGCAGCAAAATGACATTTCTAAAGGAAAAAATGTAATTTAAAATTGCTCACTGCTGTAATGTATTGTCAGCTCCCAACATTAAAGATAAAAAACCATTGAAAAAAAAGGGCGTACAGTCCGCCCAGTCCATACCAGGCCCTTCAGGTCTGGTATGGATATTAAGGGGAACTCCACGCCAAAATGTAAAAAAAAAAGTGGCGTAGGGGTCCCCCCAAAATCCATACCAGGCCCTTCAGGTCTGGTATGGATTTTAAGGGGAACCCAGTGCCAAAATGTAAATAAAAAATGGCATGGGGTCCCTCCAAAATCCATACCAGACCCTTATCCGAGCAAGCAACTATGGCAGGCCAGGAAAGGGGGGGATTAGCGAGCACCCCCCCCCAACCATACCAGGCCACTTGCCCTCAACATGGGGAGGGTGCTTTGGGGTCCCGTGTCCAGGTCTTACCAGAGTCTTACCAGAGCTGTGCAGTGTGTGCAGCCTTCATATTCATAGGCCTGGGCATAGTTCAGGTCTCTATCAAGAAGACGGGTGTGCACCACTCAATAGATAGGAGTGCTCCACGCAGTAGTCAGGAGGTTCCCTGCCCAGAGGCCAGGGCATGGGCCAAGAAAGCAGGGAGTTGCAAGTGAGAGAGCTGAGAAAGTTGATAGTGACACACGTGTTGTATGTAAGCACGGGAATGCTGTAAGTAGGTCTGGAGGGCAAGGATAAAAAGGCTTAGGCTGGAGGCCTTACCAGAGGGACTGGAATAAATAGCCAGGAGGCTTAATAATGTTTTCTTTCATGTCTGGAATGATGGTGAAAACCCCTGTATGGGCAACTGTTTTGTTTGAACTTTTAAATAAATGTAGACTATTAAACTCTGCAAAATGCACTTTCTCATTAAAAAGCTCTACACCACTGAATTAACTTCCCTTCAAGTACTCCTGTTATGTGGTGGGAGCTGTTTCCCAATATTGCTTTTGTGTTGTCCCTCTGTCACATGAGCCTTTGACTACAAAAAGGCATGCTGTAACACATTGCATAGTCCAAAATTGTCACAGTCAGTGAACTGGTCCAGAGCAATGATGTGCAACTGACATTGGAGCGAGCGATTGCATGTAGACTGTGGTTGAAAAAGAATGGAGCAGATCAGCAGCACTGAGATTCAAAAGAGGATTAAAAGGCGAAAACAGTATTTTATCAAAAAAGAAACATGGAAGTGCTTGGGATTTCAGGGCAGCAGAGGCACTGTATTGTGAACTCAGAAATGAAGCTACAAACTCTCTGAATTTGTGGCAGGGTCCACCTGGTATTTGTTTGTACTTGCATTGTTTTTAAAGAGACAAATTGTATTGTGCATATACTGGAGAGATGTACAAAAATTATTTTAGCCCATACTTTACATGTACGTTTACACAGTATTGGATATTCAAAAAAGTAGCTGATAATTTTCCGTTAACTGTTTAACTTTTTTCTCTAGTCACATCATTTGGAAGCGACTTACTAGATGAAAATAAGAGTTTATTTTCTTTAAACTATGGGTTTATGTTAAAAATGAGCAAAAAAATCAACAATGTTGGCAATTTTTCATAAAAGGTATATTATCTCATTTGTCATCTAGCCATAAATAAATCCTGTAGTTACACCATCTGTACCTCCTTGAACTGTTGGCAGACTGCTCACCAAACTAATCTCAGTCTGGTACACATGGGAACAGCAAAAAATGGTTGTGCTGCTTGTTCAGGAGAAATGAAAAATGGAGAGCATTTGTATGCTATATTTACATCCTTACATCCTTATGATATGTGAGCAGGTGGCAAAGTCTATACTTATTAAATTGTTTGTATAAAGTAATCCTTACGAAATACCTTCATAGTTGTTCTTTCAGAATACTGGAGAATTGAATGTTGAATATTCTTTATGATATTTCTTCGTGTGCAGGTAAAGTTACTTTAGTTTAGTAACCTATGTTGAAGATAAGAGGATAGAAATATAGGAGCTTTCATTGGTAACTCTGTACCTTGGGTTTTTAAAGGTGCAGGTTCCAAAGTTGTTATCCTGACTTTGTCTTCTCTACCCACTGAGTCACTGATGTGGAAAAAGCATGCAGCCAATGAGAACTGAAGAGACTGAACTCTCACTTTGCACACTTGTTCTAGGGAAGGCAATTATTAGGATCAGAAACCCTTTATAGTCCAATATCATGTTAAAGCCCAGCCCTGGACTCATGGATTAATTAATTTATTTATTTGTTGTTTTGTTTTTTGTTTTTTTCTGGTTGTTTTTGTTTTTCATTAACCATTGAAGCCATTTACTGTTGACTATCTCACTACCTCTCTTGGTAGTTTATTCCAATCATCAACTACCCTGTCAGTAAAATAATACTTTCTAAGATTCGTTTTGAACTTTCCTCCAGTTAGTTTGAGGTCACGTCCCTGTGTTCTTGATTTTGGTTTTATATTGAAAAGACTGCCTTCCTGAACCTTATTCACCCCCTTTATGTTTTTAAAGGTCTTAATCATGTCTCTCCTTTAATAAGGCTTACCTTTAGGTACCATGAATATCTCCTAAACTTGCACCGTTTAGGAGATATTCACTATATCTTCATGTGCCGATGTCATCGGCACATGCGCACTAAAGAAACGGCTCGCTCATGCCTTTTCTTCAGTTTCTTCAGTAGCTGTGCCATGACTGGCGGCACCCGTCTGCTTGACCTCATCGTGACTCCAGCCAATCACAGCGCCGGAGCCCACAAACCCAAAAAAAACTCTGGGAGACATGTCGCCGGTCACAGCAGTGTGTGGGGACCACTGCAACAGCTTTGTTCCAAGGTAAGTATTTCATAATGAGCTAGTAGCTCATTATTCCTTTGTCTTGCAGGTTTTTTTGTTTTTTTTTAGAGAATTTACAACCACTTTAATGTCCTTGTATTGTAGATGATGAAGTTAAAGCTTCACCCATGGATCAGAGCTTCAAGTAAAGGACCAGAGCACTGGAGCTGGCAGAAAGGAGGAATCAGATAAGTGAAACTGCCTCTTTCACAATCCCCCTAGACATAATGTGCAAGTAACCCTTGCAAAGTGATGTTTTTTTTTAATTCTGGAGTTGGGCATAAAGCTGGTGTTTAAACTTAGAACAAACTTTATTTGAAGGTAAGTTGTTTTACAACAGGAAACGATGTCTTGAACACTGATTAATGAACCTTCTCCTGAATGTTTGTCCTTGTGGACATTTAAATTCAGTGTCCAAAGACGTGCGATTAGATTAACCGCTGCTAGTGAATGGTGAACATCGCCAGTGCTGTCCACTTCAACCGTGAATTAGTTCCAATGTATAATTTAATTGAGCCCGCTAATCCATAAAGGAGCAATAACAATCAAAATATGTTCTTGTCAAGAACACAGAAGATGCAGATTTGTCTAGAGAGCTGCAGAGATACATATCCGTTCCACATATTTTACTGTTTTATTCTCATCCTGAGACAGTTAAGCAGACACTATAAATTGCTTTCAATTGTTGCATCTCTGTATTTAGAACAAAAATTGTCATCAAGAATTTCTGTTTGTTATGTGCATTAAAAACTGACTTTTATACTGTCAACGTGTTCTGCAATACTTTAAAGAGAACACTGAACCTACACAGTCCATGCCCCTTGTAGAATTTAGAATGTAATATCCTTGTGGCATCTATACAAACATGAATTAATTTATTAGGGGCAATTTTGAGTGAAACAAAACAGACCTTCAAGTATATCTTTAGACTATAGAAGGAAACTGGAGCACATTGATGAAACTCATGTAGGCACAGAGTATATTCAAGGGCAATACAAAGAGTGCCCTGTGGGATTTGAACCCAAGAACCCCAGAGTTGTAAGGACATAATACCAACTACAAAGCCATAAAGCTAAAAAAGTAAGATGAGCTAACTATTTTTTACACACGCAATTGCCAAATGGCCACATAAAATAAATCTGCAAGGTTTAAAAACACTGCAGCCCCACTTTTAAATGGGTCCCTATGCTTCTAAAGTAGGGGTGGTCAACTGCAGCCATCCTTCTGCTATGGAACTATAAGTCCCATCATGCTTCTGACTCTGGGAGTAGTTTCAGTCTTCGATCATGCCTGTGCCACTGGGAGTCTTGCTAGTAACTTTCAGTCTTTGCAATGCCTCATGGGACATGTGGGTCCACAACAGCTGGAGAACCACAGTTGCCCAGCTCTGCTTAAGGCTCATGTAGTCATGTAAGTCATGTAGAATATGTCCCAAAGCTGATAGATCTAACAGGACAAAAAGTTCAGCACCCAGGTTGCAATACATGGTTTCAGTGTTTCACTATGACTTAAAATTAAACTCTACCGAGGGGGCGTGTCCTGGCTATGGAGGAGTGAGGACGTGCATTGCCTCAGCTCCGCTCCACCGCCGCACAAATTGGCACAAACAAGGGGGATACTTGCTCCTACAGACTCCCCACATGTCACAGCGATCGAGACAATCATCCCACCCCGCAAAGACCGACAGATCGCGGCAGGGACAGCTGGATTCTTACTTCCCCGGGACCCGGGGACAAGGCCGCGAAGCCTCCAAGATGGCGCCGACCGGGAAGGCCCAGAAATCAGCCAAATCCTCCCAGCCAGCAGCAGCCACGACTCGGCCACCGAAAGGGACTGCATCCCCAACATCTCCGGTTCCATCCCCAGGGTCGGTGAGTGATTCAGCTCCCTGTGCCTCCCCTGCTTCAATGGATGGCCGTTCTGAAGTCTCAGACTACCTCAGTGATGAAGATATCAGGCGCCATATTATGTCCCTGCCCACTAAAGAGGACTTAGAACGCTTTACATGCAGGGTGGAAAAGGCTTTCACTGAAGACATAGCTCAACTAAAAGCTGATACTTCACATTTGGGTAACAGGGTAGAATCCCTAGAGGATAAGCTGGAGGAGGTTCTCCCCACTATTGCTCTGCTGTTATCTAAATGTCAAATGCAGGATCAGCAGATTGAAGCCTTACTATGTCAACTTGATGATGCTGAAAATCGCAGCAGGAGAGCTAACATTAGGATCCGAGGTTTGCCTGAAGCCACAGCCTCAAGGGACATTATTCCTACACTGACAGACATCTTTAGAGACATATTGGGCCTACCAAACTCTGCTCCCATAGAAATTGACTGGGCACACAGAGCTCTAAGACCTCCGTCTCAAGATGTGGATAACCCCAGAGACATAATTTGTAAACTCCACAAATACACCATTAAGGATCGCATTATGCAAAAAATGCGCGGCAAGCCCTTTTACAATTTTGATGGTGCACATTTATTTTTTTATCAGAACATATCCAGGCGCACGCTCATGCAGCGCAGAGCTCTCCGCCCCCGCTGACGGCTATTCAAGACGCTGGTTTACCGTACCACTGGGGCTTTCCCTTTTTTCTACAAGCGACCAAAGATGGAAAGCAGGTCACATTACGTAACAAGGATGACCTCCCACACTTTCTTTCCACCCTGGATCTTGACCCAGTGGACTTTCCGGATTGGAGGAGCTTAACCAACACTCCTGGGCTTGAACCCTCATCCCAGTGGACAATGGTAACACGTAAGAACCGCAAGAGGGACAGAGAACACCCGAGTCGAGACCCCATGGTGGGCCCGTCCACCACACGGGACTGAGCATGTGTCATTCCAGGTCTCGATATCCTTTGCCTCCCCCCTTTCTTAAGCTGAAAGGATCCTGCACTTACATTTTCTTTCATTCCCCCCCCCTCTTTTCTTCTTTATTTTTTTTAAACCTGATAATGGAGATGTGTCTCATAAGCCTGATCTTTAGACTTGCCCTAAGTGGAGACCGGATTCCTCTTGGATGGCTCACCCGTCACTTCCAGTTCTCAATCACAGGAACTTCACAGACTTTGCCAGGGATGTGGCCAGAACATCATGATCCTTACTTGCCACAAAGAGCTCATATCACCACGCTGTGTCACTCTCCCATCTTTCCAACTATGCCTTAAGAGATGAGACACTTCAGTCTGAACTTTTGAGACCACACTACTTGGAATCCCGGTGCCTTTGTTTTAATCTCAGATAATCCCCAACCCCCCCGTTATGACACTTAGCAGATCCAACACAAGATATGGATATACTTCCATACTAGCTCCACCATGGCCCCGATTAAGAGCTGGCTTTGTGTTGTGTTCTTTTTCCTCCCTCCCCTTTTTTTTTTTTTTTTTATATTCCCCAGCTTACCTCCCCCTAACCAAAATTTTACACCACATAAGATGCGGTGGACGGAGAGGGTACTCCTTGCCTCCCCCCCATGAGTAGGCCCACGTTCCCCCACGTAGGCCACCCTTTATTGGGTACAGTCCCTTATTGGGACAGTTTGGGGTCTGGGGTTCCCCCCTTTCTTGAGGGGAACCTCACACCCCATATACAGTTGTTCTATTTATCAATGCTGTTATTTCTATGTTGTTGTTGTTTTTGGTTCACTTTAACAGTGATCTCTCTGTGTTTTTTCCCTATTTGTTTTCCTCTTTCCCTCCTCTTCCTCCTTTCCCATCCCTCCATTCCTAGGAGCATTTTGTCGCTGGAGATCCTGCGCCGGGCGAGTTGGAACATTCGATATCTCTGTGGACATCTGACCCCTCATGTCTACTATTAAGGTATTATCTTATAATATAAGAGGCCTTTGCTCCCCTGGGAAAAGAAATAAATTATGGTGGGAACTCAAGAAATTAAAGGCCCAAATAGTTTTCTTACAGGAGACCCATTTTACTCATAATTCCTTGCCTAGACTTCCTACCCATTTATTTAATCAATGGTTCCACAGTACTTCCCCTACCTCTAAATCTAAGGGCACCACGATTGCGATCCATAAGACTTGCCCTTTCCAGCTTATAGACAGTAAAATAGATCCACAAGGCAGATACATTTTTCTGAAAGGTACCATAGTGGGACGCAGCTACACACTCGCCTCAATCTATGCGCCTAACTCCGACCAAATCTCTTTTTTGGATAACACTCTTGAGCTATTGACAGAGTTTAAGGAGGGATTTGTTATCCTTGGAGGAGATTTTAATGTTAGCCCTGACCCTTCATTGGACACCTCCAACACCAGTCACTCACACTCCTACGCCTTCCTCAAACACTTTCGTAAGTCCCTCCACTCTCATTCACTTCTTGATAGCTGGAGAACTCTCCATCCTCTGGGGAAGGACTTTAGCTACTACTCAAGGGTCCATGATGTTTATACCCGCATAGACCATATATATGTTGACCGTCCCACACTGGAGCTACTGCAGTCCGCGTCCATTGGAAATATCACAATATCTGACCACGCCCCAGTGGAAGTGACCTTAACACTTAAAACTGAATTGAGTTGGAGATAGCAGTCGGCCACAGCCTGGAACCTCTCAAAGAAATGTAGCATCAAGTATCCATAAGAGGGAAAGCATAAGCTTTGTCATTGTAGTGCCTTAGATGGATGAGAGGGAGCACAGGAATGCGCCGTCCGATCTGGCAGGTTCCAGGCTGTGGCCGACTGCTATCTCCAACTCAATTCAGATATCTTATACCCATGACCAAATTGTGATCATTTGCATTACAATCACTACTGATAGGTTTATGCAACCTTACCTTACCCAATTGAATCTCTAGCTCCTGAGGAAGCGTTCTGTGTAACGCGAAACATGTAGAGCAACTAGAGAATATCTCACCGTGGATTACCAAACCTGCTGCACTTTGTCTGCCACAATTGTGTACCTATCTACTGTTCAATACCCAGGGGAAGTATTTCTCCTATATATGGACTAAGTGATATATGTATACATTTATAACCTTTTTTATGCTATACAAATATGCAGGTTAGGACTCCTACGGTGTATGATTATTAGGGTCCACATCTAGCCTGAATTGTTTTTAATTAATCTATGTGTGTCCATTGTCTTTTATAATTTTCCAATAAAATACCTTTATCCAATTTATTTTTTGTAGTCTAACACTATTGTGCCTCCAAAGTCCCATGCCTAGAGTTTTTCTTTTATCTATAATGAGATTGAGAGGGTGGTGACGTCCTTACCTAAGGGAAAGAGCCCGGGACCAGATGGCTATACCGGGACATACTACAAAATTTTCCTACCCCTTCTAGTCACCCACATGTGCAGTTATTTCAATTCCATTGCTGAAGGAACCCCTATCCCTCCCGGAGCACTTCTGGCACATATCACAGTGTTGCCTAAAGAAGGCAAAGATCCGATGACTCCTCAAAGCTACCGGCCCATCTCCCTTCTTAACGTTGATGTTAAGATTTTGGCAAAGGTATTGGCAAACAGGCTTGGAAGCCTTATGCCCCATATTATCCATCCAGACCAAACTGGGTTTATTACGGGGAGGGAGGCGAGAGACAATTCAATTAGAGCTATTCAATTAAACCACTGGGCCCGTACAGGTCCCAACCCTAAACCTTACATAATTCTCTCCACCCACGCCGAAAAGGCCTTCGACCGGGTCGACTGGTTATACTTAAAAATGGTATTAGAGGTTCTAGGACTTACTTAGCGCATGTTGACCTCTATTTTAGCACTATACTACACTCCCTGTGCAGAGGTTAAGGTGAATGGAGTGCTCTCCTCCCAGTTCCCGATCCGGAATGGCACGAGACAGGGGTGTCCCCTTTCCCCCCTCCTCTTTGCTCTTGTTCTTGAGCCGTTATTAAATACGGTCAGAGCAAATACGGATATAAAGGGTTTAACGGTGGGAAACACTGAGCACAAACTGTCAGCATATGCAGACGACGTTCTATTTCATCTAACAGAACCCCTGATCTCACTGCCAGTCCTGATGAAAGAGCTGAGGACATTCGAGTTGCTCTCAAATTTTAAGATAAATTTCTCAAAATCCGAAATTTTACCTGTCCATCTGCCTCCCTCCCTGATGAGTAATTTACAGGCTGCATTCCCCTTCACCTGGGCCAAGTCGTCCATTAGATACTTAGGTATACAATTAACAGACTGTTTCGATACCCTATATACCACTAACTTCCCCCCCTTACTTCACGCAATTAAGAAAGATCTTTCCCAATGGACCAAGATTGCATTTACATGGACAGGTCGCGTTAACATAATAAAAATGAATATTCTACCCCGAATACTTTTTTTCTTACAAATGATCCCCATACCCTTACTGCGCACCTTCTTTTCTCAGATTAATAGCATCATATCTGGGTTTGTGTGGAATGCACAGAAATCCAGAATAGCTCTAAAAGTACTGAAGCGTTCAAAACTCACAGGAGGCCTAGGGATCCCTGATGTCCTGAAATACTATAGAGCCATCGTGCTCCAGAGGATCCTCAACTGGCGTTTCCACACCCAATCCAAGCTGTGGGTCTCATTAGAAAAATGGCTAGCGGGCAGGAACTTAGCTTATGCACCATGGTTACCCCGTGAATATAGAGGGTTATCGGATAATACTTCCCCTCTGACGACACACACACTAACCACATGGGACAGGATAAACTCGATTTTCAGGTTGTCTCCCCCCGTGTCCCCACTGGCCCCGTTAGGAGGGTTCCTTTGGTTCCCGCCAGGTGAACAAATGGCCTTCTTTGGACCCTGGTTGGGTGATGGCAACGCCAGTTGTGGAAAACTAATGCACAATGGTAAACTAATGGATTATGAATCCCTACAGACTAGACACGGGGGCTCCAAAATGAATTTTTGGAGGTATAGACAGCTCCATCACTTTTTTGAAATAAATGGGAAGGCTATCAGAGACTCCTCCTCTCTTACACCCTTTGAACAGTTATTTGTAGAAGAGGACCCGATTCCCCACTTGATCTCGGAGATGTACCGATTAATAAGTTCCAGTACTGACAACCTCAGGCCAACTTATATAAGGGCATGGGAAAGGGACTTAAAGCTAGATTTTTCTACAATCCAATTGACTCATCTTTATCAACTTACCCACTCGAGCTCTATAGAATCTAAAACCCAAGAAACAAATTACAAGATTTTGTCTCGCTGGTACCGTGTCCCGGCTGACCTAGCTCGCATCTATCCCTCGGTGTCGGACCAATGTTGGAGGAAGTGTGGTCTCAGGGGAACACTCCTTCATATCTGGTGGGAGTGCCCTCTGATACAGCCATATTGGGCTGACATTAAAGCTCTAATAAGGGAAATTCTAGATCTTGATATACCCCTGTCTCCAACCCACTTCCTCCTGCATGTCCCACAGAAGCCGATAAGCAAATACAAAAAAAGTGTCCTGCCGCATCTCCTAAATGCGGCTAGGCGCCTCCTCCCAGTTTACTGGAAACAACCCAAGATCCCGTCCAGGGCTGATTGGATCCAAAAGGTGAATGATATTAGAGAGGCCGAACACTGGATAGCGACCTGTAAGGGAAAACTTAAACGTTTTGAATACATATGGGGCCCATGGAAAGACTATAGATCCGACCCTGACCAGGAATCCACCAGCCTAGACTTGGCTCTACTAGAACTGGCAGAGCCATCCCTAAGATCCCGTTTAGACAAGAGTAGTGGTGCTCAATGAAAGACGTCCCCCACCCCTACTTGCTTGGAGGGAGGATTGTTCTGATCGGAACTCGCCCGGCGCGGATCTACATGACTTCTCCAGACCATAAGGTATGCTCCTCTGTTACCCTTACCTATTCCCTGCCTTTTCCCCCCCTCCTCCCTTATTCCCTCTCTTATTGTTTTTGTCCTTTTTCTCTCCTCTCTTTTCTTCTCTTCTCTCTCTTTACTGTTTTTTTGTGTTTTTTTTTTTTTACTACCACAAGATTCCTAGATCTCAGGTTAAAATATAACATTTACTTGCTACAATGTACAGACTTAAGATTGCAGCAATTAACTTGGAGGACGGAGATCCCTCTCCCTTTTTCTTTTTGGGGAGAGGGTCTACGTGTTTTTCCTTCTGGGCTAGAGGACTGAGGGAAGACGCTCCCTGCCGATATGGTGTTCTGGGTGAGGCTGATGGAGGCATATTGCACCCCTCTACCCGGATTGCCGCTGGGGGTTGACGTCTCCCTGCCCTCTTGAACAATTAGCACCTAAAGGGGGCTGGGGCAGCCACATGGCTGAACCCCTCCCCCCATGGCCATTCCAGACTTATCACGAGGACAAGGCCTACTAATTGTGCTATTGTTTTGGACTGGTCATCTACGATAACCTGTATCAATGTAGAATTCTTACATGTTTTGTACTACAAATCTTCGTTGTGTGTAGCCTTTTACTACAAATGTTACTAAATAAAGATTTTACAAAAAAAAAAATTAAACTCTACCTAGCAATTTAAAGCAAAACGAAACCCTTCTATCTTTTTCAGCCAAGGAAGCTGCCATCTTAACCTCTGTTTGATCTTCAGTTGCCATGGTGCTGCAAGTTAACTGTTAGTTCCCTCTCACATGAATGTTCCATTTTCTAGGCCGACCTGATTGGATGGTCCATTCACCGCTATGGACTGGTTGGTGTCAATGGTCTTGTATCCATTTACACCCACATACCTCTGATCCAATCTAAAAAAACAACAACAGAAGGGGATTCATGCTCAGTCTACACCAGTGGTCTCCAAACTGTGGGCCGGGGGCCATATGCGGCCCTTTGCTTTCTTTTAGCTGGCCCTTGGGGCACTATTTTATCCACTGACACCAATGATGGGGCATAAATTCTCTCACTGACTCCAACAAAGGGGCACAATTGTTCCCAATGACACCATCAATGGGGCAGAATTCCTCCCACTGACACCAATGACGAGGCACTATTCCTCCCAATGACACCAACAATGGGGCACTATTACTCCAAGTGACACCAATAATGGGGCACTATTTCTCCCAATGACACCAATAAAGGGGCACAATTCTTCCCAATGACACCAATGATGGGACACTATGCCTTCCAATGACACCAACAAAGTGCCACAATTCCTCCCACTGACATCGATGATGGGGTGCTGTTTGTCTCAATGACACCAATGACGATGGGGCACTATTTCTCCCAATGACACCCAAAAAGGGGCATAATTCCTCCCACTGACATCAATGATGGGGCATTGTTTGCTCCCACTTATGCCAGGGCATTTTCTACTCTCACTGACAGTTCAACCCCCCCTAAAGTCTGAAGGACAGTAAACTGGCCCTTTGTTTAGAAAGTTTGGGGACGCCCTGGTCTAGGCAGATCAGATTGGAGGGTTGTCAGTGTAAACGGACAGCAGAGTACATTTACACCCCACCGCCCCTAGAGCGGAGTGGGCTGTGCCTGTGTCTGCTCTGCAAAAACTGAGTGGACTTGTCATCCGCCTACTCTGCTCTGCTCTGATCAGCAGGGGATCAGCAAAGTTGCCCCGTGTGAAAGGGCCTTACAGTTACTTGTGTGCTTTTATTAGCTCCCAGCTGAACTGTCAAGCCTTAAATGGCTGGGGTCATAACTGATCACATGTGTAGCATCGCAGCTGCAAATCAAACAGAAAATAAGGGGGCAGCTGTAAAGGATAGGAGGGTTTAGTTCCACCTTCACTGCATTGTCAGTAAGTACTATATAGCATATGGAATGGAACACAGACATAATTTTCATAGGTACCAATTAGTAGGCTTCAAATAAACTGTACTCCCATGTGTCAGACCTCTGCATAGAGAACACTGCTTCCACATGGAAAGAAATGGTCCTTCTTTGCAGCATGTTGGCAGGGTTGTGGCTGCTTTCTAAAGAAAATAAACTTTAAGACTTTGTACACCTTTTTGATGCACCTGGGATGTGTTTAACAGATGCAAACTAAAAGTTCAGTTAAACTTTAAAGACAACTGTAAGTAACCAGTAAAAATAACACAATCCTAGTGCATGCTATGCTGAGGGTATCACAGTGTGAGAGCATAGTTATGCCCACGGTGGCCTTTGCCAATATGTGTATGTGATTTCATACACTTGTTCCCTCATATAGGTTTAGAGTGATAAATAAGAGTGATACATATCTATATATACAATACTTTTTTGCTCCAACAGCATGGCATATGAATTTAAGCCGGCTACATGAGATTTTTTTTCATTGTCAAGAAAAATGTTGCCATGTGTTTTTCTTGGTGTAAATTTTATTGGGATGTTTAACACACACAGAAAACTAGTACCACACTGTACACTATTCAATATTTTAGGCTATTATTCCAGAATTTACTGTCAGGTAATTTTTTTAGGCTATTATTCCAGTATTTACCATCACATAATTTTTTATTTGACTTTCCCATTTTTCCATTCTTGATTTTTTTTTAGATCTGTAGATTGGAGGGAGAGCAGATTACCTCTATCATCACCCTACCTCCCTGCTGAAAGTTTTTAGTAAGAACAGATTGACGCATATGACATTTTTTTCAATGAGTCATCAAACTCATGGAGTTTGGTTTACTAGAGAAAAAAGTAAATCTGTTTTCACTTTGAATACTCAATCCTGTAAAAAGGAAGCAGACAAAATGAGGACATTGCACTACACATAATTTGATGAGAAATGCAAAATGTTCACTACTCCCAGTGAACATTCACTTAATTAAAAGATTCTCTGATTCTTTAAGCAGTCAGCCCTCTAAACATGCATTTTAAGAAGTGGTAGTGAAGCACATGCACTGCCATAGCACTTCAAAGCAGGAAGCAGAGCCTGCATATGGGAAGAATAGGAATGGCTGCACCCATGTATGTGTAGGATTACAAACTATACAGAGAAGCAAGGCTTCACAGATTGATAAGATAGTTTTCATGAAAGCAGCCATGTAAGATCCACTTTACTGACAGCCCTCTCAGCCCACCAAATAAAAAAACCCTTGCAAAAGGGTGCTAAGAATGAGGTACTGTAGATAAAAAATGCTTACCTTGAATCTTGGCCTTCATGTACTTCATGTACTGCAATCACCAGTGATGTCACTGTGCCGTACTGCTTCATCCTGGGAAAGCTGAGCATTTGAATTCCATGAGACTACATTCCTACAATTTTCTGGAGTGCATTCTTTCCCAGTAGGCAGTGGCGAGGGATGATGATGTCACTACCACATTGGGAAGTAGAGGAAAGCCAGAATCAGAGGCAAGTATTCTTTAAAATGTTTTGCCTAATTTTTAACACCCATTAATAAGACTTTTTTTTTTTATTGGGGGGGTGGTTGTTGTCCACTTTAAGCTGCTCACCCTTACATGCAAAAAATAAGACAAACATTATACTTGAGACATAGTCAGTCCTAAACTTTAATCAGCGATCACATAATTACAGCAAAGAGGCAACGTTTCAAGGCCACGCAGAACCCCTTCATCAGACATGTGACCTTTTTATATTTTTGGAGATCCTGGTGTGCTGGTGACATTACTCTCTTTGACTATACACGGTTCCAGCCGGTGGTCGTTTCAGCACTCATTTATAAATACAGCCATCATTACAGGAATGTGTGCATTGGGAATATTGCATTGACAGCATCAGTCCTGGTACCTCTAAAGTTCTACAAATTGTATTTTTTAGTTTTGCATTAAAGGTTAACTAAACCCAAGAACACAAATAAAATATATTGTAGTTTACCAATCCTTACAGGTAAAGGCTGCATTATTTTTTTCAGGGCAATACATTTTCTGTCATTACATTTTCTGTCATTCTGATATTATATTACCTCATAACTTTTTGTGCAAACAATGTTATCCGCTTTTCGAGCCAACTTCTATGAACCACAAATCAATGCTCTTCTATGTAATGGATGTGAGGAGAAGGGGTGTTTGTAGTCCTAAACTGGAGAGTAGACTGAGGTGACAATGCTGCTCCTCAAAAATACAGTAGAGTGAGTATTGTCACCCAAGAAGTGTGTAGCAGGGTTACCAGGTAAAAATATAATTTAAAAAAAACTGAGAAAAGGTTAAAAGCTATAAAGCAACATCTATAAACTATTACCTTCAATATTTTAGATTTATGTTTTTGGGTTTTAGACACATTTCCTTTTTTTTACCAACTCTGTGTCTCAAGTAAATCCTTTGCATTGAATTAAAGGACTGGGGATAGAGTACATAAAAGCATTTCCTGAACATTGTCTTCATTTGCATAGCAGGGGCAGTTCAATTAGTGTTACTTTTCCCACTCACCTTTTTTCACTTTCATGTGCAATAAAATGACCACAATTCCTAGAAAGAAAGTTAAGAAACACTGAAACCGGTTTAAATTGCTATAAAGCATACATAACAGAGCATTTCTTATTAGCTAACACCTCTCAAATTCACTAGTTTGAAATTCTAATGCCATTAAGCTTCGAGCAAGTGCTAAATATCTAAAATCATGATTACTGAGACTTTGCAAATTCTTGCAAAATAGTTTTTAACTTTTTTTCATCTGTCTTCGATAATGCACTCCATTGATGACTGTTTAACAGAGATTACTTAACCACTTCAGCCCTGGAAGATTTTACCCTCTTCCTGATCAGAGCACTTTTTACAATTTGGCACTGCGACGCTTTAACTGACAATTGCGCGGTTGTGCAACGCTGTACCCAAACAAAATTTGCGTCCTTTTTTTCCCACAAATAGAGCTTCCTTTTGGTGGTATTTGATCACCTCTGCAGTTTTTATTTTTTGCACTATAAACAAAAAAAGAGCGACAATTTAAAAAAAAAAAAACAACAATATTTTTTACTTTTTGCTATAATAAATATTCCCAAAAATGTTTTTAAAAAACACATTTCTTCATCAATTTATTTTTGGTTAAATAAATCACAATAAGCGTATATTGATTGGTTTGTGCAAAAGTTATAGCATCTACAAACTATGTGAAAGATTTATGGCATTTTTATTATTATTATTTTTTACTAGAAATGGCAGTGATCTGTGATTTTTAGTGGTACTGCGACATTGCGATGAACAGATTGGACAGTTTTGACACTTTTGTAGGATCATTGACATTTATACAGTGATCAGTGCTGATTATTATGTAAATTATGTAAATGTCACTGGTAGGGAAGGGGTTAACACTAGGGGGCGATCAAGGGGTTAACCGTGTGTTCCCTGGGTGTGTTCTAACTGTATGGGGATAGGACTTACTAGGAGAGGAGACAGATCGTTGTTCCTAGTTAGTAGGAACACACAATCTGTCTCCTCTCCTCTGACAGGAAAGGGATTTGTGTGTTTACACACACAAATCCCTGTGCTGAATCTCATGCACGCGATCCCGTGTGGCCGGCGGCGATCACGACCACCGGCCACGCGCATTGGGTCCCCCACCGTGCAGCGGGGGGCATGCCTCTGGCAGCGCGCGCCCTCTGGCGGTTCTTAAAGGTAAATGTGTACGGGATTTCGCCAGCAGAGACATTGTGCCACAGTTAATCTGCGTGAGCCAGTCGAGAACGGTTAAAGTAAAATTGTGGGCAAAACTTTTTTTTTTTTTTACTTTGGATAGGGTAAGGGGGGAGGGGGTGTTATAAACCTGGTCCCTTTTATTTTTGCCATCTGTGTCCTATTGAGGGGATTTCCCTTTATTTTCTTTCCCAAAACAGGAAGTGAGAGGAAATTCCTCCAAAGTGAGGAATTTCATGGTCGTCATCAGAATTAGTTTCCTCAGCCCAAAAATTCTCTTCTATTACTGTTCTGGTGACAACCCAAAATTTTGGCTTTTCTTTCACTTTCAGTCCCGGTGATCACGGTAAATAGGACAGATAGAGAAGGTGAATCTCCCTAACAGGGGCACAGACAGCAATAAAAATCTGACAGGTGTTCCAAACCCTCTCCACTCTATCCAAAACAAAAAAATAAATACATTTTGCCCTTGTTTTACTTTAATGTGGAACTTTACATAGTAAATAAATATTTGCAACAGCCAGAATTGTTAATGCAAAAGAGACATACTAAGTATTCTTACCTGTTTTTTCACAATGAGCTGTGCATACTCACAAAGTGCCAGGATATAATAATTCCCCAACACAGTGCAATGTCAAATGCAAAACAGTCCATACACAACAGTTCATAAATGAATTGCCAAACCTTTATAGTCTGTGCAAAGATGATTCACTCTAAACAACTCTTCAGCAAATCTTCTTATAAAGTTACACGCTTGTTGAAGAATCTCCACTTTCTCCCTTAGTGAACAGACTCTCACTTTCAGCGACGGACCTTATTCATATAACAAAGTCACATAGCCCTTGCTTCTCTGAGGGGTAACAAGAAACACACGGTTAAGCCACGTTTTTAGCACCCCCCTAACCACCCCTCCTTAACTGCAAAGGCCACTGATAGGAGTGTTCACATGCCGTGGTTGCTATAACATGACACTTATGCTGTGTACACACGAGCGGAATGTCCATCAGAAAAAATCCGATGGGAGCTTTTCATCGTATTTTCTGACCGTGTGTATGCCCCATCGGACTTTTTCCGTCGAAAATTCTGATGGACTTAGATAGTAAACATGTTCTAAATTTTTCCAACGGAACCAATCACTATCGGGAAACCTGCTCGTCTGTATGCTGTTCTGACGTACCAAAAAGACGCATGTTCAGAAGCAAGTACGAGACGGAAGCGCTCGGTCTGGTAAAACTAGCGTTCGTAATGGAGCACATTCCTCACGCTGCAAATTCTGTGATCTTTTAATGCAGCACATTCTTTTTGCTTTATAATGCTAGAAGAATGAACTTGTTTTGCTGCTGATATTCACACAGAGTTCTCACAAACATATTTCTTTATTATTTCTCGTGATCTCATGAATAATCTTTTATTATTTTAAAGCCAGATCTCCAGAATAATGTTTTGAAATATTTTTTATAGTAATTTTTTTTTTAATTTTTTTATTTCATCAAGATCTCCTTTTTTTTTTGGATTATTGCAAAATTATTTTCTAGTAATCTCCATAATATCTTTTTTTTGGTGTGTCAAGTTACCACAATGACATTATTATCTTGTATTTTGTAATCTCAAGGAGGTTGGTTGGTGTCCCTTGTTAATTTGACATTGTATTTTTGAAATGTACCTGCATACTCACAAACAATCTGTCCTATTTTTATAAAAACACATAGGCAAGTATTTTCAGAAATCCTAATGCATATCGTCACGTCACGTGACTTCTTCAGAGGATCCTCTGAAGAAGTCACGTGACGTGTCAATATGCATTAGGATTGGAGCACGGGACGCTGCCACAGACAAACAACAGGAGACAAGCTCGGCGCTCGTAGTTACTACACACTGCAGCATTGTTTTAAATGTAAGTTGATTGGACTTGTTTTATTAAATAAATATACCTTTTATATGGGATCACGCTATGTGCGTCTCTTCCCCCCTCACACTGTACATCACTACTCTACCTGACGAACACTGTGGAGAGAGGCACGGGGTCATATTCCAGTTTCCAGGCACGGGGACAGATTCCAGATTGGTGATACCCCTGGAGGCATACGAGCTCGGCGCTCGTGGATTGATGCCCACACTCACTTCATGAAAGTGAGTGCAACCTCCCCCCGTGTGTGTCTTGCCCCCCCTCCACTGTGGTCGTCGCAGAGTTATTTTACATGCTGTATACTTTTTATTTTTTATATTTCGCTTGGCATGTTCATCATTGTCACTACCTTATACACGGAACGTCTACACCTGTGGGTCATTTGCAACACAGGCTGTACACCTTACAGCTGTAAGGTAAGTGGCTTGCAAACAAGGAGGTGTCCTCACTGAAGATCCCCCTTCCCTTCACGATTGGAATTGTTATGTGTCTCTCATCACAAGTTTTTGTTTTTTGGACTGGATGATAGAACTAATATTCATGTTTGTCCTAGGGATTTGTCACTTGTAGTTCACCAGGATTTGGCACGTTTTTGCTAATGGGGCACTAGCCCACATATATATATATATTTTTTTTTTGCATTGTGTCATTATTCATCCTATTTGTGTTAGTATATGCATTTTTGCTTTGCTATATTCAAGCAGTCACTGTTTTACAATTACCTTTATATATTAGGCTTTGTCTGCCTGCAACATTATAGTCATGTTGATCAGCTACGTTGCACTGCACTGCATCCCCACCATGTTCTTTTAGCATGTAGGATCCATTGGCCCTCCTCCAATTTCAACAATCTTGTGGCTAGATAGCAGCCATATGCCTCTTCACCGTTGGGTTGGCTTCTGAGGACATCACTTGCTTCCCTAATGAGGCCCAGGGCTGCCTTCTCCGTCCTCGTCCCCTTCCTGGGCCTTTTTGTTTGAAGGCAGAGGGGAGGCACCTAGGATTGGGTGAGGCTCCTACAGGGGCCAGCCACCTCCTGGCTGACACTGGGCCCGCCCAGCTCCTGGCTGACACTGGGCACGGCCACCTCCTGACTGACACTGGGCACGGCCACCTCCTGGCTGACACTGGGCATGGCCTCCTCCTGGCTTACACTTTCCAGGCCCTCCTCCTGGCTGACCTCATCCTGTGTATAAAAAAGGGACATAGTTTGAGTTTTTGCTTCATCAGTCACACACAATTTTTAGCTCATGACTAACAAATTGAATGTTAATAAATAGAAAAGACTATCATTTTGAACCCAGCATTTTTCATTCTTGTCCCAATCATTTTTGGCAACTACTCTCTATTGATATGTAAATCACTTGGTTTTAAATCATTAATTAGTTATCAATTATAACATCTAGTTAACATCATTGATATTAGGACAATAAATATGTAGTAAAATAATATACCTGGCTCAAGCTGGGCGCATCCACTTCTTCCAGGATGGAAGGCCCAGGTTGTTCCTCGTCAGCCTCTGCTGGGGTTGAGGGAAGGGTGGAGGGAAGGCTGCAGGGAAGGGTAGAAAGTGATTTTCAGGCTTCAGTCTGGTCATCCAGAAACCGCAGTTTGTTGAAGTACCACAGCCTGGACACATACACTTGCGCTGCTGATGCTCCTGATCTGAGTGATTTCTGGATCTTATTATGCTCCTTCTTATACATGTTCCTCAAGATCCCAATTTTACTTTCCAAAAACTGGATGGTTGCATCGGGGACCCGAGTCTTCACAAATACCAGAAGTCTCTCCAGCGTTGTGCTCCTAGCTTGTTTATTATAATATAAGATGCTTTTCACCTCCCACAAATTGCTCATCTCCCTGTATCTGTCTATAAAACTGGCCATGAATTCTGGGTCCTTAAAGTGATTAATCTTTGCTGTAAGACAATACACAAGACAAAAACACTAATGTCAGCCTAAACTCTCATTATCCCAATATAGGCCTAAATCTTGAAGCAGTATAGGCCACTGTGATGGGCCAAGTTCAAATTTTACCTTCGTTTAGGACGCTCGCCACTTCCGTTCGTCCTTCCTCCACACACAAATCATACGTACGACACATGCATGTTAGCTTGATATAGACTGCGCATGTGTGAAACTCTGCCCCCGTCGCCCGCCCCTGACGTTCTTTCTCAAAGATTCCCCACCCCTTCTCTCTTTGGCGCGCAGTAGGAGCATCATGGTGGATAAAGAGCAGGTGTGTGGAAATTATTCCAGTAACAAGGAGGAGGAGAGCCTGGAGCCCTAAACAACACGATCCCGGAGGAGGAGATTTGGTGTACATCTTGCGGAGGAATGACTATGATGGGAAGCATGGACCGTACTCCAACCCTAATTTGCGAAAGGCCAAGATCATGACGAAAGTTGTGAAGAGTCTGCGCGGGATAATTTTGGGGTATGATGCTCCAAGGAGCAAATAAGGAAATGCTGGTCTGACCTTAAACTGAGGGAGCCGGATCAGTATAGAAGAATAAAGAGAGTGCTGCTAAAAAGTAAGTACTTGTCCTGTGTTCCTATCATTATTATTACTTGCATGCTGTGCCATGCTTTTCTTTACTGTTGTACAGTTTAAAATGGCGAATTTCATGTTCATGGGCACAGTAATCGGTCGTAGGAAACATTGTTCGCTCATTAGATATGATGTTTTGGGCAGATACAGGTTAAATACATTTGGTCATGCCTGTATAAAATTAAGTTTTGTACATTGCTGTCTAGATGTGTTTGTAACTAGGAACTGTCAGAGGACACCAGGGACCCCCCACATTACCAAGAAGGGGAAATCAGCCCAAGACCCCCCGTGGATCTGGAGGAAGGAGAGGTGGAGGAAGTGGGTGAGATTGTCACCCAAACAGGTGAGTGTCTGACACCCCAGCTTCAGGTAATCTATGTATGCCTGCATATTTATAATACATGTTTTTTAACCAATTTTTAGGTGATGTGCTGGTTGTTGAAGAGCAAGCTGAACCTTTCACAAGTGACAGCGCCAAAGGCTCATCCACGACATCATGGTGTGAAATGGTGAAATAGACATTATAAGGAAGAAACTGAATGTTATGGAATAACAAATGAAGAACATGATAGATGTGTTGGGGAGAATATAAATTGCTTTCAAATCCCATCCATTTTCCCATTTGTTGGACTAAACCAATTTTTTTTGTACATTTTAAAAGGCAAATTTTGAAGATGCACACAGTGTGTTAACATGTGCTATCTGCCATCAGGGGATCTCAGTGTACGCGTTTTGTGGGTGCAATCCCTTCCTCGTAACTCTAGTAGGTGAGAGGAAGAGGTTGCACCCCCAAAACACGTCCATTGATCCCCCATGATGGGAGATAGCACATGTTGACATTAGGCACGGGATCAGGAGGGAAATACCCATTTGGACTCCCAATTTGTGTGCATCTTCAAAATTTGGCTTTTGCAGGGGTGACATCACCCCATCTGATGAAGGCAATATCAAGACATTTTTGACACTATAATGTCTGATATTGCCTTCAGTTTTTATACATTGAACTTTGTAAGTTCCAGAGTTGTGTATGTTATGTTTTAAAACATGCCTGTTTCTAAAAAAAATTTTTTAAAAATTGAGAAAAAAAAAAATATTTTTCTTAAAAATTTTATAACGCACATGTGAATGTGCACAGAGTAAAAATTTTGATAATCAACAATGTGTGGCTTTTTCTTTCAATGCTCAATACCAGTTTTGTAAGTAATTTTGTGTTTACAGTGACAATGGGGCTTATTTACTAAAGGAAAATTCACTTGGCACTACAAATGCACTAGGAGAACCTAGGAGACAGCCAAAAAGAAACACAAGCAATAAAGAAAATGCAAGATTTTATCAGATATAATTTTTTTATTTGTAAAAAAATATTTAGACATTGTCTGGCATTGCAATGGCCCCCCTAGCCGTAAAATAATTAACATATTTCTCCTGAACTTCATGGGCGCTTTGGGGTGCCAAGCCAGGACGGCCAGTATCCAGGCCCGTTAGGGGATTAGCAGGAAGTCCTGCCTCAGGCCCAAATAAGGCTATATAATTGTGTGCATTTTTGCGTTTGTATTCCGCCATTTGTATGGCTGTCAGAAACAGGCAGACTGGCTGGCAATTATCCCGAAGGCATTCTCAACGACTCTTCTTGCTCTGGCCAGCCGGTAGTTAAAAACCCTTCTCTCCGGGGTGAGGGTCCTCTGGGGGAATGGCCTCATCAGGTGCTTCACAGACCGAATGCTTTATCAGCAATAAAGACAAATGGGAGTCCTTCAACGTTGTCCGCATCAGGTGGCAATCCCAGGCCACCACTCTGGAGACATTTGTAAAACTCCGTCTGGGCAAAGACTCTTCCATCCGACATCCGGCCATTCTTCCCCACGTCCACATAGAGGAACTCATATTGTGCCGACACCACCGCCATTAACACTATACTATTAAACCCCTTATAGTTATAATAGTAAGACCCCGAATGGGGTGGTGGCACGATGTGGACGTGCTTCCCATCTATAGCGCCTCCACAGTTGGGAAAGTCCCAATGGTTGGCAAAATGGGAGGCCACAGTCTGCCATTCCTGTGGCGTTGAAGGAAACTGTGGAGTCAAAACAGACAAAAAAATATTAGTACTTTTGCACATAACATTGCAAGCAGATTAGACACAAACATTCTTGGCCAACATCAGTATAACATTCATTTTAAGGAGTATTTAAAGCCAAAAATATAAGGCCCACTTATCAGATTCCTCCCCCCTCTGATGGGCTATTGTAAAAATTTTAGGGGGATGGGGAGGGTTCGAGCTGAGTTTGGGAACCCAAAAAAAAGCCTCTGGCACTCTGTATGAATTTAAGGACAACAATAAAATTTGGACACATTTTAGGGGGTGTTTGGGGTAAAGCACTACAATGGAGCTGACAAAATACATTGTTAAGTGACTAGGCTAGGTGTGTATGGGCCCAGGATAGCATGCTGGGGAGGTTAGTGAAGGGAAATATGCACGAAGGACAAAAAAGGAGCATTCTAAACGATTACAGCATGCATGAGAACAAAGGGGACATTCACAGCATATTACAATCATGGTAATTATGAAATGAGGAAAGAAATAGAAAACATTAGCAAACATTAAATACAATAGAATGTGAATTTTAAAGAAGAAAACTTACCTTAATATAGTCCTTCTGCAGGACCTGAATGATAGCAGAACAGATCTCTGGGATAATGATCCCCAGAGCCTGGGGGGAGATGCCTGTTGAGAACTTGAGGTCGTGTAGACTTCTCCTATTCGCCTCTGCTCTGGAGTGATGGCTTGCCTCATGCAGGTATCCTGCCTGCTAATATAAGGGGTCAACAAAGCCAACAGACGGTGAAAAATGGGGTCCGTCATCCTGAGAAAGTTCCTGAAATCATCAGGATTATTCTCCTGGATCTCACGAAGCAAAGGCATATGAGAGAATTGGTCACGCTGGAGTAACCAAGTCTTGGTCCATGAACTCCTCCCCACCCTGTTCATGGACTGGGCTTAGGTCAAAGAATGAACCCCAACACCAAGCACCCGCATAGCAAGCACTGTACGACGAGTACATACCTGCAACATGGCTTCAAAACGGTCGGCTGGTCAGAACGTACTAACAGAATGCACTGAAGAACACCAAGGCCTGTGAAGAGCGAGCTGAAAATCAGAAACGAGCGGACAAGAACAAACTGAAAAAACAGATACGGACTGTCTACATGCTCTGAAAAGCAGATACAAACCCACAAGCACAAACTGAAGAGCAGTAACGGACTGAAAAGCACGAAAACTGAAAAGCCTGAATCGTCTCTCACCAAACTTCTACTAAATCTAACGTGTATTGGTGGAATTCATCAGAGAAGCGAAACAGATTCCAATGAAATCATCTGGACTTATGTTCCTCTGATTTATCTCGCAAAGCGGAGGTCAGATCTTCCATTTGCTCAATGTCCTTCACTCTCGCAAACCATTGGGCCATCGTTGGTGCAGATTTTTGTTTCCAAAGGGGTGGAATGCAGGCTCGTGCTGCATTAAGGAGATGTTTGAGAAGGGAATTATGATAACGTTTCCTTGATAAGGGTGTAAGGTTAAGGAAGACTGCCGCTGGGTTATCATGTAGGGATATATCTGTGAGTTTCTGTATGAGCTTAAGCACCAGCTGCCAAAAAGTTTGGAGCAAGGGGCAATCCAAAAAAATGTGTAAGAGGGTGCTTGAGTGTAGGCCGCAACGCCAACAGTGATCAGTTTGTAGCAGATATATCTTAGCCAGCACCGAAGGGGTTCTGTACCAGCGCGCCACTATTTTATATGCGGTCTCTTGATATTTGCTACAAAGAGAAGATTTCTGTGCGAAAAAGAGTATGCATTCTTTTTGGGGTTCTGTGAAGGTGATTTGTAGATCTCTCTCCCATTTTGCTAAGAATGGGGGGTCTCCAGTGGCGTGAAGGTCTAGCAGGGATTTGTAGGAGGTTGATAAGGACCTCCAGGTCGGTCCCTCTCCCAAGCAGAGTTCCTCAAAAAAGTGAAGCTTTCTGACAAAGTGGGTTGGTTTGGGCAACGAGCCAAGAAAAAGAGATAGTTGATTGACCCTCCAGCGGTCTAAAGAGAGTGGAGCCCGGCCTGAGAGCAAAGTCTCCGTAGTTAGCCAACCGGAGGAATGTAAGAACAAGGAGACCTTCATGAGTCCTTGAGGAGCCTGCGAGAGGAAGGATGGGTCAGTGAGGCCAGGTATAAAGTCGGGGTGACCAATGAGTGGCGTCATTGGGGATGGAAAACTACTTAGTGAGGATAAACGGAAAAACCTTTTCATTTCGATGAGAGTTGGTCCAATTAGTGGGTGAGTAGTCAAGTGAGTGGCAGGAGTTTTCCCCGCCCAAGGTAGACCTGCTAGTGGGGCCCGGGTGGCCTCCTGTTCTAGCGACACCCATAGTTTTGAATCCCCATGACGGCACCAGTTCACGACCCTGGTAATATGTGTCGCAGTATGGTATAGGGCTGGATCTGGGAATCCGATACCGCCTTTAGTCTTTGGCCGTACTAGTAGCACTCTGCAGAGACGTGGGTGTTTACCACGCCAGATGAATCTGATAAATATTGAGCGCACGGTGTGAAAGAACGTCTGAGGTATCTTGACGGGCAAAGCCTGCATTAAGTACAGCAGTCTGGGCATTGCATTCATTTTAAGTATATTGCAACGGCCAAACCAGGAAAGGGCCGGGGAGTCCCACTTCTTGAGATCAGCCGAGAGTGTGGATAAGAGGGGTTGGTAGTTGAGTGTGATAATGTCGTTCAGGTTTGCAGGAATCTTTGTTCCCAGGTATTGAATTGAGCGAGCAGCCCATTTGAACGGGAAGAAGGGGCGTAGGTTAGAAATAGTAGAGTCTGACAAGGAGACGCTCAGGGCCTCCGATTTTTGTAGATTAACCTTACATTTGGACAGCTCCTGTAGCAGGGAGGGTAAAGATGTAGAATAAAAGGTCATCTGCATAGCCTGCAACCTTGTGTTGATATTGGCCTGACTGGATGCCTCTAATGGACTGATTTCCTCTGACATGGTGCAAGGAGGGTTCTAGAGAGAGGATGAATAGCATAGGAGACAGGGGACAGCCCTGTCTGGTGCCATTCGAGATAGAGAAAGGGCTTGAGTTGTAGCCATTTACCCGGACTGTCGCTGTGGGATTATTATAGATGGCCGATATCCATGACAGGATGGGGTCTGGCATACCTACGATTTTAAGTGTCTCCTGTGCCTTGCATTTTTTAATGTGTTTTAAAAACATATTAGAAGCCTATGTAACAGGGCGACAATGCAGAAGGACAATTGGCAGACAGGGACAGAATGTTGTACCCCTGCTTTCTGAATGGTCCCACCAAGATCATGCCCTCCTTTTGGGTGGTCCTGCACCCAGGGCTGCTGTTAGAAATTAGGACATAGATTTATCTGTAGCCTTAGCTGCACAGATGAATGAATAGAAAGTGCTCCAAGGCTTCCTGCTTATTCACAAACTGAAGCATAGTAAACACAGTTTACTATGTGGCGGTGATAAATTGACACAGGCGTGATTAGTACCCGTGACTCACTGTGTTCATTCAGGAATGGAAGGGGCCAGTTAATGAAATATTTACCAGCCCCTTCCTCCGCTCTCCATCATGACACATCCCCCTGAGCATCTGCTGGCTGGAGAGGAGAGAAGAGGAGGTAAGCCAGCAGCACTGCGGAAAAAAGGGGAGACAGCAGATGAAAGGGGTGCATGTGCTAAAACCAATCCACCTGCAGTGCAGCAGGAGAGAGAAAAAGAAGAGGAGAAGCTGGCAGGGGGGAGTCAGAAGAGGATCGGTGTCTGTAATAAGACAGTACAGCCGGCCCTCCTGCTCAGTAGGTGCCCGGGCCCACTTTTTGAACTGATGGGGTCTCGGCCCAGTACAGGAGGACTGTCTAGGGTGCCCTATCAGTGGCGCTGCCTAGTTATGTGGCACACATCCGCAGTCTCCCTGCAATCCCCTTAGCTATTACCATTTTGAGTTACTGGGCATGTTTAGGAACTCAAATAAGGGAAATGCTGTGACCTTGGGACATGACCTGGGACACAGCATCATCTACACATAGGACAGAGATGCGGGACTGTCCTGGGAAATCTTGGACATTTGGCATCTATGAATTTTATATATGGCCAGTAATATAAACACAAAAGAACTCTGTCCGAGAACTGGAGCTTTTCAATGTCCTAAATACTCTGTGTCTGTCTGAAGTCTAAACAAATGAAGAAACTCTTCTATAGAGTCATAAGCCTTAAATTATACCGGGGAATCCATTGACTAAATTTTCTTGAATCTTTGGAACTTGTGGATTTCAGTAAGCATGTTTGTCCTTTATGTAATTTGAGTCCTATGCACAAAAAAAGGGGGGCTGATTAACTAAAGGAGTTGAGATTTTTCACTCAAAAAGATGTGTGAATATTCACTCAAATTAGCTAATCATGGAAAAAAGCATATGTATATAATTTGCAGATTTGGGAACTTTCTAGCAGTCGCCCATAGATGCCGGCTTTATACTTATCTTGCCGGTGTCTTGCCGAGAAAGTTCCCCCGGCGGATAAGGACCCCCCCGTACTGCGCAGGTGCAGCGCCTGCGCAGTACGAACTACTATGAGCCGCCGAAGCTGAAAATCTTCAATCAGCTGTACACGGCGCCTGCGCCATAAGTCCAGGTTCAAGCCCCACCATCCAAGTGGACCTAGAGGGGGAATAAAAAAGAGCCGAGCGAAGCAAGACCGTGCCCGAAGCGTGGCGAGCAAAGCGAACCCGCGAGGTGCCCTCTTACAGGCGCCGTGTACAGCTGATTTCCAACTATTCAGCTTCGGCTATTTCCGCCGGCTCCTACTGCACAGGCGCAGCGCCTGCGCAGTAGAGGGGGGTCCTTATCCGCCGAGCGGAACTTTCTCGGCAGAACACCGGCTCAGAAGGGCAACAAGGTTCAAGGTCCTCAAGCAGATTAGGAACCAGGATAGCTGCTGGAGGAAGGATTCTGCTCTCTTCTCCCTCAACAGAAGCCTACTATTGGGGGGGGGGGGGTGGTTGACAGAGCTCCAGCTAAAAATTGAACTAACTTCTCATTATGGGCTCCTGCCACTTTGAGAACGAGGTCTGTGAGAACTGTGAGTATATGTAGGGCACAGGGGGAGCAACTCAGCCCTAGAGCTCCCCAAAAAGCCCCTTAACTCCTTCAGAACCCTTTAGTGCCCACCCCCCAAGCCACACAGGGCACTTAATCCAGTGAACCCTAAAGATACCCTCTAGCCCAGCCTCTCAGCTCCCTGGCCTTACTGCACTGACACCAATTCAGTGGCAGTTTTTCTTCCCATTGACACCAATGCAGCTGTATTTTTACCTCCCACTGACACAGATGCAATAGCATTTTTTTTTGCTTACATTAACTCCACCGACACAGGGACATACTTTTTGACACACGGATACTGGGGCATTTTTTCCTTTGCCACTGTTAGCCCAATATTTTGCTCTGATATTTATCTCTTCAGTTTGCTGTGGTGTGCCACAACTGCATGCAGCAACCAACAAACATGTATCATCGTGGCAAGCTATGCGCACCATTGTTAGACTTACCACCCACTCTGCCCTCTATCCTACCCCCATTCTAAGCTCCACTGTATTTCATAAAGTTTCCAGGTATGATAATTAGGTATTCAAACCTTCCTCGGCTGGGTCATTCAGACTGAATTTCCTGACTGATAGTGAGACCGGCATGTATCAACATTGTTTTCACCCTTGCCTCTTTTTAATTAATTATTTATTGCCCAACTAAATAAATTCAAAACATTAACAATAAAATACAAAGTCATTTACAACCCTGCCACGAGCTACATCACCAATCTTATCTCCAAATGTCACCCAAACCGTCGGCTCCTCCCATGACCTCCTGCTCTCTAGCTCCCTTGTCTCCTTCTCCCATGCTCCTCTTCAGGACTTCTCCAGAGCCTCTCCCATCCTCTGGAACTCACTACCCCACTCTGTCTGGTTATCTCCTACTCTGTCCACTTTTAGACGATCCCTGAAAACTCATGTCTTCTGGGAGGCCTATCCTGCCTTCAGCTAACATACAAATCTTCCACTTTCCTCATCAGTTCATCCCTCGCAGTAACTACCTTTTGTTTCACCAGACCCTCCCTATAAGCTTGCAGGAGCAGGGCCCTCGTAACCCTCTTATATTGAATTGTATTGTTGCTGTATTGTCTCCCTTTATATTTTAATGCGCTGCTCAAACTGTTGGTGCTATATAAATCCTGTATAATAATAAAATTTAGCAGGCCAGGACTGCTCTAAGGCTGGCTATAATACTTAGATATCTCCAGGAAATTTTGGGGCAGTTATATACCCACTAATCTTTAAAGATGTAATTCAGGGGGGCTTGGTCAGGATGTGAGATGGAGAAGACGTGCTTTGCCTGAGCTCCGCTCCTACGATTATCCTTTAAGCTATCCGGGCTCCTTTTTTTCCGTCCCGGTATCTTTCTTCTATCACCCTGGGTTCCAAATGGACACACAGCACCCAGCGGGCATCTCCGCTGTCTCTGAGCAAGCTGCGCTCCTCCTCTAATCCCACAAGTACACCTCGCCTCTCCTCTCTAGCAGCGGCCATCCTGCTCCCACAATGTCGGTCGGCACTCAGACAGCTTCTGGTTCACAAGAGCTGGCCGGTCCTTCCTCAGCTCTACTCATGGCAGCAATCAAAGCCAGCAATGACTCCATCATAGTCAAGATCGACCACCTGGTCACAGATGTAAGCCTCATATGCCACAATATGGACAAATTTAGATCCTGGGTATCTGAGGCAGAAAGCTGCATATCACAGCTTGAAGACACCACTAGAGCTGACTCCCGGGACCTACATGCCTTATAGATACTGGTTAAAGCACTCAAAGAGAAGGCCATCACCACAGAGGACCAGCTAAAGTGCAACAATATCTGCATCCTGGGTCTACCTAAGTGGGCCGAGGGCCCTAGGCCTGCAGGGTTTGCCAAATCCTTTCTCACCACGCTGCTTGATCTTCCAGCCATGCCATCCACCTGTGTGATGGAAATGGCACACAGGGTCCCTCCAATTCCACCAATCCTTTCCTCCTCAGACTGCTTAACTACTGAGATCGGGACCATATCCTGGCGGTGGCTCAAGTGAAGCAAGATCTATGGTGTGACAATGCCAAGATCCTTCTCTTTCCTGACTACTCACCCGAGATTCAACAAAGGCACTGTTCCTTCATGGAGGTAAGCAAGCAGCTTCATGCTCAAGGCCTCAAGTTCAGCCTGCTGTATCCCAGCAAGCTTTGGGTGCTAGATGGTGATGCGCTAAGTTCTGCAGCATCCTGGCTGGATGGTCGTTAATCACAAAATCAGCAGGTCCTTCGGACGAAGTGCACCTTTGTTCACAGGACACAGAAAGTATTGGGGCTTAGACCCTACTTTTTTCATGTTTCTGTTTATGTGTTAACACTCGTTTATTACTTTCATTTGGGTACCTGTTTCTACATCCCGTTTGAGATGGTGCAGTCTCAATGAGCCTGTCCAACTATACTTCCCTCATGCCAGGCTCTATTTACACTTTGGATTGGAAGGAGCACACTGTTTGGAGCCTGTTACGTACCTGCCGGATGAGCCTGACATGCAGTGGGAAGGCTTTCTCGTACAACCCCGGCTCAAGGGCCACCGGTGTTGCAACAGTGGCCGCAAGAGCCTGGCGGTGTATGGGTGTATGGGTGCCTGGATTGTCTTTGGTCTTGTCAGTTCAGCTGGTGCAGCAGGAAACAGGAAGCAGGCTGGTAGGTGCAGAGCTGGGGAGACACTGAATACCTAGTCAGACAAGCCGAGTTTGGTAACAGATGATCAGATGTAGATATAGACGACAGGCAGAGAATGGTCAGGATACAGGCAAAGTTCAGCAACGGAATATCAAGCAGTGTAGAGCTGAGCGTGGTTACAAGGCAGGCCGGGGTCAGGATAACAGAGATCAATCGTAGTCAAACAAGCCAGGTCAAACACAGGAAACAGATCGGATCACAGGAACAGGAAGTCACGGGAACAGTTATGAGCTGCAGATCAGACAGAAAAGACACAGTGCTGCTGAGGTGTTTAAATAAGGCAACCTGTTGCCAATCACTGAAATCAGTCTGCACTATTTTAACCCCTAGGTGGCAGATCCATGACATTGCCCCCCTCTTACGGGCAACCTCCGGGTGCCCAACAGGTATCTCTTCTGTGGATGACTACGAAAAAAGGCATTAAACAAGTCTCTGGCATGCACATCCTGTTCAGCCTCCCAAGAGTTATCCTCTGGGCCATAACCTTTCCACTTAACTAGGTACTGTACCTGATTCCTTCTCTTCCTACAGTCTATGATGGCCTCTACCTTGTACTTCTTTTTGCCATTGGTGGTCAGTGTGATAAGGGCCTCCAGGGTATTTGGAACTCCGACACGTGCCAATTCGTCTTTCAGACCTTCTGATAACCCCAAGCGGAACTGGTGTCGCAGGGCTGCATCATTCCACTGTGTGTCTGCACTCCAGCGTCTAAAGTCTGTAACACAATCTTCGGCCGTTCTGTGTCCTTGCTGGAGTGCATGAAGGGCAGCCTCTGCTGTGGTGGTTCGTTGCGGGTCCTCGTATAATTCGGCCATTGTGCTGAAGAAGGCGGACATGGACTGTAACAATACATCGTTTTTCTCCAACATCCGATGAGCCCAGGACTGGGGCTCACCTGAAGCAGTGATATGATGAATCCTACTTTGGTGGCTTCAAGGGAGAAAGTTTGAGGTTGCAGGGTGAAGTACAGTTCACTTGCGTTACGGAAGGATCAAAATTTTCCCTGGTCACCTGAAAATCTCTCTGGTGCTGGAACTCTGGGTTCAGGGGGCAACATCACCACTGAGGTTGCTGCAGTGGCAGTCCCTGAGGCAGAAGGCGCAGCAGTGCTGGCTGGTGTAGCTAGAGTCTGTACACGTTGTTTCAGTTGCGTATAACCCTCCTGTAGAGATTTGACTGCTTGGGTAAGGGCTGCAAGGTGCTGACAGATATCATCCATGGCCGACTTCCCACTTGCAGGCTCAGACATGGCAATCTGATACTGTTACGTACCTGCCGGATGAGCCTGACGTGCAGTGGGAAGGCTATCTCATACAACCCCGGCTCAAGGGCCACCGGTGTTGCAACAGTGGCCGCAAGAGCCTGGCGGTGTATGGGTGCCTGGTTCATCTTTGGTCTTGTCAGTTCAGCTGGTGCAGCAGGAAACAGGAAGCAGGCTGGTAGGTGCAGAGCTGGGGAGACACTGAATACGTAGTCAGACAAGCCAGGTTTGGTAACAGATGATCAGATGTAGATATAGACAACAGGCAGAGAGTGGTCAGGATACAGGCAAAGTTCGGCAACAGGATATCAAGCATTGGAGAGCTGAGCATGATTACAAGGCAGGCCTGGGGTCAGGATAACAGAGATTAATCGTAGTCAAACAAGCCGGGTCAAACACAAAAAACAGATCGGATCACAGGAACAGGAAGTCACGGGAACAGGTATGAGCTGCAGATCAGACAGAAAAGACACAGTGCTGCTGAGGTGTTTAAATAAGGCAGCCTGTTGCCAATCACTGAAATCAGTCTGCACTATTTTAACCCCTAGGTGGCAGATCCATGACAGAGCCCAGCTGATTCGTCACCTTATGCTACTGTGTTTTTCAGCTCCCTCTACTGATCAATTTGCCTACCCTCCTGCCAGATTGCAGTTTTCCACATCTGCACAGACTGCAGATCACAACCTCCGGCTGGTGGTTCTCAGGTGTCATGGTTATGCAGTAATGTTCGTCTGTCAGCTTACCTCTCCATGTGTTCAGATTAAGAGGCCAGCCACTCTCACCTGGCTGCTTAAGTAATCTCTCCTCAAAGCATGGCTTCACCCCAGCCCCTATCAGGGAACTCTATATTAGCCTGTGCACTACAAGCCAGCTCTGCTGATCAATATTGTATGTTTTGGCTATGGCGTGCTCATTGCTCTGTGTCCTACATCTGATCCTGTTTACCGACCTTGACTGTCCTCATCTGCTTCATATCCTGACCTTTGGCGTGTTCCTTGACTATGCTTATCTGCTTGTTGCCCTGATCTTTGGGCTTATCTCCTGACTATCCTTTGTTGTCGCAGTCTGCTGCTTCCTCTCTACCTTCCTGTACTCTACTGTGAGCGTGAGCTGGGAGACCCTGAGGGCTGCAACCTGGAGCCAGACTGAATCGAAGTCCATCCCCTCCATCAGGGGCCCTGGTGAACACCCGCTGGCTCTTAGATTCTGTGCCCTGGGAAATCTCATGCTCTAGCTCCCACTGTGATCCATATTGGTGCTCCAGGGTACCTGCTTTCCTGGACCACCCAGGGCTCCATCCACAGCAGTCAGCCATAGGGTCCACTACCTTGCGGTGCAGTCCAGACCCCCACAGGGTGCATCTGTCACCTGGACTCAGGTGACCTGACATCAGGTATCCCATCCCCCCCCCCCTACCTTATACCTTATCTACTCAGGAGAACTATCTGTCTGTTGAAGCTGCCACATTGTGGATTACCAAGATTTCTGCTAATGACCATAGCTATCTGTGCCTTCAGGTTTAGCTCATAACCATTTTTTTGTTTTGTTTTGGGTATAGACCATCTCTCAACTCTCCCCATGAGTTTATGGAGGGCGCTAGGTAATTGTAGGATAAGCACATCATGCTTGGGATGTTCATGTATGGATTTTTTATTTCTTTTTTATGTTTGGTTTGTGTTTAATGTATATTGGCTTTTGCTCTACTGCTGCCCACCCGATGTTGTCCGCCTAGAGGCCTACACTCTCCTCCAGAACTTTATACCAACCCGATCATGGGGTTACGTGACCGGGATGCAATTTCTGTTGTATCCTGGAATGTGAGGGGCCTCAATTCTAAATTCCAGAGGGCGCTTCTATTCCAATATGGTAAACTTTCAACCCGTCTGTCTTGGTTCTGCAAGAGACACATCTGGTGGGCAGTAAATTAATGGCTTTGAAAAAGCCTTGGGTACAGAGAGCCTTTCATGCTTCTTACTCGACTTACGCTAGAGGAGTTTCCATACTGATACATAAATCTATCCCATGTGTTATAGAGGCAGTCCACACAGATCCCCATGGCCAATATGTGATATTGGTGCTCACATTATGGCAGCAAAGATATGTATTAGTGGGTTTATGTATACCTTTAGGTCTGAAATGTTATATACTGTATTGGAGAGGATCACCCCCTATTGCAGTGGTTCTCAACCCTGTCTTCAAGTGCCCCCAACAGGCCATGTTTGCAGGTTTTCCTTTATCTTGCACAGGTGCTTTAAATCAGAGTCAATGGCTTGGTATTTTGGAAAGCTATTTTATCTAAGAGAAATTCCCAAAACATAGCCTGTTGGGGGTACTTGAGGACAGGGTTGAGAACCACTGCCCTATTGTCCTGCTAAAATACTACTGTTGAGAGATTTAAATGCCATTCTTTCCCTGGACTTGGATAAACCTACGCCGCCTAAGTCCTTTACTGGGGATTTAATCAACTGCACTCTTTAAGCTGGTGTAACAGAGGTCTGGAGGTGGAACTAGCCTTTCACAAAAACATTTTCATGCTTTTCTACCTCTACAAAACTTCCTCCAGAATTGATTATACATTTTCTAACCCCTCTATGCTGGCTGATGTTGTAGATGCAGCCTATTTACCCAGTAGTCTTTCAGATCATAGTCCCCTGGCTGTCACGCTGCACACTCCTCTTTCCTGCAGCAGTTCCATGTGGCATCTCAGTGCCCACTGGATTTCCCAAGCTGATATTGTGGAGCAGACTCCGCAAGTTTTATGAGATTACTGGGAATCCAATGCGGGGTCATCCTCTCCTGCTGTAGTTTGGAATGCCTTCAAGGCTTATACTAGAGGTCATTACATTTCGGCAATTAAAGTGGTCAAGGTAAAGCAAGCTGCCACCACTATTGAATTAGAAAAAGAGGTGGGGTTGGCTTTGACCAATATGGGTCAGACCCCTCCGCTTCGAACTTTAATGCGCTGCAGACGTCCAAGCGCAATCTACACCTTCACCAAACTGAGGTCACAAGACTTGAACTTTACAATACAAGGCAAAAGTTCTTTGAGCAGGGTGACAGGAATGGCAGGCTGTTGGCGATGATGTCACACCATGACACCCCTCTTACCCTGGTCCCTGAACTTACCTCTCCCACAGGTGAGGCCATCTCTTCTCCGGAGGCCATATTACAAGAATTCCAGAGCTTTTATCAATCCCTATACACCACCACACTGCCCTCGGGTTTGGACCCAGATGTGCTGGCATCTCTTTTGGATCTGATAGTCCTTGGTTGGCTCTGCGACTCAGAGAGGTCTCATTTAGTTTGTCCAATCACCACGGAGGAGGTTCTTGCAGCAATTAACTCCCTTTCCACGGGTAAGGCTCCTGGTCCCGATGGTTTGCTGGTGGACTTCTACAAAGCTAATTCTGACATACTAGCTTCCCGGCTGGCCTTCTATAGTTTCTTTGGAGGATGGGCTTTCCCCTGGTATTTATCCAGTGGCTACAAACTATTTATTATTTGCCAGCAGCTGCCATTCGATTGGGGGGTCGCCTATCTCCCATCTTCACGCTCTCAAGGGGTACAGGGCAGGGCTGCCCTCTCTCTCCAGCACTCTTTGCCATTGCAATGGAACCAGTGGCTGAGGCACTTTGTGTCTCGCCACATAATAAAGGACATAAATTGGCCTGACTGGAGGAAAAGGTGGCCCTGTACACGGACAACCTCCTCCTCTTCCTGAATGATGCTGACTCCTTTCTGCAAGGAGCATTGTTGGTCCTAAATGAGTTTTCAAAGGTTACAGGGCTTAAGGTCAATTGGTCCAAATCGCAATTGCTTGCCATTGATGCAGATGCAAAATGGGTGACACCGGCTGTTCTTCAGTTGCAATGGGTGAACGAGTATACCTATTTAGGGGTATGCATCTCGAGAGTTGTGGCTGATTTTATTTCATTAAACCTATGCCTGGTTGTAAATTCTGTCAAAGCCAAGCTGAAAGCATGGGAGAACCTTCCTCTGTTCCTCTTAGGCCATAGCAACCTTATTAAAATGAAGATTCTACCCAAATTTACCTATTTGTTTCATAATTCCCCTCAGTGGATTGCCAAATCTTTTTTCTTCCAATTAAATAAAATGTTTTGCTTCTTCCTCTGCCCCCCCCCACCCCATTTATGGTTGACATTCCTGAACTGCCATAAATATTTTATTGCAGCCCAGTTGGTCACTGCATTTTGGTGGCTCATTCCAGATAGGTCCAACCCTGCTATGGTCGCAGAAGCTGCGGTGTTACTTTCTGTGGAGGCATTGTTGAGCCTCCCTTTCCGTGGCCCCACAAACTAACCCCTTCCTTGCTTACCACCCTTTGGGCCTGGAAGGCAAGGCTAGCTTGCGAAAATTATTCCCAGACCGTTGTCTCTCCGAACACCCCCCTTTGGCATAACCCTAACTTACCGCACTTTTCTAAACTCCCAGACCCTGCCATATGGGCCAAATACAATATTAAATTACTCTCGGATATTTTCTCAGCTCACTCAATATTTTCATTGATCATCTAATGTCTTAGCATAACATCCCACCCTCTCATCTTTTTAGATACCTACAGTTTTCCCATGCTTTCAGAGGCCAGCTTTCCTCTGGTGAGATGCAAATGGTGCAACTAGGCCTAGAAAGGGTTCTGCGCTTTGAGTGTACAGAAAAACCTACTTCTGTACTCTATGCACATCTCCTCCGAGTCTCTTCTCCTGAGCTGTCCAAGCTTCGTCAGCACTGGGTCTGGGATATTCCGGAACTGGACTCTGAGGACTGGGAGGATATGTGGGATTTCCCATTTAAAATTCTTGTCTCCTTGAGAGACCGCCTCATACAGTATAAGATTGTTCACAGGGCTTACCTTACTCCTTCCCGATTGTATAAGATGATGCCCTCCCTTTCCTCTTGCTGGCGATGTGACCATGCCCTGGGAAATTACATTCACATTTTTTGGTCCTGCCCGGTGATTAATGTCTACTGGTCACATATACTTGCAGAAGTGAATGAATTACTAAATGTCTCTATTGCTCCATCCTCAAGGATATGTCTGCTTGGGTGGGTGGAGAAGCTGGTACCCAGGGTGGCCGAAAGGACCTTGTTGGGCTAAATGGTTGGTAGACTCTTCTACTGCTGCAGTGGATTAGGCGAGTCACTTGGTAATGGTTGGCCTTCCTTTAGGATGCATATAGACAGCCCTTTAATGCACATTGTTTCGCCTGGGCTTTTTCATTACGTGTTTATGTTTGGTGCACGATCCATACCAGATATTTGACACCATATGTCCATAGTACATGTATTTTATCTGACATCTCTGCATAATGTAATGTTTCTCCATGACCCTTGCGCGGGTCTTTTATCTGGAGATGTGACAAGACATTGACTGTGCCACTGTACGGTTGTGTTGTTTGTATGTTCTATAAAAGAAAAAAGAAAAAGATAAAAAAAAAAATGTCATTTAAGTCCTGTATGTCTTACTTGACACTGATACCAGCATATGCTCTGCCATTTTCCTCCTCCCTTTGCCTATAAGAATAAAGGTTCAGGCCCCATTTACATGGCAGTTATTCAGTAGGTCAACAATCTCTGTGTGCAATAAGAAGCACCTCTAACAGCCAAAAGGACTTGGACTGCAACTTAGGAAGCTCATAGACAGACAAGATATAGCAAGTGTTACTTGAAGCAGGAGCATAGCTTGTAGTAAACGGGCCATCTGTTGGTATCTTAGAGTCAAGGCAACTCTTTTAAAGTGAAAATATTGTGTTGAATACAGCTCTCCAGGATAAAAAGGTTGCCACCTCAAATTCTGACAGACTCAAGGCTAAATGGGCATTTTCTTAATCATTCACTGGTGGGTGGCTAACTAATCCATCATTAGACTATAGTAGAATGTCAAGCAGAGCTGAAAAAAAGAAACTGTACTGTAGCCCTAAAAGTAAATCAGTTATTTGCCCAAGTCAGATAAAATAGCAGATTTGCTTTAATGCCCCTCCTCCCTTTCCAGCAGCATATACTCATCTGTCCTATGCTGCTCTGTTCAACCACTGTCTGTAAAGAAAATATCCAGTACCTCCAGGTATTGAGGAGCACACTTTAAACTTTCCCGAAACACAAGGAATCTATTACTTTAATATTTAAAATCTCCTGATTCGTTAGAATAATCTACTAAATGGGAACCCATGTAATATGATAAATTAAACTAGCAAAATAGTTGTACCATTTACATTGCCTTAGCTTTAAACACCCCTAAGAATAAAATCCAAATGTTCAACTTTCTATAGTAAGATGACATGGGATTCCACTATTGCCTTTCGCCAACAGCACAAATAGAAAATCACTACCTATATTGCTTATAGTAATGTTCTTTAGGAATAATACTTAAAGTATAACTAAAGGCAAAACTTTTTTTTTTTTAGTTTTGGATAGTGTGGAGATGGGTACCTGTCAGTTTTTTATCGCTGTCTTAGCCCCCATTCGGGATATTCACCCTCTCTATTTGTCCTTCGAATAATTAATATTGAAAATGAAAGTAAAAGAAAATCCCAAATTTTGGGTTGTCCCCCAAAAAGTAATAGAGGGGAAATCTTCCTTTGGGGACACTAGTTCTGATAACCTGGGGGTCCCCAATTGATTTCCTGTTTTGCAGGGATTTCCTCTCACTTCCAGTTTGGCCATGGGACAGGAAGTGAAGGTAAATCTCTACAATGGGCAAAAAATAAAATCTGAAGGGGGGTTATTACCCTTCTTTATTCATTTATTCTATCGAAAATTTTTAAAAATATTTAACTTATAGTTCTACTTTAAGCACATTACATAAGTTATATTTTCAGAAGTAAAGCTGAACTCCATCCACAAAATTTTCACTTAAATATTTTCCTCTAATAACACAAAGGAGATAAATCCGGCAACACAGATCATTGTATTCTGACAGCCTGAAGGCTCCCCGCTAATATCACACCCACTGATTGAAAAAAAAAAAAAAAAAAGATCAATGCAAGGGCTGCCTTACACTTTCAGATTATTTAGCATGCCTGCACTTAACATAAAAATGTATCTGATATTGGATCACTTTAAATATCTCTAGAGGCATTCATAAAAGCAATGAGTATGTACAGCTATGGCCACTTTTATCAAAGATCTTGTATTTGGGATGTTTTCAGGTGCGTGTACATTGTGTACCACAACTACAAGCTCTTTGTAGTTGGACCCAATACCATCAGAAAAGATTTAACATTTTCTATGCCAGCTTATAAAATAGATGGCTGGGGTGGATGATGGGATCACACTAAGGCAGAACTAGTACTTGTTTGTGGTTTTTGTAATACTACTTTAAGTTACCACATTCAACATAAGCATTTATAATTTGTGAAAAGTATCCATATCTGTATGATTTTGGAATTACTGAAGTTGGCCAAATGCAGTGCAGATCATGTTTCCTGAAGCTGAGAAGAAAAATTTTTACATAGCCCAATCTACCAGAGGTTTTAAGGTTCTGGAATCACCAAATCAACAAAAATAACTGGGTACACTAGTGCATTACACGCTGTTCTCAATTAATGCATCCCAGCACTTAAGTTTAACTGCAGAGTGTCTTTAAAGACAGATAAGCCTGAGTCCTAGTCAGATCATCATCAGTACTTGAGTTCATGCCCATTTTACATAATGGAGCTTGAACACGGTGATGATTCAGGTGTTTGAGGTTAGCAAAAGGAGGTTGCAGCAAAGTCATAATCCCATGGGTTGCCATTGCTGTAACCTGTGTGACCCCTTTTGTTATGCCATTGTACTGTATGTGCTTTATATGCATTCTCAAATTATCACTTTCTGTATTTAAACTGTGTCAAAAACACCTACTGTCCAGCTTATATTGTTATACGCTGCTGCATACTCCTCTTTACAGTCATCTGCTCTAACTTTATTTCAATGTGCTATGCATGCATTTCCTTGCTTGACTTCTATATATTTCTCTCTAGCAGTGCATTTCCTTTGAGTCACAGGTAGCTTGACTCTATGCATAAACAGGTTTCATTTAGTACCAATTAGCAGCTGCTGCCTAGCAAACGTATTTAGTATCGTCCTTGTGGAAGGCAATTCAAAGGCAAATTATCCTCAATTTAAAGCTTAAACAGGGAAGACCTTCCTAAGGTGTGAATTGCTTCACATGCACAGGTCTTAAATATCCTAATACAAAACAGAGTTAAAACTTCATTAAACTTTGCTAGACTTCTTTAGACAAAACTTTAGCTATACCATCTTTAAAAACATATCTTGGTTTGTAAATATTAGCAAGATACATTATGATGCCACGGTATTTTTAAATAAGCAGTACAAAGAGCAAGAGCAAGACAAAGATGTAAAATATGTAGTATACCCCTTTAGACCAATCAGATCTTACTTTAATCTGGAAAGATTATAATGGTTGATGTCTCTGAGTGAGACTTCTGTCTGTGTATGTCGAACCTAACAAGTATGGCACATACTGTCACTTTTGGTTGCCCACAAGTCCGTACCCTGCAGTTCTCTGCCCTGAAGCAAAATCTTTAGTGATGGTACTGCTAATTCTTCAGAGTTGGTTTACCCAGTGCTGATGGCCAGCACATTTTATGGAGTGGTCTGCCTCCAGGTTTAAGGTATACAAGACAAAGACGCGCTGCTTTGACACATAGTATCTTGGTGATTGTCATACACACTGTATAAATCCACAATCAAGCAATTCAATTGATATAAATGTAACTGTCACATTGGTCGTGCTCTCAACCAAACTGTCAAACCTTCCAATGGCTGGTGTCATAACCGATCACATGTGCAGCACCATGGCAGTTGAAGGCTAAACAGAGGCCAAGATGAGAGCTTCATTGCCTGAAAATGATAGAAGGGTTTACTTCCACTTTAAGGCTACTTTCACACTGAGGCGTTTTTCAGGCACTAAAAGGCTAAAAATAGCGCCTGTAAAGCGCCTGAAAAACGCCTCCCCTGCAGGCCCACTGTGAAAGCCCAAGTGCTTTCACACTGGAGCGGTGTGCTTGCAGGACAGGAAAAAAAGTCCTGCAAGCAGAATCTTTGGGGCATTGCGGGAGCGGTGAATACACCACTCCTAAAATGCCCCTACCATTGAAATCAATGGCCAGCGCTGTCGAAGCGCTCCAAAGCGCTTCGGCGGCTGCACTTTGCGGGCGCTTTTAACCCTTTTTTGTCCACTGGCGGGGGTTAAAAGCACCCTGCTATCGGCCGAAAAGCGCAGCTAAAACCACAGTAAAGTGCCGCTAAAAATAGTGTGAAAGTGCCCTAAGGTGTGACTGTCGACACACAAAGACTTACTGAATAAAGCAAAATGAAAAGTGAACTGACAGTTAAAAATCAGAATTGTGTATCTAACTAGGGTAAAGTGGAATATACTGTATTTTGCGCTGGTTTAATTCACTTTGCACCTCATTATCATTCCCTGAGCTCTAATAAAAAAAAAATTGTAAAGAGCAGGAATGATAAAATAAACACAATAATCCATAGCAAACAAATATAGATCTTAATTCACCATTGTAACATTCAGGATAATATTTGATAGATTGCTATAAGTAATTTCACATTGCATCATCATTATAATCCTTAGTACTGCTTCACTGAATAATCTTGTGCACAGTTAGGGACACAGTTCTGACCAAAAAAAAACAATGCTTCAAAATTGATGGCCCTTTTGGAGCCCATAATTAAAGGTCTATACTGCTTCTAAGAATTTTAGAAGTTTGAAGAAAGCTAGCCAAACAAGATGGAAGCAGTCAGGACTTTGTTACCACAATATGCCTCCTCAGCTGTAGACTTATATTGCGTCATATTTTTTGGCTGCTTCACTTTCATTTGGAAGAAGAACTAATTATATTGTAGAATGAATTTTTTTCCTAAAGAGAAATCTTTGTTGCCATGGTAACAAAGCCTTTGTAACTGCATGCTTTTCTATCGCCTATACCTGGCTACAGCTTCATGGACCTGCTGGAAAGTGCAAATCTCTGGTCAGCAGAGGACATGTGATTGGATCACCGTGCATCCTGGTTGCCAGGCCATGCTTGCCAGATTAACATGCCTACCAACGCTATCTACATTTTATACTCATGTTTGGTGGATATATTTTTCTCAATAATCAACAACCACAAACCTGAATGTAAAATATCTTGCTAGGAACAATAAGGCAAAGTGGTTACTTGTCAAGAAGAGGCTATTTTTGAACCCTCCCTCCCACAAATCTTACTTATAAGTAGAAAAGGAGAGTTATTCTCAGTGAATTGAAATGTCACATCGTCAGATGACACAAATATGCAGCACACCAGGGTTTCTCAACTGCCTAATCCTAATGTGGCAAGATCTCCAGTCAATAATGGAGAAAAACCCAGGGAGCAAATTTCAGATGCCCCCCTGTAGCGCTTTGTAAACGTCCAAAGAAATGAATCAATGTAAACAGCTTCTTATAGTAACTATGCACAGCACAACACTTTGGCATGTGGTTAACATGTTAAATGGATTGTTTCTAAGTGTAAGTTTATAATAATAGCAATACACATAGAAGTAGAACTTCACTGTTAGCTAATTTATATAAATAGTGGTAACTATAGACATTAGATTTTTGTATCTAACACCTAACATTTTAGCAGTATTTCAGCCCAGTGAGGCAGATTATGGGATAATGAAGACAGAGTGATATTCATCAGGTAAAAGCTGGGCTGATGAATTCATTTTCGACCTACTGGTACTTTTTCATCACATCAATGCAGAGTAAAGTGCATTGCTAAAGTGCACATTATGTGCATTTGTGCAGAATACAAAGGAAAGTTTTTTTGTGCAGTCGGGCATGTGGTTTTGCCTACTAGTGGTTATACAAAGACACCCCCTTCCTTTCCAGCATATGCATTCTCTCTTTCCAGGCTAATGTCTGGACAAAGTTTTCTCTGGTGTAACTCTCCATCTCCATCGGCAGCAATCACATTCACCACCATTTTTACTCTGTTGTGACTGAATGGTTGTGAGCTAGCCAAAGTACAGGTGGTTTACCAACAGTGACGGAAAGGCCTTGTCGCATGCCTACCGCATTGTAGACTGTCCTCTTCTTGCATTGGCCCTGGTAGGCCTCTAGTCCTAGTACAATGACATAAGATTTTCCAGTCCTTTTGGGCTTATATGTTGGTTAGGCCTTGGGCTTTCCACCTGCTATTCATATAGCATAATATGTGCTGTCAGCTAACAGTCACCTCACTGACCTCAGTCAACACCACCTCTGGAAGTCTGACTGGGCCAGTCATACATTTGTGTCTGCATTATACAACTTATGTGTGAGTCTAGGACAAAAGAGAAACATATTTTCCCTACAATATGGAAACCCAGTACGCACATGGCCAACCTCCAACGTATCTGTGTAGAAAATGTTTACATTTTGATATCAGTCACATGTACACTATATTACCAAAATCTCCTCTTTAATTCATCCCAAAGGTGTTCTGTTTGAGGTCAGGACTCTGTGCAAGCCAGTCAAGTTCCTCCACCCCACACTCGCTTATCCATTTCTTTATAGATCTTGCTTTGTGCACTGGTGCGCAGTCATGTTGAAACAAACATAAAGGGGCCATCCCCAAACTGTTCCCACAAAGTTGAGAGCATGAAATTGTCCAAAATTTCTTGGTACGCTCACACCTTAAGAGTTCCCTTCACTGGAAGTAAGGGTCCAAGCCCAACCCCTAAAAAACAACCCCACACTGCAATCCTAACTCCACCAAATGATTTGGACCAGTGTACAAAGCAAGGTCCATAAAGACATGGACAAGCCAGTTTGGGATAGAGGAACTTTACTGGCCTGCACAGAGTCCTGACCTCAACGCAATAGAACACCTTTGGGATGAATTAGAGTGGAGACTGCGATCCAGGCTTTCTAGTACACATCAGTGCCTGACCTCACAAATGCGCTTCTAAAAAAGAATAGTCAAACATTCCTATAGACACACTACAAAACCTTGTGGACAGCCTTCCCAGAAGAGTTAAAGCTGTTATTGCTGCAAAGGGTGGGCCAACTCAATATTGAACCCTAGGGACTAAGACTGGGATGCCATTACAGTTCATGTGTGTGTAAAGGCAGGCATCCCAATACTTTTGTTAATATAGTGTTTATTAAAACAATACCAGATTTGGTGACTAAAACTAAGCTCCAATGGTGTAGATACAGGATTTGACTAAGGAAGGTTATGGCTATTAGTAAAATATCTAGCATTTCAGACCCAATTTTTTTCACTGCCTGGGAGCGATAGAAGAACATTTCATGACTACATACAGGGGTTGATTTACTAAAGGCAAATTGACTGTGCACTTAGCAAAGTGCAGTTGCACTATACAAGAGCAGTTGCTCCAGAGCTTAGTAAATGAGCAGAAGCTCTGCTGACTTCCATCATCCAATCACGTGCAAGCAAACATGCTGTTTTTTTATTTTCCTATGCAAGTGATTGGGTGTTCTTTGCAAAGTGAAGCTTTACCCCATTTACAAAGTTCTGGAGCAATTGCACCTGCAGAGTGCAACTTCACTTTGCAAAGTGCACAGTCTTATCTTTAGTAAATCAACCCCACAGTGTTGGGTGACAATAATAAAGTGCAAGTGTCACTGTAGCAATGCTAGAGAACTTTATTGTATAATTGCATTTTGGCAAAGCAGTAACTAGGGATTTTTCTTCCATTTCACAGAGTTACAGTAGTAATAATATATCAAAAAAGGCAAAAACTAAGTTCAAACAGTTTTCCATCTTGAATCAATTTTCTTTTAACAGTTGCATTATAGTAAAATTATAAAGAATTACCTATACAGCCATAATCATAATGTACACACCTCAAAGGCATAGTAACATTAATTTTTCACAATGTGATACTTTTTTGTCTGGTGGCTTCCTTTGTTGACATTCTTGTGAAGATGCTAATTTTCTGGTATTTATGTTAACCATATGGCTACAGTAGATTTTTGATAACTGACAATGAACAAGTATTTAGATGAAAGTATTTAGATGGGAAAAGTCAGAAGTCTTTATGTGCACATTTATTCTCCAAATATCAAAGTGAGAGGGTCAGCATGCCAGTCAGAGAACTAGCATTTTCAGAGGTCAGCAGTAGCAGCCTCCATGTTTGGCTCAAGACAGGTGAAGTTTTACAACGGCCCCTGCTACACTTACCTAGTTAATCTATTGTTTTTTTTTATGTAGAGCTGACAACTGTTGTTTTTAGCCATATGTGTGTTATGCAGTGAAGTGACATGGAAGTGATTGATTGTTTACTTCGGAACTTTAGCTGTATCCACTCACAATGCTCCTGGACAAGAGGAGAACTGAACTGCATTGTGGGAGGATATAAAAGGGTAGGAGCGGCTATTTTAGGTCTCTTGTTCCTGGGACGCGTGGCCTGCTAGCAGGACTCTGTGGGTGTGTGTGTCCCACAGGGTTGCAGCCTACTTTGAGAAGGAGCGGAGCAGCTGCAAGGATTCTGCCGTCGTATCACAGTGTGCTGGAGCAGCAGAAGTGATTGTTCCGGAGACCCGTGGGGAGGTAACCGAGGACTCCTGGTCGTTAGTGAACGGAACCGTGTGACGGTGTGGTGGTGCCTCCATACGGACTGAGAACTGCTGAAACGGAGACATCCATCTGCCTGGATCCCGTGTGGTGAGAGGGTTGACACCCGGAAGTTTGTTTAATACTACACACACACTTAGAACTGTTACAGAGTGTTGCTGGGACTGATAGTCCCACAGAACAAGTTAAGTTGGAAAACAGTACATCTGCATAGACTTCAGTATTCAAGAGCGGATGCTAGATGTTTGTTTTCTTCATATGAGAACACTTAGTCAGTCTGCCGGATTATAACTGCCTTAGTGTATTACCTTACACTGCGCAACACGCAAGAGGAACCCCTTGTGGAATAAAATTACAAGTTCTTAGCTAGCGAAGACTGAAGACATTGAGACTATCTTTTTTAATGCAGGGCTCTGCATTTATTTACTAGGTATAGTGACTTTACAGTTTAGAGCAGGGGGAGCTCCCTGGTATAGATGTATACAATTAGGTATATTTGTGTACGTTACCAATTGTCATAACTATTTACTATATTATTGCACTACGTTGGTGTGATGGTGTAGTCATTGTAATAACCCTTTATATAAATATACTACTTACTCAAAGAAAGAAGTTGTTTCTGGTTATTATTGAAGTTTGTTTGCAGTGTTGTTATTTCTCCTGCAGGTGGAGCTACAGACACCCAGGTAGATGTAAATATAAATATAAGTGTATATTGTGGGTTAAAGTCAATACCCATATCATTACAACACTGCACTACAGCTGTGTCAAGGGGATTGAACAATTTAAGAGGGGTAAAGAGGTAAGAGGACAGGCCCGCTTTAAACCAGCAGCTCCACCGAGAGTTATTGCTACATGTGGGGGCTCGTCCGGGATAACTGTCACTCTGAAATCAAGCACCCCCTTAAGAACCATAGAATTGATCCCCCCACTGTGGCGCAGTGGTGTGAGGCGGAAGGCATCCGCTCAGAAGCGAGCGTGGCCATGGAACTCTGGGGAGATATCTGGGAGAAAGAACACATTATTCGAGTGGTAAAAACACTATCCCCAGAACAAAGAGTGAAGGTGGTCGCAGTAAGACCCAATCATGAGACATTCCGCACCTATGCATTATTGGAGTGGAGGAAGGGAGTTCCGGAAAATTTCAAGGGTGCAAGTGTTGAACTCGCTGACAAGACCAAATTTTATCTGACCCACCCAAGGAAAGAAGGGGAGAATCCTGCCACCTTCCCCCAGATGAGTTCAGCGGAAATCAAGGTTCCATCACAGTCAGCACTGGCTGCAATTGAGCCAAAACTCATCACCGCCCTGGGAAATTTGGTGTCCCAATGTCAAAAAGGGAACCCAACATATTCAGGGACTGGGTACCGAAAACTGGGCATTTTCTCAGGCCAAAGGCCTGTACCCAAAGGAGAAGACACCTTTGAAGAATGGTTGGAACAGACCACGCAGGTGTTGGATGAGTGGGACATCCCCAAAACACAAAAGAAACAGCGGATTACTGAGAGTCTCAAAGGGCCTGCTTCCGAGGCCATTCGAAATTTAAAGCTCAGCAAACAGAACTGTGTAGCCCAAGACTACTGAGATATCCTGCAAGATGTGTTTGGACATACTGAAAAGGTTTCTGACCTAATTTACCAATTAGAACACATCTATCAGGAAACTGGAGAGAAGTTGTCAGAATATATGAGACGGCTGGACAAGGTTAGTCACCAGTTATTACTGAAGAAGGGATTAGATCCTTGTAAGGTGGATGAAATTCGAGCCAAACAAGTCTTAAGGTGTGCCCAGCCTTTGGACCCCATCACCCTCCAGTTAAGGACTCCCCAAGATGGAGGCATATTGAAGTACCCAGATCTAATTCGGATTGTAAGGGAGGAAGAAGCTATCCTAGAAAGGAAAAAGGAGAACATCCAAGAACCAAAGCACACTGTTGGAGTCCGAACAGTCAGTGTGATGGAGGATGATCCCCAGATTGAACTTCTTAAGACTCAGGTGGCTCAGTTAATGGAAATGATGGCTTTGCTGACCATGAGACCCCCAAATCCGCCCAATGGAGGGACAAAAAAATTGAAGAGAGTATCAGACTCCACCTTCAGAAGCCAATCTGGACTTTGTTTCAACTGTGGAGGGGTTGGACACTTTGGGAACGTGCGCCCAAGTCCAAGGGCACCAGTACAACTTCAAAAGCTGGTGGAAAACTTCAAAGGGCCCCAGTGAAGAAGTCAGCTGGGCGTCCTGTAACTGTCGTCAACTCCAAAGAAACCCAAGTTCCCAAAGTTTTGAGAGTAAGGGGAGGAATGAAGTTGAGTGAGCGTCCATGGAGGAGAGGAGTCAAGATGCGTTCTAGTAGGCCAATACTCAGAGTGAATTTCCCCGCAACTTAGTGGGACCCTCTCTGATTATCCCAATCCAGGTAGAAGGAATCTACGCTAAGGCACTATTGGATACCGGAGCTCAAGTGACCTTATTATACAAAGATTTCTACATGAAGCATCTCAAGCATCTGCCCCTGCAAAAGTTGGAAGAACTGGAGATATGGGGTCTAGGTACCCAGAACTTTCCTTATGAGGGATATATCCCTATCAAACTCACCTGTGACCCAAGTGTGGCTGGAAAGGCAGAGACTTTCGACACCCTGGCGGTTGTGTGTCCCAGACCCCCTGGGGCTCATAAAAGATCAGAACGAATACTGATCTGGTCAGAAGACTCCTGATACCGCTTGTACAGAAGGAAGGTGCCCTGGCCATGAAGGTGCATCCCATGTTAACCCAAGTGTACAGGAACATAGTACATGAACAAAAGGCCCCACCAGAAGGGGTTGGAAAAGTTTGGCGTTTAGACCGAGGTGAAGAACTGCTACAACCGGGTGAAGTGGTATGCATGAGAGCCTCTGTCAAGTTGAGTTGGAGACAACCTGGTCCTTTCATTGTCTTGGAGATGGACACTCAGGAAGAAGATGTGGTTCTGGAGATACTCCCAAAAGTTTTATCTACTACGGCCCTTAAGAGAAGCAAGGGGAGAGTCTCAGTCAGTGTTCGGAACACGACAGCCTTGCCTGTGAAGATACCAGCAAGAATGCTACTTGGGCAGGCGAATCAAGCAACCCCGGTTTCGCCAAGAGATGTGAAAAGGGGGCCAGAAAAGGAGATTCCCATAGAGAATTTTTACCCGAAAAACACCTCCCTTACGCCTGCATGGATGGAGAGGGCCAAAGCCCAGCTCATGAGATGGAAAGAAGTTTTCTCAAAGAGCGAGTTTGATGTGGGGTATGCCAAGAGTGCAGAGCACAAGATCCGGTTGGAAGAAGACAAACCTTTTCGGGAAAGGGTCAGGAGGATCCCACTGGGAGATCTTAAAGACCTCCGAGAACAGCTGGCTGAGCTGAAAAGGACTGGGATTATCAAGGAGTCCAGGAGTCCATACGCCTCCCCAATAGTGGTGGTGAGGAAGAAAAATGGGTCACTCCGGCTGTGTATTGACTACAGGACTCTAAACCGACGGACCATTCCTGATCAATACACTACCCCCCGTATAGAAGATGCCCTAGAAGAGCCTGTCAGGGGCGAAGTGGTTCAGTGTATTGGATCTGAAGAGTGGCTATAATCAGATCCCCATGAGTCCTGAGAATAAGGAGAAGACTGCTTTCATCACCCCCGTGGGGTTCTATGAATTCAACCGGATGCCACGAGGTCTGTCTGGGGCCCCAGCAACTTGCCAACGGCTCATGGAGAAGACAGTAGGCGACATGAACTTGATTGAGGTCTTAGTATACTTAGACGATATCATTGTATTTGGCCGAACTGTTGAAGAACATGAAGAGCGACTGGAAAAGGTTCTAAAGAGGCTGCATGAAGAGGGTTTGAAACTTTCAATGGAGAAATATCAGTTCTATCAATCTTCAGTGAACTATCTGGGGCACATTGTGTCTGAAGAAGGGATAGCAACTGACCCTGAGAAATTGGAAGCTGTTACCTCTTGGCCAAGGCCCACGAATGTGACTGAGCTCAGGTCATTCCTAGGATTCTGCTCTTACTACCGGAGGTTTGTGGAGGGGTTCGCAAAGATAGCCCATCCACTTACAGAACTACTGAAGAATCAGGAAGAGGCTGATGTGGATTCGGAGAAACCTGAGAGACAAAAATAATCGCACCGGAAGAAAGGGGAATCTATCCTGGATCAGTGGACTCAAGAATGTGAAGAGACATTCAGTCAATTGAAGAAAAGTCTTACAACTGCTCCAGTGTTAGCTTATGCGGATCCTACCAAGCCCTATGAACTGCATGTGGATGCCAGCCGAGATGGGCTGGGCGGAGTACTCTATCAGGATCATAATGGACATTTAAGGCCTGTTGCCTATGTGAGCCGGAGCCTGTCCCCTGCTGAGAAGAACTACCCAACTAATAAACTTGAGTTTCTGGCCTTGAAGTGGGTTGTGGTAGACAAGCTGAGAGATTATCTGTATGGTGCCGAATTTGTAGTTAAAACAGATAACAATCCCCTCACATATTTACTCCCCACCGCAAAATTGGATGCCACAGGCCATAGGTGGTTGGCTGCTCTCTCAACATTCTCCTTCAGCCTGAAGTATAGACCGGGAGTGGGCAACAGAGATGCAGATGCACTGTCAAGAAGACCCCACAATCCCTTGAGCTCCCAAGAGGATTGGACTCAACTTGCCCCCGAAGGGGTAAGAGCCCTCTGTGAAGGAGCAGTTAAGCAGGAGAAAGGTGGAGCCAGAGCTGAAGAGATTGGAGTGACTACAGCAGGAGTACCCAGGTATTACTGTAATGTCTCCCAGATTGCTGCAGAGGGTTTGCCTAAGTTATCAAGGAAAGATCTTAGGAAAGATCAACAAGAAGATCCACACCCTGATTTACTTTTGAGAAGCGCCCGAAAAGAAGCTCTGTTGTTACACAAAGAGTGGTATCGGTTGCAGTTGTTGCAAGGGGTGGTCTACCGAAGGGGCCCCTCTGAGATCCGGAGGAGAAGTGGCAGCTGTTTCTGCCAGAGAAGCACAGAGAGACAGTGTTAATTGCTCTACATGATTGTCATGGACATCTGGGGTCAGAAAGAACTTTTCAATTGATAAGAGATAGATTCTACTGGCCTTACATGAGGAAAGAAGTGGAGAGTTACTGTCACTCCTGCCATAGGTGTATCCAGAGAAAGACTCTGCCGCAGTGGGCAGCCCCAATGGAACATTTATCAAGCCAAGGTCCCATGGATCTAGTTTGCATAGATTTCCTGTGTTTAGAATCTGACTTGAGTGGGCAAGGAAATATCCTGGTAGTCACAGACCATTTTACCAGATATGCTCAAGCTTTCTCCACAAAAACTTTGTCTGTTACGGCTTACCACAGAGGATCCACTCAGATCAAGGAAGGGACTTTGAGAGTACACTCATCAGGAGATTGCTGGATCTATTGGGAATTCAAAAGTCCAGAACTACACCCTATCATCCACAAGGAGACCCTTAGCCGGAAAGGTTTAATAGAACGCTTCTTAATATGTTGGGGACACTAACCTCTGAACAAAAGCCCAACTGGAGTAATCATATTGCCGCTTTAGTACATGCATATAACAGCACCAAGAGTGACATCACAGGATATTCACCTTATCGGCTGATGTTTGGGCGAGAGGCTGGACCAATCAAGACTTGGCATCGGAATCACCTTTTGCCCCTTACTGATGCAGTCAGGATAATCCCAGAGGAGGAGTTATCATCTACATCAGAAGTTGCACAACGGCCTGTAACTAGGTCCCAGTCTGGGCCTTTGACAACTGCAGACAGTGAGGAGAAAGAGATGGACACTAGCTGGTTGTGGTCATCTAATATACCCGAAGCTGAAGAGAGTGTTTCATCACCAACAGCCAAAGAGGGTAGTGAGGCCCTTAGGCCAGAAGCTTCAGAGTTTATACCATTGTCTGAAAGAGTTGAGAAGTGTTTATCTCCCACTGAAGTAAAAGAGAATAGTGTCCATCCAGAAATAGAGGACACACCAAAAGAACAAAGGGGAAAGAGGAACATTCGCCCACCCAAGAGACTAACCTATGATACTTTGGGCGAGTGTTCTGAGACAACAAAGGTTACCAGCAAAAAGGAATGTGGATGAGCCTTGTTCCTCCTCAGTTAATCTGGACAATGAGAGCCCTGTTTCACCCCTTGGCACACCTGTATCTGATACTAAGGTGACAGTTGTGGGTACACAGAGTAGCTTTCCAACACTGAGAATTGGTGGGAGGCTCCTCTGTCGGTCCTGTGCACTCGTTTAGAAGCTAAGATGTGTAGCAGGAACAAGGTCTTACATATCTTTGGGGACCAAAGATTTAAAGTGGGGGGAGTATGTAGCGCTGACAACTGTTGTTTTTAGCCATATGTGTGTTATGCAGTACATAAGTTGTTATAGTGCCATCTTGTGGATAATTGAAAAGGTACAATACTTTTACGTTTCATGATTAAGTGAAGTGACATGGAAGTGATTGATTGTTTACTTCGGAACTTTAGCTGTGACCCACCCACAATGCTCCTGGACAAGAGGAGAACTGAACTGCATTGTGGGAGGATATAAAAGGTAGGAGCGGCCATTTTAGGTCTCTTATTCCTGGGATGCGTGGCCTGCCAGCAGGACTCTGTGGGTGTGTGTCCCACAGGGTTGCGGCCTACTTTGAGAAGGAGCGGAGCAGCTGCAAGGATTCTGCCGTCGCATCACAGTGTGCTGGAGCAGCAGAAGTGATCGTTCCGGAGACCCGTGGGGAGGCAACCGAGGGCTCCTGGTCGTTAGTGAACGGAACAGTGTGACGGTGTGGTGGTGCCTCCATACGGACTGAGAACTGCTGAAACGGAGACATCCATCTGCCTGGATCCCATGTGGTGAGATGGTTGACACCCGGAAGTTTGTTTAATACTACACACACACTTAGAACTGTTACAGAGTGTTGCTGGGACTGATAGTCCCACAGAACAAGTTAAGTTGGAAAACAGTACATCTGCATAGACTTCAGTATTCAAGAGCGGATGCTAGATGTTTGTTTTCTTCATATGAGAACACTTAGTCAGTCTGCTGGATTATAACTGCCTTAGTGTATTACCTTACACTGCGCAACACCCAAGAGGAACCCCTTGTGGATTACAATTACAAGTTCTTAGCTAGCGAAGACTGAAGACGTCGAGACTATCTTTTTTATTGCAGGGCTCTGCATTTATTTACTAGGTTTAGTGACTTTACAGTTTAGAGCAGGGGGAGCTCCTTGGTATAGATGTATACAATTAGGTATATTTGTGTATGTTATCAATTGTCATAACTATTTACTATATTATTGCACTACGTTGGTGTGATAGTGTAGTCATTGTAATAACCATTTATATAAATATACTACTTACTCAAAGAAAGAAGTTATTTCTGGTTATTATTGAAGTTTGTGTGCAGTGTTGTTATTTCTCCTGCAGGTGGAGCTACAGACACCCAGGTAGAGGTAAATATAAATATAAGTGTATATTGTGGGTTAAAGTCAATACCCATATCATTACAACACTGCACTACAGCTGTGTCAAGGGGATTGAACAATTTAAGAGGGGTAAAGAGGTAAGAGGACAGGCCCGCTTTAAACCAGCAGCTCCACCGAGAGTTATTGCTACATTATAAAGATAGCAGCAAAAAAATAACAGACATAAAAAATAGTTTCAATTTCAGAAACTCTACTAGGTCAAAGACTATGTCTTAAAGCAAGCAGTCTGTTTTATCCGAAAAGAATTGACACAAGATTAATATCAAGTACTTTTAAACAATTTTAAAGAGTAACTTCACTGTTGTTGAGAAAAAAATCATTCCCCTGGGTGATCTATGTACATTACAAGGATTTTAACAAACTTTGTTGCAGAGTCCTACCTTTTGTTATTCTGAAGAAATCCCTGTGTGTTTGTCTGTATCCATGTGGTAAGTGAATCTAATGAGAGTGGCTTCATAATAATCCAGCAGCTGCTGCACCTGCAGGGCTCTAATGAGGAAAATTGCAGGGCCTGCATCCCTTTAGATGTAATTTCCTATTGGGAATATCTCACCAGAAATACATTTTTTGTTGCAGGGGATGCCTGATATCTGACTTGTATCTTAGTGCAAACTTTTGGGAAAATCAGTGAGCCAATCACACAAGCAGGAAATTATGTTTCTGGGGGGCGTTCTGTACACATTCTGTACACATTCTGTAGGTAGCCATATTGCATTGCATGTTACAGACAATTACAGTGCTGCAGATTGAAAAGGAAAGGTAATTTTTCTGTTTCAATAGTTTTTATTTGGTTTTAACAAATAGTGAACACGAAAAAGTTATGCCCATGCAGGGGCAAGGATTGAAGTGGTAACAAGAGTTAGCTCACATGGAACACAAAAAAAAAGGTGATACATGAACAGAGGAAGCAAGAGCTAACATAACAGCATTGAATAGGAGTGTTTGTGGGCCCATGAGGACCAAGGGGTCCTACAGAGGCCCTCTATAATCCAAAAGGTGGTGTAATATATAACCTAGACCGATCTGAAAGGGAACGGAAATCAGAAGACAGTTGAGCAGAAAGGTATAGCTAGAGGGAAGGAGCTTGCACACCAACCAATTAGGGAGCTAGAAAAGAGAAGGAGGAGTCTAGGAGGGGGAGGGAAGCTAGAAGATTAGAGACCCGGAGATGGGGGGAGTTAAGGGCTCGGGAGCATCAGGACCGTCCATCACAGGTAGCCCAAGCTGGCTGGGGGCAGGGTAGGAAAGGCGTATGACAGCCATGGTTCCTAAATTTTGAGAAACTTGGCATGAGAGTCATTGCGGATGCTCGAAATCTGTTTGTTAAGCATCAACGTGGTCATGCGATCTCTCAACCCCTGAAAGGGAACAGATGTTTTTTTCCAGGCTTGGGCAATTGATCATTTTGGCTGACAGAAACAGATAGGAAGCGAGCTTCCACTGATAGGCGAATTGGTCCGGAACTGGGCAGTGTAAAAAGGCAAATTTGGCTTCTTTCGGTATGGGCAGATTAAACAATGTTAATAAGAGGCCGAATACACGGGACCAGAAGCCAGTTAGTCTAGGACATTTCTACCATATATGAACGACATCACCCCGATGGCCACAACCTTGGAAGCAGCTGTAACTGTAGAATGGATTGGCATGGGCAATGCGGGCAGGGACCCAATACCAACGTAGCAGCACCTTATATGCCGCCTTCAAGGTAGCTGTGTTAAAGGAGCATTTGGCCACAGAGGACCAGGCCCGACTCCAGTCCGCCAATTTTGGTCTCCAAGTCTCGTTCCCACTGAGCTACATAGGTGAGTGAGATAAGTTAGGGACGGTTGTTCAGAGAAGCATAGAGAGCCAAGATGAGGTCTGGGGATTCCGAGGAGTGCAAGCAGGTGTGTTTGAAGGCAGTCTTCTGGAATGGGTAGGTAGAAGTTCTGAGCAGTGGGGTGAGCCAATGCTAAAGTTGGAGATAACGGAAGAGCCACCCTTCTGGTATGTCATGGGAGCGAAGCCCACTTGGGGAGTGATCTGGTGGTGAGGAAGTGTCAAACATGTGAAAACCCGTTAGTAACCCACCAGGAGAATGCCTGTGGTTGGTCTAGGCCTTGGGGGAAAAGAGGGTTATTAGTGATTGGGAGCAAGGGCAGGAAAGGCGACATGAGGCAAGCGAAGTACCACACGGAATCCCAAACTTGTAAGCTGTGTTGCATGAGTGGGCTCAAAGTCGGCGGATGAAGATTATGGGGTAGCCAAAAGAGGGTTGGCATGGTGATGGGGGTGCAATTGGGCAGTTCTAAGAGAACCCATAGAGAAATATCTACTGAGGCATGAAGCAGGGATAATTGGGCAATCCTGGTGGCCAAGTAATATTTAGCGATATTGGGAACCCCCAAACCCCCCTGTAACCTATGTGTCAAAAGAGTCGCTCTGGCATGAGAGTCGTTGCGGATGCTCAAAATCTGGAACATTTGTTGGGCCAGGTAAACCGGAAGATTCTTTTATGGAGCAAAGGAGGAAAATGAGACGGAACTCGCTACGGGAGAGTGCAGAAATAATATAAAAGCTTAGGCAAGACAGTCATTTTCACAGAATTAATTCGACCTATCCAGGATAAGTGCGGGAATTGCCAAGACTGCATAGGGTCTGATATAGAACGAAGCAATGGGTAGTAATTAGCTACAAATAATGAGGAGTAGGAGGGGGTCAACTGAATCCCGATGTAGTAAATATGGGAGGACGTCCACTGGAAGGGGAAGTGGAACTGTAAGCGGGAAACCAAGTCAGGAGCCAAGCTTACATTAAGAGTGACTGTTTTGTTCAGGTTGATGCACAGGTCTGAAATTAACCAGAATCGAAAAAGGACCTGCTGCAAATTTGGGAAGGTAATGAGGGGATTGGTCAGGGTCAGAAGAGCATCATCTGCGAAAAGATTAAGCTTGAATTCATGGCCCGCATAAGGAATTCTTCCGGAGATGTTCCTCTCAGCCCGTAATGCCATTGCCAAGGGTTCCAGCACTAGGATGAAGAGAAATGGAGACAGAGGGCACCCCTGTCTAGGAAAGGTAATTTTTAATAACATTCAATTACAATATGACTTGAGTTGCAATTGTATATACTATCTATTATTTTATTTTTTCATTTGCATTTTTTTTCCCCACGAAAGTGGAGTTACCCTTTAAAAATGGGGGGGGGGCAGTTATTCACAAGAACAAAAAGTGTACCAAACCTTTAGTAAATAGCTAAGGTTAGTCTACAGTCAAACACCCAGTCCTCTTTAAAAGTGGTGACCTGTAGGGGTTGATTTACTAAAATTGGAGAGTGCAAGATTTGGTGCAGCTCAACATAGAAACCATTCAGCTTCCATTTTTCTTTTTTTTTTCGTTAAAGCCTAATTTAACAAGCTGAAGTTAGATGCTGACTGCCTACCATTCACTGCTGCACCAAATTTTGTCATTCTCCAGTTTTAGGGACTCAAACCCATACTGTCACATTCAGTTTGCTTTCATCCAAAACTTCACATACCTCGAAACAACCTATGTATGCTAATCATGGGTATAGTGGGCTAAAGTGGGCTATCGGTCAAGGCTTTCCTTTATCCCTTTAATAGAGATCCCTGGATAGGTATTCCTCAGAAAATCCTTCACTTCACCCAGTCTGTTGAAATTGTGCGTGTCAGAGTTTAATTTGAATACCTTAACACTGTAGTGTTATTTATTTAGTCAGATTAGAATGATATAAGATGATGATCATCCTGCCCCCTGCACCCTAATGAATAGATGAGACTGAAGTTTGCGTTCATTTTAAACTAAGATTTCTATAGTGTAGCTTGATGGTGGCAAGAGGCCTTCTGAAAGGAAAGAAACAGTAAAATATACATAGGAAACACTATAACTTTCCAAAGTCGGAAAGTCTACTGAATTTATCCTAATTTAAGTATTATACATGTTTCTGTTTCCAGACTAAACAGGGTTGTTAAAAGATACCTTAGGTGTGATGATGTGACCACAACCTGTTGAGTTCTATCCTGTGCTATACAGTGAAACCTCCCTCTTATCCTTTGTAAGGGCTCAATACTCATGAACGCCGAGGGCCATACACCATCAAGAGGGAAACATCACCACAGAAGGAAAGGATTCTAATCCTGCGCTCTTCAACCTAATCATCCATTAAATGCGTGAGGTTTACTAAGTACAGCTGCTCTCCCAAAAAAGATTACCAGCAAGGTCTGGGCCGCAATCTGTAATGGAAGATAAGAACGGAAAAAAACAAGGGAAGCGTTCTCCTAGTGTAAAACCTCCTTTTATTTTGACACAATAAAAAAGATTGTTTAAGATACACTCACATAGTTTCAGTGAGTGCATCTTAAACAATCTTTTTAATCGGGTCAAAATTATTATTATTATTACCGATTTTTATAGCGCCAACAGTTTACGAAGCGCTTTACAATGTAGAGGGGAGATAGCACAATTACAGTACAGTTCAATACAGAAGGGACAGGAGGGCCCTGCTCATAGAGCTTACATTCTAAAGGGTGGTACAAAAGGTAATAGATGCAGGGAATGATTTGGTGGGGGTGACTCGGGGACAGTTGTTAGATGGGTGTGGGATAGGCTTCCCTGAATAAGTGAGTTTTCAGGGATCTCCTAAAGGTGGACAGGTTAGGGGCTGATCGGATATACTGGGCAGGGAGTTCCAGAGGATGGCAGAGGCTCTGGAGAAGTCCTGAAGGCGAGCATGAGAGGAGGTAACAAGGAAGCTAGAGAGCAGAAGGTCCTGGGAGAAGCGGAGGGGATGATTTGGGCAATATCTGCAGATGAGGTTGGTGATGTAGCTGGGGGCAATGTTGTAGATGGCCTTGTATGTTAGCATTTTGAATTTTATATGGTGGGGTAGGGGAAACCAGTGAAGGGATTGACAGAGAGGGGCAGCAGTCACGGATCGATTAGTGAGGTGTATTAATCTAGCAGCAGCATTCATAATAGACTGAAGGGGGGTAGCCTTCGTAAGGGTAGACCATTATGGAGACAGTTGCAGTAGTCAAGGCGGGAAATAATCAAGGAGTGAATAAGTTGCTTTGTGTTGTCATTAGTTAGGAAGGGTCAAACTCTGGAGATGTTGCGGAAGTTAAGGTGGCAGGATTTAGCCAGTGATTGGATGTGGGGGCTGAAGGAGAGATCAGAGTCAAGGATTACACCCAGCACCCTGTCATGTGTGGATGGACCAATGGTTGTGCTGTTGATCTTAATGGTAATGTCATGGGGGGGACCGGGAAGGCGGAAATATTACATGCTCAGTTTTAGAAAGATTGAGCTTGAGAAAGTGGTGTGACATCCATACGATATGTCATTCAGTAAGTTTGAGATCCGTGAGGAGATCGAGGGGTGAGTTGAGGAGTGGAGAGATAGATCTGGGTGTCATCGGCGTAGAGGTTGTATTGGAAGCCATGGGAGGTTTTCAACTGGCCCAGGGAAGAGGTATAGAGCGAGAATAGGAGAGGCCCAAGGACAGAGCCTTGGGGTACCCCAACAGAGAGAGGAAGAGGATCGGAGGAGATGGAGTTGTAAGTGACACTGAAAGTGCGCTGAGTTAGGTAGGAGGAGAACCAGTATAAAGCAGAATCACAGAGGCCAAGGGAGTGTAGTTTGCTGAGGAGGAGCAGGTGGTCAACTGTGTCGAAGGCAGCATAAGAGAGGTCTTATGCCCCGTACACACGAGCGGAATTTCCGTCGGAAAAATCTTGGATGGTTTTTCTGACGGAATTCCGCTCAAGCTTGCCTTGCATACACACGGTCACACAAAAGTTCTCTGAACTTTTGACCGTCAAGAACCCGGTGATGTACAACACTACGACGAGCCAAGAAAATGAAGTTCAATGCTTTCGAGCATGCGTCGAATTGTTTCCGAGCATGCGTGGTTTTTTGCGCGTCGGAATTTCATACAGACAAATGGAATTTCCGTCAAGAACTTTTTCCGTCGGAAAAATAGAGAACCAGCTCTCAATCTTTTGCTGGCGGAAATTCAGACAGAAAAAGTTGGATGGAGCATACACACGGTCGGAATATCTGAACACTTTTTTTGACGGAAATTCCACTCTTGTGTACGGGGCATAAGAGTATGAGTATGGAGTAATGGCCATAGGTTTTGGCCATTGGTAATGGCCATTTGGTTCAAAATAAAAGGAGGTTTTACATTAGGGGAGCGCTTCCCTTTTTTTTTTCCCTTCTTATCTACCATCTGGGAGCATGCCCAGAAGTCACAGGCATTTGCATAAAACCTCAGCCAGCAGCCTGTACAAATCAATGCCAGCCTGACAGATGACACATCTGTACATATATAACCGCACATCTGAGCGGTTGCATATGTACAGGGATGGATGGGCTGCCCTGAATACAAACTGTGTGCATTCAGGGCCACTCATGAGCCTTGAAACGTCTAGTAGACTGTAGTTGGGTGGTAGCAGCAACTTCAGTAATGTATTTCATGATATCCAAGTTCATGTGTTACAAGACTGTCAAAAAATTTGGATGAGGGAAATTGGGAACTCCTGATCTGAGGAATCCAAAGTTCTGGATTTAGTTTTCTGAGGACCTTAGATTCCTGGAAAGCAGGTGACTTTAAGTAAAGAGTGGTCAGGTTGAAAAACAAAAGCCCTAGCATGCAGGCTCTGTATATATTTTTCAAGCTAACATCTAGCCTTTGACTACAGCGTACCTTTAATAAACAACTGAGATTGGTCTGCAGCCAATTGGACAGACTTAAATAGGTACCAGATTGTGTCAGACTCGATTTGTTCTCTGTTCAGAATTCTGAGGCGTTTCAATCCCTTCTAGTTTTAAAGAACAGTTAATAAAGAAAATTAAAAAAAATGTACCATATCAGTAAAATACATTCTAAATAGCACCTGTGCTCCTCCGTCAAGAATCTTACACATTAAGGTTTATTTCCAATAAAAGGAAGAAAATGAAAAATGATCTAGGGTTATACTGCACTCTCCAAATATAAATATACGCTCAGAGGCTGGGTAATGAGTTCTGTTCCTTACATTAAGGTTGTGTGTTTTCCTCTCGATCATTATTTGGCACACATCCATGCCACAATCGGCTCAGCCTTACGTTTAATGTGTGCACCAAAAAAAAAGTGTCACATTAATCTTTGTATGCTATTTAAATCTTTTTCATAAAAATCTTCATACTTTATTGGCAAAATGTGCTTGATTTTTTTTATTGCATATTCCAACATGCAGCCACTGTGTACAAGGCCCTTATACTTTTCAAATATGCCTTGAACTTTGCATAGCTCAGAGATTAAATAGAACTATAATTTTGTTTATTTAGCTTGTATTTTTAATGTAATTATAATTACTTAAATCATTACTGGGTTGCTGGAGTAAAGGTGCCTTTACATCAAGATATTTGAGTGCATAATAAGACTATATTTTTTAAGTTTTCGGTAAATTAAAGCGGTTGTAAACCCTTGTGTTTTTTCATCTTACTGCATTCTAGGTGAAAAAACTTCTGTCACTGAGCAGCCCCCCAGCCCAGCCCTCCCCCCAGTTTTACTCACCTCAGCCCATTCGTTCCCACGGCGGAGATACGCTCTACCTCTATACTCAGGGTTCTTGGCTCTTGATTGGATAGATTGATAGCGGCACAGCCATTGGCTCTCGCTGTTGTCAATCAAATCCAATGACGCGGGCGCCGGAGGTGAGTCTAGCATTCTGGCTCTATGGACACAAGTGCTGGACTCGGGAGCGTGCCTGCACGGTAAACCCCAGGGAGAATGCTTCTCCTAGGTGGTTTACTGATGCAGGGAGGAGCCACGAGCGCCGTTGGGGCACTCCAGAAGATGAGGATTGGGGCCACTCTGTGCAAAACGAACTGCACAGTGGAGGTAAGTATGATATATTTGTTATTTTAAAAAAAATGAGGGTTTACAACCCCTTTAAGGAAAGTTTAAAAGCACTGTCAGTTTATTTTTTCCTGTCTGTGTCCTGTTGGAGGGGGATTTCCCTTCACTTCTTGTCCTGAAGACACAACAGAATGTGAGAGAAAATCTCTACAAAGTGAGGGAGATTCTCCTATTAGAGACCTGTCACCGAGACCTGTCCCCTTTGGAAGTGTCAGGTCACCTGGGACCAGGTGACAGATGCACTCTGTAGGAGTCGGAAGTGCACCGCTAAGGTATTGGACCCTAGGACTGACTGCTGCGGATTAAACCCTGGAAGGTTCAGGAAGCAGGTCTACAGGATAACTAACATGGATCCCAATGGGAGCTAGAGCATAGATTACCCAGGGCGCGGAGGCTAAGAGCCAGCGGGTGTTCACCAGAGCCTCTAGTGGTGAGGATGGACTGTGCTGCAGTCTGGCTCCAGGTCGCGGCCCCCAGGGTCTCACAGCTCACGCTCACCGTAGACTACAGGAGAAGAGGAAGGAGGCAGCAGGCTGGAACGACAGGGAAGTAAGGGGTAAGCCAAAGGTCAGGGCGACTAGCAGATAAGGATAAACATAACATGCCAAAGGTCAGGGTAACAAGCAGACAGGGAGAGTCGAGAACAGGGCAAAATCGGTAACAGGAATCAGACATAGGAAACACAGCAAGTACACACAGAGGCTAACACACAATGGTTGATCAGCACTGCTGGCTTGCAGTGCACAGGTTAATATAGGGTTCCCTGATAGGGCCTGGGGTGGGGCCATGCTTAGAGGAGAGGTTATAAAACCAGTCAGGTGAGAGGCAGCTGGTCTTTAGAGAAAAACACATGGAGACAAGTAAGCTGACAGAGAAACTCTATTGCATAACCATGACAGGAAGATTTAACCTCAGCTCCTGTTCTGGTGACAATGCTATTATTTGGATTTCCCTTCAATTCATTTATAGTGACAATGGATCCCAAAATAAATAGAGGGCTGAATCTACATAAATGAAACAAAACATTAATTACCTACCGTATATACTTGAGTATAAGTTGATCCGAGTATAAGTCGAGGCCCCTAATTTACCACAAAAAACTGGAAAAAACTTATTGACCCGAGTATAAGACGAGGGTGAGAAATGCATGCCCATCTGCAGCTGCATGCCTCCCTTTATCCTGTGCATGTGTCCTGTACATGTGCATGTGTCCTGTGTCCTGTGTCCTGTACATGTGTATGTGTCCTGTACATGTGTATGTGTCCCTGTGTCCTGTACATGTGTATGTGTCCCTGTGTCCTGTGTCATGTACATGTGTCCTGTGTCCTGTGCATGTGTCCTGTGTCCCTGTGCAGCCTACCTGTGTCCTGTGCAGCGTGTGATAATACACTTCGGCGGCCATTCCACTGTTCAAAAGCCGCACCTCCTCCTCGTCTGTGATAGGCTGACCGCTGACTGCTGAGTGTTCTGCCTATCATGGACATTCTCTCATTCTCATACCACGGACGAGGAAGAGAGAATGTCCGTGATAGGCTGTACACTGACAGCTGTTCAGCCTATCACAGACGAGCAGGAGGCACGGCTTTTGAAAGCTGGAATAGCCTCCTGAACGAATTATCACACGCGGGCCGCCATCTGCCTGCATAACACGCTGATCATGCAGACAGACGGCGGCGACTCGCGTATAAGCCCAAAAAAAAGGGCTGAAAAATTTGACTTATACTCGAGTATATACGGTATATAGTTCACGCAGGTGGATAAATGCAATAGATAATCTTACGTTACCCTCTTGGACAGGCTATATGCCAGTTAAAAGTTTGAGCTTGTCTTATCTCACACTGTTTGCCTTCATTATTTCTTGTTTACATTTAGGATATTTTCCCAGTGACATCACACTCTACCCTTTGTGATGTCACAGGTATACAGTAATTCCTATTAGCCTTTAGACGATTATTTTGAGAGCTTTACACTTCCAAAAAAAAACACAGCCACAGGACCAAGCTTCAGAATTGAATTTTGGTTAAAACTTGGCTAACCAGTAAGGGCTTGAGGTGCATTTTTTAATGTAGGTATGTATGTACGTATGTAAAGCCTGAATTTATTTTTTACCTTTAAAGTATGGAAAGGATGGAGAGACACAATTGGAAATCAGATAAGCTTCTCTAGAGGTAATTTATTTTTATCATAGACAGTTGTCACAGTAACAGGATTTTCCCTCACCTCTTGCTCTTGTGACAACTACAAAATGTTCCTCTCCCGTACATTATATGTGAAAATATTTTTGCTTAAAATTGCAGTTCCATATCTCACTATTATTTACATTTTTTACACAATTTTTGTGAATGAAAAACTGAGCAATAATAGAAATGATGTAGCACTCCATCAAAAGGAAATGTCATTGGCACGTGCCCAAATATCACACGATAACCAGAAGATAACATGCCATATTCAATGTTACTAGTTGCAAGGCCCATTGTAGCACTCTATGCCCCCTCAAGCCATATTCAACAAAGCACTTCTAGGAGTGATCTGTCATTCAGTAAAGCAGTGATTGTTGAACTTGCTTCACCAAGGCCTCAAGTATTTGTCAAAGATGACCCCCCGGGTCTCACCATTTAGTCACCAATGATCCTCAGGCCTCAACTATTGTCACTGATGTCACCAACCTTAAAGAGCATAAGCAACAATTAAAATGTGATAAAAAAAATGTAAATTGATAGTTTTGTAATGAACAACAACCTTGGACACTTGCCTTTCTTGATAAAGCCAAGCTCATAAACTGGAACCACTACAGTTAAGATCCCCTACCACTGTCAATATTACTAGCACTAAGGAGTCAGAATTGGAGTGTGGACATCAGGATGTAGCCTTAAGATAACCCCTGAGGTATAAATGTGACCTGTGTACATTTCTTAGAAAGACTATCCCATTGTAAACCATCTGTATGCAAGAAGATGCCAGGTAGTGAATTCCATAAACTGTGTATTTGAGGATGTCCCTCACTGCAAACGAGGATACCAAAACATCAATAAAGCTTGAAAATAAAATGTCCACTGTGAAAACATTATAGTTGGTCAGTAATGGAATCACAAAATGTCTATATGTTCCCTAAACACTTTACATATTAATATTAGCTCCATCTTGGTCCATTTTTGAAACACATGCTCAAAATAAAATGAATAAAATAATAAAATGAAAACAAAAAGTATCTTTCATCCCTCTAAAATGAAAACCATGGTGTCTATTTTTGTGTGAAAATGCTATTCCTTTCAAAACAACAAGAAATAATACATTGGAAGAGAAATTCCCATAACAAACGTGCATGTAAACGTTTCATAAAGAAAATTTGCTTGGTAAAAACATTTGCACCAAATTATTGTATTTGAAACTGTGAATTCCAAAAATGTATGATATATTTGAAAATAAGATTTGTGGAAATACAACAGTGTGTAAAAATAATAATAGTCATGGCTCTGTATTTTGTTTTAGTTTTACATTTTCTTACACAAGACCTAAACAACCTTCACTCAAGATTTACACATTTTAACTTGATTCAATATGAAAATGTGTAAATTCTGGGTGAATGTTGTGTGAAAATATTTATAAATAGACATCTAATTATTATACACTTTAAATGCTTTATATTCTAAAAAATGTATTCAAGCCACCTCCCACGTAAGGGTAGTGTTAAGTAGTACACAATATTCAGAATATATGTTGTGACTGTAATTCTGCAGTGGCAGACTAACAGAATTAGACAATCACGTCATGTTAGTGTATGCTAAAATAACTGACATACAGGCCAATAAATCAGGCTGAAATTTCCAATGCTATTCTAGGATGCTCAGAAAGCAACCAAATATAAACTTCTCACCAGCCAGCGTTGCGCGGGTTTCTCATTTTACACCAACGACCACTAATTTTTGATCCCTAAAATGTAACTATTTGTCATATGGTGTCTATATATACATTGTATATATAGCTATATATTAAGTTAGTAATTAAGGTAAAGTCATAGCTATATGGTCAGTCTTGACTACAAATGTAGTAGTCCCACTATTTGGTGGATGAACTATTGGAGAAGGAGCTGACCTTCGTATAATCTCCTTTTGCCTACAGTTAGCATAGACTAACTCCTAAAGCTTTAAGTGTATACATTTAATTCAGTTTATTATATTGTGAGAAAAGAGCAAACACTGTTAGGTTTTTACTGATATCCAGAGCGCCATTAAATAAATTTCCCTTCTCTTACCATCCAGATTGCAATGGTTTCATCCAACAAGACTTGAACCAAATCTCCAACAGCAACATCGACAGAAATAAGAATGCTTTTCTTTGGTAGGGTAGAAGAAAGCTACAGGCCTTATAAAGTTTTTATCTCTTTAAAGAGACCAGGATAGCAGTAAAACATGACAGGGATTCTACTCCTTCCCATCTGAATTCAAAATTGAAAAAAAAAAGTTTTGACTGGACATTTTCACTTGACATGACACTTTCATCACCTTGTGAGCCTTATATAAACATATCTGAAAGTACTATTCTTGCTGACCATGGGATTGGAATGATAATAAGATAGACAGATAGACAGATAGACAGATAGACAGATAGACAGACAGACAGACAGACAGACAGATAGATAGATAGATAGATAGATAGATAGATAGATAGATAGATAGATAGATAGATAGATAGATAGACAGACAAGATACATATATATTATTCTTGTTCATAAATATGATTTTGGGGGACTCAAATAGACTGCATTATATGAATTGTTTTATGATTAATAATCATTCACAAAAGGAAAGATGTAGCCACATGATACTAGTACAAATTTTAATACACATTTAAATAAATATTTCCATCATTAATATTAATATTTACAAACATCCTTAAAAAAAGGATAAAAGTCTTGCCAGACAACTGACATTTGTACAGTGTTTTCCAAAATAATAATAAAAAAAGAATAATTATTATCACTATCTTTTTACAACTGATATCTACCACTGGGATGCATTTTTAATTTTTTTTACCACCATGCAGTTGCAAGTCTTAAGATTTTGTATTTTTTGTGTCAAACAAAAACAAGATTTGTCCTCGTTGGTATAAAAAAATATTTTGCTTGTCATGAAACCTGCTTGAGCCAGGTAATTTAATTGTATTCCCACTAAGGAAACTGAATAGGTGAAAAAGCAGCTCTTAAAAATAATTAAAAGCATATGTGATAAAAAAAAAAAAAAAAAATCAATTGCTCCATTAATGGATGTCACAAAAAATAAAACAATAAAAATAGAAGGTTCGGCTCCTTCTTCAGTCCTCTTGCACCTGTCTTGTTTGTCTTGTTTTTGGTTAAGTGTTTTGATCAGTTAAGTAGCACTTTTGGTCCCAGGTTCGTTCTTCACTACATTATTCTTTTTCTAGATATTAAAAAAAGGTCTAAGATCTATATGAAGAGCGCACTTTTAGCAAGTTAATAAGTTTGTTTTTTGTTTTTCTTAAAAAAAAGTCCCATCAGAATAAAAAAATAAATCATCTTCTGTAAAAACAAAAAATATATATGTATATTTATATATAAACCACTAGTCCATATGTCTTTTTTAAAATCTTATATTAGAATAGAGTAGTCTGTTCAAAGTCCGAGGAGTGGACCATTATCCAGTTCCTACCGAGAGCTTGAGTATCGAGTCCTTTTACTCCTCCGATTAAAAGGGTAATTAATAAATTCAAAACGTTTATGAGGCTCAGTGGTGTGGTGACCCTTAGGTAACCTTTTCATAAAGTGAACCTCTCGTTGGTGTTGCCTTGTCTTGGATCCTTTTCTTGGGCGTCCTCTACGGGTAAACGCCATGTACCATCCTTCATACTTGGCATTTTGTAATGCTGTGTAGTTGTTTTCCAAGACAATTTCTGTGAAGACACAGTCTTTTCCTCTTCCATTTGTCTGCAATATGAATTAAAAAATATTTTTGAAAAGAGCAAACAAACTAATGAAACTCACACAGTTTTGCCAAAGAAAAATCCTGTATCCCAAATGGACCTTATTTTTCTGTTCTTGGAATGGTCATAGTTGGATTACACAATTTGTTTAAATTTATGTTATATATAATGTATCCTCTAATTAAACATGCCACTTGCTATGCCTGACTGATCTAACATAGGATTCAGAGACTGGAATTAGATCACGGCAATTGATTGAGAAGATCAATGCTTAAACTAATGTGCAGTTTTTATTTGGACTTGCCATTTTGGATTCATGAACATTTCCTCTATGGTTCAGGTTCATTTGTAAATTAAGTTATTCTCATAGTGGAATCTTTTACCAAGCAGGCCAACGCCAAATTTTCAAAATCTGATTACTTCAGCATGTCTGTTGAATGTATACACTTTGAGTATTATTGATATACTGCCACCCATTTGTATGTTATGGAAAAATAGTTAATGTACAGTATTCTAAAAAACTAGGCAATCTTTTCTGGTAATGTCAGTGTTTATTATTAATATACTATCAATTAATTGGTATAACAACCAATCAGGTCAGGAAAAAATTAGGTTTCTTTTGGCCATATTAAACAAAAGTATTTTAAGCAAAAAATAGTCAAGCTTTAAAAAAATCCCAAAAAACTAAAATGCCACATCAACCAAAGAGGTATCATCTTTTATCTCTGATCACTCTAAAATGAGTTCTGATTGTATTTTTTATAAGCCTGCTTAAAACTGCTGGATAGACCAATGAAATATTGCTTCTCAAATCAACTAGCTTCTACACTTTGCCACTGGTTCCTCTAAAATAGGCTAAAATCGATTGGTTGCTATGGGCTAACACAAGCAATGTTACTTTTGTTTTTTCAATGACCCATAAATGAACTAACTTAAAATAACTAGAACATGCAGTTCCAAAATCTTTGATTCAAGAGGAAAAAAAAGTGGGATGCATCATTCTATACAGGTTGTTATGCAGCAGTGTAACACTGTAACCACCAGGAAGTCATTGTCAATTACTGAAGTGGATAAAGGTTGGGAAAAAACATTTCAAAAGCAGGTATGCACAGGCAGTGGGCGTATTAACTTTGATCAGCTCGGGTCCCCCTCACCCCCACCCCGTAATAGTGAATACGAGGAATGAAAATCCTTATTGAACGCAGACATCTTTAGAGCCAATAATGGCTTGAAAGTGAAGTTTTTAAAAGGACCCCTCAGAGCAGTTTCTGGGTGTTAAAGAACAACCATGACTAATGTAAAGATTTCAGGGCTTAGTGATGAGGCAGTCTGAACTTTGTGTCTTAACATTCCAAATACTTGTAGCATGTAATTGTACATAATAGCAAAGCAATTTGGCTATTTGTTAAATAAGATATATGGAATTTGAAACACCCCCTTTTTTCCCCTTTCAGCTTTTCTTCTTTTTGACTCTTTTATCTCGTCTTTGTTACTCTGTTCCTTTCCCACTTCTCCTGCGCCTTTTGATCAAAAATTGTTTTTACCGTGAATTCGCACCCCCCCTTCTTTTTTAATCAGCACCTTCTCTGTGCCTCTTGACTGCAATATTCGCCCCAATGGCTTCTCTTTATGCCTAAACTCATTGACAGACCTTCCATCTCAGTGGGCATAGGACAACATTTTGTCATGCTCTAGAATCCAACACACCTTGCCAACCAGCTTTCCTTTCTTGTTCATGCAGATATAATAACCCGTCTCGGCACCTTTAATGCGGACTTTGCTTCCAAACGTGTCTGTTTCCACAATCAGCTTGGCTGCAGAGACAAAAAAAGGACAGTGTTGTAATATTCCATTTTCAGCCTGGGAAGTCTACTCAGCAAAATACAGTCTTTGCTTAGAAGAGCACTAAATGCAAACAGAAAAAGTTACATGCGAATAAGCTGCCAATAAAATCTAGTTATACATGTACAAATTGCTCACAGCTGTATAGAAAATTAGATAACTGACACTTTGCTGTGCAGTCATTTGCTCTGTTTTGAGGCTCTCAAACTTCCCTCTTAACCATCTTTATAATATTCTATATTCATCCACAAATGTAAAAAAAATCAGCTTCTAATTTTTGTTCAGTGGCCTTCTAGAGTCAGCCCACAGATACATTTGCAGCTCTGTAGCTATTATAAGGCAGGTAAGTTAAGTAATCACATTTGTAAATAATGTTTGTCATCAAGCTTATTTGCTTATTCCCATGCAGGCTGCTAGACTGGCCACTTTGGCCATTAGATAATTAGAAATCCCCTTCTATTCTCTATCTACTCCTCCTCCCTCTGTCAGGTGATAACTCCCCATGGCTTCCAATAGCATCTTTATGCTGATGTCACCCAAATCTATCTCTCTATTCCTCAAGTCACCCCTTCAGTCTCCTTGCGCATCAGTAATTTACTAACTGACATATCAGTATGGATGTCACACTACTTTCTAAGACTGAATCTTTCCAAATCTGAGCATAATATTTCCTCCACACTGCTCCTTCCCTTGACTTTTCCATTAATAATACAACTATCTGTCCCTTCCCTAATGGCAAGGTATAAAATATGTCCCCAGCATACCAGGGAACTCCATAAAAGGGTCCAACTCTTTATTGATTGATCACATAACAGCAAAAGATAGCAATGTTTTTCGGAGCCATGCAGGAACCCATTCATCAGACATGTGCCAGGGGGCAATCCTGGACTCTGGCTTCTTCTTTTATCCCCACAGCCAATCACTGTTCAAATCATGCCACCGTCACCTCTGTAACATTTCCAATATATATACCCTTTCATAACCAATGACACCACCAATCTACTAATTCACTGCTTTATCTCTCCCCTGCAACTCCCTCCTCGTTGGCCTACTTTTGCACAGGCTATCCCCGCTTCAGTCTATCATGAATACTGCTGCCAGACTCATCCACCTTAACAATCGCTCAGTGTTCACTACTGCTCTCTGCCAATTCCTCCACTGGCTTATGCCCCTCCAACAAATAAAATTCTAAATACTAACAATAACATACAAAGCCATCCACAATCCTTCCCAGAGATACATCATTAACTTTGTCTCAATGTCATCACCCAAACAGTCCTCTTCACCCTACTTAAGACCTCTTGCCTTCTAGCTTGCTCGTCACCACCTCCCATGCTCGCCCCTAGGACTTCTACAGAGCCTCTCCATTCTTTGGAACTCTCTACCTTAATTTCTCTGGTTACCTCCTACTCTGTCCATCTTTAGGAAATTCCTGAAAACAAATTTCTTCAGGAAAGCCTATCCCACGTCTACAGATCAACTGAGCTTTTACTTTCTTCAGCAATTTATCCCCCTACAGTTAACACCTTTTTATATAGCATGACCCTCCCTTGCTGACCGTAAGCTCTCATGAGCAGGACCTTCCAAAAACTTGTCTTGAGTTGTATTGACTCTTTATTGTAAGGTGTTGCACAAACTACCGTTGCTATTTAAATCCTGTATTATAATATTAATTCAAACTTCACATGCTGTCATGGAGAACTAGATATACAGAGAAATTCCACGCAAGCATAATGTAGACAATAGGTAAGTGTAGACAACAGTAGGCAGTAGATATAGACTTCTCACACAGGAGCATATACATTTTTAACATTTATCCCTGGACTTTTTTGGGGGGAATTTTTTGGAAGGCAAATGCTACTAAAACTGTTGTATAAACAATGACTGACCGAGGCATTGGAGTGAGCCTACTAATGTGCATGTGATATAGCTTTGTTCAAATTTCATGCCGAAAATTACCTATAGCTTTTAAAACATGGTTTTAGCTTGTGGATAACAAATCATTGGAGAACACCCACCACTGGCATCTTAGCACCCAAGCATGGGGATGTTGGGAAGACCTTTCAGGTCCAATGGTGATGTCTTAACTGCTTTGTTTCTGGTCCAGGACAGGAATTTACATGCATTTTCCTGATGTGCATAAATGTGAATAAGCTGTTAAACACAGGACAGCATGGCAGCTAGATTGCATTCTGGGTTTGTTCTCTTGGGTTTCATGTGGGTTTTGTCTGGGGATATCTGGCTTAGCATGAAAATACATTAAGATCCCTAAGCTTGTACTCAAAAACTGTTCTTAAAAATAATACCTTTTAGTATTGTCAGTATGAACAAATATTATAGAGTCATAATCTAATAATGATTTATTACACAGGCAGGCAAAACTCAGAATCTAACATGTCATGTTTAACCAAGGCAGACAATAAACACCATGCCAATCAATCTTAGGACATGCCCCCCTCTACATCTATATCCTGGCCAATAAATGAGTCTGTTGCTTTAACAAAGGTTGAGTTTCTTCAAAGTAGATAGTTCTGTGTAACCCATCAGTTTCCATATTTTTGGCAACCTGCAGAAATGGGCCCATTTTCCAGGTTATATTTGGAATTATTTTACTCTGTGCGCTAACACACAGCCGAGACCCAGAGGATAGCAAATGCCCTTTAATTTGTTTCACCCTTGTGCGTTGAGTCATATTGATTTACTTTCTGTTTTTTTAACAGAGGCATTGATCGTTGTTCAGACTAACTATGCAAATTTTGGGTCAATGAAGCTTAAAAAAAAAAAAAAAAAAAAAAGGAAGAAAAAAAAAACAAAAAAAAAACACCCACACATCCACATTTAAACTTAACATGATACTGCTTTGTCTGCTTAAATATTGACTATTGAACAATGAGAGACAACTGCACAAGTTATTACGGCACAGCAAAGGATTATTAATATTTTGTGCTGCTGTCTTTTTATGCAATCATATTCTTGCATTTTGTTCTAGGAACGCGTACAATTTTCCTCTAAAATGTAAATGTAATTGCATCGTGAAACTGCTCATTAGATTAGCCATCTACCCACACAGTGCATGGAAAACTAGATATAGATTCCTGTCTCCATCCTATATCAAATAGTATAAGTAGCAGAACTTTAGCTTGTATGGAATTTTCTATAAAAGAAAGCTAAATATGGCCTATAGGACACAATTACATTTCAGCTATCATGTCTATTGGCCAGGGTTGAACAAATGAGGAAGAATCTGATTTGTTGTCATGATAAACAATACTTCTAAATGTATTATTTTTAAAACCCCTTGATACAGCGATATGCCTATCTATACCCTACATATTGCCAAGAACCAAAATTTTACATATGGCACAGAACAGACCCATGTATCAAAATTTTTTAATTCCTTAGCAGTGAAAATGGACTGATACCTTGTTGATTTTTTTTTAGTTTGACGTATGAAGGAAAGTCAATCTGAAATCCAGTAAAAGGCTTAAAGGATATTGATTGATTTCAGTGTCTGTCTTGTACATTGTTGTTTTACTGACAAGGTAAAAAATTACAATGCCATCAGTCCAAAAATACAGGAAACTACATCTTTAAAATGAGTGAAAGAGCAGTTTTACTGAAGGTGTAATTTTAACATTCGCTGTTGTTCTATTTAAATAACCAATCGGATTTAGGGGATTTTTTTTTTTAATTTTCCAGAATCTGATTGGGCAGCTGAATCAAGCACAAGACAATGTAAAAAAAAAGAAAATAATCTTTTAGAAAAACTTTATTAAAACATTAGACCGTGTACAAACCTCTCCTTTAGTATGCTATATATCTATCTGCCTATCTAGCTATCTGGTATAAAGGTAAATATATACTATATATTTCAAATCCATGTAATATCTTTTTTGTAACTTTATCCCATTTTTTCAGGATTACAGACAAACTCTTCAAGTTGTGATTACTTTAATTCTACCAAACATGCTTTTAATCTGTATCTATGCTGATTGCAAAATGAACGTTCTTCCCTCTCTGATTTCTTTTCTTTTTTTTTTTTTTTTTTTTTTTAAAAGGGGTCATGAGATTTTTGGAGATGTATTTTTGGAAAGCTTAGCATTTTCATTTCTATTCTTTTGCTCTAGTGACAGCTTTATCCCAGTAAAATTATGTTTCAAGCTGAAACTTTGAAGGAAAGTAGCTACGTTGATGCAGAAAAAATGCAGTGAGACACATCTGATCCCAAAACTGCACTGAGAAGAGGAGAAAGTATTCAGGAAATGTTGAAAAAGGTGAAAGTAAGAAGAGTTTTAATGGCTCTTCCAGACATTAGGGGTCTCTCTGGAGATTCATATAGAACGATCTTGAACGTCTTTTTAGCGTTTACAGACTACAACTTTCTTAAACCCTTACATCTGAGAAAAAGCTTGTTCTTTTTCTGTTTTATATCATACTTCCTAACCGTCATAACATAATAATATATATATATATATATATATATATATATATATATATATTTTATGTGTGTGTGTGTGTTTATGCTTTTTCTTTTTTTTTTTGCATTCCCTGCCTTGAACTCTCTTTAATGGTAATGTTCTGTTGTGATCTAAATTATGTTTTTGTTGCTGTGTAACTGTATGTAGACATACTCCCTCTATACCAGGCTGTCTATGTCCACTAATACTAAACTTATTTTACAGAACACCTTTTTTTCCCTTTTGGTAATAATTTTGGAAAACATAAAAAAAATCCACAGTTTCCTACATTAGCAGCCAAAGTGTGTTTTAGGGCTATGCTGTAATCATTGAATCCCTATGCCTTATTCAATATTAAGCTTTAGCTTCATAGGTTACAGAATTTCAAATGTAGGGGAAATTTAGAAGTGCGAATCCCTTGTTTGAATTGCTAGTATCAGGAGATTTCCGCAGAACAAAACCATAGGAAACAAGCGAGTCCTACTTCAAAGTTTGGAATTTAATTGACCGTTTAATTTACGACATGGATTGCTAAAAATGGACTTCTTAAAATAACAGCTGATTCTTTGACTCTTCCCACCTGAACAGGCCTGGGCTTTGAGTACCACTGTCACTAAGGCCTATGCCTGCATTAGCAACAACATACAAGAAAGCAGCTGTGAAGAACATTGTTTTCACTTTCCTGCTGTCTTTGTGAGTTAATGCAAGATTTTTTTTAGCAGTTGAAAGACAAACTGGCGAGTACAGTGTTGCAGAGCAGGCTTAAGCCAAGGAAACATTTTTTTTTAATTCATTCTACGATTGCAGAGTAATCACCAGTGGAAAAACAGTGATTGGGTGCATTTTGTTAAAATCTCTGAAGCCACAGCAGAATACTTCAAAAAATCAAGTGCTCAAAAAAAAATTCAATATGGCTGCACACTGGGTGATTTTAACATATTATAAAATGAAACTGGACAAAGGCGGACTTTATGAAAATGACTTGATGCATCAGACGTGCTACATGTACAACTATTCCGTCTATGGTTATATATGATCTTTTTGTCCACTAGTTCAAACATGTTAAACAAGGAAATCAGTAAAAGCCTAAAGCTGATCCTAATTGTTATTATTTGCCCTTATTGTTATTATTTGCCCCTATTTGTTATTAAGTGATATGCTAATTGCAATATCCCATAGCAACCAAAAAAACTCACTCTGTTGAATTCCAAACGGGACTAGATGACTTCTGATTGGTTGCTATCGGTTACAGCATTATAGACTGATCGCACTCTATGAAATTAGGATTAGTATCTTCAAATCTTTCATTAATCGAAAAGACATAATGAAGATCTATTTATCTATACAAAGCAACTCAAACAAAAGCATAGCTCATTTATCCATTTGCAGCATAACGTGGAGCCTCAGTCTTTAAGTCATTTGATCAGAACTGGTATGACTCTGCAGGTTATGCGGTCTCATATTTCAGGTGCCAAATTTAGAGTGCAAGCTTTATGGAGTACTGACTCATGAGGACAAAAAAGAGTAATCTCTTTTTCAATCACATGTTGTCCAACTATATGTTGTTATTAAATTATAGAGGACACATATAATATTATTTGTGTTTGGGTCAGTGGGTAAGATTGTGGCCTTGCAGCACTGGAGTCCCTGATAACGTTCCCACCGTCTACATGAAATCTGTATGGTCTTACTGCATCTGTATAGAATGTCATATGCGATAAACTCATCCCACCTCCAAAAACCACACAGATATGGCCAGTCTGGGTGCAAGCCAATAGACCTAATGTGTACGGATCTTCAGGACTCTGACAGCAATATATAATTCTAAGAATCTCTATGCACAGGCGGTGAATGGTCTGATGTATTCTGTAAAGGCCTGTGCAATGCTGGCCTTTAAATTAACGAAATACATTTCCTTCCTATATATGTTCATTTCCTATTGGTCTTTTGAATTGTTGACGTTTCTTTGTAATGCAAACTGTCTATTATTAAAATAAGCAACTTAGAATATAAAACAACCTAAAAACCACCAAGCACGCCAAACTCAAAATAAGAAACAGTAATGGCAATAGAAGCTACAACAAGAGCGGTATCAAGTCTTGGATATGTCTTATCTGCTACACAAATAAATTACCAACTGAGCTTTGCTCTAGGCCTGTGTAATCCTATTTGCTTCAAGGTCCCCGAAATTAAAGGGAAAATAAATTAAAGGGAAATTAAAGGGAAAATAAAATATAATATATTTTGTACCTGATTTACTGACCGAAACAGGAAAAATAAACAAAGGTGAATCTGCATTGTATTCCATATCAATGGGTGTACTTTACAGGCCTAAAAAATTGCCAGTTAGCATTATTCAACTCATTGGTACATGAACTGTAGTATCTTGTCCCACAAACAATTTGTCATATACATTCCCCCAATCCCCAGGCCAAACAAAAAAAAAAAAGTATGCTTACCATGTGGATCCCCATCTTCGGCCATTGCATTGATTTTCTTGTTGTCCAGCACTTGTACGTGTTTCCCGCTTGTCCGGCTGTATAGCTGGTAGGTCCTGATAAGCCTTCTGCTCAGCTGGTCGGTCACCAGGCTTTGCTCCCTCACATGCTGTGTAAAATTAGGTGGGGACTGAACAGTTACCTTTAGGAAATACATAAAACAAGCTATTATATTTATACTGCTTAGTACATCTAGATGAAGCCCAAACACGCTTTAAGGTGTTGCTGGCATACTTCAAGGGCATTAACACAAGATCACAACAATAAGAATATCTTACAAGTAGCTCAAAGACTACGAGTAAGTGTCTGGTATATATGCTCATAAACTATGCCCATCTTTAATAAAGTCGCATTGCCAAATTCTGGAACTCTATATAAAAACAGAGAGTTTGGCATTTAAATAGGCATTTGGTAAGTTACAAATTTTGTAGCACAGTAATAAAACAGAGGCCTATGGTATAAATACATCTCAGTCTGTCTGTACTATATAATTACATGATAAAGTAGATTGTATATAGTATCTAATGCAATAGAAAACTACTACACTGATACACATACATAAAATACACACATATTTCATATTTTATATAAATATATATATATATATATATATATATATATATATATATATATATATACACACACACACACACATGTTTGAACATCAATGCAGCTGCGATGTTACACCATAATGTGCGGAAACCACATTTACCGGTGTGACAAATTTGGCAGATTGCAAAGCAAACCCTTCTTGCTGAGATTTATACTCCCTTTGGCTATACAGAGCTCCATTGGACACAAGCAGAATTGCTCTTGTCTTTGACATTTATAAAGATGTATATTCAACAAATGTGAGGGAGATTCCTCTCTCCTTCTATGGGTGACAAGGGAGCTCTTACTAAAATCCCCATATCAAATCAGAGATTCTGCTTCTGAACAGCCCATACCTCACAAAGTCAATAGAATTCTTTTTTTTTTTTTTCACTGTGTCCTGAGTCTAGTGAAGCTTCCTATTCCCTTAAGTGCCCCTTCCCTTTTTACATGTGTATGTGGGCCAATATGTTTAGACTCTGCTGCCAGATCTGAACATTGCAGCCTGTGGTGATATAGACTGGTAACCATAAGGCTGGTACAACCCCATCTGATATTGCAATGATTTGCCTAAATCTTTATTATAAACTGTAACACCTGCTTTATGTTTGATTACAAGCATTACAATATCGGTTGTCTATTATAGATAGCCTACATTCTTTACAGAATACATTTTTATTAAAAATAGGTTAAAAATGAACTAAGGCTGACCATGCAGTATACAGTTTTCTTGTATAATTCCTTTAGATTTACTAAAATGTTGCATACAAATTAAAAGTGTTTTAAGGTTTGACCTCATATTATATGAGGTCAAACCTTAAAACACTTTCAATTTGTATGCAATCAGGCAGGCCCTTGCACTACATAGTTGAAGGTAAATCTAAAGGAAATTGAATAAGAGATAGGTATAATGTATGACCAGCCTAAAACAGATATTAGACCCCCCCCCCCCCCCCTTGATAGTTCACATTCTTTACAGAATGCATTTTTATTAAAAATAACTTTAAAATGAACTACAGTATTCAATTTTCTTTTAGAATATAATAACATGAGGTCAAACCTAAACACTTTCAATTTGTATGCAATCAGGCAGACCCCTGCACTACATAGTTGAAGGTAAATCTAAAGGAATTGAATAAGAAAATTGTGCAATGTATGGTCAGCCTAAAATATATATGAGATCTCCCACCTAGTCCACATTATTTACTAAGTACATTTTTTATTTAAAAATAATGAGCAGAAATATGTATATTAGATCTACTGAGTTGATAACCAACTGTTTCCCCAAAATGTATTTTTATTATTATTGGTCACAAATAAACTAAAATATATAATGGATCTACTGAGTTGATAACCAACTCCTATGTTTTGTTTTATTATATTGGTCAAAAATAAACTAACATGTATATTAGATCTATCACCTTGATAGCCTATATTCTTTATTAAATATAATTTTATTAATATAGTAGAAAAATCAACTAAAACCTTTTAGATCCATTGCCTTGACCTTGAGGTATAGGAGTTTAGAATCTTATCAGAAAAAAAAGTAATATTGTAACACTCTGCAGCTACTATGTATCAATGTGTTTTTTTCTGAAAGAATGCAGAGTTTTAATATATTTATAAAGTAGAATACAGTGTAATAAAATTAAAGGTAACAAAAGTTTGATCCTTACCTGAGCTTGTAAGCAGATGACAAACAAGTGCATCAACCTGGAGAAAAAAAAATAGAAAGACAGGAGGATTTAGAGGGGTGCTGTGTAGTCAGGAGATAGGAAAGGGGATGGTAAAAGTTGAATGTACTCACATATATCCAAGCATGGATGTCATGTAGCTCATGGTGAGGCTGTGTAGTAAGGAGGATAGTCCCTGGGAGGCTTGCTGTGTGTCTGGCAGGCTGGCTGGGGAAAGTCCTTGGCTGGGAGAAGGTGCAGAGCTTCTTAGTCCTAGGAGCTCAGGCACAGTCCCCCTCCCATCTCCCTGTCCAGGATACCGGAGAGCAGGAGAGCCTAGACGGAGGGCTAGACCAAGGCAGATCGCCCCCCAAACACAAAGCTCCCTCTAAACAGGATCCTTGACTGCTTCGCAAACAAGAGCCTGGGATAAAATAAAAAAAAAATCAGAGCGATCCTCCTTCCAAAGAAGTAGCTGCTTGGTGCCCAGACAGAAGAGCCCGACGTCGGAGGTGGCTTCCAATGAGTCCAGAGGAGGTGCAATTGTCCAAGTCTTCTCAAGGGTGGCTGCAGATGGCCAAGTCCCAAGTAGATGCAAGAAGCAGGACTGTCAGGTTCAGCCTCCTCCAGAAAACTGAAGCAAACTCAGGATAAGTTAAGAAAAGAAGCTTCTTGGGAGGATCATGATTTTTTTTTCTCCCCTTCTGTGAAAATGACGTTGCAGGGCAGCCCTCTGCAGTGTGATGAATGATGATGAAAGGATTTGTTGAGTGCTGATCACACTCTAGTTAGTAGCCAATGTAACCTGGCTGTGATTGGGGGACCTCCTGATAGCTCAGTGACTGTGTATATGTGTGAGAGGGTGTGTGTGTGTGTGTGTGTGTATATTGGCTGGTGTCTCATTGAGCACTAAGTGTACTGATTGCCAGCAGTCCCTCCTCTTGTCCTGAGCTCTCCAATGTCAAACTCCCTTTTCATCTATCCTGGCTTAATTGTGGGAGGATGGTCCCAGGAAAAACCAGCCCCTTATATCTCTAACCTTACAGGATGCCCTCAGTAATACACATAAATTATGTAAGTCATTCAACTCTGCCAATTACCCTTTGCAGCTCCTGGAATGAAATAAGCAGCAAGTGCACATAGACAATACTAGAAAGATGCCCTGTATTGAATTGTGATTATGCATAGGTAGGCTGGAAAATATACATATATAGCCCCAGCTCTCTCTGATTATAGACACATCATAAACACATAATCTCTGATTCTTTCATTACATTTTTTACAATAAATAAAAGACACATCAGCTCTGATTTATTATCAAGTTTTTCAGATCATTCCTTTCTGAGGAGAAAGCTTAATGCAGCTGTTGTGGAACTACAAGCCTCAGCAGCTGCTGTGGAACTACAAGCCCCAAACAAGCTTGCTTATTAGCAGCTTTTGTGGAACGACATACCCCAGTATGTTAAGCTTGCTTATCTGCAGCTGCTGTGGAACTACAAGCCCCAGCATGACAAGCTTGCTTATCAACAGTTTTTGTGGAACTACAAACCCTAGTATAGCAAGTTTGCCTATCTGCAGCTGCTGTGGATCTACAAGCTCCAGCGTGGCAAGCTTGCTTATCTGCAGCTGTTAATGAACTACAATATCCAGCATGGCAAGCTTATCTGCAGCTGTTGTGGAACTGCAAGCCTCAGCATGGCAAGCATGCTTATCTCCAGCTGTGGTGGAACTAAAAGCTCCAGCGTGGCAAGCTTGCTTATCTGCAGTTGTCGAAGAACTACAATATCCAGTATGGCAAGCTTATCTGCAGCTGTTGTGAAACTTCAAACCTCAGCATGGCAAGCATGCTTGTCTGCAGCTCTGGTGGAACTAAAAGCTCCAGCATGGCAAGCTTGCTTATCTGCAGCTCTGGTGGAACTAAAAGCTCCAGCATGGCAAGCTTGCTTGTCTGCAGCTCTGGTGGAACTAATAGCCCCAGCATGGCAAGCTTGCTTATCTGCAGCTCTGTTGGAACTAAAAGCTCCAGCATGGCAAGCTTGCTTGTCTGCAGCTCTGGTGGAACTAAAAGCCCCAGCATGGCAAGCTTGCTTATCTGCAGCTCTTGTAAAACTACAAGTCCCAGCATGACAAGCTTGCTTATCTGCAGTTGATGTGGAATTGCAAGCCTGAGCATGTCAAGCTTACACAGCCGCAGCTTCTTTGGAACTACAAAGTCCATCCAGGGAAACTTGCACATCTGCAGCTGTGGTGGAACTACAAGCCTCAGTATGTCAAGTTTGCTTATCTGAAGCTTTTGTGGAGGTACAAGCCCCATCCTGGCAAAGCTTGCCCTTCCACATCCCATCTGCACAGTGGCAATGCAATGATGATGTGCCAGCTTGTATATATAAGCACCTCACACCTATCATAGAGGATTTAATTGCCCCCTTCTTCTTAATCTGTTGGAAATATAACAAAACACATTGTAATAGTGTTTGCAGCTGATCTGTGCCATTCATTAGCGATTATGTATCTGATTTCCTCTAGGAAAATTTGGCAATTTTTAATCATGTTTATGAAAATGTGTAAAGGATGTGTCAGGTTTGTGAAGGACAGGAGGGGGATTCTTGGAGTGCTTGGATGCCAGACATAAGCAGGAGATGTGTACTGCAGGCTCGGTGCTTTGTGTATTGGGATGGCCGTGGAGTATGTAAACTGGGAGACTGATTAATTGGATTAGGGCTTCTTTTATTATTTAGAAAACCAACAATAAACACGCCTAGAATAAAAACACCATGTCTTTTAACCTATAAGATCCCTTGCCATGAACACTGCTATGGATCTGGGTGGGGGCAGTCTATACATCAGGGCTCCACTCCTATACTGGGCTACTGGGCTGAAATCCTTATCCTAAAACATTAGATAGGAGGATGTTATCTAGTCCAAATCTGAGAAAATCACATTACAACAAGTGCTGTGCTTACAGCTAATCATTTCTCTTATATGGGCTGATTAAAGTCACTGGTCTGACCACTGACCACCACACCATAGAAAAAAGTCACTGGTCTGTAGGGCAGCCTCCAATTAACGCATTTATCTGGACAAATTGTATACACTAAAACTAGCCTATTCACTTTACATGGGAATTTTCTCTTAGCTTAGTGAATAAAGAGAAGCTCCCCTGACTTGCAGTTATATGCAATCAAAATACTATTTGTTATGTTCCTTATTAATTGGGTATCACTGCAAAGGGAATTTTGAACACATTATTTAATGTAAGGGAGAATGCCCTTGCAAATTGAACAACTTATGTCTTTAGAAAATCAACCCCAATGTGTTACCTTAGTTTAGTCTATTTGTTGTTTGGTCTATTTATCAGTGTTTTCAGCCTCGATTCGCCTATTTCCCCATAAATTTCATTTAGATAGGTGGATGAAGTTGGTGTGAAAAGATTTGTGAATCTTGGGGTGAAACTATTAATATAAAGACCCCTAGATAAAATTGCTACTAGTATATATAAATTCACACATTGACAGATTGCTATTAAACTGCACAATAGTTTTAACACCCCCTCCCCCCGAATTTCTAGTTTTAGCAAGCTCCTTTATCATGGTCTACAGTATTGTGTGTAAAATAATGCCATAGGCATAATATATTCTTATATTTTAAACACCCCCACATCTTTAGCTTTAACTATAGAAAAGCTCCTCTATCATTGTCTGCTATGGACTACTGGATATAAAATAATGCCATAGACATATTATATTCAGAAATTATTAACACCCCCAATTTTCTAGCTTTAGACTATATAAAAACTCCTCCACCATTGCCTACTATGGTCAAATAAGGGAGGAATTTATTAAAACTTGTGCACATAGAATCTGGTGCTGCTGTGCACAGTAACCAATCAGCTTCTAGGTTTTATTTGCAAAGTCTAATTGAACAAGGTGAAGTTAGAAGCTGATTGGTTACTATGCACAGCTGCACCAGATTCTCTGTGCACCAGTGTTAGCAAATCCCCCCCATAATTTCATAGACATGTATATTCAATAACTATTGCCATCCCCGACGTTATAGGCTCCTCCACCATTGCCTACTATGTATTACTGTATATAAGCTAATGATATATCTCTCTATATATAGAGAGATATATCAATATTTAAGACCCTCAAGCTTCTGTCTGTAGACTATAGAAAAACTCCTCCATCATTGTCTACTATGGACAAATAAGAGGGGGGGGGGGTTATAAAACTGGTGCACATAGAATCTGGTGCGGCTGTGCATAGTAACCAATCGGCTTCTAGGTTTTATTTGCAAAGTCTAATTGAACAAGGTGAAGTTAGAAGCTGATTGGTTACTATGCACAGCTGCACCACATTCTCTGTCCACCAGTGTTAGCCACCCCCCCCCCCAATAATATCATAGACATGTATATTCAATATCTATTGCCATCCGACGTTATAGGCTCCTCCACCATTGCCTACTATATATTACTGTATATAAGCTAATGATATATCTCTGTATATATAGAGAGATATATCAATTATTAACACCCTCAAACTTCTGTCTGTAGACTATATCAAAGCTGCTCTATCATTGCCTACTATAGAACACAGCATATATTATAGAGTATTGTAGACATTGATGACTTTTTCCAATGCTTGTGGGTCATCTTTTGCATCATCTAATCTTTGTAGGTAGGGCAATCTAAGAGAAGATATGTCCTCCCATCTCAGCAATGATGAAATCCCCACCTCCAAACCTAGCAACTGGTGGAGAATACAAGTTGGGTTTTTTTGCAAATCAAAGCAGTTTTGTAGCAGTCCATCAGGCAGTCCATTAAGCTACATACAAATGCAGATGGAGGAAGCTTGGCTTTTAACAGGTGAAGCTGGGCAGCCAGACGAAATTTTATCCCACCCAAGCCAAATACACATGTTGAGTCCAGTGCTGGCCACCTTCAGTCCACACGACTGTCCTATTGTGAGCTCCTGAGTGTGACTCGGCTATCTCCACCCCGCTGAGAGCTTGAGAACCCATACACTACAGTTTCTTCCCCATTCACATTGAAATGAAGGCTGGCCGCTGGACAACTATAACAATCACTTTCATTCCAAGAGGGTTATTATAAAAAGATGGCCCTTATTGTATGCCAATTTAGTTCACACATCAAGGATGCCACTGGCACAACAGAATTGGGTTCTCACTCCTCCTTCAATTCAGCTGGATTTTTATTTAAAAAGCCATGGTATATGTTGTTGCAAGACGCTTATTTATATCGTGACTTGCATCCCCATTTTTATATTTGCATTGATTAATTACATCTACATCGCTTGATTGCATCCATCCACTACACAGGGTGATGCAGATTAAGATGCTGCAATATCATATTCTAGGTTGCTAAGGGATAAAGCAGTTTGTACATCGCCACTGCTCTGGGCACCGCCTTATTCAGTCATCCCATAGAGCACAATCGTGTAGGGCAAATTACAAGATTAGTACACAATTAGCAGCTGGGGGAATTATCAGAGCCCCTAATGGATTTAATTGTAACAAGTACGGGCAGTGTTAAAATCCAATTTTCTGGGTGGTCTTGGTCTTGCCATGCGTGATGGGGAGACCCTTTAAAAACAAGTGAGGACATGTTATGATGAGACATCTGCAAGTACAGAGGTGTGCAGTGGTGGCTTCCCACCTGCTGGAAAAGTGAGGAACTACAGGTCGTAGCTGGGACTTATAGTTCCACAGAAATGAATGGAGATCTAAACCCAGGCACTAAAATATGATAAAAGGTTCAACATGTTAATGCCATGGCAAAGGTTATTATGCTATGGTCATTTGTATGGAACCAATGCGGCAATTATATCAGGGTACCAGCATTCCCACAGCAATATGGAGAAAGAGACTGGAACATAATAGGACTTTTACAGGGGCCTGTATACAACTTAGTATTTTTTTCTTACATGACATAGATTCTATTTTGTAAATATTAAAAATAAACTCCAATAAAAAACAAACAAAAAAAAACAACAAAAACAAACAAACAAAACAAAAAAACAAAGAAACAAAAAAAAAAAAAAAACCCAAACAAATAAAAAACCCACAAAACCAACTGAAATCCAAAATCCACAGAATTCACGAAATAAATCCGGGTGATCCTCCCATGTCGGTCCTTGTTCAAGTGCTTTTTTTTATGGGGTGACAACTCTTTCTATCTGTTGCTCAATAGCTCTGGGATTTCAGTGGACATGTTACCCACTGCAGATGTTCATCAACAGGAAGCCCATCCTGAACAATAATATGCAGTTGCTACTGGAGTGCATGCATATAGACAGGAAGTGGGTGCAAGAGGCAGCAAGAGATCAGCATTATGGAGATGTAAAAAAAAAAGGATGAAAAAAAGAAAAAAAAAGTATTGCTTTAGCAAATAAATGTTCACCAGTTAGGCTAGCTTTGCACTAGCCTGAACAGTAAAATGCAGCTTTTACAAAGCAGGCTAGTGCCAGCATTGGTTCCAATAGGGAGCGTTGCAATGCGCATGTCAGTGCACCACACATGCTTACTTGTTTCTTTTAACTTTTTTAACCTTTACACTGCTTTGTGTTGACATGTGGTGCCATCCAGTATGCTGCAGTAAAATTGTAGAAATGCTCCATTTTTCCACACTGCATTGCACTTTAAATTGCACCAGAGTTGTGGTGTGAATATGGCGCATACAAAAAAGGTAAGCACAGATAGTGTGAGCATTAGGGCCCATTCATATTAGGCTATTTGAAATCACATAAAAATGCACAACGTGCGCTTGGGAGCTATGATTCTTAATGGCACCCCAAACTCGGTGTAATTTTGCCACAATTTTTTGCGACAGAATCATGTAGCAATCATGGAAAAACATGCATTTAACCCTAGGTTCACACTGATGCGCAGGGGGAAACGCACAAGATTCGCTGCATTTTCCTGCGTCCCACCGCATAGCAATCGCATTGTGTTCATGCAATCTGCTGCGGGTGTCAATAAAAGTTAACAACACCCGAAATGCAAGACACAGTGCATTTGCCTGAATTGGATTGCATGAGTGTGAACACCCATGCAATCCAATTCCATTGTGGCTAAAAAAAAGGGTCTTTTCTCTTTTTGTGTGGCTGCAGTGCCAGTTGAGCCATACAAAATGACTGTCCCGAATCGCACTGCACAGATATCGCATGGGATTTGCACAGGAATGCAGTGTGATTTTTGTGTGAATCACATGAGATGTGCCGCATCGCACTAGTGTAAACCCAGGCTAAAAATTGCACTAAGCTCATTGAACAAGAAGGTACAACATGAGCTTCTTTTGCGTGACGAGTGAGCATAGGGCAGCCCATTTAAGTAAATGGGCTGTTCTTTGTGCGTCACACGGAATTGTATGAAAAATCGCACACACAAAATCACAAGTGGGAGTGCTTGTTTCCGCTATATATAAACGGGGCCTTAGGGTTTACATTTATATTAAAGTAAAAAAATAAAAACACAGCATATGGTCTGGCAGGTAGAAGTTTGATGTGTGCTTCAGCGTGTCACACCACTTTTTTTTTACTTTATTTGAAGTGTCACATAGGGGGAGATTTACTAAAACTGAAGCGTGCAAAATCTAATGCAGCACTGAAAGGGGTTTTAAACCCTTGATTTTTTAAATAAAAATAACAAACATGCCTATACTTACCTGCTCTGTGCAATCGTTTTGCACAGAGCAGCCTCGATCCTTATCTGGGGTGCCCTGGTGGCGCTTCAGGCTCCTCCTCTTCATTGGGTGCCTCCAGGGAAAGCTGCTTTCCCTGGGTGCACCTGTGCGTGCTCACTCCTGAGTCCCACTGCTGTGTCCATTGAAACAGACAGCTGGACTTGGTCCCAGGCCTCACTACCGTGTCACTGGATTTGATTGACAGCAGCGGGCGCCAATGGCTCCCGCTGCTATCAATCTGTCCAATGAGAAGAGAGACAGCGACTGGAGTCATTGTACTTGTGCACATTGCTGGATCAGATTGGGCTCAGGTAAGAAAAAAGGGGGGGTGGGGTCTGGGGGGAGCTGCAGCACAGAAGTTTTTTTTTCTTAATGCATAGAATGCATTAGGGTGAAAAACCTTGAGGCTTTACAACTATTTGAATAGAAACCAATCAGCTTAAAGCGGAGGTCCACCCTAAAAAAAAAAAAAAAAAAAAAAAATTACATAAAAATGCTCCTACAAATCGGGAAAAAAAATGTAAAAAAATAAAAAAATTTTTACTTACCAGAATGGCTGTTGCTATGCAGATCGTCCTAATCTGCCACTTTCTACTCCGCGGTGATCTTCATTCTTCTCCTCCGCGCGTTGTCTTCTGGGGAATGGGGTGCACTGTGTTCTGGGAACTGTGTGTGTCCCAGAATACAGCTGGCCATTCACAAAGCACTGCGTGACTCGCGCAGGCGCAGTAGGAAACGGGCAGTGAAGCCGCAAGGAAAAGTCCTGCAATCAGCAACTTTGAGGCGGTTTGGAAGCCCTGTATACAGCGCTCACAAAACCCCCCTGCCCATTTTAATAAATGAGCAGCACTTCGGAAGCGCCTGAAAAGAGCTTTGGAAGAGCCACAACACAGGAGTTTTTAACCCCTTCTTTGGGGTTAAAAGCTCCCTGCTAGCGGCCTAAAAGCGCCGCTTAAACAGCACTAAAGCGCCGCTAAAACGAGCATCGCTTTAGCACTAACGCGCCCCCCCCCAGTGTGAAAGGGGTCTAAGTGTTCCAGTTTTGGTAAATCTCCCCCATTGTGACACCTCATTCAAGTCACCGCACAGCAACACAGTGCGTTGGGCTGCAGTGTGGTGACATTCATTACCATCCACTGCATGGCGGAAAAAATGCAGCATGTCTGCATTTTTCTGCAATTCACAACACATTACACCAGCGTTTTGATAAGAACGGGGCATGTCCTTGCGGTGACTGGCATTTATCCAGTGCGGGAAAACGCCAGCCACCGCATGCAGTGTGAACAAGCCCTTAAAGAGCCCCAGCCCGTCCACTTTAGTGCTTGTTGCTGTTTCACAAGCCTCCTCTATAGGCAATAAAGAGGATCTGACCTCTGAAAGTGTGCTAATAATGAGCGCTTGTTGTACGTAGTGTTTTAAATAAGCCATAATTGTATTAGGTCAGCTAGGCGTGCACTGGGAACATTCACACAGCCCCGTCCTCATACCTGTGTCTGTTTGATTGGCAGCAGTTAATATACTGTAGATTATCAAGCTTTTAATCTAAGATCTCTGCTCCCCTTGCCTTGTTTTGCACTCTCCCATCTGCCTTTACTCCATCTGTTTTTTTCTGCCTTTTTATCTTATCAAAGCCCATAATTACAATTGCCATTTTGTTTCCTTGAATTAGCAATCAGTGCTATCTTCAACTGATAGAAAAGCAGCTCCTGTCAACCTGATGCTTGACTGACAGTCCTGAGGCTGCTCCACCCCACCGCAAGAATAAACTCTTCTTTTGTTACTGTAGCCAAGCAGAGACCCCCCACAACACCCGCCGCACACACCGCCTCTTATCTCTCCAAGAATGCCATACACGTGCAGCTTCAAGGACACTACATGGGCACTCTTCTTTAAAAAGTTCAAAATAACCAATAGAAAACATTTGTATCAAAATCCTAAATTGCAGAATAGATTAAACTAAAGGCAAAACTTTTTTTTTTTTTATTGTTTTGGATAAAGTGGAGAAGGATTAGAACACCTGTCAGGTTTTTAGCGCTGTCTTCTCTATTTGTCCCGTTTACCAATATCTTTGAAAACAAAAGTACATCCCAAACTTTGGGTTGTCACCAGAAGAGAAATAGAGAGCAAATCTTCCAATGTTGAAACTAGATCTGGTTACAATCAAGGATTCACTCATCTTGGAAGGATTTTCTTCTCACTTCCTGTTTGGCTATGGGACAGGAAGTAAAGGAAAATCTCCCCAGATGACAAAAAAACCCCACAGATGGCAAAAAACTCAAAAGGGTTATAACCATACTTCCCAACTTTTTGAAATGGGAGCGTGGGACACCTATTAGCAAAAGTATCTAGGCATAGGACACACCCCCAGCCACACCCCCTTAAAGGAAAATTAAACAAAAAATATATTAGTTAAACCCACAAGCATTTTTTTTTACCACTACTATTCCTTGATATTGGCTTTTTAAGTTTACAAATGCAGCAATTTAGAAATTGGATGAAAACACTTTTTTTTTTTAAATATAATCTTTATTTTATGATTTTTTCAATTTTACACAACATATACCCATACACAAAAATGTTTTAGATATATTAAAAATACAATTTACATTTACTTCATAGATATAATACCAAACGTATCCAATTTGTACTAACTAGAATGTATATAAAAAATTATTTTGCAATTAATTTGTATATATAATTCAGTATTTATAGCCAGGGCTTTTTTTTCTCAAACAATAGGTGCTGGAACTTAACCACGGCCCCACAAATCCCTTCCCCCTACACACACCCTCTAAATCACATCAAATAGTGGGTGTGTTCAGTCAAATTTCACAAAAACAGTAGGAAGGTCTTAAAGGGGCATTAAATACCAGGATTGCATTACATAGAGAGTGCAGAGCTGTCACTTGTAAACACAGAAACCAGACTTCTGTGTTTACAAGTGATTGTGGTGAGCAGGCACCAAAGGGTCTGAGCCAGAGGTGGTGGAACTGACTTCCACCAAGTTCCCCCTAAAAAAAAGCCCTGTTTATAGCTATTATTTCGCCATTCACTCTAATCTTTCATTCACATGAAAACACCTTTTGAAAGATAGGTGCATTTTATATACAACTATATAGATCAGACCAAAGTGAGGGACAAATGAGGAGGAAAGAGGGACAGATGGACAGAGTTCCAAATCAGTGAAAGTCCCTCAAAATCAGGGACAGTTGGGAGCTATGTTATAACCCTCCTATCTCTATTCAAAATAATAAAAAAAAAAGTTTTACCCTTAAAGTTGATGTAAACTTGATTAATGAAACCTGACCTGGGCACATATATGTGTAGTCTATAGTGTTTACTTATCGATCTCCAAAGCCCTGAGTCCCGTGTCTTTCTGCTGTTTCATTCTTCTGTTACCAGATGGATAACTTCTGACAAGTTCTCTTATTATAATTTTTTTTTTTATTAGTAGTAGTGATTAGCGATTTTTAGTGGGACTGTGACAGATCTGACACTTTTGACACTTTTTTGGGACCAGTGACCTTCATACAGTGATCAGTGCTAAAAAAATGCACTGATTACTGTATAAATGACACTGGCAGGGAAGGGGTTAACACTAGTGGTGATCAAGGGGTTAAATATGTTTCCTGGGTGATGTTTCTAACTATGGGGGGAGGTAACTGACTGGAAGAGGAGAGAGATCACTGTTCCTGATCACTAGGAACAGCAGATCTCTCTTTACTCGCCTGTCAGAACGGGATCTGTTTGTTTACATTGACAGATACCCGTTCTGAATCTCTGTGGAGCGATCGTGGGTGGCCGGCAGACATTGTGGCCACCTGCCACGCGCATCGGCTCCCCGCTGTGCAACGGGCGTGGGCATGCCTGCCATAGATCTTAAAAGAGCTGACGTACAACTACGGCGATTTGGGAATGAGCTGACCTGCCGCAGTATAATGACGATGGCTGGTTAGCAAGTGGTTAAAGCATCTCCCAGATTTTTATTGGTGCCTGTATCCCTTTCCTCGCTTCCTCTCGGGACAGGAAGTGTCTCTAATGGGTACACAGACAAAACATATTAATTGAGAAAGGGTAGAACTTTGGGCAAGAGGACTGATATACTAAGGGATGTTTACACTTGCAGTTGATGTATGGCATGTGTATACCCCCATTTGGCTGTCTAAGCAGCTTAACCAAAGGTTTTACCACCTTAATGACCAGGCCATTTTTTGCGATACGGCACTGCGTTACTTTAACTGACAATTGCGCGGTCATGTGATGCAATTTGTGACAGTAATTTGTGCAAACCACAAAGCTACTAATTCACTTCCTCATTATCTCTTGCCTCGGTTATTACAACTTCCTTCTCATTGGCCTACCTTTATACAGCCTATCCCCCCTTCAGTCTATCATGAAGGCTTTTGTCAGAATCATCTACCTTACCAACCGCTCAGTCTCTGCCAGCCCTTTCTGACAATCTGTCCACTGGCTTTGGCTCACCCAACTAATTAAACTCAAAATACTACCTAAAACCTACAAAGCCATCCACAACTCTGCCCTGAGCTATACTCCCAACCTCATATGAAAATACCATCCAAACCTTCCTCTTTGCTCCTTTCAAGATCTCCTGCTCTCTAGTTCCACTGCTTGCTTCCATGGCTTCTCCAGAGCTTCTCCCATCCTCTGGGTTTCCTTACCCCAATCTGTCCAGCTATCTCCTTCTCTGTCAGCCTTTAGGGGATTCCTGAAAATTCATCTCTTCAGGCAAGACTATCATACTCCCACCTAATAAACAGTACTTTTACTTTCTTCATCAGCTCGTCCTTCACAGCTATTACCTTTTGAATCACTTGACCCTCCCTCTTAGATTGCAAGCTCTCACGAGCAGGGCCCTCTCAATCCACTTGTACTGAATTGTTTTGTAATTGTACTATCTCCCTTTATAGAGTAAAGCACTGCACTAATCAGTGGCACTTTAGAAAAACTGTATTATAACAATAATAATAAAAATGTACTTGTCTTTAGAATGTTCTTTCCTTGTTTCCTTACAGTTCTTACAGACAGAACCCAATAGTGGTAGATCCTACTGTAGCCCTGTGGGAGAACGTCTGCATCTGAGTAGTTAAAAGTCACACTTCCCCTGGTGAGGGAAGCAAAGTATCCTCCCTTTGGGAGCTTAGCCAGGTGAACTGAGACTTTTAAAAGGAGAGAAAGATTTGGTAATCTCATTACTGTAGGCCTTGGATGACTTCAGTGTTTTTTGAGGTAAGGCAGGCCATAGATAATGAGATTTTCTTTCCTGCAACCAAAGGTTGCAGGAAAGAAGATCACTGGATTCCCCCTCCAACACAGTCAGCCGTCTCTGCCGGGAGAACACAGTGATTATTGCTAGCTGCTATAGCTGCTGGCAGTAATCACAAGCTAGAAATCCGACATGCTGGTTGTACCCATGTCGATCGATGGATCGACTTGGGTACAATCAGCCTACCCATACATGCATCAAATCTCAGCCAATTCAGCAAGACTCAACCAACCATGGCCATCTTTGGTTACAAGAAGGTATTAATTCCAGCAGATTGAACAAATGTCTTCTTTTAACTCATTCCAAATAACTCTGGAGACACCCAAGGCCCCCAGTATTGGGAAGTCTCTATTTCCTTTTTAAGGTCCCACTTCACCTGGCTAAGCTCCTCAAGGGACAATACTTTCTCTCCCTCATGAGAGAAAGTGCTACTTTTAAATACTCTTATGCAGAAGTTCTTCCACAAGACTTTTGGTTCACTATTACTGAGTTACGTTTGATTACACAACCCACCATCATGGTTATTCCCTTCCAGGAAGTATAGTTGGTCTTGCTAGCTCCCAGCAACTGCAGTACAAGACTCACACTAAAAGAGCTCTGCATGTTTATGCACTATAATGATCATCTAGGGGTCCTGGAAGTAGTGGTATATCACTCCACTTCCTGAGACAAATGTAGTGGCAGAAGTCCCAAGGGAAGGTCTATATGAGTGGCTATAGGGGCATGTAATAAAGTAAACCTGTTGCTTTACATGACCACTTCAAAGGTTGCAGTTTTTAAATCAGGTCCAGCAGCAAGATATTGTTCTTTTGTTTTGTTCTATTGTTCAAGGGATGAATACACCTTGAAATTAATGGATAGCTTGTTGTCTGACATTGACAGTGTTCAATTCCTGCAGTTAACCCAAAGAATTACCTTCCATTTTAAATGACGCAATCAAAACAAGTCAGTTAATTTCAGTACTGGCATATCAGTGCTTATTGTATTTGATGCAGGGATCAGTAGCTTTCAGTGCTAAACCTAGCACAGGTTGGCCAGATACTTTTACTCATGACTAGTTAAGTATAGATTTGATATTTTCATTATGTTTGTGTTTAGGGTTTAGATTAAGGCTGGCATTAGAATAAGTGCTTAAGATTAGGTATTAGAGAGTTACATTTTGGAATTCATATTAAAGTGCATGTAAACCCGAAAACACACATCACAACATGTTCCTAACCATTGTAACCATTGTGTTGTACATAAAGGTAGCGTGTGCCATTCTTGCCCAATGCACATAGTTAGGTTGCATCCTTAAAACCAGCAAGGAATGTCCTTGCCTATGAGTTTGGGGCTTCACCAGCCATTACTTGTAGCTCTTCATGGTTGCATAAACATGGTTAGGTGTTGATTTACACCAGTGGTCTCCAAACTTTGTCCCATGGGCTGGATGCGCCCCTTTGTTTTTCTTTATTCAGCCCTTGGGCACCATTCCTCCCACCACTATGAGGAATTATTTCTCCCGCTGGACACCAACAGTGGGTATTTATTCCTGACACTAACAATGATGGGGCATTATCTTTTCCATTAATACCAATGATGGAGCACTCTGCTTCCAACTAACACCAATGATGGGCCACTATTCCTCCAACTAATACCAAAGATAGGACATTATTCCTTCAAATAGTACCAATGATGGGCTACTATTCCACCAACTAATACCCATGATGGGACATTTTTGCTCCCCCTGTTGACAACAGGTGCTATGTAATTGTTCAACTCCTGCTAACCACCAAGCTTGAGGCATTGTTTACCTTATTTGATGCCAGAACATAGTACTCCTACTGCCCAAAGTCTGGCCCTCCTAAAGTCTGAGGGAAAGTAAACTTTCCCTTTGTTTAGAACGTTCGGAGACCACTGGTTTACACCAAGGAGTACCACTACTGGAGAGTGCAAAATCTGGTGCAGCTGTGCATGGTAGCCAATTAGCTCCTAACTTCAGCTCGTTCAATTAAGGTTTGACAAAATAACTGGAAACTGATAGTTTTTCTTATGCAGAGCTGCAGTAGATTTTACACGCTCCAGTTTAGTAAATCAACCCCAGTGATGCAATAAAGATGGTGCTTTTCATTTGGGAAGGAGTACCAGCATATTTTGTGCCATAGACATGAGGAGGTCCAGTTACCCTGCACCTCGCTGTAACCTGTGATCTTGAATAATCAATGAGTGAACTGTCCCTTTTTTATTTTTAGACTTGATTTGGCACAGAAATGTCTGTGCCAAGAACTTCCAGGCACCAAAAAGCAACATACTACAATGAAAAACAAAATTGCACTCAAGAAAACATCATTTTGCTTTCTGTACTTTTGACTGGATTTGGTTTTCTGGAAATAGCCAATGTGTTTTATTTTTAGTTTTTAGCTATTTCTAGTGTACAAGTCATATGTCTCATGTCTTATCATTGTTGATATAGTATCACAATAGATTAGTGAGGTGTCAAAACAGAGGTCAAAGCCACAAGCAGTCTAGGTGTTATTTGTTCTAAGCAATAGAATTCAGCGATGCTGTTCAATATGTTACAATTAGCACTTAGCAGAAACAGACTGAAATCAAGGGAAGGTTAAATATACCTATTCTGTTGCTTTAACTATTTCTAGTATATTCCATGCTGGTTTCTTAGGCGTATATTTCTAAAGCAGTGAATGTGGCGTTCACCAGACATTACCTGCTGGTCAACTTTCCTGCTGCATGTGGCTTACATTACAGTGATTGTTTTTGCTGCAGCGATTTTTCAGTGAATGTTACATTCACTGCTTTAAAAATACGCTCCAAAAATATTCTGTATAACCAAAAGTGGCCTCTTGATGACCGTGTAATGCATATCTGTGGAGGCAGGGCCCCATCACTGCACATGCACTATATTACCAAAAGTATTGGGACAGCTGCCTTTACACGAACTTTAAGGGCATCCGAGTTTTGGTCTATAGGGTTAAATATTGAGTTGGCCCACCCTTTGCAGCTATAACAGCTTCAACTCTTCTAGGAATGCTGTCGACAGGTCTGCACTCTAATTCATCCCAAAGGTGTTCTGTCAATGTGCAGCCAGTCTTGTGATCCGGGCACTCTAGTGGTTGCAGAAACATGGGACATAACTGTTCTTTTTATCCTGTGTTTATGATTGCCTGTATATATATGTTTTTGTTTCCCTGTCTGATCCAACTTGGCCCGCAATGGGATGATCTTTAACAGATATTTCATGTGCAGGAAGAACAACAATGTTTGGACCAATCTAGGGATCATTTAGGGAAAAATAAATGTAGCGCTGGGATTTTTGCCATCTAATGTCATGCAATGTTAATGTTGTTAGATTGGTATTTGGCTCCCTCTGCTGGTATTCAATGTAAATAGACTTGTTTATTTTTTACATAAAAGCTAAGCAGGAAGTGACTTCATTATTTACTTTGTGAAAGGACTCGCCTACCCACAATGCTCACTCACCTACCCATGAACACTGAGTGACTGAACTGCATGCTGGGTAGGTAATAAAAGGTCCGGTGCGGCCATTTTCGGTCTCTTCTGGACGCGTGTCTGCCTATAGGGATCTGTGAGGGAGTGTTCCAGAGAGCGCGGACTGCATCATGCGGAGCGCAACAGCAATCACTGAAACTGTCTTACCACAGTGCGCTGGAGCAGCTGTGTGATCACGCCTGATGATCTAGAACACCTGACGGAGCCAAGCCAGGGTCCCGGTCTTCTCGCGGAGCGTTGCAGTGTGACGGAGCTGACTGGCAGCAGGACTGAGACCACCGGAGTGGAGGTATCTGATTATCCAGGCTTGGTGTGGTGAGAGGGCTGTTGCCCAGAACTTATATAAAGCACCTAGCACACTATAGTCTAGTCATTACAGTTCTGCTGAGACTTGCAGTCCCACGGAACAGTTCTTTCCACTCAGACTGTGCTTAGACAGGCCTCAAAGCCTAACTTCACTAGGAACTGACTAACGGTCGTAGTGCATTCTGGAGAAAGGAAGTTATAAGTGCATTGCATGAATTGAAGTTGCTGTTGTTCACTATCTTACGGTACATTACCATCTGCAAACCCTACAGAATACAAATACTGCAGTATAATGGCTAGCTGAAGAGAGAAGACAAGAGACTATATCGTTTACTGTAAGGCCTTGCAGTATTGCTGCTACATACAAAGGACTGCATTTCACCATAGGGGGAGGTCTTGAATAATTACATTGTGTTATATTGTTTTGCTAGCACTATATAGTGTACTACAAATTTTAGAGTGTCTGCATGGTGGCCGTTGCTGGAAGTGGGAAGGTGCCCAGCGCCAAGATTTTATCGCTCTGAGCATTAGTCCCACTTGGACACGTGCCTGCAGGGGTCATTTAGGTAGCCCTTGAGTGTAGCCATCTACCAACACTCATCTCAGTATTGTGTCAGATTTGTGTGTCAATACAGTTCTTGTAATATTTGTTTAAACCTGCTTCAGTAAACATATCCTGGTTTAATACAAATTGTTGTGAGGCTTGTGCATTCTACTAGCAGGTGGAGCAGCGTATACCCAGGCAATAACAAAGGTAAAATGGGTGTGAACTGTTATTATTGAATTGTTCTAATATATTGGTTTTCGCACCAACATTGTTACACAGCTGTGTCGAGTGGGTTGACCCAGTTTATGGGGGGGTAAGAGAGCAGAGTACAAGCCCAATCAATTACCAGCAGCTCCTTCGGGGGTAAGTGCTGCATAAAAAAAGAGTCATACATGGCTGTCATATTGTGACTGCATCAAGCATCAACTTTGTCAGTTCCTTAAGCTGCATCCACAGCCTACTTATCAGACCAGATCTGGTAAGTAATGAGATAGATCTGAAGGGTGATATACATCCAGGTGAACTGGGATGGTCAATGCAGTTATATCAGTAGACCTAAAAAAGCTGCTTTCCAACATTTGGGCTGTGTACAGGTCAGGGGAGGACTGGGAACCTTTGTCTTAGGAGCAATGGCCCTTTCATGGTAGGGACAGCTAAAGAAAGTGTACTCTGCAAAGTGTACAGTGGTGCCGCAGTTTTTGTTGGCATGTTGAAGAGTGGGTGTTCTTAAAGCACATAATTTATGAAACACCTTATCACATCTTCCAGAATCAGCTTAGTTTGGCTTTTAGTTATATGGCCTCCCAGGACTGCAAAGGAAGTTGGTGCTGTTACCATTACCTGTGACACATGTAGGTCTGAATTGGGATTGTGTAGTATGGATGAACTTGGGTTTGGTCCGAACCTAGAAGGAACCTATCGAACAGCTGTGACTGAGGCATTCCCTGCTCCGCAGCTGCATGTACACAAAGGGGTAGAGATACTCATGACATCATTGACCTAATTGGACTATGTGGCCATATTAGGTCAATGACGTCACGAAACCCCTTGTCTCTTTGTGTCCATGCAGGTGAAGGATGGAGAAAGCCTCAGCCATAGCTGATTGGCCAAACACTGTCAGCTTCCTTCTGGGTTTGGATCAAGCTCATCTGTGGTTGGTAGGTATATAATGCACAGCATGTGTCACTGACTGTGGGTTCTGTGTTGATCTATCAAGCTATCAAACTGACATATTATATTAGTTTGGGCCCAGTCCTCCTCAGATGTAGTTACTTTTTCTATTAATTACATGCAGACACCCCCAGCCTGTAGATCCAGCCATGATACCAGGTGCCTTGCATTGATCCTATTGTGTAACATAGAAATACTTGATTTAGCAGGCACTAACCCAGTGCACTGAATTTGATATAAATGCCATTGTCAAGATGCATTACAGTTACACACACAGTTCTATTGCTCTGTAGTATATCAGAACATTGCTGTAAAACTCCCATATACATTTTTTTTCCCGATAAAATTACGTAATTCTGAACCCAACATATCCTGACTTGCTGCAGAAGCTTCTGACAGTTAACATAGAACATAACGGCACCCCAAACCCAAGAGACTTCAACTGCGGCTGCCAAAATATAATAAGGGCTACGCATAACACAATTTAATTTTTGTAAAATGAGTTGCTGTCATAAATCCGAAATTTTTGACACGCTGATAAAAGGCTGCTGTGATGGAGCAGAAAGCAAAACTGCCAAAAACTTAATGTAAGTACGGTGAAAACAGACACACTATCAGTCAACTGCAATTATGCCGTAATGTCATGGTCAAGTCCCTTTCCGTTAGATTCCACTAACATAGGTGTGTCCCTTCACTGATTGATGGAAATATAGAGAATGTGTTTTTACCTGGAGATATTATTCTATTATTAGATAGAACACATCTTTCATAATCATTATAAATATGCTAACACTGTCATAAACAGTTGAAATGAAACTCTAGGCAAACAACTAAATGCACAGTTGCAATACATATATGTGTGTGTTCTTGTTATACTCCTTATAACAACACCATGTGGGCTCCTTCAGAAGGGGGCCAGGGAGCCATTAAACCAGGCAGCTGAACCGAGGTTCTACCCCCCTCCCCCAGTCACTCCCTGACATGCCAACAATACAGCCTGACAGGGCTTTACACATGCCATAGCAGCAATCAAAGCTGTGGCATTTTTTTGTTTCACAAAGTTTTATTAGGGTTTTTTAAAGTAAGTAACAAAACCAAAAATATAAGCAAATCCTTATGGGAGGAGACCGGGGTAAATCAAGAGTGTTACAAATAGGGTGGGGTAGCCAACCTCTTTAGTATAAAGTAATTCGGTAATATGAGTGCATATAATAGGTAAAAGGGGGTACAACTGAACAGCTGAGGCAAAATGTAAGATCAGAAAAATCTACGTAGCCCGTGTAGGGGGTATAGTGGGTTAGTTAGTCCATGCTGAACTGAGTGCTTAAGAAGCATGTTCATACTTTGGGGTTCATAAAAGGAGTTTGTTACAGGGTCAAAAGCCCATAAAGATGACTAAGAGGATAGAGGAGTAAAAGAAAAGGGAAAAAAAAGGGGTGGAGAAATGGGGGAGGGAGAGATGGATTCGTTGGGGATGGATTGAGTTGAGTAGCCTCTGCCTCTCTCGTGTGCGGTTAATGCGTTCGGTAAGCAGATCATCTTAGGGTATGTTTTGCCATATATGAAGGGAAGTCTGCAGGATCTTGCTAATGCAGCCAGCAGGCCCAGGTGTGGGTGAATTTGGAAGGGGTATCATGAGCTATAGTTATGGGCTGTTCCATATCTGCAACTTTCTGAATGCGTTTGAACCAATCAGTAGGTTTCGGGGTTCTGTGGAGCCCCTTCTTACCGGTATACACATCCTGGCAGCAATAACAAGGTGCATGGCAAGAGATTTGTGATATGCCTTCTTACAAAGAGATGCGTGATGGAGGAGGAATTGGGATGGGGTGAAATCTAGAATATATGTGGTAATTTGAGTGATGATATTATGAATGAGCCGTGGCATTTTTAACTCAATGTGGCAACGCCTGTTAAAAATAGAGTTAAATGGGGCTGTGCCACCACCAGTCCTAATGTGTTCATCAGTGTCCGCTCCTCCAGCTTCCTCCGCCGTGTGTCTTCCGCCAAAGCGCTAGGCATCCTATAGGATCGCCTGACGCACTGGCCAATTGGGAACCAGGTCTCACATACCTGCCTCCTGATTGGCAGGGAGGAACTTTAGTGTGATAATAGTGAAAATTTATTTGCTGTGGTCACACAATTGGCTGGGCTCAGAGCGCAATGCTCTGTGCTCCAAGTTCACCCTTTTTTGAAGCCTATTAGAGCCTCTGGCTCTAATCTGGTGCTTCAAAAAAACACCCCACCGCACTGCAATCCATGGTCCGGCACCACTGATATGTAGATCAGGGGGTCGGATGCATGGAGATTAGAGGCGGTGCCCGCCACTGGTGTGCATGCATGTATGCTTTTGAGAGAGAGACCTTAAATTTTACGGTCCTTGAGAGCAGGGACTGATGTGAATGTACAATATGTAAAATGTTGGTGCTGTATACTGTAAATACCTGTAAAAATAAATTAATAAAATAGTTACAATGAACTTATAAGCAAAGCCTGCAAATAGCATTTGTTTGCAGGGTTTGTTTACGCAAGAGCTTCTGCAACACAAACTACGGACCTAGCTGTCAAAAATGACAGCTGAGTCCTGGTCCTTCAATGTTCTGTATAAACAAACAGCTTAGTTTACACCAACACAGAAGCCCCAACACAGGCTCCTGTATAAACGAAACTTCTTTTTTTATAAAGGAGCGGCTGTCAGCATTCTTGTAGCAGACCTGTGCTCTATCTAGCAGATTCAGGTACCCCTCGTAAGGTGGAGACTATAGGCATGTGCCTAGTGTGCCTTTTTGTAAATCTGGTATAATGTAGATATTTGTCAGCACACCAAGGATCTTTAATTACATTCAAACGTTATTTTATTGACGAGAGATCACATCACAAACAGTGTAGTGCAACATTTCGGAGCCATGCAGGACCCCTTCATCAGGCATGTGATGATGTGGTCGCATGGCTGACAAAGGGGTCCTGTGTGGCTCTGAAACGTTGCACTACACTGTTTGTGATGTGATTTTTTTTCAATGAAAAAACATTTGGATGCAATTGAAGATCCTTGGTGAGCTGGTGAATATCTACATTATACCGTGTATGTTCCAGTATCAAGCTGGTGGTCACTACAGTACTCGGTACTATAGGAGCTCAGTCCAGGAATGTGTGCGATGGAAATATGGACTGTGTTATTGTAAATCTGGCCCTGGTTTAAAGACAATATAATTAGTTTAATGCTGCGTAAACATGATCGGACATTCCGACAACAAAATCCATGGATTTTTTCCGACGGATGTTGGCTCAAACTTGTCTCGCATACACACGGTCACACAAATCTTATCAGAAATTCCGAACGTCAAGAACGCAGCGACGTACAACACATACGTTGAGCTGAGAAAAATGAAGTTCAATAGCCAGTGCGGCTCTTCTGCTTGATTCCGAGCATGCGTGGCACTTTGTGCGTCAGAATTGTGTACACACGATCAGAATTTAGGACAACGGATTTTGTTGTCGGAAAATTTGAGATCCAGATCTCAAATTTTGTGTGACGGAAATTCCGATGGAAAATGTCCGATGGAGCCTACAACAATTTCCGACAACAAGCTCCCATCGAACATTTTCCGTCAGAAAATCCGACCGTGTGTACAGGACATTACTGTGTATCACTTATACCCAGAACCCAGTGAAGGACATGGCTCAGTTAGCCTTCCATTGGTAAACTTTGTAAAGTAGGCCAACAGGAGTGTACCTCAACTCTCACCCAAGACATAGCTGGTGAGGGGACAAATGCCCTGAGGATATGTCTGTTTTTGCACCTAAGATCTCATGCATCTTGTGTTGGAGGAAGAAGAAGAGCATTCAATGCAATGTATTGTATGGACAGCTCTGCTGTCCATACAATGGGGGGAGGCAGGGGGGTTCACATGGGTAAGCCCCTGAAAGGGGGAGGGCGGGGTTCACATGGGTAAGTCCCTGAAAACAATAAGCAGCTCTGGTCACCCACCCCCCAACCAGACAATGTTTTATTATACATTTGAAAACCAAGCAGGGTGCTTTGGAGTGGGGAGAACAGCCTACCGATTGCACTGTTATAGCCTCAATTTAAAGGGGACCCAATGCTTGGTCCCATGATGGTGATTTCCTCCAATAATGTACATAATTTGTCAATAAAACAATGCATAATCTATAAACAGACCTCTCATATAACCGTTTCTGTCCCATTTTCCTAATATATGTTCTACTGTTATTACCATAACTATTTAATACGAGTAAAAAATAGTTAAGCTCTTATGGACCCCTGTCACAATGGCTGTATTCTTTCCCACAATCCACTGCTTTAGCAAATAGCTAACCACCTACATTGCTGGCTTATGTCTACCTGCTTTCTGAACCGGAAGCAGAAAATCCTCTGCTGTTAATTTGCATAATGTAGTTATATATGCGAACACAGGGTGGGGGAATTATAACTATCATAATGACTACAATACAATTAAAGTTAGATTAACTTCAATACAAACTGGATTAAAATCCATAAGCAGCAGTATTCCTATGTTAAAAATAGATGGGGAAGTCAACAAGTAATGTGAAGAGATAGGTGTTGGAAAGAGTACTGGCAAGGAGGGCAATTAGTCTCTTAATTTTGATCTGCATCTAGTAGAATGAGCCTCTTTCAATGCATGGTTAATGTATGGTCACTATACAAATTACCTAAGTCGCAATCTAACAATGTGATTGGCTGTAGTAGTGCTACTGTCATAAACATGACTATCAGACAGGAAGATAAAGCTAATCAATCATTATGGCTATATAAGGCTTTTTCTGATAATCCCCTCTTATAAAAATGTTCATGTGGTCCTGCTGTGACATGGGCCGCTATCACAAGTTAAGTGCAGATTCTGCGCATTGAGATTTTCAGTGTCTTCGTTGCACTGAAAGAAATGATGTCTGTTGTGGGCAGGTTAGTGATTTCCAACAATAAATATAATTTTCCATATGCCTATATTTATTACAAGAAGATAAGTGCTTTAATTTTACCATTCCTATCAAGCACCTGCATTTGGTACACTCGTTCATTTATAGAGCCTTCCTTCATTTGCATAGAGGGTACCTGGTTTTCTATAACTTTCCTATAGAGGAGTACATTGAAGACCTCTGTGCTCTGACTATCTACAGTTTACCAGGCTTTGTGTAATCAACATAAAACAATACCAGTTCTGTATTGCATTGCATGCCCACTGTGTTCATCATACCTTTAAATGTTCTACTGGATATTTGGGGGGGGGGGGGGGGGGGGGTGCAGTGACCACTACTGTAGGCAACCTTCATAGGAGCATTGCATAGTGCAAACCAAAGACAACCTTTTACTAAACACTCAGGGAATGATCATTTTTATCAGTACAGTAAAACCTTGGTTTGAGAGTAACTTGGTTTGAGAGCACTTTGCAAGACAAGCAACATTTTTAAATAAATTTTGACTTGATATACAAGCGATGTCTTGCTATAAGAGTAGCATCATGTCACAACTGGGTATAAAAGAGAAGGGAGGCACCTCTAAGTGTAGCAATAGGGTTACATTTAATGAAGGTGCAACATATTGCTACACTTAGTTACATAGTAGGTGAGGTTGAAAAAAGACACACGTGTGTGATTATATCTCAGTATTATATTGTATATCCCTGTACATTGCGGTTGTTCAGGTGCTTATCTAATAGTTTTTTGAAACTATCGATTCCCCCCCGCTGAGACATCCTTGACGCTCTTATGCCCTGTACACACGGTCGGATTTTCCGACGGAAAATGTGTGATAGGACCTTGTTGTCAGAAATTCCGACCGTGTGTGGGCTCCATCACACATTTTCCATCGGATTTTCTGACACACAAAGTTTGAGAGCAGGCTATAAAATTTTCCGACAACAAAATCCGTTGTCGGAAATTCCGATCGTGTGTACACAAATCCGACGGACAAAGTGCCACGCATGCTCGGAATAAATAAAGAGATGAAAGCTATTGGCCACTGCCCCGTTTATAGTCCAGACGTACGTGTTTTACATCACCGTGTTCAGAACGATCGGATTTTCCGACAACTTTGTGTGACCGTGTGTATGCAAGATAAGTTTGAGCCAACATCCGTCAGAAAAAATCCTAGGATTTTGTTGTCGGAATGTCCGAACAAAGTCCGACCGTGTGTACGGGGCATTACAGTAAAGAACCCTCTACACAGTTTAAGGTTAAACCTCTTTTCTTCTAATTTTAATGAGTGGCCACGTTTCTTGTTAAACTCCCTTCCGCGAAAAAGTTTTAGAGGCGCCTCTCTTCTCTTTTATACTCTGTAGCTCCTGCTGGATTTTGCTTCTAATCCCCTTGTGGAAGCTGCCGATTGTGGATGGACATATTACAACCTAGCACATTGCTATAATTTTTTTATATGGACTATAAACTGAAGAACCTATGAATAAATGGTTGTGGAACAAATCATCTGAGTTTCCATTATTTCTTATGGGGAAATTCGCTTTGATATACAAGTGTTTTGGATTACAAGCATGATTCTGGAACAAATTATGCTCGCAATCCAAGGTTTTACTGTACATTCCTCCATCAGATTTACATTACAGTAATTGTTACGATAGGATGGTGCTAAGGCATTTTTTTCTCTGGCATTACAGTAGACCACAGCATGCATTAGGAAACCCCATACACTCCTTTTGGGGGCCCATGTAAATGTGGTACAAGCTAAATGATTACATTCAGATAATCTTTAAGGGTTATTTATTAACAATGTGCTATTTACAGTAAATCATATTAATAACAGATAAATCTCTATAGTTTTATACTCCAACTGAAGCAGTATACAGTATAAGCAGTATACATTTTAAACACCATTTTTTGGTAAAATTATGGTTTGTCATTGCCTTCTATTATTAAAATCATAATAATCATTAGAGTCTCACACATCTTTCTGATTACAGCTATAGAAGAGTTAAGGAAGTGTAAGAGAGCTCATTAAATGCATGTACACACAGCACCAGGCCAGCTTGACAAGAGATCAATAGGTCAGCCTTTGCTCAGTACTGCAGAAAGTTGCCTCCGAAACAAGCTATCTCACTTACATACCATCTCATGAAACTGGATAATTGGAAGTTATTTTTTTTTGGGGGGGGGGGGGGGGGGCTCATATTTTTGTTTCCAGCGTAAATAATATTTTCATAAAATAATACATATGAATAAGTGTAATTCTACCACCAGGACATTTCTGCATTCACCCACAAGATGGCGACGATATTTCTTAACAAGTAATGGAGGGAACAGTTTTAAATGTTTTATTGGTATTGCAATTAAGTAATTGCTCTTATTCCATGGTACCAGCACAGTTTTACAAAGAAAAAAAAGAAAATATGGACGAGTTTAGTAAATCTCAGACATTGTACTGTGATTACAATCACTGGTGTATTTTTTGCTACAGCAAATCCTACACCTGTCACTGCAGTAAAGACACTCTCCTCTAATTGAAAACACACAGCCTCCTCCATAGCCTAGGCTGTTTTTATTTAAATGTAATAGGCAGACTGCGTCTCTGCAGTTGTTAGAAAAATACACCACCCTATCTGGAAGGCAGAACATGCTGGGAAGTGTAATCCTGCAACTGCCAGATACGTAGGTTATGTATACATTTATCAACGAATATATCCTGATTTGCTGTAAAATAATTACAAGGCACAGAAACAACATGCTAGCATTGGGTCTACTGGATATAGCAGTTAAGGATTAAAACCCATGTCAGGTTTTTATTACTCATCATAATAGAAAGCCAGCATGTCAAATTGAAAATAAAATAAAAAAATTAGAGTTGTCTCTAGAACAGGAATTGAAATAAAATCTTCCTGTGGGGACTCTTTGTTTCGGTGACAACTGACTGACATGCGTGTATGTAATCATGCGAGTTGAGCTGAAATCGCACAATTTCAATCCCGCAGCAGTGTGAACCTAGGCTAAAGTGTTACTAAACCCACAACAGTAAAATCAGTCTGTATATGCAGTAAAGAATGCTTGTTATATGAGGGGTGCTTATAAGTATTTAGCCTTACCCAGAAAAAATGTAACTAGGAAGCTGTAAATTGCAGGGTGTGCTGGCCAATTTGTCTATATTCAATGGTGCAGAAATCAACTACCTGTTATTTTAACTTATCTTTCTTTTTCAGGTCCAAAGTGAACATGGCAGTACCTCCAGAAAAATTCAATGTGGAAGAGCACAGGATCATAAACAAGTTCCTGTTTCTTCAAGGGAAAGGTGCGAAGCAGAACCATGATGAAATGTCACAAACTTTGGGTGACAGTGGCCCTTTATATGCAACAGTGAAAAATTGGGTTGTTAATTTTAAAACTGGCTATTTCGGTGTTGAAAGTGAGAAACCCAGTGGAAGGCCTGTTTCTGTCTATGTGCCTGCAAATGTGAAAGCCACCCATGACATGATCATGGAGAACCACCGAATATCAGCCAAAAGTATTGCTACATATCTGGGAATATCACGTGAGAGAGTTGGTGTCATTATCCACAACGACTTGTAAATGAGAAAGCTTGCAGAAAAGTGGATCCCAAAACTTTTGACAACTGAACAAAAGAGGAAACGTGTGGAGACATCGATGGCTGTTTTGGAACATTTTGCAAGAAATGAGTCAGATTTCCTGGACAAACTTGTAACTGCTGATGAGACATGGATCTACTGCTATGATCCTGAGACAAAAGAACAGTCTAAGCAATGGAGGCACAGTGGTTCCCCCAGGTCAAAGAAGTTCCGTGTGCAAAGGTCAAATGTACAATGCTGTGAAAAGTTATTGCCCCCTAAACCTAATAACTGGTTGTGCTACCCTTGGCGGCAACAACTGCAATCAAGCGTATGCTTCTTTTGATAAACACTCTTTTTTGCAAAATTGTTTTAATTCAGCCACATTGAAGGGTTTTCCAGCATGAACGGCCTGTGTAAGGTCACGATACAGCATCTCAATTGGATTTAGGTCCGGGCTTTGACTAGGCCACTCCAAAACCTAAATTTTGCTTTGTTTGAACCATGTGGAGGTGGACTTGCTGTTGTGTTTCGGATCACTGTCCTGCTGCATAACCCAAGTGCACTTGAGCTTGAGGTCACGAACTGATGGCCAGACATTCTCCTTTAGGATTTTCTGGTAGAGTATAGAATTCATGGTTCCATCAATTATGGTAAGTCGTCCAGGTCCTGAAGCTGCAAAGCACCCCCAGACCATCACGCTACCAACACCATGTCTGACTGTTGGTAAGATATTCTTGTTATGAAATGCTGTATTAGTTTTATGCCAGATGTAACGGGACACACACCTTCCAAAAAGTTTAATTTTTGTCTCATCAGTCCACAGAATATTTGCCTAAAAGCCTAGGGGATAATCAAAATGTTTTTTGGTAAATGTGAGATGAGCCTTTGTGTTCTTTGTGGTCAGTGAAAAAAGAAAAGTGTGTGAGTGTGGCGCTGTCCCAAAGTTATAAAAGAAATGTCTGCATATATACAATTTTATCCAAAGTGTCACGTGTGTATTCCCTTAAGTGAAATATGTATGGCAGTTATTACCACTCCTGTGGGTTAAATTGACTGGTGATTTAAACATAAGAAGCATAATGAGTGCAATAGATCGCATCCAAGGTGTCTAGTGCTATATTCCCTCAAAGGGAAAAAACAGTATTAACCACTGCTAAGGGCATGAAGTGGTCTATGTCTAAACACTAGAAAACACAAAGTTGCAATAAAAAGTTGCAATAAATACATCACACGTGACATGGGGATTTAATTACTTCATTGGGGCTGCGGGCTTCGGTCTGCATTGTCCCAGGGAAAATGGCCGCCGACACACAAAAACATGGTCGCTGGCATGGGGCTGCGGGCTTCGGTCTGCACTGTCCCAGGGAAAATGGCAGCCAACACACAAAAACATGGCCGCTGGAACACAAACACACACCAAATATGGCCGCTGGAACGCAGGTGCACTACGGACCGCACAGCATATAAGGATAGGGGAGACGATGCAGGGACCACGCTCCCGTAGAAGTCCGTGTGACGAAACGTACGTAGGGCGTGGCCTTTGACTGAATGCCTTGCTGACATCTCCCTGCAAAGCTGACGCTTAGGAACATCTTTGTAAGCATTGTACACCGCTCATTTTTTCCACTACAATGTGAGTACCCTTTTTATCTGACCTAATAAACAGTGGTTTTAAACGGTTTCACACTATGGAATCCTTTCTTCTTATGTCCTTATGATATCATCCTGGTCCTGGTCTTGCCAAGTACTGCTGCACAGTGGCACATACTGTGACTACTCGTTACCCCTGCAGGGGATATACAGCTGGTGTGTCTCCGCACAATCACAATGCGAGACACCAGCACTGGATTAACACCTGTTGTGTGCTTTGAGGAATCCCACAACGAACGCCTTTTTTCACTTATAGTGCACCGGGCACATACCCATATGAACTGTTTATCATCATAGAACTATTTGCATGGGACGCGTGTTTAGTACTTTTCAGAGTGACCTCTTTATAGGGCACTTGTCATTTTGTTATCTGCAACGTTTGTAGAGTAATATTTTAATATTTATTTATTTAGCACCAGACACTTTGGAATTTTTTGCATGTCACGTGTGATGTATTTATTGCAACTTTTTATTGCAACTTTGTGTTTTCTAGTGTTTAGACATAGACCACTTCATGCCCTTAGCAGTGGTTAATACTGTTTTTTCCCTTTGAGGGAATATAGCACTAGACACCTTGGATGCAATTTATTGCACTCATTATGCTTCTTATGTTTAAATCACCAGTCACTTTAACCCACAGGAGTGGTAATAACTGCCATACATATTTCACTTAAGGGAATACATACGTGACACTTTGGATAAAATTGTATATATGCTGACATTTCTTTTATAACTTTGGGACAGCGCCACACTCACACACTTTTCTTTTTTCATTTTTTCCGCTCATTCCACCCCCTGTGGAGTCAGCGTATGTGAGGGCAGCAGTCTATCAATTTAGGAATATACTTCCCACCTAGGCTTCTAATTACACCCATTAGCGCGGACTCCCTATTTCTTCTGTTCTTTGTGGTCAGCAGTGGCTTTGGCTTTGGATATCTCTCATGGATACCATTTTTGCCCAGTCTCTTTCTTATTGTTGAATCATGAACACTGACCTTACCTGAGGCAATTGAGGCCATCAGTTCCTTAGATGTTGTTTTGGGTTCTTTTATGACCTCCTGGATGAGTAGTCGTCATGCTCTTGGAGTAATTTTTGTAGGTCGGCCACTCCTGGGAAGGTTCACCACAAGTTATCTCCATTTGTGGATAATGGCTCTCCTCGTGGTTCACTGGAGTTCCAAAGCCTTAGAAATGTATTTGAAGTCCTTTCTAGACAGATACATGTACATTACTTTGTTTATAATCTGTTCTTGAATTTTTTTAGATTGTGGCATGATGTGTGGCTTTTTGTGATCTGTTAGCGTACTCACTTTGTCAGACAGCTTTTATTTATATGATTTCTTGATTTAACAGGTCTGGCAGTAATCAGGCCTGGGTGTGGCAATTGAAACTTAAAGAGGAGTTCCACCCAGGGCGTCCAGTAAAAAAAAAAAAAAAAAAAATTAAAAGTCAGCAGCTACAAATACTGCAGCTGCTGACTTTTAATTGGACACTTACCTGTCCCTGGGTCTAGCGATGCGGGGGATCGAAGCCCCGCTTGTCTCTCCCTCCGTTCAGCGGCACCGGCATTGAAACTGTGGGCGCCGGGCTGTGGCTTCACAGCCTGGCACCCACTGCGCATGCGCGAGCAGCGCCGAGCGCCGCGATTGGCCGCTCAGTCACCTGGGACCTGTAATGGGTCCCAGATGATTGACAGGAGGGAGAGAGCAGAGCTGAGCCCTTCCTGTGCCGAGGGGGAAGTGATGTCACCAGCCCAGGCAAAGGAAGAGGCAGACTACGAGGGATCACCTAGCAACAGGCATTTAGAGGTAAGTAAAAAAAAAAATATCCAAATTTTTTTTGTATTTTTTTTTTTTTAATTTTTCATGTAGTTTTTTTTTTTGGGTGGAACCCCACTTTAACTTAGCTTTCCCAACAATTGTAGTTAATCACAGTTCATTCATGATTCAGCATGGGAGAGGGCAATTACTTTTTCACATAAGGCCAGGCAGGTTTGAACAGCTTTTTTCCCCTAATAAATGAAATAATAGTTTAAAAACTGCATCTTGGATTTATTCAGGTTATCTTTGTGTAATATTAAAATTAAAAATTTGTTTGATGATCTGAATCATTTAAGTGTTTAAGTGTAAGAAATAGGCAATTTTTTTTGTGAATAATGGGATTTTATTGTGTGTTTGCTTTTTATACTGTTAGGATGGAGAACATGAGATCTTATAGCCTTCCATTAGAGAGTTAGGGAATAGGATACATATCGCTATCTCCCCAGTCAAAAAAATGTGTGGTACCTTGTAAGTGGAGGTGCTTCAATCTAGCATGAGCAATGCAAATCTGCTCCCTTGCATGGTGACAGCTTTTTATTTGGGTTGACCTCCCTTCCGATTTATTTACTCTATGGTATTTATTTTATGTACAGCATTGTTATTGCTTTGTTAGTAGGGCATGGTCATTCAGTATAAAGCTGAATGGACTTGGTTTGTATTATATAGTTGTTTCTTTAAGCTGGTGGGGGGGTTATAAAGTTAGTGATCATATTTAATGGCTTTTTATCATGCCAATATGATGGTGTCTTTTTTGTGCGTTTTGAAAAAAATGTGATGTGTGTTTTTTAGAAGGCTCATAGAAGTCAATGGCAGTGTATCAAAATGCATGTTATACTGTATGTGTTTTAATGCATTGGTAACAGATATTGATAAGCCTTGGTCAAGGACTGTTAACTCTATCCATTCTAATTCCTAAAGTGAAAAATGCATAAAAAGTACACATCAATGCATACTAATAACATCTTTATACAAAAGAAAGCACATGTTGATGCATGACAATGCGCCTGCCTAATGCCGCAAAAGACACACTTGCACACATATACTTTGATAAAAATGGGCCCTTAATGTTTATATGCCTTCCCTGCCTTTGATACTGTCAGGGCCGTCTTTAATTTTGATTGGGCCCTGGGCAAACATTTTTTGGGGCCCACCCTCCATTCTGAGACATACAAAAAATAGCAGGTAGACTCAAAATCAGTTTACTGCAGCAGATCATGCAGCGATTGCAATTGTTTGCCAGAGGTTACAGCCTATCATTACTGCTCAATGGCTGGTTTCTAGAGGTTACAACACATAATTTCTGCTTGCCGATTGGTTGCTAGAGGTTAATGTACATTATTAGCGCTCACTAATTGGTTGCTAGGGGTTACAGCACATCATTAGCACTTACTGATTGGTTGCTAGAGATTAAAGCAGATCACTACTGTTTGCTGATTGGTTGCTAGAGGTTCATGCACATCATTACCTCTCACTGAGCAGTGGAGCAATCCCAAATAATTGAGCAAGTAAAGGGGCACATTAATACACATACTGCAGGAGACAATCAGAGACTGCGGACATACTGCAGGAGATTACCAGAGACTGCGGACATACTGCAGGAGACAATCAGAGACTGTGGACATACTGCAGGAGACAATCAGAGACTGCGTACATACTGCAGGAGATTACCAGAGACTGCGGACATACTGCAGGAGACAATCAGAGACTGCGGACATACTGCAGGAGACAATCAGAGACTGCGACATACTGCAGGAGACACTCAGAGACTGCGGACATACTGCAGGAGATTAACAGAGACTGCGGACATACTGCAGGAGATTAACAGAGACTGCGGACATACTGCAGGAGATTAACAGAGACTGCGGACATACTGCAGGAGATTAACAGAGACTGCGGACATACTGCAGGAGACAATCAGAGACTGTGGACACACTGCAGGAGATTACCAGAGACTGCGGACATACTGCAGGAGACAATCAGAGACTGCAGACATACTGCAGGAGACACTCAGAGACTGCGGACATACTGCAGGAGATTAACAGAGACTGCGGACATACTGCAGGAGATTAACAGAGACTGCGGACATACTGCAGGAGATTAACAGAGACTGCGGACATACTGCAGGAGATTAACAGAGACTGCGGACATACTGCAGGAGATTAACAGAGACTGCGGACATACTGCAGGAGATTAACAGAGACTGCGGACATACTGCAGGAGACAATCAGAGACTGTGGACACACTGTAGGAGATTACCAGAGACTGCGGACATACTGCAGGAGACAATCAGAGACTGCAGACATACTGCAGGAGACAATCAGAGACTGCGGAAATACTGCAGGAGACACTCAGAGACTGCGGACATACTGCAGGAGACACTCAGAGACTGCGGACATATTGCAGGAGACAATCAGAGACTGCGGACATACTGTAGGAGACAATCAGAGACTGCGGACATACTGCAGGAGACAATCAGAGACTGCAGACATTATACAGGGGATGGCCAGAGAAATGTCAGCAATGCACAGCTTTACAGTTAAATAACACAGCTCAGGGATTAAACAGTCAGGCATTCTATGGTTGTAAGGACATACCTGGCCAGACAAACTTACTACATACATTCAGGTGTGTGGGAGGGGCTTCCACTCTCTGCTCTCACTAAAGCAGCTGGGAGCTCCACTGACACTTTGTTGGGGGGCCCACATCACCCGTGAATGGTCGCCCCGATGACAGCTTTGCAGAGCGCACAGAGGACATGGGAGGATGTATTCCGCGCTAGCCAGCTGAGAGGGGCGGGGCCGGGAGCTCCACTGACGCTCTGACCCCGCCCACGTGCAGCCTGTGTCCTGGGAATAGAGCGCCTGTAGTGAGAGCCAGTGATCGGAGTGGGAGTGTCATTGGAGCTCCCGGCCCCGCCCCCGGACCTCTGTATTCAGCAGCCAGTATAGAGGGGTGGGGCCGGAAGCTCCACTGACACTCCCACTCCGATCACTGGCTCTCACTACAGAAGCTCTTTTCCGAGTACACAGGCTGCACGTGGGCGGGGTCAGAGCGTCAGTGGAGCTCCCGGCCCCGCCCCCTCTCAGCTGGCTAGCGAGGAATACATCCCCCCATGTCCTCTGTGCGCTCTGCAAAGCTGTGATCGGGGCCCCAATTCACGGCTAGCGCGGGCCCCCCAACAAAGATTGGGCCCAGGGCAAGTGCCCCGTTTGCCCTGCGCTAAAGACGGCCCTGGATACTGTTGACCACCTGCTCCTTCTCAATAAACTACATTCCCTTGACCTCCGAGATTCTGCTCTATCCTGGTTCTCTGCCTATCTATCACAGCGCTCCTTCAGTGTCACCTACAAATCTGTCTCCTCCTCCCCATTGCCCCTTTCTGTGGGGGTCCCCCAAGGCTCTGTTCTTGGACCCCTTCTCTTCTCTATCTACACCTCCTCCCTTGGTCACTTGATAACCGCCAACGGCTTCCAATACCACTTATATGCCGATGACACCCAAATCTATCTGTCTACTCCTCACCTCACTCCTTCAGTCTCCTCTCGCATTACTAACTTACTAACTGACATAGCATGGATGTCCCACCACTTCCTTAAACTAAATCTCTCTAAAACTGAGCTATTAATATTCCCCCCACCCGTGCCCCCCTCCATGACTTTTCTATCAAAATCAACAATGCAACCATCAGGCCCTCCATCAGGCCCTCCCCTCATGCCAGGGTACTAGGTGTAATCTTAGACTCTGACTTGTCATTTCAGCCCCAAGTCCAATTGTTGTCAAAAGTTCGTAGAATTCACCTCCGTAACATCTCTAAAATTTGCCCCTTTTTAACCACTTCCATACAGGGCATTTTCACCCACTTCCTGCCCAAGCCAATTTTCAGCTTTCAGCACTGTCGCACTTTGAATAACAATTGCGCGGTCATGCAAGACTGTACCCAAATTACATTTTTATAATTTTTTCCCCACTAATAGAGCTTTCTTTTGGTGGTATTTGATCACCCCTGCGGTTTTTATTTCTTGCGCTATAAACAAAACAAGAGTGACAAGTTTGAAAAAAACACAATATTTTTTACTTTTTGCTATAATAAATATCCAATTTTTTTTAGTTTTTTTAAACAAATTTTTTCTCAATTTAGGCCGATACGTATTCTTCTACATATTTTTGGTAAAAAATATCGCAATAAACATATATTTATTGGTTTGTGCAAAAGTTATAGCGTCTACAAAAAAAGGGGATAGATTTATAGCATTTTTATTTTTTTTTTTACTAGTAATGGCGGCGATCTGCGATTTTTATCATGACTGCGATATTGCGGCGGACATATCGGACACTTTTGATACATTTTTGGGACCATTCACATTTATACAGCGATCCGTGCTATAAAAATGCATTGATTACTGTATAAATGTGACTGGCAATGAAGGGGTTAACCAGGAGGGGGCGCTGTAGGGGTTAATTATGTTCCTAAGGAGTGATTCTAACTGTGGGGGAGGGGACTCACAAGGGGAGGAGACCGATCGGTGTTCCTCTGTACAAGGAACACACCATCAGTCTCCTCTCCTCTGACAGGACGTGGATCTGTGTGTTTACACACACAGATCCACGGTCCTGCTCAGTTACCGGGCAATCGCGGGTGCCCGGCGGACATCGCGGCGGCCAGGCACACGCACCGGGACCCGAGTGACACGGCGGGCGCCCTGGGGGGCCTGGAAGGCCATCACGTCATATGACGGCGGCCCAGGATAACAGCTGCACCGTTCCGCCGTCATATGACGGTGGGCGGACAGCAAGTGGTTAACAAATGAAACCAAGCTCCTCATTCACTCCCTTGTTATTTCTCGCCTTCACTATTGCAACTCCCTTCTCATTGACCTGCCTCTCCATAGGCTATCCCCTCTTCAGTCTATCATGAATGCTGCTGCCAGACTTATCCACCTTACCAACCGCTCAGTATCTGCCAACCCTCTCCTCCAATCCCTACACTGGCTCCCAATCACCCAGTGAATTAAATTCAAAATACTTACCAAAACATACAAAGCCATTCAAAACTCTGCCCCGAGCTACATCACCAATCTTGTCTCCAAATATCACCCAAATCGTCCTCTCCGCTCTTCTCAAGACCTCCTACTCTCAAGCTCTCTCATCTCCTCCTCTCATGCTCATCTCCAGGATTTCTCCAAAGCCTCTCCCATCCTCTGGAACTCACTACCTCCACCGGTCCGGCTACCCCCTACTCTTGCTACCTTCAGGCGATCCCTGAAAACTCATCTCTTCAGGAAAGCCTATCACGTCTCCAACTAATCTTCTACCACTTCCATCAGCTCATTCCCCACAGTTACAGCCTTTTGTACCACGTGCCCCACCCTATTAGATTGTAAGCTCTTCTGAGCAGGGCCCTCTTAATCCTCTTGTATTTTATTGTATTATAACTGTATTGTCTCCTTTTTATATTGTAAAGCGCTGCGTAAACTGTTGGCACTATATAAATCCTGTATAATAATAATAATAATGCCCACCAAACTCCAGTTCAATTTAACACTGGTCATACAAAGGTGAATTTTCAGCACCTTAAAGCTGTAGTAAACTGCTGCTGCAAAAAAAAATACTAGAACAATATGCAAGACTTACCTTAAAACGAAGCCCTCCAGCAGCGTGCTGTCACTGCTGACAGGGCTTCCATCTTCACCCGCTCTTCCTTCCGGGTTTGCGGCCTCCAGCTACATGAGTGGCCGGGGCCACAATGGCCTTGTTTGCTGTGGCACCTCTAAAGGTCCGGCACGGTATGCCGAACCTTCAGAGCCCATGCCCCAGTGACATCACCGGCTGCAAAATTCCAGGGGATAATTTTCTGAGAGATGATGGAAAACTCTATGGCAACTCAAATTAAAATTAGCATGGCCAGCACTATAGACGTAGCTGCTAAGTTTTGCTACCTGTAAAATTTGAGAGAACAAGAAAGGTCATATCTGCATACCTGCACAGATACAGGAATCACATGAAAAAATGTCACCCCAGTTGCTCAATGTCCAAGCATATAGTAATCAGGTTGGAGAGTTGCTTGCTTTCCATGCACAGGCCAATCTTATGACAAATAAAATGAATTTATTTAACCAATAGACATTTGATCATGTCATGTGTATTGACTAATGTAATCAAATCAAACAATATAACCACTGAGGCTATAGGAAGGGAGCCAAAAGTAACCAAAATACCTTCAAAGTACACTTGGTATAAGAAACGTTTCTAAAGGCTTTTTGTTTTAGTTTTGTTAGAGAGGAGAAGGATAGGTATTGCTGTTTGTGCCTCCTATTGGGGAGATTTACCCTCTTTATTTGCTCTGGTGACCATTATCAGTGAAAAAAATCCCAGACTTTGGGTTGTCACTAGAACATGAACAGAAGGAAAATCCTTGTCACGTATCTGGTCAGAGGCCGGAATGCTGTGAGGGATTACTTTTTGGCTGAGTGCAGAGCAACCCTGAAGGTGATGACAGGGAATGCTATGCCCAAAGAAGCAGGGCTGGCAGGCTGCAATAGGCTGAAGTGCAGAAGTGATGTACACCGGATGACAGCCGGATGAGCAGGATGTAATGCAGGGCAGGAGTTCCTCAGACATACCAGGCAGTACTTGATAGTAGGGAGAGCCAGAAGCAGGGTCAAGAGTCAAGCCAGGAGTCATACACAAAATATCAGCCAGGAGCAGAAGCAGGGATCTGAATCAGGAACAAGCCGGGGTCAAACAGTTGAAGTCAGGCAGCAGCGAAGTCAGGAGGGTAATCTGAGATCATTCACTGGTGAACAGGCAGAAGCAGAGTAGGTAGAACAAGCCAAGGGTCAGGAGCCAGAAATAGAGACAAGACAGGTCAGAGACGAGCTGGGTCATTAAGAGGGAATCCAATAATAGTAGAAGCAGAACACAGGAAGACACGGGAAGCTGAAGAGCATTCAGCAACTTGTGGATCAGACTGCTGACTTTAAATAGGCCACTGGGCGCTAGGATCTGCGCATGCGCAGTTGTGCATTAATGTTTGCAGCCGTTCGCGGCCGTGCGCACATGCACATTTGCACTGGAAAATGCCTAAGTGCCCGTAATCTGCGATCCTGTTGAGAGTCGGCAGATGTACCCGTTCTTCTTTGAACCGATCTCTGACAATCCTTCAATGGGGATACTAATTCGGGTGAATCTCAAGACAACTAGGGATTCCCACATTTTGGAAAGATTTCCTCTCACTTCCTGTCTGGCTATGGGACAGAAAGTGAAGGGAAGTCTCCACAATGAGACGGAAAGAAAAAAAAACTGAAAGGAGTTATAACTCCCCCTACTCTATTCCAAATGAAAAAAAAAATGTTTTGCCTTTAGTTCTACTTTAAACTAAAATGCAATAAAGTATAAAATTCATATCTTGAAACAGGAGGCACTAAGGACTGAAGGTCTTAAGAGTTCAGGGACTGATGGTCACAAGGGTTCAGGGACTGATGGTCACAAGGGTTCAGGGACTGATGCAGATGATCTATGTATTTTGTAAATGCTACAAATGTATCAGTGATAAATAAGAATAAAGTTAAAAGCTCATTTAGGGATAGTTTATAGAGCCGTACAGTCATTCTTTACACCATAGTGACCACCTGGGCATCTAGAACCAGTGATTTAGTTCACATAAACAGCCAAATTATTGACTTGCCAAGGTGCATTATTATATAACTCCAGTTTTATTCTATCCATGTCTTAAACCAAAGTCAAGGTGGGCTGGGGACCTGTTTCTTAACTTTGAGTGGCATTTTGATACCCATTGCAATCTCAACACAATAAACTGACATATAATGTGTAGACAAACAAAATCTTTGAGGTCTCCCCCATAGTGGTCAGCGGCAGACGACTGCTCACAACTTGTTTGTATGACCTTCTCATGCACATTGCTGCCAAAGGACTTCTCATAACAACTGTGCTTCTTTTGATGTGGCATTTTATGGCAGAGAGAATATCACCTCTTGTCCTAAATTGGCTATAATGAACAGCTGAAAGAATAAACATTGTATATACACTGTGCTCCTCCATGTATTAACTTCTGCTTTATATGCACTAAGAAACATACAAATGTGTGACTTATTGTTCTGGAATCACCCTTCCACACTGTCCAGGCAAAGAACATTTGGTTGTCATAGCTAATTTGCTGTTACAAAGAGCTGGGTGGCAAAGCAGACCTACCAGGAATGACATAAGCGATTTCTTCCTTGCATAGTTAGTTTTTCTTTAAAGCTGAGCTACAGGAAGATAATCACTAATACTTCATTGCATGTATTTTTAAAATGCAACCAATGTAAATACCTAAATTTGACCTGATATCATGCTCTTGCAGTCCATCTTACAGCAGAGCTCAGATTGGGAAAACAAGGCTCAACATAATGACCAATCAGGTGTGCTTCTTGTAAGGCCCTTTTAAGAGATGGTCCTGCCCCAGCTGTCATCATGGGAGTGCAGTTGTTACCTAGCATTCCTGGATTGGAGATATTTAAAGAAGGTTGGGGAGAGCTGGGTTGTTGTTGCCCTTTGAGGATAAACTCTTCTTGTTGAGAGACAGTATTAAAGAAATAGTTCCTTGGGGCATAGGCTCTCCTTTGGGGTGTGTGGGGCTACCTACTGCTGGAGGCAGGAGGACCAGAGCATTTCTGCCTAGCTTGGACCACATTGATATACAAAGAGAGTCTGGGGGCACCCAATGGATGTCCATCTGTGTTTATATTGCAGAGCAATTTTCAAGTAAAAGCTTTAAATGCAGAAGCCGAATGTGGCTCTTAGAAATGGCTGAAGATAAGATTAGAGCATCTGGTTCATCATGCAGCTGTTGGTGTGTAACATGTCTCACAAGGTTTGGCTGGTTAGAGACATGAGAGGTCCACCTATGGCTCTTCCAAGTATCTGCTGGGTACAGCTTGAGGGTGCTGGCATACACACCTGAAGGGCTGTGCATGGCTTGGAGCAATCGCCTGAATAAAATACTTATAAAACACTTATATAGACCCTTCTGTGTGTCTCTAGGGGCTAGGGTTGGGAAAATGAAGGTGCCCCCTTTGCCAGTGGGAGTCAAATTCTCGCTGCAAAAATTGTACTTTGACAGCCGGCCCTACTGGCTCTCAAAATACCCAAACAGCGCTGCATCTGGTTGGATGCAGCCACTTCTCGGCCAATAATTTTCTGCCTGACTCCTCCAAATTTTCAATCAAAGGATGTTGGGCAGGAGGGGGCAAAAAGAACATCCACTTAGGAACCATACAAAATTTGCATAGTGTATGGCCAACTTTAAGCTCCCAGTGTGAGCAAGCAAGAGAACAGTTAGAAAGAGATGAGCTTATCAGTGTGCTGCTTCTTCATTCACTGTCCAGTCATAGTATAGGGCAAGAACAAGACATGTGATCATTACTTAAAGCGGATCCTCACTGCATCTGAGCACCACAAAAACATTATTTAATTCATTTTTAATAGTCAAAGCAAACTCCCCCCATCCATCCATGTCTCCATGCTTTATTTCCGTGAGAAATCACTTTGAAAAACAACCCCCTAGCCGTGGCCATCTTAAGTAAGGGAAATTATTCATATGGCATTTACTTCCTGAAATCCATCTGCCCTGAGCTCAGGCAGGCATACAGGTGAGTGTGCTTAGCTGAGAAAGCCCCTCTTACTCTCCCTCCCCTGAAGACTCTTGGGATGTAAGACATAATTTGCATGGGCAAGAAGCCAGGAAGTAATTGAAGAAACGTAGAAAAAAAAAAGTTTCAAACAAGTAAATGTAAGTGATATTCTTTCCTATCTATTTACTAATGCTAGTAGCATGAAGATTAAAAATAATCAATGTTGATTGGGAGAGTAAAGTTCCACTTTAAAACAAAACTAAACTCTCTCAATCGAGAACTATTTTTGTTCCCTATGCTGTTAGTATTAGTAAATAGATAGGAAGCTATATTATATTTATTTTTACATTTATTCAGTTTCCTGGTTTCTGGCCTAGGCCAAAATGATGCCATACATCCCAGGAGTCTTCATGGGCATTTTTTCTTTTATCTGGAGGAGGGGCTTTCTTAGCTTAGCACATGTTCCTGCCTGCATGCCTGAGCTAAAGACGTGGATTCCGGGAAGCAAGTGCTACATCATCTGCCCTTTATTAAGATGGCTGCAGCTAGAAATACTAGGGGGTGTTTTTCAAAGTGATTTTCTCAACAAAATAAAGCATGGAGACATGGATGGATGGGGGAGTTTACCTTGAATATTAAAAATGAATTAAACAGTGTTTTGGTTTGTGGTGCTCAGATACAGTTAGTTTTCACTTTAACAGCAACATAGAAAAAGTCAGGCCTCCTGCCATGCTAGGCAGGACTGCACTGTGTCAATCTCACTGATGGAATTACATCAATACAAGTATTTTTAGCAAGTAAAATAGCTTCATATAGGTATTTCAACTACCAGTATGTGTTTAATTGTTTTCCTGGAGTTCAGCTTTAAAATGTACATTTATTTTACATTACATCTATTTTGGTTTATTCATTCAGTTGGGTTCTGATGTTTGCATGAAACCAGGGGCACTTCAAGACTATAGGGGTGCAGGAAAAAATCTCAATAGTGGGTCCAACATTTGGAAAATGTAACATTGGAAAGTATAAGTGGTAAAAATAAAGACTTTATGGATTTTTTTGTTTATATTGCATGAGGGTTCAGACTGACTGATAAGGTAAGACATTACTCCTATCATTCTCAGAGGCTTGGTTTTCACTGTCCATAATGATGGTATGATATCGGGCAACCTGGCACCCCTGAGGATGAGTTTCCTTTTGTGCTGTGGTTGAAACACCCCTGCAATAGCTTCACGCATATGGTCAGAGTTATTAGCTCAATATTCCAAATAGTCTGGTCAAAATGTCATATATATTTAAAGTTATTGTAAAGTCTATTTTTTTCCCCATAAAAATGACAAACATGTTATACTTCCCTGCTCTGTTGCACAGAGCAGCCCGGATCCTGTACTTCTCAGGCCCCTCTTTGCTGCTCCTGGCCCCTCCCTCCTGCTGAGTGCCCCCACAGCATACAGCTTGCTATGGGGGGCACCCGAGCTGAGTCACAGCTCTGTGTGTCCATTCAGACATGGAGCCCCACCCCGGCCTCACCCCCTCTCTCCCCGATTGGCTAGCTGACTTTGATTGACAACAGCGACAGCCAATGGCACCGCTGCTGTGTTTCAGCCAAATCAGAAGGGAGAATCTCGGACGACTGAGACACTCGTAGACATCACTGGACAGTGAGGGATCTCAGGTGAGTGTTAGGGGGGCTGAGGGGGGCTGCTACACACAGAAGGCTTTTTATCTTAATGCATAGAATGCATTAAGATAAAAATCCTTCTGCCTTTACAATCCCTTTAAGACACAGTTATAAATACATAACTCTACTGGGGGAATTTACTGAAACAGAAGCAGACATAATCTGAAACAGCTGTGCATGGCCAATCAGCTTCTTGTTTTAGTTTGTTCGGTTAAAGTGGTTGCAAACCTCAGACATGGAATATGAACAAAGCATATCCCTCTATAGTGTGTACTTATCTGAATCTAGAGCACTAAGAGTCATTCCTCTCTGCTCTCCCTCCTCTGACAAGTTTTCCTGACATCAAGAGATAAAAAGATGACAGAGGAGGGAGCTCCGGCACAGCCTGTGATTGACAGGCTCAGCTCTGTTCCTGTGTGCTGTGTGAAGAGGGAAGTGTCCCTTCCCTCCAATCAGCTCTCCTCACTGAGCTCTGCATTGTGGAATTTCAGCTCCCGCCCCCTGTTTTCTGAAAGCTCAGACAAGCTTAATAAATTCAGGACTTTGAACAGATGTAGAGATGAGAAGACCACAGATTTACAGGTACAACTTATGTAAGAGGATTTTTTCAATCTCTGTGTATCACCTGAGAATAGTCACTTCCCTGGGTATATATATGAGGGTTTATGACCACTTTAAGCTTTGAAAATTAAAACTAGAAGTAAAACTGCTCCATATTACATCTGTTACAGTCTTAGTAAATTCTCCCAGTATGTATATCGGGCGTAACAAGCAAAATTGCAAGACCACACATTGATCCTTTTGACTTTTTTTCAGCAAACGTCTTAATTATTATAGCTGGAATACTACATTTACACAAGTTGTATAAATAGCCCTAAAGATCCAATGGCACAAAGGTAGACACCATGGGAAGCAAGTATCATAACCTGTATAGAAAGAGTGTCCCCAAACCTTATCTCAGCTGTATTTTAAAAGAGTAGAATTACAAATCAAACCTTTAATAGTAAAGCGCAAACAATACAACATGAGAAATGTCAACATGTCCATTGACAGGACAACACGCAATTAGTGTTGGGCCCCTGGAACTCATTCTTTCATTGAACACCAGTTAGCTCTCCTGTATTTATTTACCTATGCATCTAAACTAAAGTTAGACGTGGGGCAAATTATGGTGACCTGTGGGAACAGTTCAAAAGAATGAGACCTACAGTCATTTGGGTGTTTTCAGCAATGCAGTGCAAAGGACATGGATTGCGAAGTACAGTAACCTATAGCAACTAAAGCAACCAATTGGATGAGATCAGAAAAAAAAAGGGTTATTGCCTTTCCTTATTGAATAAGACTGAACATGTCAGAACACTCTTCATACAATATCCAATGCGTACTGGGCAACGTGCCTCAGTACAGGGTGGAACTAATATGATTTCAGGCAGTTGATCTCTTACATGGCAGGTGCCAGGTTTTTGCATTTTTTTTCTGTGCACAGCTTTAGCTTGCTAATGATTTTTTAAGTTTTACTTATCCTTTAATTATACATTTTGAAAACCACAAATGTGAAGTCATAGCAACATGCTGTGTGTTTTAATGTTTTTTTATGTGTTAATGTTTTTTTAAGCAATTTAATGGTTTAAGTAATCTGTGTAAATTCTGCCGTTCTTGCTGATAAGCTTCTAGATCACATTTGAGAGGTAATTACTATTCACTGCTCCTATATTTTGTACTGTAGCTTGCCATTTTAAAATAACAGGAGGTCAGTAATGAAGCAGTCCAGTGGGTGCTGAATTAAGCACATTTAACTGCAATTTATTTGTCTTTTTTAACCTCCCTGGCGGTATGATTATTTCGGATTTTAGGTGCTGAAAGCGGTACAATTATTTTGCATGGAAATTTGGCGTTTTATATTGTAGGTCTGTAAATCTTAACAATAACACACTTAAATCTGTCCAAACCAGAGTCTAGTAGATATCCCGGGTATGATAAAGTTTGAAACACAAAAACATAAATTATAATATAATAAATAAAAATAAATAATTAAAAAAAAAAAAAATTAGTAATAAAATACATTTCCCCACAATTCACTATCGCTAAATTCTGCAAGTGTTCTAATTTACTATCGCTGTTTTCTAGCTGGTCTAAAGCCACTTTTGACGTAAAGGGACACTTTTTGGTTGCTATGGACAATCTCCAGTTTCCAGGCAGAAAGAACAGTGTATATCATGTAAAACTGCATGCAGGGCATGGGCCAAAGCACTGGGGACAAAAGGGATGTGAAATAATTTCATACAGTACTGTAATCTGTAAGATTACAGTACTGTATGTGTTATGATTTTTACTTTTTTTTAAATTTGCCGCCAGGCTCCGCCCCCGTGCGTTGCGACGCTCGCAGGAAACGGAGCCTGGCACGGAGAGGCTTCGGAGGAGGACGGAGCCCACAGACACAGCGGGTGACATCGCAGGATCCCGGGGACAAGGTAAGTAACGCCGCCCCAGGATCCTGCAATGCGATCCCAAGTGTGGCTCGGGGTTACCGCTAATGGTACTGAATTTTAACCCCGAGCCACACTCGGGAAAACCGCCAGGGAGGCTACGGACCTGTTAAAGGTAGACCTATGGTGTCCAGCAATATTAATTACAACACCTGCTATGAAGAAATGCTTTACTTTTTAAGACAGGTGCTGTTGAGTTTGCAACATTGTCAGAGCTGAATGGAACTAAGTCATCCAAAGCGGTCCAATCGCTATTATTGCTGGCTACTTCAAAAAGTGGGTAAGAGGTCCTTAGTACCAAGTGTTCATAATCTTCCTTCATTTTGGTTTATAGTAAGTAACAGCTAACAACTTATTATTTAAAAGTGAATTACCTGTGCATTTCTAATTATCAATCCTTTGCCTCTTGATTTGTGTTTTTTTTCTTCTGCACATGTTATAGGTTGGCAATCATTTTAGAAAATGTAATTTCAGATTCCTATCGAATTCTGTCCTGAAGATATTCACACTCCTTTCCCATGAACCTTTGAATTTTTTAATTATGAGAGATACTTAAGGGTCAATGTAATAAACGAGCCAGATGTTTGCATCTCATAGTGATCACTTACCTGCCTAATATAGGTGTAGCGTGCCCACTAAAGGGCTGCAAGTAACTGGGATCCCCCACCCTGCACAGCCAGGCACACCAAATTTTCACAGTCCCTCCAGAATCACAGAACAGTCTGTGACTTTGTTTTTTTTTTGTTTATTGAGGGATTAGAACTTGGATAGGGATTGGGAAATGTATGGGATGCCCACTTGACTCCAAACAAACTTCAGGGACAACTTCTCTTATATACAGTCTATATACACTCCTCTGCTTCCTTCAGCACTCGCTTGCAGAACTGTGTCACCTTGCTGAAATTTGTTACCAAAGGCACATTACAGGCAGGGACTTGCAGCCCCTATACTTGAGGATAGGGTGACACAACTCACACTTTCCCAGCACTTCCTCTCTGTGATCACTAATCCCAGCATCACCTCTTCAGGCACTGCCAACCCACCTGGCTGCCCCTTTCACTAGCCCTCCAGGCTAATTTCTCCACAGTCCTCCAGTCTGACACTCTCTCCACTCTCTCCTCAGTCCTCCCAGACTGTACACTCACCAGCCCACCTAGATGACTTCTCAGGAGATCTCCCGGACATTCTGACCTGCTCCTGCTGTCCTCTCACTTGCTCCTGTGCCTCCAGGAAGGGTGTCCTCATGTGTTGTGGGGGTTCCTTTCAGCACCCAAGCCCCAGACCCAAGGTCACACTCCCCAGACTAGGGGATGCCCTGCCAGGGCCTCCGACAGCCTCCTCAGCACTCCATCTTCATCTTCCACCTGACTGCCCCTGCTGGCATGACTCATGCCTATTTATTAGGTGGCCTGCCCCCTGCCAGCCCACTTGCTGAGGATTGGCTGAGGCCTTCATAAATTTGCCAAGCAGCTCCTCCTAGCCTCCACCCACTACATCTGGAAGCTTCTCCAAGGTTCCAGAAAACAAGGGGAGGCACCAGAGATGCTGCTTGTTGAGTCATCCAGCCTCCCTGAGTCACTCAACCCTGACCCAGATTCAACCCAGGCCAGGCTCTCAGCCAAACCAATTTACCTAAACTAACAGCTAACTATGTATACTAGCACACTTAGCTAGAGGGGGCTACATAGGCATTGCGACTTCAGGGTATTTTGGTTTTGAACATTTTGATGTACCAGCACTGTTTAAAGTATTCTTGGCAAAATATTTTTTCTTTTTTTAGTTTTGGATAGAGTGGGAAAGGGCTACACCTTTGTTAAGTTTTTGTAGCTGTCATAGTCCCCAATGGGGAGATTCCCCCCTCTATTTCTAATGGTGATCATGGTAACTAAAACAGAAAGGTATGGTAAATCCAACATGTTATAGCTGTCTCCAAAATACAACACAAGGGGACATTTTCTAATGGGGACACTTGTTCCTGGGACAGCTGTCTAAGAGGGGTATTTCTGGGAAGAGAAGGGAAATTTCCCCAATGGTACACAGACACCTAAATAAAAAAAACTTGGTAGGGGTTTAACCCTTACCTATTCTATCCAAAACTTAAAATTAGGCTATATTTACTTTAATCCCTACTTCAGGCAGCAGAAAATGCACAAGCATACTTGAGAGAAGGTAAGTAAATACATTTGGTGGTGTATTTATATGCCAGTTGTTACTCTAAATATGTTTTGCTCAAAAGATGAGTTATGCTGTAACTTCCTCAACTAAAGACCAATTCGATTGTACACATCTCATAAAGGAAAGGAGCCCTGTTATCAGTGAGAAGCTGCCTACTTTAATATTAGTTTCCAAAACTTTATTTTAGATCAGTCCAATTTTTGTAATCTATGTATTTAAAGAAAAGCACAGACTTCCCACTGCTTGGCGTTCTCAATTTGCCTCGGCTAATGTAAGAGTAAATTCTGCATTGAGGCACATATGTTTTTTCCAATGTACTTACACTGATTAAAGTCATCGATGTGTGTCCATGTGCAGCAACTCAAATTTAATCAGAAATAATGTCTTCTTTCAACAGCCTGCAATTACATGACGTAATATAGCATAGAGTTTGTCTGCATGCAAGTGCCTGTAGAATCCTAATGAACTCTATAGCACCTTCAATCCATCAATCCAATGGAATCTTTGCTGACATGGCTGTACATGAAATGCATTTGTTTGGGCACAAACAATTCTAGCCCAATTTTAAGGTGCTATACTCATCCTAGTTGATGAATTCAATTGTTATAAACCCAACCTGCTGATGACCAGGCAAGATTCCCGAACTTGAAAGGAGATCCACTCACTTTCTTCCATGTTGCCCAGGTATCTGAGCTGAACAATAACCGGGTTCAAATGTCCCCCTCGCCCCACACCCCCACTGGTCTGCATTTGCACTGGGCTATAAGCAAGTGTTCTCGGGCACCCTTATATCATCTTCTCTGCCAACCAGACCACAGTGATCCCTGTTTTGTTTCTCCGTCATCTATGGAGAATTCTGTGCTCAGGTACAGTTTGCACTCACACTGATACGAACCATACTGAACCACAAGTGTACTGTGCCTGGGACCACCTCTTCCAAGTGGTCCCGAGCACGATACACTTAACCATTCCCAGGCACAGTTCAGAGCACTCACACTACACAAACAAACTAGACCAAGGGGGGTGCCAGGGTTCGGTCAAAACTGCCAGTGTGAGTGCACACTGAGGTTATATGCAGTGCAGTGGTTACTATAAATCTGTGGTTGGTATACACCATAACGTTATACCTACTTCCACAAAGTGGTAATAGTAATAGTGGCAAACAGCCATCTTTACTACTGAATATAATTTGTCAATCCTGTCTGCCTTATAAAATATCCGACAGGGAGAGTGGGAACCTCCCATATAGGCCACATCTATACACTCATGAACAGATGTCCCACCAATAAAGTTATAAGGACCTGCCAAGTGGTTTATATCTCCAGAATCCACTAAACTCTAAAACATCAGTGATGGGTGGACTGACCCTATAGGGGTCAGAAATCATGAGGCAGGTATGAAGAAAGTTTTCAAAGTGGAGTATTCCTGGTCAAAGTAAATCGATCCATGCTAATAAGAGACCTAGATGTGGAATGCAAAGACACGAGCCACACAGGGATGTGCAAATAACATACTCTATAAGAAAAAAATATTAGAGAGCTAGGAGAATTGTCTGTAGAAAGAATTGTGCGCAGGTTGAGATAATACAGTGTCCTGAAAACCAGTGACCAAACAAGACCTGAGACCAGATCCTTACTAAGGAAAAAAAAAATGGTAGAAAGAATTGTGAATTGTGAAGAATTGTGACCTGAGACCAGATCCCAAATCTGTTCTAAGTGCTTTCCAAGATGTTCAGTGGCAAGTTTTTGTTTTCAGAAATCGGTTTCTGTAAATAAAATATTGGTAATCAGATTCTAATAATTCTCTAGGCTCTCCTGGGTGTCTTTTACTCTATACTACCTTCAGTCCATCAATCCAATGGAATCTTTGCTGACAAGGCTGTACATGAAATGCATTTGTATAGCACCTTCTACTTACCAGAAGTGATGCACCTCTTCATTAAGAATTATTTTGATAGAAATAGTCACAGGTTTCTAAAGTCTAATTGCCTCCAGCAAAGTTGCAATTAAGAAGCATACTGCAGAGTGCAGTGGGGGTAATTTATCAAAACTGGAGGAGACTGACGCTACAGAGCCATTGTGCATGGTACTCAAGTAGCTTCTGTATTTTAATTTCAAAGCTTAAAGAGGAGTTCCACCCAAAAATGAAACTTCCGCTTTAAGTGTTGGTGACCCCCTAACATGCCACATTTAGCATGTAATTTTTTTGGGGGGGAGCAGGTACCCAGGCACCCACAGTTAGAATGCCAGTGCCGCGGAGAGGAGGGGGAGAGGAGCGGGGCTTTGTGCACCCGCATTGCTGGACAGTGGGTCAGGTGAGTGTCTGATTATTAAAAGTCAGCAGCTACACTTTTTGTAGCTGCTGACTTTTAAATGGGTGGAACTCCACTTTAACTGAACAAGTTGAAGACAGAAGCTGATTGGTTGCTATGCACAGCTGCTCCAGATTATGTCCACCAGTGTCTACTAAACAGAAACTCAGAAATGTGAAATACAGACTCTTGTCTATAGCCAGAAATTACTTTTAATCTTAAAGTATAATACTGGGCCTATGAGGCTACTGATGCCACCTTGCAGAATAGAACAGGTGACCACAGCAGTTTTGAGACCCATCTATAATATTGTTGGAAAAATATATGTATAAGTATTACCCATAGCAAACCAACATGATCTTCCTCCTTTCTTTCCTATTTCAACTGCCACTTTAAAGTTTAGGTTTGAAGTGGAACTGAAGTTGAAAAAATAAAAAAAAATGCACACAGAAAGGTTCATTATTTCAGAAGAGACATGCAATGTCTCTTCTGCAGTAAAATACACTTACATGCCTGTTCGTAATCCCATGTAAAATGAACGCATGCGCAGCTCAGCTTTCATACCAGCTCAATGTCTGTGTCAATCAAGATGGCTAAAGACTGGCACCTGGATGAAGTCAGGGAGTAGATGCTGGTACTGGTGAGTGATCTCACAAGTGTTGGACTGTTGAAACAAGGTAAGTATTTTTGCCTTTGGTCTTGCTTTAAAGTGGAGTTCCACCCACTTTTACAACTCTTCAGCATCCCTCACTAAACTGTGCACTGTAAACAAATTGGATATTTTTTTTTTTTTTCTCAGCACCTACTGTATATCTTCTGTATTCATTTTTCACTTCCTCCTCCCTGGCCGTGGCCCATCGCATCATTTCCTGTTTGCAATGCCTTCTGGGAAGGGGCGGCAACTTCCTCTGAAACTGCAGTTGCTATGGAAACCTGACCTGAAACCTATTACACTGCTTGTGCTGCACTTAGCATGTGCAAGATCTGCAAGGATGAGATCCAGGAAGAAATACAGTCTGGCTTCAGATGCCACACTTAAGATGGCCACGTCCTGCTGTAAGTTTATAAAATAACAAACTACTGCTATAAACTAACAAAACAGACCTTAGTTTACAGACTAACTTTACTAGAATACATTAAGCTTGTGTATTGTAGGCCTATTTTTATTTAAAAAGTATAATTTCGTCCGGAACACCACTTTAAATGGGATGATATTAGGCTGAATTCACAAAGCTATAAAAAACAGGATAAGCATTCTTCTTTAAAAAATTACACTTTATTTCTGTGGAGTCCAATGTGATTTGGAGGCTATGAATTCATCAAACGCTCAAAGCAAGGTCCATAAAGACATGGATGAGTGAGCTCACAAATGCACTTCTGGAAGAATGGTCAAACATTCTCTTAGACACACTCCTAAACCTTGTGGACAGCCATCCCAGAAGAGTTGAAGCTGTCATAGCTTCAGTGGGTGGGCAACTCAATATTGAACCTTACGGACTTATGCCCCGTACACACGGTCGGATTTTCCGACGGAAAATGTGTGATAGGACCTTGTTGTCGGAAATTCCGACCGTGTGTGGGCTCCATCACACATTTTCCATTGGATTTTCCAACACACAAAGTTTGAGAGCTTGCTATAAAATTTTCCGACAACAAAATCCGTTGTCGGAATTTCCGATCGTGTGTACACAAATCCGACGCACAAAGTACCACGCATGCTCAGAATAAATAAAGAGATGAAAGCTATTGGCTACTGCCCCGTTTAGAGTCCCGACATACGTGTTTTATGTCACCGCGTTCAGAACGATCTGATTTTCTGACAACTTTGTGTGACCGTGTGTATGCAAGACAAGTTTGAGCCAACATCCGTCGGAAAAAATCCTAGGATTTTGTTGTCGGAATGTCCGATCCATGTCTGACCGTGTGAACGGGGCATAAGACTGGGATGCCATTAAAGTTTATGTGCGTGTAAAGGCAGGCGTCACAATACTTTTGGTAATGTAGTGTATATGTGCAAAAGTTTTAGGCAGGTATGAAGAAATGCTGTAAAGTAAGAATGTTTTCAAAATATATATGTTTTAATTATTTATTTTTATTAATTTACAAACTGCAAAGTGAGTGAACAGAACAATAATATCAAATTAATATTTGATGTGACTACCCTTTGGCTTCAAACCAGCATCAATTCTTTTAGGTACACTCGCACACAGTTTTTGAAGGAACTAGGCAGATAGGTTGTTCCAAACTTGGAGAACTAACCACTGATCTTCCTCAAATCCTTCTATCTCTTCATATAACCCCAGACAGACTCGATGGTGTTGGGCTCAGGGCTCTGTGGAGGCCAAACCATCACTTCCAGGACTCCTTGTTCTTCTTTACACTAAAGATAGTTCTTAATGACATTGGCTTTATGTTTGGGGTCCTTGTGCTGCTGTAAAATACATTTGGGACCAATCACACGCCTCCCTGATGGTATGGCAGGATGAATAAGTATCTGACTGTATTCGTCAGCCTTGAGAACACCATTAATCCTGACCAAATCTCCAACTCCATTTGCATAAATGCAGCCACAAACCTACAAGGAACTTCCACCATGCTTCACTGTTGCCTACAGACAGTCATTATTGTACCGCTTTCCAGCCCTTTGGCAAACAGAGCACCTGCTGCTGTTTTTCTTCACCCCAGTTCCTAAATTTTCATGCATAGTTGAGTCGCTTAGCTTTGTTTCCACATTGGAGATATGATGGCTTTTTGGCCACAGTTCTTCCATGAAGACCTGTTTTGGTTATACTTCTCTAGACAGTAGATAGATGTACCTGGGCCCCATTGGTTTTCTCTAGTTCTATGCTGATGGCACTGCTGGACATCTCCCAATGTCAAAGGGCAGTAAGCATGATGTGTCTTTCATCTACTGTGTTAAGTTTCCTTGGCCAACCACTGTATCTACGTTCCTCAACGTTGCCCAATCAATAGTGTCCTGAATGCTGAGAAATACAGGCAGATACTTATCCATCATGCCATACCATCAAGGAGGCATTTGACTGGCCCCAAATTTATTCTTCAGCAGGACAACAACCCCATACAGTTAATGTCATTAAGAACTATTTTCAGCATAAAGAAGAACAAGGAGTTCTGGAAGTGATGGTTTGGCCCCCACATAGCACTGGTCGCAACATCATTGAGTCTGTCTAGAATAACATGAAGTGACAGAAGGATCTGAGGCAGCCTGCATCCACAAAAGATCTGTGGTTAGTTCTCCAAGATGTTTGGAAGTTCCTTCAAAAACTGCGTGCAAGTGTACCTAGAAAAATTTATACTGATTTGAAGCCAAAGGGTACTTACAGCAAATATTGTTATGATTTAGAAGGTTGTTCTGTTCGCTCACTTTGCATTTTGTAAATTGATAAAAAATAAACAACTAAAATATATATTTTTGAAAGCATTTTTACTGTACAGCATTTCTTCACACCTGTTTAAAAATTTTGAACAGTACAGTATATATACTGTATATGTACAGTGGGGACAGAAAGTATTCAGACCCCCCCTTAAATTTTTCACTCTATGTTATATTGCAGCCATTTGCTGAAATCATTTAAGTTCATTTTTTTTTCCTCATTAATGTACACACAGCACCCCATATTGACAGAAAAACACAGAATTGTTGACATTTTTGCAGATTTATTAAAAAAGAAAAACTGAAATATCACATGGTCCTAAGTATTCAGACCCTTTGCTGTGACACTCATATATTTAACTCAGGTGCTGTCCATTTCTTCTGATCATCTTTAAGATGGTTCTACACCTTCATTTGAGCCCAGCTGTGTTTGATTATACTGATTGGACTTAATTAGGAAAGCAACACACCTGTCTATATAAGACCTTACAGCTCACAGTGCATGTCAAAGCAAATGAGAATCATGAGGTCAAAGGAACTGCCTGAAGAGCTCAGAGACAGAATTGTGGCAAGGCACAGATCTGGCCAAGGTTACAAAAAAATTTCTGCTGCACTTAAGGTTCCTAAGAGCACAGTGGCCTCCATAATCCTTAAATGGAAGACGTTTGGGATGACCAGAACCCTTCCTAGAGCTGGCTGTCCGGCCAAACTGAGCTATTGGGGGAGAAGAGCCTTGGTGAGAGAGGTAAAGAAGAACCCAAAGATCACTGTGGCTGAGCTCCAGAGATGCAGTCGGGAGATGGGAGAAAGTTGTAGGAAGTCAACCATCACTGCAGCCCTCCACCATTTGGGGCTTTATGGCAGAGTGGCCCGACGGAAGCCTCTCCTCAGAGCAAGACACATGAAAGCCCGCATGGAGTTTGCTAAAAAACACCTGAAGGACTCCAAGATGGTGAGAAATAAGATTCTTTGGTCTGATGAGACCAAGATAGAACTTTTTGGCCTTAATTCTAAGCGGTATGTGTGCAGAAAACCAGGCACTGCTCATCACCTGTCCAATACAGTCCCAACAGTGAAGCATGGTGGTAGCAGCATCATGCTGTGGGGGGTGTTTTTCAGCTGCAGGGACAGGACGACTGGTTGCAATCAAGGGAAAGATGAATGCGGCCAAGTACAGGGATATCCTGGACGAAAACCTTCTCCAGAGTGCTCAGGACCTCAGACTGGGCCGAAGGTTTACCTTCCAACAAGACAATGACCCTAAGCACACAGCTAAAATAACGAAGGAGTGGCTTCACAACAACTCCGTGACTGTTCTTGAATGGCCCAGCCAGAGCCCTGACCTAAAACCAATTGAGCATCTCTGGAGAGACCTAAAAATGGCTGTCCACCAACGTTTACCATCCAACCTGACAGAACTGGAGAGGATCTGCAAGGAGGAATGGCAGAGGATCCCCAAATCCAGGTGTGAAAAACTTGTTGCATCTTTCCCATAAAGACTCATGGCTGTATAAGATCAAAAGGGTGCTTCTACTAAATACTCAGCAAAGGGTCTGAATACTTAGGACCATGTGATATTTCAGTTTTTCTTTTTTAATAAATCTGCAAAAATGTCAACAATTCTGTGTTTTTCTGTCAATATGGGGTGCTGTGTGTACAATAATGAGGAAAAAATTAACTTAAATGATTTCAGCAAATGACTGCAATATAACAAAGAGTGAAAAATTTAGGTGGGGCCGGAATATTTACCGTCTCCACTGTATATATAGCTATATATATATATATATATATATATATATATATATATATATATATATATATATATATATATATATATTATTACATACCCTGGCAGAATTTATAAATTCTTGGCTATTTTTCAGAGAATATGAATGATAACACAAAAAACGTTTCTTTCACTTATGATTAGTGTTTGGCTGAAGCCATTTATTATCAGACAACTGTGTTTACTCTTTTTAAATTATAATGGCAACATAAACTACCCAAATGACCCTGATCAAAAGTTTACATACCCCAGTTCTTAATACCGTGTATTGCCCCCTTTAACATCAATGACAGCTTGAAGTCTTTTGTTGTATTTGTGGATGAGGCTCTTTATCTTCTCAAATTGTAAAGTTGCCCATTCCTCTTGGCAAAAAGCCTCCAGTTCCTGTAAATTCTTGGGCTGTCTTGCATGAACTGCACGTTTGAGATCTCTTCAGAGTGGCTCAATGATATTGAGGTCAGGAGACTGAGATGGCCACTCCAGAACCTTCACTTTATTCTGCTGTAGCCAATGACAGCTCCACTTGGCCTTGTGTTTTGGATCATTGTCATGTTGAAATGTCCAAGTACGTCCCATGCGCAGCTACCTGGCTGATGAATGCAAATGTTCCTCCAGTATTTTTTGATAACATACTGCATTCATCTTGCCATCCCTAAAACTGTCAGGACTGGGCTCAGCCCTTCCTTCTCTGGGCTGGTCGCTTAGCTGTCGGCTAATTGCCAGCTCCTATCTCTTCAAAGTTACTCAGCTGTTGATGATATCCTGCTCGTCAGTCCTGCCTACTTAAGCCATCCAGCCCAGAGGATCTCTGCCTTCGCCTTAGTCAACATCACAGAGACGCTCTCCTGCATTCTTGTTAAAAGACTTGCTTGGCTGACATCCCTTCTGGCTCCAGATCCTGCTTGCTGTTTTACTACTCTCATTTTCGACTCCCTGACGTTTGGCTTGTCTGACTATCCGTTCCAGTTCCTGAACTCTGTCTATGTTTTGACTGTGTTTGTTCTATTTACTTTTATTATTAAACAAGTGTGATTTAACTCCCTGGCGGTATGATTATTTAATATATTTGATGCTGAAAGCAGTACCATTATTTTGCATGGAAATTTGGCGTTTTATATTGTAGGCCTGTAATTCTTAGGAATAACTCACTTAAATCTGTCCAAACCAGAGTCTAGTAGACATCTTGGGTATGATAAAGTTTGAAACACGAAATCATAAATTATAATATAATAAATAACTATAAATAATTATACCAAATAATAATAAAATAATAATAAAAATTATACAATAATGTAATCAAATCAAAAACACTAAAATTTGCTCAGTTGCAGAATTGTCGCTGTCATTACTTTTCGGTGTTTGATGACGGATCTCCCCACAAATCACTATTGCTCAATTCTGCGAGTGATTCTTATTTATCATCGCTGTTTTCTAGCTGGTCTAAAACCCCTTTTGATGTAAAGGGACGGTTTTGGTTGCTATGGACAATCTCCAGTTTCCAGGCAGAAAGAACAGTTTTTAAAATATAAAACTGCATGCAGGGCACTGGAGAAACCACTAGGGACAAAAGGAATGTGAAATAATTTCATACAGTAATGTAATCTGTAAGGTTACAGTATACTGTATGTATTGTGTGTGTTTCACTTTTTGAATTTGGCGCCGTTCTCCATCCCCGTGCGTCGCAACGCTCGCAGGGAACGGAGCTCGGCTCCGTGATGAATCGAGCAGAGGACGAGCTGCTCACACTGCGGGGAGACATTGCAGGATCCAGGGGACAAGGTAAGTAAACTCTTCCTGGATCCTGCGATGCGATCCCGAGTCTGGCTCGGGGGTACCGCTTTTGGTTCTGAAATTCCACCCCGAGCCAGACTTGGGAATACCACCAGGGAGGTTAACTGTACTTCTGTCTCGGTCTGATTTCATGGTTTCTGACAAAAACATCAGCGATCCACCTCCGTGTTTGACAGTAGGAATGGTGTACCTTTCATCATAGGCCTTGTTGACTCCTCTCCAAAATAAGCATTTATGGTTGTGGCCAAAAAGCTAAATTTTGGTCTCATCACTCCAAATGACTTTGTGCCAGTAGGTTTGAGGCTTGTCTCTGTGCTGTTTGGGGTATTATAAGTGGGATAATTTGTGGCATTTGCGTAGTAATGGCTAGGGATGGGTGAACGGTTCGGCCCGAGCATAAGTTCGGGCTGAACTTTGGTTGTTCGGACGTTCGGCAAACAACAAACATTATGCGATGATTGCGGCAAATTCAAAAGCCGTGGAACACCGTTAAAGTCTATGGGACATTAACATGAAAAACCAAAAGTGCTAATTTTAAAGGTTTATTTGCAGGTTATTGCCATAAAAAGTGTTTGGGGATCTGGGTCCTGCCCCAGGGAACATGTATCAATGCAAAAAAAAGTTTTAAAAACGTCCGTTTTTTCGGGAGCAGTGATTTTAATAATGCTTAAAGTACAACAATAAAAATGAAATATTGCTTTAAATATCGTGCCTGGAGGGTGTCTATAGTATGCCTGTAAAGTGGCGCATTTTTCCCATGTTTATAACAGTACCACATCAAAATGACATTTCTAAAGGAAAAAAGTCATTTAAAACTGATAGCGACTGTAATGAATTGTCAGGTCTCGGCAATATAGATAAAACTCATTGAAAAAAATGGCATGGGTTCCCCCCCCCAGTCCATTACCACGCCCTTTGGGTCTGGTATGAATATTAAAGGGAACCCCGAACCAAAAATGTAAAAAAAAATTGCGTGGGGATCCCCCCAAAATCCAAACCAGGCCCTGCAGGTCTTTTGAATTAATCTTATTGTACTATATACTTGTATAAAACAAGTGAAAAAGGCATGATCTTGGACAATGCTAGTGTTCGTTGATTGTCTATTTAAGTTATTGGCCCATTTGTTGAGTTCTTCAAGTTTGAAGGACAACTTCATCTTAGTGAAACTGTCCTTTAGCGAATGCCACACCCCCTAATTGCATTCCAACTGAGTTAATACCTGTCTACCTGATTCAACTATCTTTTTCCTGACATGGATCTGGCCAAATTTTCCTCATACTGCACATGCCTCTATTTATTCCTATGAGTGTACCTAACTCCCAGGGACACCTGAAAGCTACCATGAGTACCACTACCCTCAGGAGGATTAAAGTCACAGTATGAATGTACAGTATAAAGAAAAGCTGGCTGGAACCATGTTAGAAGTAAGATCACTGGATCAGGGCTGAAGTTAAATCATATCCCCGGTGAGCTACACTCAGGGGGGTGGGGGAGTTTTTGAAAACAACATCACAATAGTAAGAGCTGTCCTTTAGATGTCTCTTTAGCAAAACTATTTATTTTCTATTTTTTTTGTTTAGTCTAAAATAATGTTGTGGACCACAAACACAATAAAAACCAGACAGAGGTTCTAACCTTTTAAATTAATGTATTAGAAGGTTTAACACTAAAAAAATTTTGGCACTGTAAGAAGAGATTTGATCATGTATGACAATGTACAGACAGAATTATTAAAGCCAGGAAAAAAATTTCTTTACCCTGTAGTTCTGCTTACTTTTCATTCCCCCTATTCTCACACACCAGGATGCCTCATAAAACTCAGCAGAAGCTCATTGAAGTTGGACATTTGGGATTTTTATGATGCTCACCGCACAAGGCTTTGTTAGTCATTTGGGAAATGTTGTGAGCCTTACTTAAAACAAACAAAATCACATGGTGGATGGTTAAAACAAAGTCACATACTTTGCACATAGGAAAAAAATACTCTTGGCATGCCAGCTTGTGATGGGAAGACTCCAGTCCTCACTATGTCCCTCTTGCTGTAGACAGGCTTGATATTAATAGTCTTCTGAAAAGTCAACACTGGCTTCTCCATGCCTGAGCAGTGCTAGATGGCTCTAGGCACTTTTGTTGCTCTTCATTAACTTGGAAACTTCTTAACAAATTCACTAAGATGTGTTACATGGGAATGAGCATGTCGTTTATACCCACAGCATAAAAGGCGCCTTGGGGCAATGGAGATGGGAAAAGGCTGATGTTGACATTAGTCAGAACTAATAGGTCTCCTTCATAGATTCAATTACGAAAAATAGTATTGGAGGACTGTTCATAAGATCAAGGCTTAGATGTCCTAGAATGTGAAGAAGGAACATTTCTTCAAAATTTCAGATATTTACATTTTAAACATTAAGGGTTATTTTATATTTTGCATACATTTAAAAAGAGAAACTACTTGTTTTGGGTGATGTTAACTGGTTAAACAGCTTTGTGGTTTTTAAAACTCTGCAGGAGTTCCTGCTCCCCAGATTTTTGCTCCTCTATACCATTTTGTCTGGGCTAAAGCTGAGAACTAGCCTGTGCTGGATTCATGATAACTCTGTGTACAGAAGCTAGCAAAGGTGGAGTGACACAGGTGTCAGTAATTGGATTGTGGGCTCCTTGAGGGTAGGGACCAATGTGAGTGTGCGATGTATGTGTGGAGCGCTGCGTAAATTGACAGCGCTATATGGGTACCTTTTAATATATAATAGAGGAGCATCTTAATGAGACACAATGTACAGGGATAGGGACAATTGTAGACACGCACCCACACTCACTCAGGTTGAACTGGATGGACTGGTGTCTTTGTAACTACTTTTGATTGAAAATGTATACTTTATTTTGCAAGAAAATATACAAAAAACAAGTACTTAAACAGGGTACATTGCAATCTGTACTGCGACGCAGCGCATAAATACACTACATAACAATACATTGCCAAGCATACAAATAAATTACATTCATCCTGCGGTATGATGCCTAATGTGTTGTGCAGAGTAATAATACCCCGAAACATCACATCATGCATGACGCCGCATTACCTTGAAAGCATTACTTCAAAAACATGTCACAAAAGTCAGGTCATACAGTCTAATAACATTCAAATGGGCAATGGGTGTGTTGGGGGTGGGGGGGGTGGAGAAGGTGGGGTAGGGGAGGGAGAAAAGAGTTCACAGGCCCGAAGCTTTATTTGAACTGCCAAAGGATACACGGGGGGGGGGGGAGGATGGGGAAATCTTCAGACCTCCTCTTCCTCCTTGAAGTCCATCAAGTGATAGTCTCTGAGCAGACTGTGAACCAGTCTGCGGCAGTCCTCGATGGACATCCTCTCCCGCTGGTGGATGAGGCACTTTCTGGTGCACCACAAAGCGCCCTTAAAGCAACACAGCACCTGCCAGGCACCGTCAATGTCCTCCTGTGAATGAGTTCCACAGAAGAGTCCGTTCAACACACCAAAGTGTGTGATAGCAGGCTGGCACAAAGTCTTTGAGTTCAGGTTCCAAGGCCCTCAACAGGTCCTGTGCAAAGGGGCACTCCCAGAAAAGATGCAGAGCAGTTTCCTCCTGGATGATGCAAAAGGGGCAGTGCCTGTATCTGCACAGGTTTCTGGCATGCATGAATGTCCTGAGTGGCAACCCCCCTTGGATTGCCATCCATGCCAGATCTTTGTGCCTGTTGGTGAGTCTCTTCAAAGAAACATTCCTCCAGACCACTTTACACGTGGCTGAAGGGAGGCCTGGAACAGTCTCAACAACGTCCGATGCTCTAATCAACTTGTGGATAGTTTTTGGCTTCCACAAGTCGGGCTTCACTCCATGTAGCCCCAGCTCCTTAATAAACTTGAAGGTGTCCAAGTAGTACCAAGGGGTGTCCCAGTTGTAAGGGATGGAGCTGTCCTATTTGTCCCATCCAAGGGTTCTCCAAAGAGGCAGGAGGAAAAAACGGGACATGGAGTTACCACCAGAGTCCACAGTTCTGTCCACCAATGTCCTGCGGAATGCAGTTACAAGCAAAGCACACCCTCAGTAGGGTCGCGATGTCGGGCACGCCCTTACCGCCCTTGAGGGGTTCCTTGAACATAACCGCCCGCTTCACTCTGTCCATTTTGGAGCTCCAGATGAAGTGAAACACCGCTCTGGTGATGGCCTTGCAGGTGTTAACCCGGGGGGGGGCCAGGCCTGGGCGAGGTACTGCAACACAGGGAGGATCTCGCTGCGTAGTACCAGTGTTTTGCCTTCGATGGTGAGTTCTCTGAGGCTCCAAAGTCCAAACTTCTGTCGCATCTTTGACAGTCTTTCCTTCCAGGACTTTAGGGCTGCGCCCTCAGCTCCAAACCAGACCCCAAGGATTTTGATGAAGTCCGTCTTGATGCTGAAAGGAATGGGCGCAGAAGAAGGCAGGAACCACTTTCCGAAGAGCATGACTTCTGATTTCCCGCAGTTGACCTTTGCCCCTGAAGCTTGGCCGAAGTCCTCACAGGTCTGGGCGAGTGTGTCGATGGAGCGCCGATCAGCACAGAACACCGTCACGTCGTCCATGTAGAGTGAGCACTTGACCTCCCGTCTGTCCGGTCCTGGTGCGGTGATCCCTCTGATCTCTGGGTTCCGTCTGATGCTTCGGGCGAAGAGCTCTATACAACAAACAAAAAGCAGAGGTGAGAGAGGGCAGCCTTGTCTGACCCCAGACAAGATTGGAAAGGGGTTAGTTTTCCAGCCATTTACCAGCACCAAACTAGAAATGTCAGTGTACTTTATATCCACATACGAACAAAACATTTCCCCAAGACCAAACCTTCGCAGAGCTCTGCACATAAACTCGTGGGAGACACGGTCAAAGGCCTTCTCCTGGTCAAGACTGACCAGGGCCGCGTGCACACAGTGGCCATGAATGTACTGGACTGTGTCCCGGACATGCGCAAGGCTGTCCGCAATCCTGCGACCAGGAATGCCGCAAGTCTGATCCGGGTGGATGATCTGCCCGATGACAGACTTCAGCCTGTTGGCCAGGACCTTGGTGAGGATTTTGTAGTCCACATTCAGAAGAGAGATCGGACACCAATTTTTAAGATCCGATCTCTCCCCCTTCCGCTTATACAAAATCGTGATCATCCCCTCCCTCAGTGACGGAGGCATTCTGCCCTCCACCACCATCTCCTCGTACAGCTCGAGCAGGTCCGGGCCCACGAGATCCCACAGTGCTACATAGAGCTCAACTAGGAGACCATCACAGCCCAGGGTCCTGCCTCGCCTAAAGGATCTAGCGGCAGAGTGCAGGTCCTCCAACACCAAGGGAGCATTGACGGTTGATGAACCTGCAGGATCAATTTGGTTAGAGATACCTGACAGGAACCTGTCGGCCACCTGTGTGTCCGTTTCTTTCGGGGAGTAGAGGTTTGTGTAGTAGTCGCTGACCACTTGCATCACAGCCTTCTTCCCCTTCTGGAGTGTTCCGGTCTCGTCACGCAGCTCTGACAAGGGTGTGTGTCCTGAGTGAAGTTTCCTGAAAAAGAAAGAATTACACTTCTCACCTTTCTCAAGATTCTCCACCTTGGCACAGAAGACAATGTGCCTGGATTCTTCCTCGAAGTGTCCTTTCAGGCTCTTCTTGGTGTCCTCCAGGTCCTGCCTAACGTCCAGCCACAGTGATGGAGGTCCTGCAGGGACTGCAACTGACGCTGCAGTCTCCTGAGTTCCCTCCTCCTGGCACACACACGCTGGCGTCCCCTTGCCTGGAAGAAGCTACGCAGCTTAACCTTCACAAACTCCCACCAATCACTTACCCTTCCTAAGAATCTCTTTTCCTCCGTCCAGGTGGCATAGGCCTCCCGGAGTTCCCCCATCAATTCCTCGTTTTCCAGCAGGGAAATTCAGCTTCCAGAAACCCGGTCCGCGGGCGAAGCCCTCGCCCAGGTCACCCCAAAAGTGAATAGCCCTGTGGTCAGAGAAAAAGCAGGGGACCATGGAGAACTCACGATGCTTGACTGTTCTTGAAGTGAGCACGAAGTCAATCCTGGAACGCACAGATCCATCGGGTCGGCACCACAAATAGTTCACGGTCCCCTTCCCTATGGATCCCACGGCGTCCTGCAAGAAGGCTTTCGAGATCATCTGCTTGAGCAGCCTAGAGGTAGCTAACTAACTATGGCAGCATAACTAACTATGTAACTACTATGTAACTATCTGTGATTAAACCCAGCAAAGTGTACCAAATATGTGTAATTGGTTAAAGGTGGACTTAACCTTCAAGAGAAATAGAAACTAAGGGAGTTATTTCAATTAATTTCATGAAGTTTCTTTACTCTCCTTCATTATTGACATTTTTTTAATTAACACTGTTAAAAAGAATCTATAGTTCTTTTTTTCTAGAAAGAATGCAGTTACAACTGTATTCTTACACTGCAAATTTATATTTTGGTAAATGTTCCATCAGTACCAGTATTAATGGTTTATTAATTTGCATATGGAAAAATATGCACTCTACCAAAGAGAGGGCACAGTGCTAAGTGCCACACAGAAAGAGTCTATTCATTTATTGAAAAATGAGTATGACGAAATACCATAACAAATAACAGAGATCCTGCACCTAACATCATATAGACAACGTTGTCTGGGACCAAGTACAAACACACATAAAAACATGAAACAAAGCATGGTATTATTTCCCTGGGGTCTTTCTGTGTGGCACTGTGGCCTCTCTTTGGTATAGTGCATATTTTTCCATATGCTCCCTTTTGGCCACTGAGTCCCACTCGATTTGAGCGCGTCGATAATTACCTGGTTGTATTTATGTGTACTCTCATCTAGTTGGTTCTCTATTCTTTTATTTTTTATTAATTTGCGACCTGAGTTGCCAAAATTGAACAGGAAATGAGGCTTAAAGGGCAAACTTGTGAAATCCTTCGGCTGCTCTCATGCATTCCTTTCATCTGTAATGGCTAGGCTTCTTTTTGCATTTTTTTGGCTTAAAACAAACTTGTTGCAAATTTGGCAATTAAGAATGAGTATATGACGAAAAAAAAAATGCACAATGCCTATTCTGCATATGACAATAAATACAGAATGAAATTGTTTTAGGCTAGTTCCTCTTTTGATTCTTCAACACAATGTACACAAACAGTACTGGGACGCCTGCCTTTACACGCACATGAACTTAAACGGCAACTTCAATATTGAGTTGGCCCAACCTTTGCAGCTATAACAGTTTCAACTCAATGTTTGAACATTCTTACAGAAGCAAGTTTGTGAGGTCAGGCACTGATGTGGACAAAAAGACCTGGCTCACAGTCTCCGCTCTAATTCATCCCAAAGGTGTTCTATCGGGTTGAGGTCAGGACTCTGTGCAGGCCAGTCAAGTTCCTACACCCAAAACTTGCTCATCAATGTCTTTATGGACCTTGCTTTGTGCACTGGTGTGCAGTCATGTTGGAACAGGAAGGGGTCATCCCCAAACTTTTCCCACAAAGTTGGGAGCATGAAACTGTCCAAAATGTCTTGGTATGCTGATGCCTTAAGAGTTCCCTTCACTGCAACTAAGGGGCCAAGCCCAACCCCTGAAAAACAACCCAACACCATAATCCCACCTCCACCAAGTGATTTGGACCAGAGCACAAAGCAAGGTCCATAAAGACATGGATGAGCGAGTCTGGGGTGGAGGAACTTGAATGGCCTGCAAAGAGTCCTGATCTCAAGCCGATAGAAAACCTCTGGGATGAATTAGAGTGGAGACTGCGAGCCAGGCCTTCTCATCCAACATCAGTGCCTGACCTCACAAATACGCTTCTGGAAGAATGGTAAAACATTCTCATAGACACACTCCTAAACCCTGTGGACAGCCTTCCCAGAAGAGTTGAAGCTGTTATAGCTGCAAAGAGTAAAGGGTAGGCCAACTCAATAATGAACCCATACGGACGAAGACTGGGATGCCATTAAAGTTGTGCGTGTGGTGTCCCAATACTTTTGGCAATATAGTGCATTTCCTCATTGATAAAAAGGGAGGAGTTTGTAGAGTCAAACTTACCGTTCAGATGAAAATAATCTCAAGATATGCAAAACCATCAACTCTCTATCTACTCAAGAGACAAAACTATAATCTTACAATTTTACAAAACTTTTGCTTGACTGCATCTTGAGTATTTCCAGTTCTGGTCACCAGTCCTCAGGGAGGATGTGCTAGAACTGGAAAGAGTCCAGAGAAGAGCAACAAAACTGATAAGGGGTTTGGAGGACCTCAGTTATGAGGAACTACTACATAAATTAAACTTATGCTCCCTGGAAAAGAGGTGCTTAAGAGGAGATATGATTGCAACATACAAATAACTAAATGGTGATCCTAGCATAGGGAAAAAACTGACCATTCTCAGGGCACTTAAAGCGGAGTTCCACCCAAAAGTGGAACTTCCGCTTTAAGCACTCCTCGCCCTCTGACATCCCACATTTGGCATGTCATTTTTTTGGGGGGGGTGTACCCTTTTTTTTCGTGGGACTTCCTGTCCCACTTCCTGCTTCCTATCTTCGGCCGCCTAGGAGACTCCTCCTCTCGCTCTAGGCGACCCCTCCCTGCCAGCAATCTTCTGGGACACAACTCAGGTCCCAGAAGATTGGCTGGCCAATAGGAGAGCGCAGCGCGACTCGCACATGTGTGCCTGGCTGTGAAGCCGTGAGCTGTCACGGCCGAGTGCCCACAGTTACCATGACGGCGCCGAGGAGAGGAGGGGGAGAGGAGCTAGCCTCCGGGCGGCCACATTGCTGGACCATGGGGCAGGTAAGTGTCAGTTTATTAAAAGTCAGCAGCTATGCTTTTTGTATCTGCTGACTTTTAATAAACTAAAAACAGGGTAGAACTCCGCTTTAAGAAGATATGGGGCCATTCAAAGAAATTGGACAAGTGGTCTAATCACAAACTGTGTAGGGGATTCTTTATTGTTAGAGCTGTAAGGAACTGGAATTTCCTTCCACAATTGGTGATGTCAGCAGAACGTGCCGATAAATTCAAAAAGCTTTTAGATGCACATATAAGCGCACACTATATACAGGGATATGGCAAACCCACACAGGTTGAACTGAATGGACTGATGTCTTTATTCAACCTTACTAACTATGATACTTTGATACTATGATACTAAATAAGGGTGCCAACACTTAACAGGCCCTCCTCCCAGCTGTACCTGATTGGAACCAATATTCCAATGTTTATAAGTTTCATTCTTGTTTAAATACTGTTTATTTATTTTAAATAATTTACAAATGGGTACAGCACAATAAAGAAACAAGACAACATTCATGAAGGGAAAAACATTTACAGCTCACACACGACAGAAAACTACAACAAACGTACAAAAAAAGAAAAAAGGGTGTATATCCTAGGACCCTGTTTAAATATAATGGCAACCATACTTATTCCCCAGAGAAGAATAAAGAGACAACAGGAGAGGTGGAGGCTCCCCACATCTGAATGTAAATGATCTGATTGATTTTCACCAAAATAGGTCTAGTGACTGCCAGGCCCCTTTACCTAATCCTCGTCTCTCGCATCCTCACTCCCCAGCCTCTTTCTTCTCCCCACTCCATCGTCCCCCATCCATCCCTTACTTCATGTATTGTGACGAGAACATGTTCAATTCTATGTCTATGGTAAATCTGTTAAAATCAGTCTCTGAAAATCAGTTATGATGTCCTGTTTTTTTTTTTTTTTGCTTTTGTGTCCCATTGGGTAGATTTTCCTTCAGTTCTTATTTTGGTGATAAAATTGGTAGTGTGGCAGGAAGTGAGGGGAGAACCCTCCAATTAGGGACACTGACCACAATAAAAAGGTAATGAAGGTTACAGCTTTTCCCTACTCTACCATTTAAAAAAAGTACAAAGTTAAAAAAGGCTTGGCTATTAATATGCTTAAAATAACAAGCATTTTGGAGTACTTTGGCATTTATGACACATGTTAAAAAACAGCAGACTGACAGGTGTATGAAAAATGGACCAAGTCCACTAACTACACTGGAAGAGGTTTCCGCTTTCTTTTTCTAAAAGTGGAAAATGCCTTTAAATTGGAAAAAATCTTTACTGGATAAATAAGTAGCTATATTCTACATGGCTCAGACATTTCATCCTCTAAAGACTAAGGCATAAACAATTAGGTCAGGCAGAGTACAATTCCACAACCATGGAAATAAGGAAAAATCATTTTCAATGATGACGATAATTTGCAGTGCTTACAAAAGAGAAAAAAAAATCTCTTTGCATGAAATTTCCAGGCCACATGAGCTGTCCCTTGTGTGAGCTTGGTAAGGTAAGGAGGGAGTCTGGAGCCTCTGCTTGTTTGCTTCCAGTATTAGCACTAAATGCACTGTTTTAGTGTCTATCCCTTCAAAGCTTTAGGTGAACTGCTGACCTTTTCAGTTTGCAAAACTTGACACGAAGTGCTGACATTTTTCACCCTCCAAATATTTTGCATGTTTCTGTAAACATAATGTCAACCTAGTTATCAGCATAATCAAAAATATTCAGGATAATATTATGGGGGGACAATTGACCTCATATCAAACCCATGATTCTGCTTTATTGACAATCTGGTCTTTAATGAACGTAAATGAAACATTTTTCCGAAAGGAGTTGGTAATCTCCATTTCACTTTGTATACCCAATCACGTGCAGATTTTTTGCACATAATTAGATTTTTGAGTAAAAAAGTCTCAACTCCTTTAGTAAATTAGCCTTATCATGTGCTGATTACACACACATATTATAGACTTTCTATTCTTTCTTTAAACAAAAAAATATGCAATATAATAAGTTTGGTTTTTAATAATAATGTTTTATTGAATGTAGATGAAACCACTAAGGCTATACAATTAAGTATAACTGAAACACGTTCGAGGTTAACTTCATTTTTTATTGCTATAGACAATAGTCATATTTTGTTATAAAATCTTACAAATCAGTTTTTTTTGTAAATTAAAATTGTAATATACAGTACGGCATACTTACATACAACTGTACATTTATACTATTGGATTTTAGAAGTATGCTTGTGAAGTATGCTTGTAATATGATTTACAATAGAGATTACCTTATTAATATAAGTTAATACGTAAAAATAACATTTGTTTGAAAACATTTCGTAAAACCTAATATTGTAGTATTGACTTGTCCTTTTAAGAATATTAACCACAAAAATGTTAACCATAAAAGGAGGGAAAGAAGATGAACCGGTTAGTAGTCTAATAAACCTTATTTGCATTGGATTTGGCTGTGATAGTCCATGTACACATGGTGCAAGCATCAAGTGAACTTAAACCAACTTTACTTGTAAGTTACTATTGGATTCTTTTTTTTGGAGTAATTTGTGTGATTTTCCCCTGGGAGCTGCGGTGTCATAAATCACACTTAAGCATAAGGTTGTCACCTAAAGTGAGAAAGAACGCCACTCATGGCAACATTATCAGTATGGACTGCAAAGGTAATGATAGAACAAGGCAGCTAACTGAATTCTACACAACATTGTTGGCCTTGTGTGGAACTAAATTATATATATCTCTAAAAAGGTAAAACAGTGTGTGTGTGTATGTGTGTGTGTATATGTACATTTATATATTTAAAAAAAAAAACATGCACCAATATATCAAGGTGTTTGTGATGAAACCACAAAACAATAATTCCTGCGTTGATGGGCTTCAGGCTTCAAGTCGATGACATCAGCTTGACATCTGTTTGAGATGTTTCTGAAATAATTTAGAATGTATTGACAGGTGCTTTTGACCTACAGGTGGCCTCCTTCTAACCTACAGTTGACCTGCTTCAAGTGGGTTGTTGTCTATTACCATAGACTTTCATTACAAAAGACCATAGAAGTGAAAAAAGCCTGTCGGCACAGGTTCTACTGGGCATCACTATTTTGGCATGAGCCAAGAAAATTCTTGGTCTTATACATTTTAGGTTGTAATTTTGGCAAATTTTCTCAGGATCATTTAGCACTACAAAGAGTGTTGGATTTATAATTAGTCAAAATTGGCCTTGCAACAGCAGATGCCAATTGTGCCAAAACAAAAACTGAGATCAGGACTTCTTTGAACAAATGTTTTCAGCATAACTAGACAGTGCTAATAATTTCAGCATCAGCATCATAGAGCATCCAGTGTTGTGAAAAGTAGGGCCATGCCACCTATGACACCAACTGAGGTGGCTGATTCAGAAGGTACTCATGGAGGAACAGAGGGGCATGGCACCGAGACCGGAGTTTCCATACTGGACATAAGTAATGCTGAGGTTGGTAAAACTATAGGTAGTTCCCAGCCAACCCTCTTCAGAGAAATGGAGTTTGTTAGCAGTGCAGGTTCAGCATCACTAAGTACGGAGTGGCAAGCCACTCCATCTGTCTGTTTGGGAAGCACAGTGAACGGGCAAGAAACTTTACTCAGTCATGCTTAGCTTGCAATTTTAAATGGCTAAGCATCATTTATCTGACTGCCTGTATGTGTGTGCCGGCATACCCACACAGAAAAGCAGTGCTATTGCCTAAGGTTGCAATCTTGGCCCCAGGGTGGTGGTGGTAGGGGGGAAGGGTGCTAAAAATGACATCTACTCCCAGAACAGCCCTGGGTTTTGTTTTTTTTATCTGCTTTAATTTCCTCTGCTATAGCAGAATTAAGGTGACCCTCTGGTCCCTATAGAATACTAGATGTGTATATAATTTTAAACCTGAACTCCAGGCAGAATTAAAAGGCAAAATGAATGCAGCTACAAATGTAATTACATCAGTTTAACTTTCCGCACCTGAAAATGGCACTGGACACTGATTGCAAGCTTTTTTACTTAGACTCCTCTGGAATAAATGGAACCCTGGTTTCAGCAGTTAATTATAAAATGTCTGAATTAAAGGAAATCAATCATACACTTTACAAACTAAGTGCAACTCAAGAGTAAACAATTGATATGGTTTTTATGGCCAACGTTAATAATTACAGTATAAAGTAGCATTTAGTGCTAAAACCTGTGCCTGAGCCATGGACCCCTGAAACCCAACACTTTATTATACAAACTGTAAAGTCTGTTTTAGGTTCATGTTTCCTGTTTTGGAGCTGCTCTATGATGTTGGTATTTGAAGCTATTCAGTCCCTTTGCTACAGTTTTGTTTGCTCTAGTATTTGAATGACTTAAAAAGCCTGCCAAACGTACTTATTATCATGTCAAACTTACAGATAATGGTCACCCTACTAAATTACGTGTATTTTAAAATATGTTTTGACCTCAAAAACAGTGGCTGGGAAATGTGCTGAAATGTCTATGTTAAGGTGTATGTCTGGGCAAAACAGCACAAAAAAACACATATGCAGTACATCTCTGCAACACATGCACATTTCTCCATACTAGATGCTTTTTTTTTTTGTTTAATACATTTGTATTACTTATTTCAAAAACACAACAATACAAAACAACATGAGCAGACAAATTCTCTCGTAAAAAAATTAAAAAGGGTATAATACCGATATGGGTCGGGTTACATCCAAATAGTAATCACAACTTCGTGTGATCACTAAAGTGCTTTATACCAATTGCAACCCCAAAAATGTGCATGGTAGTATGACATACAAGAGAAACATATTTTTATAATTATTAAAAGAAAGGAGAGAGAAAAGAAAAGAGAAAAAAAAAAAGGGCGGGGGGGTTGGGGGATCAAATGCATTAGGGTAGATTCAAAGTTTAAAGAATATGATAAATGAAAACATTCCAAACAACCACAATTATAGAAAGAAAGCTGTCAGAGGCCTGAAATAGTATCAGAGTACAAATAAGTGGTTTTAAACTGTAACCAACAAGCCCATATTTTAGAGTGTTTAACAATGATATCTCTGGCAAAATACGTGAGTTCTTCTAGGAGACATATATCATCTACTTTACGTATCTATTAAGCTAAAGTGGGTATGGTATGTTGTCCCCAGTAAAGCGGGATCAAAGATTTTGCAGCATTTGCTAAATGTGCAGCTCAGTGGCTAAATGGTTAGCACTTCTGTCTAGTAGCACTAGGTTCACTGGTTTGAATTCCAACCATGACACTACCTGCCTGGAGTTTGCATGTTCTGCCTGTGTGGGTTTCCCTTGGGTACTCCGGTTTCCTCCCACACCTCAAAGACATGCTGGTAGGTTAAATGGCTCCTGTCTAAATTGGCCCTAGTATGTATGTTGTATGTGGGTTAGTGGCCTTAGTTTATAAGCTCCTTGAGGGCAGGGGCTGATGTGAATGTAAAGTGCTGTGTAAATTCACAGTGCTATATAAGTCCCTGAAATAATAAATGCAGAATAATTGACCTCTTATTTCGGCCTATTAACTCTGTTGTACAATGAAACAACATAAGCCAAGGTTCTAACTAGGGTGGTGCTGATACTAGCCATTTGCATGGGTATCGGTACCCATGAAAATTCACTGATACCTCAGTTCTTTCAGCTGTCAGCGGGATTTCCCCACTAACAGCTGAAATGTAAAGAAAAGAATGCTGACAATAATTGGTTGTTAAGGAGCGGGGCCGCTGCGTCCTTAACAACTAATGACATTTCATTGTCCTCTCCCCGCCGCCTCGTCCCCTACCAAAGGCTGTCACTGTATGAGCCATCAGGGCCCCCGGAGTGGACGGTATTGGGAGGCAGGGGGAATTATCAGTTTGTGGTAGGAGGGGGGAGCCAGGCAGGAGAGGGGAAAGAGAGGACGCTCACACGCATCATGGAGAGGCTGGAGAGAGGGAAAGCTGGGAACACTGAGGAGCCGTTGCCATGTCTGGGCCGATAACACAATATGTGGAGCGTCTTGCTGAGGAGCCTGCTGCTCTGTGGCCTGGGCTGCCTGCTGGAGGGTAAGTGACATCTGCCCGGGGCTCCATCTGAGGGACACCCGACCGGTGAAGTAGGATCCAAACAGAGGGAGGAGGGGGACTGGTACTGCACCAGGGGATGGATGGTGGGATGGAACCATACTTAGGATATATGGGGAAGGGGGGCTGGCACTACACTAGGGGGTAGGACTGACACTGTATCAAGGACAGGAGGGGGGTGGGGGCACTATACCAGGGGCAGGAGGGGACTGGTACTATATCAGGGGCAGGATAATGGGGAAACTGGCAGGCAGGATGGGTTGGAGGGACTGCCACTATACCAAAAGCGGGACTGGCATTGAACCAGTTGATGGGGGCTGCCACTGTACCACAGGCAGGCAAGAGGTGATTTTCATCATACCAGGGACAGGAGGGAGTGGCATCATACCAGGGGAAAAATAGGTGTGGGGGGGGAATTGGCATCATACTAGTCGCAGTATGGGCGGAACTTGCACAATAACCAATACCAGGGGCAGGACATGGGGAGAAGGAGGGTGATTGCCTGTCACCCTCTCCCATGTCACTTGTATCATGCCAATGTACCAGGGACAGACGAGCAGCAGTGGAGTGGCACCATACCAGAGGAAGGAAGCTAAGAAGGGTCTGACACCACATCATGGGTGGGAGGATAAGGGGACTGTCAAGATGCCAGGGACAGGAGAAGATGGGTAATTGGCACCAAACCAGGGGCAGGAGGATGGGGGGAATTGCTTTTAACCTTGTGAGTGTATTTCGTACCTTTTATACATTAAATTGCGGTCATACTGCACTTAGTGCTGCTCTCTCTGTGTTGGGTTCCCAGAGTCCCTTCTAGCTCCCCCCCTCACTGCTCTCACATACCCTCCTTCTCCCCCCTCATCCTGCCCTCACTTACCCCCCTATTCCTCCCCCCCACTCTGCCTTTACCCCAACTCCCTAACTCATCTCCCACCTCCAAAACTACCCCTCTAACTACTCATCCTAGGTGATAGGAATTGGTAATTGGTATTGGCGAGTACTGAAAAAAAAGTATCGGTGCTCATACTCAGTGTTAAAAAATGGAATTGGTGCATCCCTAGTTCTAACCTATCCTTGTCGCCTTGTATAAGAGGAACTAGAATCTAGATCCTTTAAAAAACAATGCCAGTGCAGAAACATACCTAGAAATTCTGCTAAAAATCCAAACCAGTATTGTCAGCCCTGTCTGAGTTTTCCCCTGGTAGACTACAGCCTATTCCTACCCCTCTCTGTCTAAGTTCAACTATAGGCTGGATGTTTCATATTTTGAAAAGAATAATTTAGGATTTTTAATAGCGAACCTGTTCCTCTTTTGTGTGTGTGTGTTTCAGAAATGAGAACGGACTGTTTGTTTTAGTCAGTTATACACAGGTTTCTAACAACATGCACATGGGCTTATGCTTCACAAACTAATCTTTACAAAATAAAGATTTTTGCAAACATTTCAAAACAATACAGAACACCAGTGTATAAATGTCTTGGAGGACTTTGACAAAGCACAGGCGCATGAAACATGTTAGTCACGGTCACCACGGCAACACAATCGAGCTTGCGATCCGCCCCAGCATTTGTCTTCTCCTCACTTCCGGCTCTGACTGTGGTTTCTGGCTCTCGGGTTCACCATGGATCATCTCACAGCGCCGTCCTGGAAGCCAAGTCTCAGCTCGCCTGATCAGCCAGCCTGACTGTGGGGATCCCATGACGCGTTCTACAGGACACCTCCCGGTCACAGTGAGTCCGGTAATCCACATCTAGCCACCTGTTGCACTGCAGAGAGCGGTTCCTCTTCTATTCCATTTGTGCACATTCCATCCACAGGGTCCGCTATTGAGGATCGTTACACAAAGTACACTTGCTGACATTAACCCCTTACTATTTGGAGTTATGGCGGTATCGTTTTTATCACTATTCATAGTACTTCAACTCTGACAATGATCTGGTTTCAATCAATTTGATTTTATTCTTTTATTGCCAGCTGTTGTTTTTTAATCTTAATCTTTATGTGCATCCAATAAATTAACTTGACTGTTCACTTTACTTACAACCATTTTTTACTGCTGGTCCCATCAAGTGCTGCAATTTTTGTCTATTCCACCACCGGAGCCCAGGTACCTCAAGACACTTTGTATAATCCGAACAATACTCGGACGATAACCTTGCCTCACGCGTTCGGGGTGGGATTCCATTCCCATCCTACATAATCCTGACCACCTCTTTGACATATGAACTAAGGCACACACAACCTCATGGAACTTTTGAGCCCAATCTCTAATGCCCTGTACACACGGTTGGACATTGATCGGACATTCCGACAACAAAATCCATGGATTTTTTCCGACGGATGTTGGCTCAAACTTGTCTTGCATACACACGGTCACACAAAGTTGTTGGAAAATCCGATCGTTCTGAACGCAGTGACGTAAAACACGTATGTCGGGACTATAAACGGGGCAGTAGCCAATAGCTTTCGTCTCTTAATTTATTCTGAGCATGCGTGCCACTTTGTGCATCGGATTTGTGTAAACACGATTGGAGTTTACGACAACGGATTTTTTTGTCGGAAAATTTTATAGCAAGCTCTCAAACTTTGTGTGTCAGAAATTCCTATGTAAAATGTGTGATGGAGCCTACACACGGTTGGAATTTCCGACAACAAGGTCCTATCACACATTTTCCATCGGAAAATCCTATCGTGTGTACAGGGCATTACAGTACAAAATGTGTGCGGGACGATTCTCCTGAAACACCAGGTTGTAGCTCTTTCTGAGCGTGATTGGGGATACAACCACTACCTAACACAGAATAAGCTATGTCTAGTTAACAGCCTGCACACCCTTTCACAGCAACACACCCCGCGCTGATGACATCCTGGGTAACAACACCAAAGACCAATTTAACACCGTATAACGTATTCCTATTCTCTTACAGGTGAAAAGTGTTTGGAATGACTCCCAGGAGTTAAGGTTAGGTAAAACAGAAACATTATCCAGACACACTATATATAGGTGACCCACTCCCATGTATTTACTGCAACACAGGCCCCACCTCACATGGTCCCATGCAATACAGCTCCAGATAAATGGAAAGTGCTCCATCCCACAATGTGTCCTTGCCACACTTCTGTGAGTCATTCGCAATTACCTATATCTTAAACTGGATAGCAGAGATCCCTCAATCCACAATAGGATTGCTTATGAGATAACTCATGAATGTTATACGCATACCCCGGGCAAACCCAATACTGTGATGTCAGCCTCTAGGTGATGTAACATTGCCTAGGGTGAGCTGAGGGGGATCCCTCGACAAAGCACATGGCAGCTTCTATATACAATACTCTGCTTACGGCACTAAGTTATACCAAGTTTTGGGTTTCACAAAGTTGCCATAATACGTAGAGATATCATGCTCCATGACAGCAACTCCCACTCAACTGCCACATTCCCCCAGGAACTACACTATACTATTCTACCCTTTTGCTCTCCCCTATTTGGTACCTCTCAGGTTTGATGCTTGAAGTTTGCTAATGAATACCTGCTTATTATTTGTCATTTGATATTTGTTACTGGAAAAAGTTTTTGAAAAGTGTTGTGCTGGGATTCTATTACATGGCTTAGTAACATACTCAAATATGCTTCCCTTTAAATTGTGTTTTCTATAGTCTCATGGTAATTTGGTAGACACCTAATTCCAGACTGGAATACACTCTTGTACACAGATATGCGTAACTGTATATAGATATGGCAACATTCCCAACACAACCCCCTTTTGCACAGTCTCCATTAAAACAACCATTTCACCTTTCTATTTGGTGAGATCGCTCACTGACTTTCCACTTCTCCCAGACCACCTCCCACACAGTGGTAATCCCTGTGTTCCATAACTATAGCTTTCCCATTCTACCATTACCACTGACTTTTCCCGACATCAACGTGCGCAAGGCACAGGCTCTCACCGGTCGCTGGACACTACTAACACTTGTTCTATCCTCTTCCTTTTAACTACTTACTCTCCCACTTCTGCCCCACCCCTATCCATTCTCCTCTGCCAACCTAGTTACAAGTTTACAGCGCTGATATACATCACACGCTTGGCACTAAATTGGCCATCATAGCAGAACAACCTCACAAATATGGCCTTTACCCGGCCGAAAGATAACAGGATCCCCCTTAAAATTATCTCTCTTAATGCTCGCGGCGTCAATATAACTGAAAAATGGTCACGGCTACTTATATCAATGTAGCGGAGTAAGGCGGACATAGTCTTCCTACAAGATACCCACTTTCGGAAAGGCGATATTCCCAAACTGTCTAACCCCTGCTAACCTACAGCCATACATGCTAGTAACCCAACATCCAAATCCAAGGCAGTATCAATACTATTAGCCAAAAATTGTCCCTTCCGCACCTCAGAATCATTGTCCGATAAGGAGGGTAGATATCTTTTTTTGAAAGGTAAGATACTAGGAAAGCCCTACACCTTGGCCAATATTTATGCTCCAAATTCCTACCAAATAACTTTTTTCCGTAAAATCACCCACCTGTTGGCATCATTTAGAGAAGGCGCTCTGATACGGGGGGGGCGATTTTAATGTCGCCCTAAACCCACTTCAAGACACATCAAACGGTGCATCTTCACTTCATCAAAACGTGTCTGAAGGAACTCAATCTGCATGACTCTTGGCGCACTCTAAATCCACATACTATTTTATTTATTTTTATTTATTTCAGGTACTTATATAGCGCCGTCAATTTACGCAGCGCTTTACATATATATTATACATTCACATCAGTCCCTATACCCTCAAGGAGCTTACAATCTAAGGTCCCTAACTCACATTCATACCTATACTAGGGCCAATTTAGACAGGATCCAATTAACCTACCAGCATGTCTTTGGAGTGTGGGAGGAAACCGGAGTACCCGGAGGAAACCCACGCAGACACAGGGAGAACATGCAAACTCCAGGCAGGTAGTGTCGTGGTCAGGATTCTACTAAAGATTATACATTCTTCTCAGCCTCTCACCAAAGATACTTGAGACTTGACTACCTTTTCATATCTCAGCAAGACCTAACACTTCTCGCCTGCACAACTATTGACCCGATGTTCCTATCAGACCACCACCCCATTTCTATGTTCTTGGTAATTCTGGAATCTGTCCCTCCTTACAGACCCCGCCATGACAACCAAGATACGAACCCGTCTACTCCATTACTTCCGGAAAAATGATCTCCCCCGATACATCCCAGCTAATCAAATGGGAAGCACACAAATGTGTGGTGAGAGGAGAACTAATAGCCCTATCAGTCAAACGTAGGTGTGAACGACGAGCACACCTTGACTGTCCGCATCCATGACTTGGAGAGAGCCTAAATAATGTCACAGGCATCTCAATCTCTCTCAGACCTTATTTAAGGTAGAACTGAACTGGTAGAGGAGTTAGGCAAAAAAATTAAAAGGAAGTATATTCTATCCCAAAAGTGTTTTATGAATACGCAAATAAATCCGGGAAAATGCTAGCAAAATCACTCCAAACCAAAAGAGCGGCCACTACAATCCACTCCCTGACAGACTCCTCGGGACACAAAATTACAACAAACTCAGACATAGCCAACCAATTTGTCAAATACTATACTAATCTCTACAACCTACCCCTATCAGACCCGCGGAGAGAGGATAATACCAGATTAAAACAGCTCAAAGAATTCTTACAAAAGTATATCCCCAAGTCGATATCCGACACAGACGCAGAGGATCTGGAGCGTCCTCTCTTGGTGGAGGAAGCAAAATTAGCCCTTAAACAGTTAAAATCTGGAAAAGCCCCGGCTCAGATGGACTGACGGTAGGCTACTACAAAACCTTTTCAGATGTGCTTTTACCCCATTTCTTAACAGCCTTTAATACCCTTTCAGAGCACACACCCCCACCCAGGGATAATAACGGTAATTCCAAAGCCAGGAAAGGACCCCTCTTCAGTCACGAATTACAGACCTATATCCCTACTCAACGTAGACCTCAAACTCTACGCTAAAATCCTTGCAAACAGTTTACTACCACTTTTACCCCAGCTTATCTCCCTTGATCAAGTGGGATTTATTCCAGGAAGGGAAGCCAGGGACAACACTCTAAGAGCAATCAATATACACCACTGGCTGACCTCCAATCACCACCCTGGCTTCTTTCTGTCCCTCAATGCAGAGAAGGCCTTCGATAGAGTGGCCTGGGACTTTATGTCGGAAATGCTAGCGGCCCTTGGAATCAGGGGGTGTATGCTGAACTTTATATTAGCTTTATACTCCTCACCAACAGCGAAAGTACATGTCAACGGCCACCTATCGAATGCCTTCTCAATATCTGATGGAATGCATCAGGGCTGCCCACTGTCCCCCATAGTTTTTGTCCTCACACTGGAACCGTTACTCAGGGCAAACCCTAATATGTCAGGTATAACAATCACCAAAAAAAAACATAAATTGGCCACGTTCTTCTCTTCTTGACCAATCCCATCACGACCATCCCAAACTTGCTTAAAGACTTTTATAACTTCAAAACCATGACCAACCTACAGATTCATTTCTCAAAATCCCACGCCCTGAATATTTCATTGAAACAAGATGTGTTAATACAATGTCAATCTAACTTCCTGTTTAAATGGCAGCAAGAAGCGATAACATACCTGGGCATTCAACTAACCTCCAAACTATCCGACTTATATTCAAAAAACTATCTCCTGACTGTACAAAAATTAGTGCAAGACTTACAATCCTGGTCAACTGGGCTCTTTTCCTGGTTTGGGCAAGCAGCCATCAGTAAAATAACCATTCTCCCTAGGATACTCTACTTAATGCAAACTTTGCCGATTAAACTCCCACCCACCTTTTTCTCTTCATGTAAAAAAGTGTGCATCAATTTCCTATGGGGTAAGAACCGACCTGGAATAAGCTATGATCAACTAACTATACAGAGCGGAGGAGAGTTTTTATCTCGTCCAGCCCACTCCCCCTCGCTTTTGACTTGCTTTCCTATTAGACCCTGGACATCATTCTCTTCTACAACTCTTCTACCCCTAGAGGTGGCTTTTTTCTCCCTCCCCCCCGTGGCTATGCAATTAACAGAACTACATGTTCAATTAACGATTGGGTGGTGTGGTTGAGGGGGGGTAGGTGCAGGTTGGGAGGGAGGGAGAGGGAAGGTAAAGCAATAATAGTTTTATGTACTATAAGACACAACATTATAGCTTATGATGTTGTATGTTTTTTTGTTTATTTGCTATCTGAAAAATAATAAAAAGATTACAATCAAAAAAACTATACCGATGTAGAAAGGAGGCATAGGCCTCCCTAACTTCTTTAAATACCATTGAGCATGCATCCTTGCGAGGATAATAGACTGGAATATCCACTCAGAAGTCAAGGACTGGCTTCAGCTGGAACACTCTTTTTCCTCCCTACCCTTATATCAACTCCGTTGGACAGTTCAGGAACATATACCGCCTCATCCCCTAATAGGAACCACCTTACACGTCTTTAAAGAAGCATGTCTAAAACACAAGCTTTCCTCAGTACCAGGACCTCTGATCCCCATACGCCACAACCTTCTCTTCTTTCCTGGTTTATCCAATACCTTTCTAACTGAGGTCTGGTCACAGGACAAAATTCATGCAGAACACTTCTTCGACAAGAGGAAATTTGTGACCCTTCATTGACTTTCCTCGCACGTGACAACGCACACATTCCCATTTTGGACATATGTCCAAATCCGACATTTCCTAAATAAACCTGATCTTATTCCACTCTGGTCTCGCCCAAATACACCATTCAAATCGATCTGTTGCAAACAGGACCCACAAAGACATCTAATATCTGACACATATTCCATGCTGTTCTCTAATCACAACCCTAAGTCCAATAAAGTGAGCCACATATGGGAACAAGAACTTTCCCTAGACTTAACAGAGGAGGAATGGGAAAACGTTTACTCGTGCATACACAAAGGAACAGTTAATCTCTCAACCCAGGAAAATGGTTTTAAAATCCTTTCAAAGTGGTACAGGACTCCCCTGAAATTACACAAAATCTACCCCTCGGTCTCACCCAGTTGTTTTTGATGCAGTGCTGCTGAAGGCTCAATTTTACATATCTGGTGGATGTGCCCACAAATTCAACCATTTTGGAAGGAAGTCCACCGCCTAACCAACCAGATAACAACATTTTCCCTAGACTTCTCCCCAGCACAATTTCTGCTACATCACTCTTCCTCCAAATCATACAGTCGCTCCCTAGCCTTGCACATGATAAATGCGGTGAAAATGTGCATACCACACTGCTGGCGTAACCCCAAACCACCCACAAAAATAGAGTGGCTTTGACGCATACAGAAAACTGCAGAGATGGAGGAGCTTGTCCACATAGCAAAAGCGACACAATCCAAATTCAATAAAGTATGGTCCTGCTGGCATCACTTTATAACAACGGACGAATTCATGCGGCTCTCGGCCTAATTCATGAAATCGGACACCCAAAACCCCCTTGGCAGAGGAGAATGGAATACCTCCTCCAAGACCCCTTCCCCTCTATGTTTCTTTTTCTCTTTCCCAGGTCATCACCCCAAAGTTGTACAGCCTCACATTTATTGTTAGGTTAACAGTTCTTTTATGATCTATTACAGTTAACAACCAGGAACGACGCTGGTACAGATTGAGGGGGGGATGGGGGGATGGGGGTGGTCTACGTCCTCTACACAGTTTGTTCCCACACGGGGTGTCTAAAAGGTTTTGGACTGCACCCCTAACCTCCCACATGATTATCAATTGTGCTTATAGATAGGAAATTCCATATCTGCTTATATCAGGTTATGTCAAAGATACCCCTGCATCGATGTATACGCTACTACATGATGTATATCTGTATTCATTGTACTCCTTTATATTTAAATAAAAACAGTTTTTGAAACAAAAAATAATAATATGTTGTATTAAAGTGGAACATAACTGTATCTGAGCACCACAAACTGAAAACACTATTTCGTTAATTTTTAATAATCAAAGCAAACTCCCCCTTCCATCCATGTCTCCGTGCTTTATTTTGTTGAGAAATCACTTTGAAAGACCCCCCTCCAACATTTCTAGCTGCACCCACTTGAGTAAGGGCAGATGAGTCATGTAGCATTTACTTCCTGAAACTTACAGTATCTGCCGTTAGTTCAAGCATGCAAGCGGAAATTTGTGCTTAGCTGAGAAAGCTCCTCCTCCTCTCCTCCGGATGAGAGAAAAAAAATTCCTTGAGGACATGGGATGTGTGGCATCATTTTGGCCTAGGCCAGAAGCCAGGAAACAACTGAAGAAATGTAAAAAAAAAAAAAGTTATTATAATATTCCATTACTTCCTATCTATTTGCTAATGCTAGATGCATATAAATTAAAAATAGTTAATGTTGACTAAGAGTGTTTAGGTCCACTTTAAAATAAAAAATGGGCTGACGGAGTGTCACAAATATTCATGAGTGAATTTAGATCTCCAGTACCGAGATCTATTTTATTTTGTAAGCTGCTTTGCATGATTGGTTTTACTCAAGCACTGGAATACATTATTGGCAATCATTTTTCACTGAGAGCACTATTAAATCACTGTATTTGTTCTGCTGTTGTCAGGGCTTTCATTTTTTTTTGCATATTATTCTTTGGGACTGCATTATGTAATGTATATAATGTATATGCTCATATAAATTAATTTGTACATTTTTTTGGGGGACTGATTCATAAATAATGTATTTTTTGCTGCACATATTTACTCACTAGCACTTTTTGGGACTAAGTTACATATATATTTGTTGCAACTTATTTCTTGGTGATTGTAACATATAAATTAAACACACTGGCACCCTTTGGGATTCTATTATTATTCATTACATTGCTTTTATGATATTTTTGATGATGTTTATTTATGTATGTACAACATTTAATCATGTCATTTAGGGGGTAAGCACACTTGTTACTTTGATAACAATAATAATATAAAAAAAATTAAAATTGGTCAAAGATCGTTAAAATATAATTTTAAAGCCTTTTATACAACTCTTGAATAGCTGATATCTGAAAGTATCTTTTTTATTTTTCTAAATAAGCATTTATTTTTTTTATTTTCCAGTTTATAAAGTGACTTTTTCTGTTAGGCCGCTAATTATAGGGTTTGTTAGTTATCTGTGACTGACTTAACATTCTCTCATGAAAACAAGAGTGTTAATATTAAGATACTGTGGTGTGGCTGCAAAATGGTCAACAATAAAGTAGTGTAAAATTCATAAAACTAGTAAAACTTTAAAATAGATTTTGCTATTTTATTATAACCTAGGTCAAACATGACTTATATTAGTGGTCAAACTGCCCAGAGTAGCTCAGTGGTGTAGTGGTTAGCACTTCCACCTAGCAGCAAAAAGGGTCACTGGTTCAAATCCCAACCATGACAGCATCTGCCTGGAGTTTGTATGTTCTCCCTGTGCCTGCGTGGGTGTACTCTGGTTTCCTCCCACACTCTAAAGACATGCTGGAATTTTAATTGGAACCTGTCTAAATTGGCCCTAGTTGGTATAAATGTGAGTTAGGGACCTTTAGTTTCTAAGCTCCTTGAGGGCAGGGACTGATGTGGATGTACAATATATATGTAAAGCTCTTTGTAAATTGGCAGCGCTATATAAGTGCCTGAAATAAATAAGAGTTATGCCCCGTACACACGGTCGGACTTTGTTCGGACATTCCGACAACAAAATCCTAGGATTTTTTCCGACGGATGTTGGCTCAAACTTGTCTTGCATACACACGGTCACACAAAGTTGTCGGAAAATCCGATCGTTCTAAACGCGGTGACGTAAAACACGTACGTCGGGACTATAAACGGGGCAGTGGCCAATAGCTTTCATCTCTTTATTTATTCTGAGCATGCGTGGCACTTTGTCCGTCGGATTTGTGTACACACGATCGGAATTTCCGACAACGGATTTTGTTGTCGGAAAATTTTATCTCCTGCTCTCCAACTTTGTGTGTCGGAAAATCCGATGGAAAATGTCCGATGGAGCCCACACACAGTCGGAATTTCCGACAACACGCTCCGATCGGACATTTTCCATCGGAAAATCCGACCGTGTGTACGGGGCATAAGTGTGAAAAAAGACAAAAAGGTTCATTTACTAAAGGCAAATAGACTGTTCACTTTGCCATTCTAGTTGCAACCTTCAAGGGAATTTTCTGCAGAGCTTAGTGAATGAGGCAAAGCTCTGCTGACTTTCCTTATTCAACAGTGTGCAATTAAAAATGTTGCTCTTTTTATTTGACTTGCATTTGATTGGGTATTCTTTGCAAAGTGAAATGTCACTGCATTCATTAAACTCTGGGGAAAATTCCCTTGCAGAGTGAAACTTCATGTGCAAGGTGAACAGGATATTTGATTTAAGCAAATTAACTCAAAACTGTACAAGTCCCTATTTCTCATGAACAATGGTAAGCTTGGGTTTGGTCAGACCCCCAAGTTGGGCCAAACCCAAAGGTTAACTATTATTGCTGGGCAAGTGAACTGTGGACAGATTTCCTGCCCCGCAGCTGACGTACATAAAGGGCCATGTGCCTTGTGCCCATGCTGTAGTGAGTGCATATAGAAAAGCAGAAGCTGAAAGAAGCTGGAGGAGATCAGCAGCATGGAGATGGGAAAAGCATAAAAAGGTAAAAACAATATTTTATGAAATAAAAAAAAAACATGGCAGTTGTTTTTGATGATACAAAATGATATGATACAGAAAACACTAAATATTATCCTGTTAGGGTTTACATTTATTTTGAAGAACTGCATTTTAGTAGAAGACATTGCATAATATATTTGTCTTGGCTTTACTACACAAACAAGCTTCTAACCCTGAATGGTAATCACAACAGACTAACACCAGCTGAAGCAGAAAATTAATCTAAAAAAGTAATGTTATTGGGTCCTGGCTTGGAGAGTATGTAGCCTGCTGTTTTCATCCACAGCATCATACAGAAGCATAGTAGTTTTCTGAGTGGTGGGTATATCATCTCAGGAGATATCTGCTATCATGGCAACTGAAGTACATAGGAACATGAAAGAACAGGCTTCCATTAAATGTGCAGGATTATTCCTCATGTATCATCTGTTTGCAGAACTATTGAGAAGGGAAGCAGAAACCAGCTGGAACAAACATGGTAAGATTTACATATGGACATACACATTCTTCAAAGTGGTTACTGGTCTTCTACAATTCTGTTTTCTTAACTTTGCTCCAGTTAAATATGAAATTTAAACTTCAACAGAGGACTCAAGTTACCTTTAAACAGTTCAAATATTCATTCTGTGAATATCTGTACCTTAGTTTCAAGCACTGCCGTATGTATTTCTCAGAAATAGAGGATAAGGAGATGGTGTTGAAGGCTTGACACACGGCAGGTGGCTCACATACTCCTGAGTGCACACTATAGGCATGCACCTACCCCACCTATGCTATTTTATAGAATAGACATACTACTACTTGTCATAAGATTGTCCAATGCCATATCTGAATGGTACCATGTGGACACAGACAGTGTCTGACAACTCAATTTGTCTACAGGTTTTTGTGTCCTGATCCATTCATTATAATAATTCTGCCTATTTCCTGGTTTCGGTATTCTGACTCTGGAAATGATTCAGCTGGTGTCAGAGATGGAATCTGAACACATCCTGCCAGTCTCTTTGTTTCCCTGCACGCCTGCGCGGTGGAAAGAGGCTTCGTCGCACGCGCGTTCAGGGCGAAACATCTTTTTAGCGCACATACGGTTGTTCCCCCAACTCCCGCACTAGTACACACATAACGTGACCTCCTTGCTGCCTATAAAAGCTGCCTCCTCTCTCAGACAAATCGCTGGTTTGTCTTCAGCTTCCTGTGTATCTGTTCCTGCTTCCTGTTTTGCTGATTACCTATTGTGACCCTGATTGATCTCGACCTGCCTTGATCTTCTCCTGGACCTGACTTCTGGCTTGTTTAAACAGACTTTGCTTGCTTCTCTGGTGTTTGACCCTCAGCCTGTGACCTGGATTGCCTCCAGTCTCCTTTGCCTTGACCTTCTGCCTGTTACCCGGATTGCATTCAGTCTCCTGAGCCTTGAACCTTTGCCTGTGATCCCGGATTTACTTTTGGCTTCCAGCCTGCTTATGGACTGTCTCCTGGTGTTTGACCCTCGGCCTGCTCTGACTTTGCTTCTCTCCAGCTCCAGTTACCTGTTCCTGCACAGCTACCAAGTCCCACGCTGATTCTCACGCAATTCCTGCTTAGCCTGCTGGTAGCTCGTGCCTCTTTGTGCCATTCACCCTCTGTACCATCTCCAGGGGGTGAAGTGCGCTCAGTTGTAAGAGTGAACCGCTCTCTGCATCTCGGCCTCGGTGAGTACCCTATCTTCCGACAGCTGGTCTCCTAGTACCCGCAAGCTTGTTCAGCCTATGGTTCCTGTATTTTGTTTCACTATTCTGTTAACTACTCAGTTTGGGTTTTGGTTTATGACTCTCATCTATTTCGCAGTGGCTAAATGGTTAGCACTTCCACCTAGCAGCAGTAGGGTTGTTAGTTTGAATCCCAACCATGGCACTCTCTACCTTGAGTTTGCATGTTCTCCCTGTGCCTGGGTGGGTTTCCTCCCACTCTACAAAGACATGCAGGTTAATTGACTCCTGTCTAAAATGGCCCTAGTATGTGTATGAATGTGAGTTAGGGACATTGTATTGTAAGCTCCTTGAGAGCGGGGACAGATGTGAATGTGCAAATTGATGGTCCTATATAAGTATCTGTAATAAATAAATAAAATATTACTGCCTAACCTGACTTTCTGGTTGCTGCATGTGTTTACCTTCTGTCATGACCATGGGCTTTGGTAAGGTTTACAAATCTGTCCTTATGATCTGCCTGGTTTATTGTCAGCTATCAGTAGTAGGACAAATCAGAGGGGCATAACCTGAAAGTGTCATATTGCCAAATGCTGCTTTTCTTGCAAGTGGCACTGGTGAATACTGAGCATCTCTCAGAAGCCATGCCTCAATGTAGGTCCACATCTATTAGTTGTGACACAGGGCAGGTCTATAGTATTGGGATATAATAGAAAGGTTGCATTCGAGACTCATCTGAAGGTTGTTGAAACCTTTTAAAGTGTATCTCTAAGCAAAACTTTTTTTGTAGTTTTGGAAAAAGTTTATTTTTTTTTTAAAGTAGGTTTTTTAAACGTGTCTGTGTACCTTTTCAGGAGCAGTCACCCTCAAAGAAAACAAGGGGATAAAAAAAAAAAATGTTATAGTTGTCCTCAGAATAAGAGGTAAGGAGAAATTGTCCAATAGGGACGTGGTTCTGGTAACAACTGTCTAAAAAGACAATTTCCCTCACTTTGGAAGATTTTGTTTAACTTCCTTTTGTGTCTCTTGGACAGGAAGTGAAGGGAAGTGAAGGGAAATTTACGCAATGGTACACAAAAATGAATGGGAGAGTTTGTAACCCTTTTTACTCTATCCAAATATACATTCACTTTAAATAAACCTAATATAACAATATGTCAAGTCAAGTGTACTCTCTGACTTTAGCACTGCTGTTATGTTTCCTTGATTCCATAAGCAATTTACAAACTGGCTTTGTTTTCTGTATTGGCTCAGTAATGCAACCTAAAAATATGAACTTCTTGAACAGCCCTACATGTTTTGATGTCCATCGTATTGGGATTATTTATGATAGCTGTTAGTAATTTTTAATTAATGGTGCCCATCTATTTCAAAATGTCAGCAGCTCAGTAGGGTTTTAAGGGGGTTAACTAAGGTAGTTTTGCTTCTTGTGTAATTTGGAATCTTTTAAGAGACTATTTTCCTTGGTATAGTCATAGGGCAGTTCATCGGAGCAGACAATAACATTTAACACCGGCTATCATTCTGTACACTCTCAAATCGTTTTTATTTTCACAGTGTAGGAAACTGAAGAACAAATTCCTTAAGGCTTTCTGGGATTTCGAGGTCAGTTCCAAGTTTCAGGCTATTGGAAAGAAATTTTCTCCAAAACCTTTTGCCAAGATTTGAATGTCTTCCATGCATCAGTGCCATTGGCTCTCTTAGCAGAAGACAGCAGGCTCTCTTGACTATATAATTCATATTCAGTAGGCACTTGACAATTTCAGTGCAGCAACAATAAACTTAATATGGCAAGGGCTGTATCTAAGGCTCTGCATAGGGAACCCCGGGATTTTCACATTACAACCATGCGAATGACATAACTGTTCATATTATATTTTAGTAGGTAACAAAACCAATTTGAGTACTACAGGGAAGTTGTAATAGGCCTTTTCTTTAAATAAATAGAAAAAATGTAATCTAAGGTGACATTTGGCAGTTGACTCAAGAGAATGCACAGTACAGACTTTGTATTTTGTAGCAAGGCTGCAGAGTGCTATAAAGGTTTCTCTAAATGTATTAAAAAAATGCATCTAGGGCTATAGTGTGCAGACGGGACCATATTTGCTATACAATGCTTATAATCCTCTGTTTAGCCTAAAAGAGTAAGAGAGGGCAGATCCAAAATACAATATTTTTTGGTTTTATTTCCTTATTTTTCTGGCTGCCACTTTAAACCTATAAGCTCACCATGCCTGTTACAGTCTGTATGTACAATTTTAGTACAATCAAATCTGGATTTACCAAAGCTATGGGATATCATAGTTAGCTGTCTAACCAATTTGTATCCATTCATACAGGTTCTTGCACTACATAGTTATTTGGAGAAGATTGTAAAGTCGGACTTTCATATATATGGTGAGCTTTAGGTAAAACAAGCAGCTGCCAGAGACATGGAGGATGCTTAGGGAGTCTCCAGACCAGCCATTTTTAACTAGGGTTTCTCCATTGTTGCTAGGGGTTCCTTGAGCAATGAGCAGTCACTTCTTCTCAGATAAGTAACCACTGACATCAATAAACTAATTTAAATGACCACAAATGTAAGGGGCATTCTTCCCAGTGCCCACCAAGCTAAAAATGTACGGTAAGCTGTAGATATAGTAATTATTAGTAGGGGTTCCCTAAGACTGGAAAGTTATTTCAAGGGTTCTTTCACGTTAAAAAAGGTTGAGAAAGGCTACTCTAGACACTTAGCTGTAACCTATAGTTATATATAAATGATATGTATAAAACCTACCTGATAGCCTATATATTTCCTGTATATCAATGCTGAGGAGTTCATGTTCATTTTTTGTATTTTAAATGCACTTACAATGGACTGGACCTTCAAACTCAACTGGACATGCCCTTAGCCAGAGTAACATATTTTCCAAGATATGCCAATGTATAAATTAGAGACAAAACTTTTTTTTTTTTTTTTTTTTTTTTTTAGTTTTGCATAGCGTAAGAAAGTATTAAAATCCCTGCCTGTTTATTTATTGCTGTCTGTATCCATTGAGGAGATATTTCTTCACGTTCTGTCCTGAAGATCAGGAAGTTAAAGAAAACCTATGCACAGTGAAAGGAATTCTGCTTGTTACTAGACAGTTGTAATTGTGATTTGACTGCACCTCTTGTCCTGGTGAGAAATGTAGAATTTTGGATTATCCAGTTTTTTCTTTCTCAATGACAATGGAAATGGAAATGTTTTCAGGCAGCTAGCATTTTCAGAGACTGTAAAAGCAGCCCAAATATTAATTTCTCTGCTGGTTTCCTTTGAGAAAATTACATTTTAGATATATGTGCTCTTTAGAAATAATGAGTAATATGTTATAAATAACTTTAATTGGCTGTATGTGGCAGTGAGCACCTGTAAATCTATCCTTTCCAACCTCTTTAGGTCTTGCAAACTCCGCTCCTCCTCATGTCTACATATCTGGTGACAGAGGAGTCAGGGCAAAGATACATTGGGATATAGAACATTTCCTTGATCTCTGGTTACACTTTGACACACAATACAGTTAGCGGCCCCAGGAGGCCTCCAGTCTGCTGTTCAGCATTGATCTCATGGAGTTCTATGGATCATTCCTTTTCTGGTTCTATAAGCAATAGGGAAATCTTTCTTTAACCTTCTCTTTATGCTGTGCAGCTTACAAGCTTACTTAAAAATAAATACAGCCAGGATTATGTTTAACTTTACATTATTAACATTGCCATTAGCATTTTATATAAATTAATTTAAGAAAAAAATTTTTTTTTAAGCGTTACAAAGCTATTATCAGACTAAGGTCTTTATTTAACAAGACAATGTAATTCACAGTAACTAATCAAAAATGACTGTTCATGTTGTACATCACTATATTATTCACCTGAAAATAGTATAACGATGTGGGAGTGTGACACGGTCAGGAAGCATTTTCTAAAGGGGACCAGCAATGGCAACCCACATATTTATGTAATCTCAGCTGTTCTTTAACTCTTTCGCTGTAGTTTATTTGCACACATTAAAATAATCATTTAAGTACTGAAGATTAGTTAAAACCCCCAAACAGTGTTTATATACACTGAGCAAAATTATAAACACAACACTTTTGTGTTTGCTCCTATTTAATATGAGCTGTATGCAAGGATCTACAACTTTTTCTATGTACACAAAAGGCCTATTTCTCTCAAATATTGTTCACAAATCTGTCTAAACCTGTGTTAGTGAGCAGTTCTCCTTTGCAGCGATAATCCATCCACCTCACAGGTGTGGCATATCAAGATGCTGATTAGACAGCATGATTATTGCCCAGGTGTGCCTTAGGCTGTGCACAATAAAAGGCCACTCTAAAATGTGCGGTTTTACTATATTGGGGGGTCTGAAAACCAGTCAGTATCTGGTGTGACTACCATTTGCTCACTCATCTCCTTCGCATAGAGTTGATCAGGTTGTTGATTGTGGCCTGTGGAATGTTGGTCCATTCCTCTTTATTTCGTCAGAAAGTATCGGTTCATAAGTCCATGAAATGGGGAGTTAAAGTGGTGTTCCGGCCGAAACGATACTTTTTAAATAAAAATACCCCTATAATACACAAGCTTAATGTATTCTAGTAAAGTTAGTCTGTAAACCAAGGTCTGTTTTGTTAGTTTATAGTAGTAGTTTGTTATTTTATAAACTTACAGCAGGCCATGGCCATGTTATGTGTGGGCATCTGAAGCCAGACTGTATTTCTTCCTGGATCTCATCCTTGCAGATCTCGCACATGCCCAGTGCAGCACAAGCAGTGTAATGGGTTTCAGGTCAGGTTTCCATAGCAACGGCAGTGTCAGAGGAAGTTGCCGCCCCTTCCCAGAAGGCATTGCAAACAGGAAATGATGCTATGGGCCGCGGCCAGGGAGGAGGAAGTGAAAAATGAATACAGCAGATATACAGTAGGGGCTGAGAAAAAAAATAAAAAAATATCCAATTCGTTTACAGTGCACAGTTTAGTGAGGGATGCTGAAGAGTTGTAAAAGTGGGTGGAACTCCACTTTAAGGATGTAGGATTGTGGCTCAATCTTTTGTTGCCTCAAAAACAATTCATCAAACAACATCCTGCTCCTCCTACTGTTTATAGGAGAGGTATTTGTTTTCACTTTAATGATGGGCAGTGTAAATGGCCCAATTCTTGTAAATATAAACATGAATGCAATTTTTGTGCTGGTCCACACCCAGCATCACAATGTTTTAAAAAATTGTCCACAGGTTCTTTTAATGGTTGCTCCCTTTGGCAATCTCCATTTTATCCAGCATGAGCGCTTGATTTGTATACTGAAGCTGGGTCTTGCAGATATGGCGCGCTTTGGAAGGGTAATTGGTCAGCAGAGGTATGTCCAGATAGGTGGAAAGTTGCAGATTTGACTTCTAATATTGTTATTTTGGAAATCTTTCCTGTTTTGGCTGCTTTGGATCTTTGGGGAGTCCATTTTGTTAATAGGAGGATTCTGCTTCACTCTGATAATAAAGGGGTGGTATTTGCTATTAACTGTTTGTCATCTAAATCTCTTCCAGTAATTGCTATATTACGGCATATTGTTTTTAAATGTTTGTCCTTAAATATCTAGATTAAAGCACATTATGTGCCTGGTATTGAGAATTTAATAGCTGATCGTTTGTCCCGTTTGCAGATTTCAGAATTCAGGAAGTTAGTGCCGGACGCAGGTCAGAACAGCACATCCTGCCTTCAACACTTATGGGACCTAGTGTAAATCCTCTTCTTCAAGCGATTAGAAATTCTGTAGCTCCTACCATGTGGGCATCCTACAAGGCAGCGTGGTCGTTATGGTGTTCCTTTTTACTGTTGTCAGGGTTACAACAAGCTTCCTTCTCGGAAGTCTTGATTTTGTCTTTCTTTCACTATCTTATGTCTTGTTCATACTCTTAATCTATTGTGAAGATTTTAGCGGGTGTTTCCTTTTTTATGTGTCTGTCTGGCTCTGGGTCTTGTCTACAGTTTTTTGCTCTGAAAAGTGCCTTGAAAGGCTACCGCAAACTAACGAAGGTGACTGATTCCAGGTTACCTATTTCAGGGGAGTTATTATTGGCGACACTACTAGTGAGGTGTGTTTCTCACCTTATGAAGCTTTATTGTTTCAATTGGCTTTTTACCTCTGTTTTTTTGGTGTGTTTCAGGTTTCTGAGTTGCTTCCCTGTAAACTGGGGGGGCAACTCTGATATATTGTTTGGTGATGTTCTGTTGAAATTGGATTCTGTCCATATATTGTTGCGAAAGAGTAATGCCCTGTACACACGGTCGGATTTTCCGATGGAAAATGTGTGATAGGACCTTGTTGTCGGAAATTCTGACCGTGTGTAGGCTCCATCACACATTTTCCATCGGATTTTCCGACACACAAAGTTTGAGAGCAGGATATAAAATTTTCCGACAACAAATCCGTTGTCGGAAATTCCGATCGTGTGTACACAAATCCGACGGACAAAGTGCCACGCATGCTCAGAATAAATAAAGAGATGAAAGCTATTGGCCACTGCCCCGTTTATAGTCCCGACGTACGTGTTTTACGTCACCGCGTTTAGAACGATCGGATTTTCCAACAACTTTGTGTGACCGTGTGTATGCAAGACAAGTTTGAGCCAACATCCGTCTGAAAAAATCCTAGGATTTCGTTGTCGGAATGTCCGAACAAAGTCCGACCGTGTGTACGGGGCATAAGACTGATCCGTTAGGTTGTGGTAAGTGGATCACTTGAAGCAGAAACATTGTTCTCGAATTGGTGTTTTTACTCTTTTGCAACATTATTTGACTTTACGACCGTCTTTTTTCTAATCACTTTCTCATTCATATGGATGGGAAGCCTGTGACGGTGTATCAGTTTTCGGCTGTTTTGAAGAAGTGCTTAAACCGATTGAACTTGGAAAAGCTGAATCTGAAGCGGCCATGCTGGGATTTAATGAAACTGTGATAAAAAACATTGGTATATGGAAGTCTAATTGTTTTAAATCATATGTGCGGCCTAATTCTTCTCTATATCATTTCTACATGGACAATGGCCGGTTCCGCAAATTGTCATTTTACATTTGTCTGGTAATGATATTGATCATTGTAATACCTTAGGTTTGTTAGCACAAATCAAATACCCACCACATATGGGATCATGAGAGACAAAGTAATATTTGTATAAAGTTTTTTATTAAATAATTAATAATAAATAAATATATCTATATATAGATATATATAGATATCTATAGAGATATATATAGATATCTATATATATCTCTAGAGATATCTATATATATCTCTAGAGATATATATAGATATCTCTATAGAGATATCTATATATATATATATAAAATACTTACTTGAGATTGGTGTAAAAAAGCTTCTTATATAGGCAAGTACTTATATAAGAAAAGAGGATGCATCATCTTACAGGCAGGAGGAAGAAGACACGGAAAGAAGATTGTCCCACTCTCCCCTCCCTGTCGTGGCCCTATTTATGAGGTCTTTGATTTCTTGGAGTGTGTTTTCCTATTTATGTTTGCAGTCCATTTGAGTTATAAAAAGGGCTTTTTTGGTTGGTTTTAAAATATTAACTTGAGCTTATATAGCTGAGCTATGAGTATGTTCTATTAATAATTTACTATATGATATAAGTATTGATTTATCAAATTTAATATTTTTAATGATTAATTTATGAATTATTATTATACCTATAAAGGGCACGGCCTATTGAACCCACAGGTTATTGAGTCTTGAATATTATTTGGTTTGAAATATCTATCTATGATCCCAAACACTTTATACTCACTTTAAAGTGGTGTTCCGGCCGAAATTATACTTTTTAAATAAAAATACCCTTATAATATACAAGCTTAATGTATTCTAGTAAAGTTAGTCTGTAAACTAAGGTCTGTTTTGTTAGTTTATAGCATTAGTTTGTTATTTTATAAACTTACAGCAGGCCGTGGCCATCTTAAGTGTGGGCATCTGAAGCCAGACTGTATTTCTTCCTGGATCTCATCCTTGCAGATCTCGCACATGCTCAGTGCAGCACCAGCAGTGTAATAGGTTTCAGGTCAGGTTTCCATAGCAACGGCAGTGTCAGAGGAAGTTGCTGCCCCTTCCCAGAAGGCATTGCAAACAGGAAGTAATGTGATGGGCCACGGCCAGGGAGGAGGAAGTGAAAAATGAATACAGCAGATATACAGTAGGTGCTGAGAAAAAAAATTTAAAAATATCCAATTCGTTTACAGTGCACAGTTTAGTGAGGGATGCTGAAGAGTTGTAAAAGTGGGTGGAACTCCACTTTAAGCATTGACAAAAAAAAAACCCTGGAAGCAAATTTCTATGCAGAGCTGCACCAGATTTTGCACTCTCCAGTTTTAGTAAATCAACCCCAAAGTATTGAAGCCAAAGCATAAGCAATAGGTAATAAATGCAATATTGGCTTAAAATATATGATTACTGCCAAATTGCCAATTCATTACAGTTATTCTTTAACCTTAGGTTAGGAAAATGTAGTTTGTTCTAAAGTACAAATCCTTTTAAATTTACCAACATAGAGTGTGCTGTCTGGTCACTTGACTGTACAGACGATTACATTTAAACCTTTCTCTCTTCCTCAATCATTGTTCCTTCCTGCAACATATTCGGTTGCTAGGCGACATAGGACCACTTTTTCCACTCAATTTTTGTGTAAAGATCGCCTAAAATACTAAAATGTAGATTTACTGTGTACTTAGCAGGTGATTCCCGAGCTCGACCCCCTCCTGGAAAAGTCTTTAATAGTTTGCTACCACCTGCATGGCAGAAATCTTGGGGATTCTGTCATTTTCTCAGCATTGGTTCTTTTTGGTGATCTGCCAAGGCTAAATTCAGATTTTTCATCACTCAGCAAAGCTTCTTGAACTAATAACAATGAAATAATAAGTAAGGAACCTCGGTGGATTTTTCCAGAACGTTTTGCTACTAATATAAACCAACTGGAAATATCAAAGGCTGGTGAATTTCTTTTAAGGACGTGCCCATTTACTTCAGTTTATTTTACAATATGTCTCGTGTACATGGGCTATTTTCATTGACATCATCGACACGGTTCACCTAGAGAGCTCTTTCCTTCAGATGGAGGTTTTCTTACCAGCTTTTTTGCTTTTAGTTGGGTTTAGTGTGTCTTTCTTTATGTATAATATTCATTTGGTGGGCCTGTAATGGGATAATAGATCAGTAGAAGGCTCGTTATTTTTTGTCTGCTATGCAATGGAAGCTGAGTGGGCAGTGATAACAGGCCACTAATGCCAGGTTTAAAATATGATATCACAGAGCTAAACACTAAACACATGATATCACAGAACCATGGGCAGTAGCCATTATGAATCATTATCTTTATGCTCCTGCACTTTTAAGACACTCTGGGGTTTATTTACTGAAACTGGAGAGTGCAAAATCTGGTGCAGCTGGGCATAGTAGCCAATCAACTTCTAACTTCTGCTTGTTCAATTAAGCTTTGACAAAAAAAAAAAAACGGAAGCTGACTGGTTTCTATGCAGAGCTGCACCAGATTTTGCACTCTTCAACCCCTCTTTGTTGCTTTGCCCATCCAGGGAAGAATGACAAAGTCTCTTTGGCCTTCCAGTTTGTACTCACCTTATCCTCACCACCCCACCCCACTATTGTATTAGGGATCACTGTGTAAGTGCTTTTGTTGGATTCTGTTGGAGCTGATGACATCTTAAAGTGGTTGTAAACCTTCAATTTTTTTTATAAAAATAACAAACATGTTATACGTACCTACCCTGTGCAATGGTTTTGCACAGAGCAACCCCCGATCCTCTTCTTCTGGGGCCCCGGCTGGTGCTCCAGGCACCTCCTCCTCATCGGGCCTTCATCAAGCCGCTTTTCCTGGGGGCGGGCGCGCTCCTGAGTCCCACTGCTGCATACATTTTTCACCTTCATGCATTGAATGCATTAACGTGAAAAACCTTTATGTGATTGTAAGGCTTCAATTTTTTTAAAATAACAAATATGTCATACTTACCTCCACTGTGTAGTTCATTTTGCACAGAGTGGCCCTGATCCTTGACTTCTAAGGTCCCCCGGCGGCGCAGGTAGCTCCTCCTCACATCGTATAACCCCCTAGGAGAAGCGTCCATAGACGCAGAATGCCGGACTTGGTCCCGCCCCCAGCGCCCACGTCATTGGATTTGATTGACAGTAGCGGGAGCCAATGACTGCTATCAATCTATCAAGAGCCAAGACAACGGGCAGGGAATTACAGGACTCAGGTGTGTAAAACGGGGGGCTGGGTGAAGTTTTTTCACCTTTAAGGCTTTAGAACTACTTTAAGCTAGCCATACACATTAAGATTTTTCTTGTTCAGCTATGTGGTCTGAATGAGAGAAATAATTTATTGTCCCATCCACGATAAAGAGCATGGATAGAGGAATCTGCAGTTGCAGCTATTGTTTCTTGACAGCCAGCACCCACAGCTTTCAGAATACCCAAACAGTGTGATTCAGCCAAGAATTGTCGCCCTGGCTCTTGAGCCAGGTGATGCTGACAGGGCCACCCACAGAACAAATTCCAACAGGAATTGGCCAGAATTCGATCCATGTATGGCCATCATTAGTCCCCCTTATATTTCAGAGTGTGGGCCTGGTTATTGGCCACTAGGCCTGAACAGTACATCATGAGAGAAAATGCTCCATGATATCTGTAAGTACTGGGTACTTCATGGCAACTCTGAGAAAAGCAGGTGGGAGATTCGGGAAGCTGAGTTTAAAGTGGCTTGTATATTATACATTCACAATAGTTCCTGCCCTCAAGGAGCTTACAATGTAAGGTCCCTAACTCACATTCATACATGCATGTAGGGCAAATTTAGACAGAAGCCAATTACCCTACCAGCATGTCTTTGAAGTGTTCGATGAAACTGGAGTATTCAGAACAATTAACCACTAAGCCACTGTGCTGCCCAATATTCAGGAATACTCTTTAGTTTCTTATTTGGTGAGTGATGCCTTTTTTATCTTTTATTTGAATGCATTATATGAAACGGCTAGCCTTGCCAACAACATATGGCAGGATCCCGTTTCTACTACAGGCCAAAACCCTGCACAGTAGAAAGTTGCTTAAAAAACAACAAAAAAAGGAGCTCAATAGCTTTCCGTTTAGCATATTTAATACTTATTTTTTTCTTTAAGTTGCAGTAAAAGACTCATTATCTTCTGGTAAATGTATAGTGAACCTTATATCTTTCTTGTTTATGAGACATTCGTAGCGTTCTGGTTACTGGAAATAGGCATGTAGCTGTCTTTTCTTCTGAAGTTACCACAGCGGCACCATCCCTCTGATCAGCCTGAGTATTCAGCACTTAACACGAAACTGCCTGATGAAGATTGACAGTGTCTGTGTGTTCAATGTAGCCGGTGCTGGAAAATATGCAGACAGCACTTGTAATATTAGAAGGGAGTGAAGCAGAACAAAATGGTGATTTCCAGGTTCTGGAATACCAGAATCCATTCATAAACATATGCAGACAAAATTAAAAACAACATGTATAACTTAATTATAGAAAGAGGCTGGGAGGAAACTGGGAATCAAAACAGAACATTTTACAACTGTTCTATCTTCTGTAGTCCTGACTTTTACATTTGTGGTTTTGTTCACGTGCAAATTTTTTATTTCATTTACGCCTATTTTTTGTTTAAATTGAGCTATTCCAGACAGTGGCCAATCAGATTCTCAGGTCTTTTTTGCAAGCATGTTAAAAATACAAAGCAGATGTTGGAGTGATTGGTACGGGTCGTACCACTTTTTTTTTTTTGGACTGCCAAAATTTTTTTTTAGCAGATTTCAGTAAGAATGTTTTAAAAAGGGCTTGGTTCTCGGGACTGTTGCTTATTCATTGTGTTTGAAATAAAATTTAGTAGGCAAGTAACTGAACAGAGCTCACACTGGGTCTCATTTATCAACACTAAGAAAGATGTACCTTCTACTTAAATACTATTGTAATATGAAGTTCCTGTCCAATGTCTGGATGAAAGAACCTTCAGGTTGTGTATGTCTGGTAGCACTTAACCACTTCAGCCATGGAAGGTTTTACCCCCTTAATGACCAGACCATTTTTTGCGATATGGCACTACTTTAACTGACAATTGCGCATTTGCGCAACGTTGTAACCAAATAAAGTTGATGTCTTTTTTTTTCCACAAATAGAGCTTTCTTTTGGTGATATTTGATCACCCCTGCGGTTTTTATTTTTTGCGCTATAAACAAAATAAAAATGACAATTTTGACAAAAAAAAAAAAAAAATATTTTTTTACTTTCGCTATAAAACATATCCAGTAAAAAAATTTAAAAAATCAAATTTCTTCATCAGTTTAGGCCAATATGTATTCTGCTACATATTTTTGGTAAAAAAAAAATCCCAATAAGCGTATATTGATTGGTTTGCGCAAAAGTTATAGCGTCTACAAAATAGGGGATATATTTATGACATTTTTATTTATTTATTTTCTTTCACTTGTAATGGCAGTGATCAGTGATTTTTAGCGGGACTGCGACATTGCGACAGACAGATCAGACACCTAGCTGACCCTTTTGACACTTTTTTTATTTATTAAAGGGTTAAGTGTATTCCCTAATTGTGCTTTCTTACTGTGGGGGGGGGGGGGGGGGGCTCACTGCATGGACACTGTAATCCCTGTTCCTGATTAGCAGGAACACTAGATCACAGAGTCCATTCCTGACAACACGGCGGTCTGCTTGTTTACATCGGTAGACCGCAGTTCAGTCACTGTGCGGAGCGTTCACGGGTCCCCGCAGCCAATCAGCGCGTGATCACAGCTCTGGCGGAGTGCATGCCCCCCAGTGGCTATTGACAAAATATCATAACATATAGGTACGTGATTTTGCGCAATAGAGCAACCTTGCCACAGTTTATATACTGGAAATGGTTAAAGCAGTAGTAAACTGCAAAAAATAAAAAATAAAAAAAAATAAAAATCTTCTCCCTGCAACTTACTAGCACATTATGAAAGGCTTACCTTAATATGAAGCCCCCCCAGCGGCGCGCTGTCACTGCTTACAGGGCTTTCATCTTCACGTGGTCTTCCTTCTGGTTCATGGACTCTGGCTATTTGAATGGGTGAGCCACGATGACGTCACTCCCGTGCATATGCGTGGGAGTCACAGCCATGGCACAGTTCAGTGCGCATGCACCAGAGACGTAACTGGCGCTACTAAAGTAAATATTTACTGTACCTACAGGTAAGCCTTATTGTAGGCTTACCTTTAGGTATAAATCAATAAAAGGATTTAACCATCGCTTTAAAGCTGAACTCCTGGCAAACAGCTAAATATATATATAAAGGTTCAGGACGAATTGACCTACTGTGGCCTCATGACCATATTTGGACAATATCATGGATCAAATATTGCTATTTGGCCATATTAGGTAATATTGTCACCAGCATCCCACACCTCCGTTATGTGAAGCTGCGGGACAGGCAAATCTACGACCGCAGCGGATTAGACCAGCAGCCTTCTATCATGTGACAATTTTCTGATTCAGGTCAGAAGACCCAATTTTTCTCTATTTCAGTTATAGCACCCTTATAGGTCTTCTCCCACCCCAAGCCTGTGACTGAACAGCAAATGGAGAAGCAGCAGACGGATAATGTATATAATTATATGAAGGGTGGGTTCATTTATTATAAAAATAGACCTGTGTTGGTACTATCCCTACTTAGACATTTTTGGAAAGCCCCATCCATCTTCCCAAAGAAAGAGAGGGATGGATAGAGGAAAGAGAAACAAGACTGTAATTGTACCAACACAGAGACATCAATTACATGTGAGATGAAACGAAGAAATTTGTATTATACAGTTTTAAAGCCAAAAGCATAAACATATTGTAGCCATCAGAAACAAAGGGCAATTAATTGTCATATAACAGTCCATTAACAATATTGTAGACGTATGGCATCATAATGATCGACACGTTTCGCAATCATGTTGCTTCCTCAGGATCTATGCCAGCATGTTAATTTGATGTCATTGATGGTACATCCTAACTAACACTCATCAAACTCAAATAGTGAAAGAAAGCCAGGTTTCCTAACCAAAGTCACGCACAAATGTTCCAGAAAGCAGGGGATAAAGGAAAAATCCCCAAATGGTTAATCCAAAAAGACAGTGGACATGTAAACCTTTTCTTATGAATCCCCTAACAAACTAATACAGGTATTTATGGCTGACTCAAAAGAAAATATACCACTACTCAAGAACCCTACTCTGAACAAAACTTCAGCTAAGAAAAAAGTACAATTCTGTCTGACCAGTAACAATAAAATGGCGCCCAACACGTGTTTTTAGGATTACCAAATGTACATTTTAGGTGGCTATAGGCATGTACACCCAGCTAATATAAATATAATTAAAGTTTTTTTTTTTTTTAAATTACAGCTTTGAAGTGTGTTAACTAATTTCCATGGTTGGAAAATGGCATAGCCATCACTTCAGCAGACATCTCAAGTAGATTTCAGTTACAGAAAAAAACTACTGGACAGTTTGGAAGTAAAATCGTAATCGTCTATTTTTCTCTTAAAGTAAGAAAAGTGCTGGGTTGCCTGCAGTTCACATAAAACATGCATTTGTAGTATGCAAGTTTATGTAATAGACAAAAGGAAAAATATATTCTTGTGGCAGTATTGTTATTAAGTAATGTCTGACCGCCAGATACCAATATAGTTAATTACATTTTTTCCTTTCTTTTTTGGTCACTAACAAAAGAAGTAAGAAGATCTACAAGAGTAAAACAGCAATAGAGAAAAAAAAAGTGGGGATGGGTTAAATTGGTATTAAATGGAAAAGAAAATGTAATATATTGCAACTTATCAATCCTTATATGTGGTGGCTTCATTAGTCTTAGGTTGTCTCACCTCCTTTGGAGGGGCAACTGAGACATTCATTGTCCGTCTGGGGAGAAGGTAGTGTTAGATACACTAGCAGATTTAGATGGACTTAGCTGGACTCCAGTTAACACATTTTAAGCAGTTACAGCAGCAGTTTTGTTTTCCCTTTGGGATAAAGGTTTTACATAAATGAATAAAAGCGGATCATTGTAGCCACCCCTGTCAGTGTTAAATGGTTTACCTTCTGATTGCCATTTTTGCTGGACAGCTTGCTCTGCTAAAGGAAGTTAAAACATAACAGACTTACTGGCTGGATCAACAGGTGAAATTAAAGGAAAAAACGAATGCAGCTACCTCATCTAATGCCGCGTACACATGGCCGGACTTCACGACAGAAAAAGTCCAAAGGGAACTTTCGGTCGGACATTCCGACCGTGTGTATGCCCCATCGGACTTTTTCTGTCTGCATTTCTGATGGACTCAGATATAGAACATGTTCTAAATCTTTCCGTCGGAAATGCCAACGGAGTTTAGCCCGTTGGCAAGTCCAGCCGTGTGTACGCAGCATAAGAGTTGGCAAGCTTCAATATGTTACATTTTTGTTTTGGGATTTACTACCACTTTAAACCATTTATCAGTTTTTTTGTTGCTATCTTTATTCCCAGTGGAGAGATTCTATGTGGTCACAAGCACACAAAGTGAACAGAAATTACCCTAGTGGGGATACAGACAGTAATAAAAATCGAATAATGTACTAGGATCGCCTAGTAAAGCGTAACTAAACTTTATCAATATTAACTATTTTCTATCCTTATGCTGCAAGCCTAATTAAATAAATAGGAAGGTATATTATAAAACTCTTTTTATTAAGTTTTTTCTTTAAAAAGGACATAACAAAACATAACATTCAAAATCACATATATGTAGCATTCCTAGAATATGCATACTACAAAACATTCTAAATACCTCATAATGTACATATAGTTCCTGAATTCTCCCGATCTTCCTCCTAAAAAAACAAAACAAAACAAAAACAAAGTAAAAGAGAGAAAAAAGGAAGATGAAAGTAATATTACTAGTGTAGGAAGGGGGAGTCAAGGGGCCCCGTTAAATGGAAACCTCCCTGATTCTACCTATCAATACCCATCCCCCCCCCCCCAAATCTCCAACTAACAAACTCACTACAAACAAAACTCTCACCCTTATAACCATAGGAAACCATAAACACTTAAAAAATTGGTTTGATATTTACTTATTATTAATTGGGGAGGTGGATCCAGAGATGACGGCGTATAGCTGCTGCCCCGATTCAACCCTATTTAACGTGTTCCCTTACCCATCACCCCTATCCCCCCATACTATATATTTAGCCACAATTGCACTACTCTATCCTAGTGAACAAAAAAAAAATCCTTATTTGCAAGCCTAATTAAATAGATAGGAAGGTTTCTGGCTTAGGCTAAAATGTCATATATCCCAGGAATCTTCATGGGAATTTTTTCTTTCATCTGAAGAGGGTCTTTCTCAGCTAAGCACTCCCTCCTGCCTGCATGCTGGCACTAAGGGCAGATGGATTCCAGGAAGTAAATACCACATGAATTTTCTGCCCTTACTCAAGATGGCCACAGCCAGAAAGGCTAGGAGGGTACTTTTCAAAGCGATTTCTCAACAAAATAAAACTGGGAGACGTGAATGGACAGATGAGATTGCTTTAATATTAAAAATGAATTAAATAGTGTTTTCTGCTTTTAAAAAATCCCCTTTATTTATACTATTAGTATAAAATCATAAGTGTAAAGTTGAATGATATCTTATTGAGTTGTTGTGGAAGTAATGCCAGGTCATTACTGAGGTAGTGGTACAGTACTGAATGTAACACATGGCAATCCAACCACTGTTGTGCCACCAAACAAACAAATGGTATAAATTAAAGGGATTTACTGTAGATCTCAGATTACAAGAAGTACTTTATAGCTGCTCTGTTATACCTCCCAATTTTCATCAAGTCTCCCTGCTCTGCTGATGACTTATTTTGCTAGCTGAGCTACTAACTCAACAAAGAACTACAGATCTGAACATTGCTGTTAGTTGATTTATGTAATATTTGTGCAGTGCCATTCCCAACTACAATACAACTCCACAGGCCTGTAGAAGGAGCCGATGCTCCGAGTGAGTAGCCTGTCTGCCCATCTTCTTTAACTACACTGTTCCTCCGGTTGTATAGACTAAACTAAGGGGAAGGGAATGGTGGAACAAGTTACACCTAGAAGTGGTCAGATAATTGAAATGACCAACTTTTGATACACAAGTATAGTGTATGTTACTGTAACCGTAATCTGCATAAAAAGAAAAAGGGGGCACCTGGTTCTAGATGTCCGGGTAAGGGGTTACTTTAGCAACAATGTTTTTTAATATGTATTTCCTTCAAAAATGCTGACTATAGTATCAAAAAATATAAATCTATTTATTAATTTATGACAGAGAAAATTGAATACTGTCCGTGATACTTTTTTTATTTGCACTAACATACAATTTTTCAGGACAAGCTTTCGGGGTGTGTCCCCTTCTTCAAGGTCCAAGCAGTACTGATTCACAGATTTTTAAGCAGCATGTTAAAGAAGAAAAAAAAAAAAAAAAAAAAAGAAAACCAAACACAAACAAATCAATGGTAAATTGAATGTTAGTGCAAATAAAAAAAGTATCACGGACAGTACTCAATTTTCTCTGTCACAATTTCACTAATACGGCTACAATCAAATCAAGTATTAATTCATGGTAATACAATACATCAAAATTAGTACACCAATCTTTAATTAAAAATGTAGTATAAAATATATTTAATTAGGTCCAATAGAACCCAATTACTTGATATTTAGACAAACTGGACAAAACAAAAAACATTACAGAAAACAAAAAACAAAAAACAAAAAACAAACAACGTATGACAACGTCCGGATGCTGATGGATCTTGCAAGGTGTCAATAGGTAATAAAGATAAAAAATATAATGAATTTACTTCTTGGTGGGATGTTAATATCCCATATTAACCAAAAAGAACCATATGACAGCGAGATAGATCCAATAGGGGTATGTGGGGATGGGTGGAGGGGAGAGGAGAAGGGAAATGCAACCTACTAATTGGTGGATATGCCCTGGTTCTATGGCTGGGGAGATGTTAATAGCCTGGCTAGTTGTATGAAAGCAATGAGAATCCAGGAGGTAACAATCAGTCCCATAAGATGTTGTAAGGTGATTTGAGGTTATTATTTGGCAAGATTCGGCTTTAAGTGACGATCAGCTTAAATGATATAGTGGGAGTCACTTACAATAAAAGTCAAATGGATGCAGAAAACCTCCGTTAATAAAGATAATGGACTTTACCGTTTGTTGCTCCACTTCATTAGAAGGAGGTCCGATGGACTTGAATCAAGAGTGTTGCTCCATCATGATATGCACTTCATGGAGGGAGGGTTGTGCTGTAAGTATGGGTTCCGCCGTTGAATGGTGAGTCAGTTCGGTGTGTAGCGTCAATAGCTGGAGGGATGGCGGGAGATATAAAGCACCGCTATCTACACCTCGTTCCCGATCGGGTGCCGAGACGTCTACCCGCTGGATAAATATCCCGATTAAAGATGCGACCCCAATAAGATGTGGATCCACAGGGAGTGGGGGGAGTCTTTAATCCTCTGAAGTATCAGGTCTGGCAGATCAATCAGGCTGACTCAAGTCATTCGTGGCTGTAGCTGACTCCTCGTAATCCCTCTCACCCAAACTGCAGCGTCCATGACGGGTCTGCGTTGATGATGTCAATGCGTTTCGTTAAGGCCTATAGCGTAGCTTCATCTTGGACAAAGATGTTCTCCGGTTGTATCCCTGCTGTCTGTGACGTCATTTCAGTGCGTTCCACGCTGGTTCTGGTTGCCTTTAATTACCTTTCCATTAAAACACTGATCTTAATACTGCACTTAGGTGGCGCTTCCTGTTTTCTCTCCTTTCATTGTCTGTATACAGAGTTGTCTCTCTCTGACGACAGCAGCCCCCTATAATACCCCCTATAATACCCCACCAACCTCTCTCATGGACTGATTAATTGATTATGAACTGCCTATTTATTGTATAAAGTGATTTTGCTCTGTCTCAGTTACACTGCTTCTTGCGGTAACAGTTATTAATACCATTTGTTACAATACAACTCCACTGACAAAGCAATAAGAGCAACAGCTCCTCTTCTTCCTCTGGACCTTTCCCTCTATCATTGCCTATTTTAGATACTGGTGGTGGAAGTGCACATGTATGTTGTCTCCTCGAAAACAGATGAAATGAACAAGGCATGATTGTGAAGAGTGAGATATTTTTCTTTGGGAAGATAAAACTTATAAATGAGTGGAGGCCTGAGAGCTTTTGGAGGATAGCTTCTGTTTCATCAAAGTAATGTAAGCGACAGATTATGTCCCATGGCAACTCTGATGGTACGTTACAGGGATGAAGCTCTCTATGAACAAGATCAAATTTGAATGGTGTAGTAACAATGTTCCCCAGGATAGTATTAAATATGCCTCTACCGTATCAGGGGGATTTTCATCCTTTGTAGCTTCAGAAAGGCCTCTTATGCATAGATTTTTTCTCCTATTTCTGTATTCCGGGTCCTCCAGTTTGTATAATGCAGTGCATTGAGCTGTGGTTATCTGGAGAGTGCATTCCTGTATTTCTCTAATGGCTTCCTCGTGAGTGTCAAGGAGCTTCTCTGAATCCTTCTTGTGCAGAAGGAGATGGGATAAGTCCAAGTGCATAGCAAGGCGAAGCCAATCTGCTGCCACGTGGCTTGTTATCCCCGATTAGGCAAGCCTTCATGGTCCACCACCAGGAAGCACTTAATGGAGCACAGTGAGGGCAATTTGGATGATAGATGTCTCTCGGAGCATTTGCCCATGGTTGAGCCTCTACTGAAGGTTCTGGCAGGCATTATGCAGCTATAATTTTATTATGCTAGAGCTCTGTTCAGATTTGTTTGACTGGTGCCATGCAGGAACCATGCCCCCCAACACTCCATATTGCAATGATACTTCTGATTATTTTGTTGGGAATTTGGTAGGTCAGGATAATAAAGCAACCACAATTTTATGTTACCAATGAGAAATCCATTACCAAGTGATGCCTTTTATTTGATTTATTTATTACAGGTACTTATATATCGCCGTCCGTTTACGTAGTGCTTTACGTATTTATTATGCGTTCACATCAATCCTGTCCTCAAAGAGCCTTTAATCTAACTAACACTCATTTATACACATACTAGGACCAATTTAGACAGGATTCAATTAACCTACCAGCATGTCTTTGGCGTGTGGGAGGAAACCAATGCCTTTAACAAGGAAAATGATTTGCATTCAACTATAGAATGACATAACATAATTTGTTGTAATACATAGCACAGCAAATGCTGTTGTGCCATGGAGAACTGATATAATGAAGCTAATATATCCAAAGAACCAAACATATGTGTGTGAGCCGCTCAGGCTGTATGGGAATGAAGTCCTGTGCCCATCGCTGTGTGTGCTGGCCAGGAAGGGAGCTCGTCTATGCTGCAGGCAATGGTAGAGAGTGACTAGGTGTCACTCTCTACCATTGCCGAACATCAACACAAGACCCCCTGTATGATAGTGAAAGGCAGTCACAGTATGAGTACGCTCCAGTGGGCGGAGTGAAATGTATTGGGGGCGTGGTCTGGTGGGGGTGCAGGCTGAGACCGCTATTCACTATCATACAGCAGGTCTTGACTGTGATGTGTGGCTCTCGGGACACCGAGTCACACTCTACCAATGTATCCAAAAAAACTACATCTGTGCTCTGAATATAACTAAGTAAGAGCACAGAATGTTGGTTGTAAAGGAAACCACAGTAACTAGTGACAGCTTTCTGTGTACCAGTAAAGGAGTAGAAAAGTCTGTCTATCTATCTATCTATTTATCTATCTATCTATCTATCTATCTATCTATCTATCTATCTATCTATCTATCTATCTATCTATCTATCTATCTATCTATTTGTACCATGTTGCTATCATATTTCTCCTTAAGCAGGTGTGAGTATGGTTACATATATGCTCTCTACATGCTAAATATATTGCATGCTGGTAAATATCAAATTCCTGTTTTCCTTGGAGGGCAGGATGTGGCCACCAGAGCTTCAGAGCGAGGCATGGTTTTTTAATAGTATTTAAGGAGTGATGAGTCAGTGCGTCGCCCGATAGGACGAAACGTACGTCGGAAGGCAGACGCGCTGACGTCATCGTTTCTATCTCACTGTGAACGGGTGTATGCAGGCCGGCCGGCTGTTCCATGGTTACATGCTTTTAATCGTACTTTCTGATGTAAGTGCAATTATCCTTTATTTTAATAAATTGTTTATACTGATTCACACTATGGAGAATGTATCTTTCATTTCCTTGGGTTCCCCTTGCTGACCATTCGGTTTCTCTGGACAGAGAGTTCCGGTTGTCCTTCCTCTGTGATGAGATTGATTGTCCCCACTGAGTGGATTTCCAATATAAGCTGGTTTAAAGCTTACCTTTGGTAAGCGTGCATTTTTATAGGTGGCGGATTTTTTACTGGGTGCTTGCTGATGAACTTTTCAATCACCAATTGTGTATTTAATTGACCTCAAGGGCTTTTTCTTATTTTAGTCACCAATATTTATTCATTTATTTATTGTTTATCTATTTATTATCTATTTTCTATTTTTTATGTTTTATTTAAAGTCACATATGGTTTTCAGGTATCACAATTTGGTTGGATTATACACTGTGTGTTTTTCATTTATAAACTTGCCGTATTTTGTGAGATTAGTTTTTAATATTTTTCGCAATTTGTGGTCTATTCACATCCTTAATTCATCTGTTAGCACGGTTCTGTTGATTATCTGGTAAATATCAAAATTCCTATGGAATAGATAAAAACGTTATATATTTTTTCTAAAGATGAAGTCCAGATGCATCTGGTCATCCTATGTTACATGGTGACTCTTCTCTTTAGGTCTAAGTGTGATGGCTTTTAAGATTTCCTCTCACTCTTATTGGGTGGTTCTATCTGTCAATCTCACAGCTGGACCTGTCGCACTGGCTTAGTCATTGATTGATTAATATGTTCTCATATGAGCTGTCCCTGTGATATGTAGACATTAGCTAGCAGAGGTGATTGATGATTGTAGTAAACATCAGAATGGTAAAATGGAAAGTTATCTCTGTACCCTCAACTGTAGAACGGTATTGCTTATAAAAAGTACAACTGAATAATTTTGAACATTTTTTGTAATTTTGGATAGAAGGTGATTGTGTTATGAATACCAAATCCTCACAACATAGTGACCCACAAAGCCAGTAAAAGTAAGATATATTTTTCTGGGGGCACAGAGTGGAGGTACTGCAACATTCAGATTTGGGCCTGCTGTGACACACAATGGGCTTATATACCTACATGTTCACACATTTCACCGTGCCCACCAATCAATTCAGTTCCTGCCATGAAAGTCCCACTTGGTTGTGTTTTCCCCCCAGGCCAAGGGTTTTTAGTCCTTCCCTGCAACCCATTACAACTTTCTCTTTGTCTTGGTCAATATGTGAAGGCAGAACAAGAGCAGAAAGATGTTTTGCCATGTTCTCAATTAAAAAGGCAGTGACTGCACCTGGTCTTATAATTATTGTTGAGCACACTGATAAATATATATATTTGATAGCAAGAGTTTATTGCCCTTTAGTAAACACCCACACAGTTCGAGCGCTTGAATCAATCTCTTCTATCAAATTCTATATGGCAACCTCCAAAATTGGTAAGACTGCAGAAACAGTATAAGTGCAGCAAGTCATATTTACACATGTAAAAGCTTTTGTCTTACACCAAACTGTTAGCTGGTTGATTTACTGAAGGAGGGGACAGTGGAGCAAATGAGGAGCAACTACTAGCTTTCACATGTAGCAAAGAACATGATTTACTTATTTATTTGGGCTACTGTCTACATTTTTGTGATTTAGATTCTGTGATAGATCCCTGTTTAAACTTTTGTAGCCATGTCCCCTTGGGGGTTGCTGAAAGTTGTAGTTCACCCGTCACCCTGCCCAGCCTGACGTCCATCCTACAGTCACTTAGTAACACAGACCAGTCCATAGCTTGTTTGTTTTGTTTTATTGAGGGGATTAAACTTGGATGGGTATTAGGGAATTATGGGATGCCTAAGAAATCAGAACAAACATTTGTGAATTGTACATCAATCAATTGTGAATTGCAGAACAATCAATTGTGAATTGTAGATCAATCAATTGGGACTACTATGTACACTCCCTGCACATACACCTCAAGCTTCTCTCCAGCACTTCACTTGCTGCACACTATTCCTCCTCCAGCACTTTACTTGCTGCAGACTGTTCCTCCACCAGCACTTCCCTTGCTGCAGACTGTCACTCCACCGGACCAGCTAGCACTGCATGGGTAGGCCTGACGCTGCTTCAGCCAGGGCTCACTGAACTGCCTTTTGTGGGCAGGGACCTTGGGTCCCTGTGGTGTGGAATAGTTTAGGTGCTAGCTGTCCTCTGCTCAGCTACCACTCCCAGATAGCTCTCTTCAGGCCCTGCCAGCCAGCCTGGTTGCAAAGACCCCTTGCCACTGCCCTTCTCCACAGTCCTCTCTCCACTGGTTCTGCACTATTTCTCAAACTGCAATCTCCCAGTTCTCTCATGTCCTCCCCAGTCCTCCCGTCTGTGCTCACTCACCAGCCCTCCTGACTGCGACCAGTAGTCTTCCTGAAGATTCTTAGAGTGTTTTTTCTCTCTGCCTTCTCTCCTGCTCTCTCATGTGCCTCTGATTCTGGGATCTCTTCACTCCTCCCGGATGCACCCGAGTCCCAGCCCAAGGTCACCCCCCCCCAGACTGGGGATCTCCCTGTGGGCCCGACAGCCTCCACACTCTCTCACTCCAGCTCTTCCACCTGAGAACTCCTCCCCAGCTGGGCTGACCGCAGGTATTTAAGGAGGCCTGTCCCTTGCCAATCCAAGTTGGGGATTGGTCAAGGCTCCCCAGATACCTCAAGCGGTCCCACCTCTCCTTCCCTCCTCTCCTTTCAGGAGAAGGAAGGGGGGGCCACTCCCAGCCCAGAGTGAAAACAAACAGGCCTAGCCACCAGCTAGGCCTGCCCAAATTTTCCTACCCGTCAAAAAACTTCACTTCTAGCACTCACTAACTAGAGGGCGCTACAATTTATTTTTTTTACTTGTAACGTATGAACACCTTCTAAATACTGTACTGCACCATAAAATTAGTTGTGGTGTTATAGTTTCTTTAATAAAATATCATTAAGGAGTAACTCCACTTTTGTTGAGAAAAAAAATATTCCCCTCTGGGTGATCTATGTACATTGCAAGGATTTTAACCACTTCAGCCCCAAAAGAATTTATCCCCTTCCTGACCAGAGCGCTTTTTGCGATTCGGCACTGCGTCGCTTTAACTGACAATTGCGCGGTCGTGCGACGTGGCTCCCAAACAAAATTGACGTCCTTTTTTTCCCCACAAATATAGCTTTCCTTTGGTGGTATTCGATCAAATCTGCGTTTTTATTTTTTGCACTATAAACAAAAAAATAGCGACAATTTTGAAAAAAAAACGCATCATTTTTTACTTTTTGATATAATAAATATCCCCAAAAAATATTTAAAAAAACATTTTTTTCCTCAGTTTAGGCTGATACGTATTCTTCTACATATTTTTGGTAAAAAAAAATTGCAATAAGTGTTTATTGATTGGTTTGCGCAAAAGTTATAGTGTTAACAAAATAGGGGATAGTTTTATGGCATTTTTATTATTAATTTTTTTTTACTAGTAATGACGGCGATCAGCGATTTTTATCGTGACTGCAACATTATGGCGGACACATCGAACATTTTTGACACATTTTTGGGACCATTGTCATTTATACAGCAATCAGTGCTATACAAATGCACTGATTCCTGTGTAAATGACACTGGCAGTGAAGGGGTTAACCACTAGGGGGCTAGGGAGGGGTTAAGTATGTCCTGGGGAGTGTTAACAACTGTGGGGGGGGGCGTGGCTACGTGTGACACGTCACTGATCTCTGCTCCCGATCACAGGGAGCAGAGAACAGTGACCCTGTCACTAGGCAGAACGGGGAGATGCTTGTTTACATTAGCATCTCCACGGTCGCCCTCTCCGTGAGGCGATCGCGGGTATCCCCACGGTGATTGAGTCCGAGGGACCCACGACCTGACTCACGGAGCTCCCGGCCAGCGCGCGTGCATGGCACAGCGGCAAATTCAAAGGGACGTAAGGGTACGCCCATTTGTGCAGCATTGCCATTCTGCCGACGTACATCGGCGTGCGCCGATCGGGAACCGGTTAACAAACTTTGTTGCAGAGTCCTGTCTTTTGTTATTCAGAAGAAATAGCTGTGTGATTGTCTGTGTCCATATGCTCAGTGAATCTGTATGGGAATGGTTGTATAATTATTATTATCAGCTGCTGCACCTGCAGGGCTCTAATGAGGAAAATTGCAGGGCCTTCACTCCTTTACACATGATTACCTATTGGGAATATCTTACCAAAAATGTAATTTTTGCTCAAAATCAAATTTGTATCTTAGTGCAGACTTCTGAGAAAATCAGTAAGGCAATCACATAAGCAGGAAATTACATACCTAGGGGTACCTCCAGGTAGCCATATTGCATTGCATTTTACAAAGAATTACAGTGCTGCAGATTGAAAAAGAAAGGTCTTTTTTATAACATAACGCTATATTATTTTTTTTGTTTGTTCATTTTTTCCCCCACGAAAGTGGAGTTACCCTTTAAAGTCCATGTACAACCAAAAAAACTTAAAAAATCAGCACGAGGGACATAGCTTACTGTCAGTAGGATGTGTGCCTTGTGCTGATGCCTCTTCTTTTAGGTGAAATCCTCATCTGTTCAAACCCCCCATTACGTCAGGTGGGGGGTTAACAGAGTGAAGGGACCTGTGTCAGGCTCTCATAAAGGGAGCCCAAATAAGCCTGCCCTTTCCCCCCACCTGCTCCATTCATAGAAGCCGTACTACAGCTTCTATGAATGAGACAGGATCTATTAATGGAGGGGGCGATCATTTCAATCATCCACTCTTTCCCCATTCATAGATCGCTTTCCATTCATAGAAGCTGTACTTTGGCTTCCATGAATTGAGCAGCTGGGAGGAAAGGACAGGCGTAGTTGGACTCTCTTGATGAGAGCATTTAACAGCCCTGTAGTTCTATTAACCCCTACTGTACTTGATCATCTTACCGGGGGTAGGGAGGGCATGGATGGAGGAGTTCACCTCAGGCATCAGCACAAGGGTCACATCCTACTGACTGTAAGTTAAGTGCTTGTGCTCGTTTTTGTGTTTTTTTTTTTTTATTTTGGTTTCACTTAGACTTTAATGATAGTAATAAAATTACTGCAATGCAGATATAATCAGACCAGTACCAATACGTCATTTCTGTTGGATAATTATCAGTTTTTTTTTATAGCAGTTAAAATTTTGTGGTATTTTTATATATATATATATATATATATATATATATATATATATATATATATATATATCCCAATGTATACTTGGTTATTTGCTTGTAGCTTATTTGCTTGTTCAATCTCATGGACTTTCTTGGTTGGCTTTAAAGAGTTAATCTGTGTTTGAATAAGAGCAATCCGTTTGCCATATGAAGTTATCGAGTGTCAAATGGCACTGAGTGTTGCAGCAGCTGTCTGAGATCTTAGGGTTGTGTAGGGGTCTCATCAAGCTTGCACGGGTTAAACTGCTTTGTTTTGCAACATGCTCTGACCCCTGTTGACCAAGGGCCCACCTAATAGTCTACAGAACAAATTCCGTAGGTCCTCACTCCCTGCACTTACACAGCTGCTTTCACTAAACACCAACCACAGACCATAACATATCTAACAACAGATGAAATTATTGTGCAGCTGTTAAACTGCATAAGGCCAAAAGCATTGCCAGCCAATGACCAGTGACCTTTCTCCACTTGGTGGCCCAAAACATTCAAGTCTGCAGGCCTTATAAATCTCCTTTTCCCTGTCACCCATGGACTCTGGAATAATACTAATTAATTTCACAGGCAGTTGACAGTTTGAGGCACAGGTAAGATATACAGGTATATGTATATATATATATATATATATATACAATATATTTTTGGAAATTTTTATTATATCTTTTCATGTGACCACACTGAAGAAATGACACTATGCTACAATGTAAAGTAGTGAGTGTACAGCTTGTATAACAGTGTCAATTTGCTGTCCACTCAAAATAACTCAACACACAGCAATTAATGTCTAAACCGCTGGCAACAAAAGTGAGTACACCCCTGAGTGAAAATTTTCAAATTGGACCCAATTAGCCATTTCCCCTCCCCGGTGTCATGTGACTTGTTAATGTTACAAGGTCTCAGGTGTGAATGGGGAGCACGTGTGTTAAATTTGGTGTTATCGCTCTCACTCTCTCATACTGGTTACTGGAAGTTCAACATGGCACCTCATGGCAAAGAACTCTCTGATCGCTCCCACTCTCTCATACCTGTCACTGGAATATCAGGGATCTGAAAAAAAAAATTATTGCTCTACATAAAAATGGCCTAGACCAGTGATGGCCAGTGATGGCGAACCTTGGCACCCCAGATGTTTTGGAACTACATTTCCCATACACTGCAGAGTGTATGAGCATCATAGGAAATGTAGTTCCAAAACATCTGGGGTGCCAAGGTTCACCATCACTGGCCTAGACTATAAGAAGATTGCCAGGACCCTGAAACTGAGCTGCAGCATGGTGGCCAAGACCATACAGCGGTTTAAAAGGACAGGTTCCACTCAGAACAGGCCTCACCATGGTAGACCAAAGGAGTTGTGTGCACGTTCTCAGCATCATATCCAGAGGTTGTCTTTGTGCTAGCATTACTGCAGAGGTTGAAGGGGTGGGGGGTCATCCTGTAAGTGCTCAGACCATACGCCCCATACTGCATCAAATTGGTCTGCATGGCTGTCATCCCAGAAGGAAGCCCCTTCTAAAGATGATGCACAAGAAAGCCAGCAAACAGTTTGCTAAAGACAAGCAGACTAAGGACATAGATTACTGGAACCATGTCCTGTGGTCTGATGAGACCAAGATAAATGTATTTGGTTCAGATGGTGTCAAGCGTGTGTGGCGGCAACCAGGTGAGGAGTACAAAGACAAGTGTGTCTTGGCTACAGTCAAGCATGGTGGTGGGAGTGTCATGGTCTGGGGCTGCATGAGTGCTGCCGGCACTGGGGAGCTACAGTTCATTGAGAGAACCATGAATGCCAACGTGTGCTGTGACATACTGAAGCAGAGCATGATCCCTTCCCTTCGGAGACTGGATCACATGGCAGTATTCCAACATGATAACGACTCCAAACACACCTACAAGACGACCACTGCCTTGCTAAAGAAGCTGAGGGTAAAGGTGATGGACTGCCCAAGCATGTCTCCAGACCTAAACCCTATTGAGCATTTGTGGGGCATCCTCAAACAGAAGGTGAAGGAGCGCAAGGTCTCTAACATCCACCAGCTCTATGATGTCGTCATGGAGGAGTGGAAGAGGACTCCCGTGGCAACCTTAAAAGCTCTGGTGAACTCCATGCCTAAGAGGTTTAAGGCAGTGCTGGAAAATAATGGTGGCCACACAAAACATTGACACTTTAGGCCCAGTTTGGACATTTTCACTTAGGGGTGTACTCACTTTTGTTGCCAGCGGTTTAAACATTAATGGCTGTGTGTTAAGTTATTTTGAGGGGACCGCAAATTGACTGTTCAGACACATCAGAAGCATGCAGACATGTGATCTCGAGCTGCCATTGTGCCGACATACAAGCATTGTACATAACAGCAACTTTCCCAAAATCAAATTTCTCATTTTGGATAGGATCCATCCGGCTTCTAGAGGAGGGGACTGGAATAAGTCTCTCCTACAAATTGAGCCTAGATGGATATATATCTTGAGGGCAACACAACCTCCAGGCTTGAATGAGGCCATCTGTTATAGACCCTTCTTGGAGTGTTTTGTGTCAGGAGGCATGGAAAGGTAGGAGGTCTCTGATCAGCTTGGAGGCAATTTCCGTTCCTTTCTCTGCTTCCCTTGGGATCAAAATGCGGCCATTCCTGCCTTATGAAATAGATGATATTTTGATTTTTTGATTTTTTGATTTTCTGACTTGTTGATTTTTTGATTTTGTGCTCCTTTCTGATCTTGGTATAACCATTAATGGATTTGTATATTTTTAACTGTGATGTTGCAAAGATCTCTGTTGTTGATAGCATCCCAATGTACTTTCTAATATATTAACGCGCTTATTTGTATGTCCTGACTAGCTACTGTGCATCAAAGCAATTGTCTGATATTATGCCTGGGTCCCAGTTTATATTTATTTCTCTTCCTTTTTTCAGTATTGGTTTTGTTTCATATACTGATTTTTCTTCCCTGTTTAGGATTGCAGGATACATTACTGTATTATTCCACTAGATGTTGGTAATTCTGGGTTTGATTTTGATTGGACTGCCCAACATGGCCAATGCCCAGTTCTCTGTGGCAATCAGATGGACAGAACGGCTGAAATTTAACAGCCGCTTTCTGCCTCCGTCTGTCCTTCGATCTCCTCTGATGTGATTATCACATCAGGGGAGTGACGGCCATGTCGGCGGGAGGCACGTGCGGGCCCTCGCTCCTCCTCGCAGTGATGTCACTCACGTGCGCGGCGTCGCGGGGGTGCGCACGCACCTCTCTGGGGGTCAAAGTTGATGGAGTCAGCTGTGTTGCGGCGCCCAGCTGATTCGGATTGCTGGGGGTGGCAACACAGGTAGTTAACACGCTTTATATTTGGTCAATGACTGTGGACAGGAAATGCAACCTGTTCACAGGAGACCATTAGGAGAGATACATGCTGAACATTTTTATGTCAAAGGTAAATGCTAAATAGGGTTTTCTTTGCACCAAGGGAGGGATCCTTTGGGCATGGAGGCTTAAGTATGGGGGGGGGGGGGGTTGTTATATGAGAAGGTCTTTGGAATTAATTAGCTATTTTTGTACCACCCCACAGTCCTGTTCTGTGTACCCCATGATCCTGTATTTTGAATAAAAAGACAGATTTATCTATTCCGGTGTGCGGCTGTCCAGGTCTTCTTGTTCTCTTCTACTTGCATGAGAAGGTCTTTGTCTGTAGACTCTTAAGCAGTCCCTGTCCACAAACACCTATCATACTTTTTACTTATCTTGGAAGGGACACATGTCTTGTGTTCTACCAAGCATTATATAGCTGTTTTTGGCAACATGTCCTTATTACTGTGTGGTGTATTTATCACCACATTGGTGGAACTTGACTAAAAATTGATCATTATTTTTTATACAGTTTATATCAGCTGCCCATTGTCAGTAGCAATTTGAATACAATATACTTTTTGACCCCGCAGTGTCTCCCTATATACCTATTGAAAGAATATGTTGCTTTTGATGCTGTTTTTAACTTTATGGAGTGTGCTACAAGCGTCTGATTGCTGTACTTGTAAGTTCAGCTTGCCTACACACGATCACACCAAATTCCGACCGATTCGTACGTGATGACGTATGACCGGACTAAAATGAGGAAGTTGATAGCCAGTAGCCAATAGCTGCCCTAGCGTCAGTTTTCTAGCATACAGACAAGCAGACTTTTCGAAAGGAACTGGGTCCGGTGGAGTTCCGACATAAAGATTTGAAACATGTTCCAAATCTAAAGTCTGTCAGATTTTCGACCGAAAAAGTCTGCTGCAGGTCCAATGCAGCCCACACACGGTCGAATTGTCTGCCGGACTCGGTCCTTCGGACCAGTCCAGTCAAAAATTTCATTTGTGTGTACGCGGCATAATTCTTCCCTAGTATCTTATTATAGTCTAATATTCTGGTAACAAGCTTTCAAAGTAATCAGTTTAAAGATGGGCTTAGACACGAGTTGACAGTCTCTTGATCTGCCCTTATATAGACTGGGAAAAATCTACATCTATGGCCGACTGCTGCCTGGGGGGGGGTGGGGGGAACTCTCAAATACTCATGTTAAGTTCAAATTAGACAGAAGCCAGTTACACTGTCAGCGTACTTCTGAAATGTAGGAGAACCCCTGAGTACTGGCGAGGTGCCCAAGTAAACGAGTGAAGTATCTACAAACTCCAGGCAGGTGGTGGTCCTAGAAGGAGTTTTGGTCCAGAAAATTCTGTAAAGTAACCAAATATGAGGGGGTCAAATTGTTCAAAAACGTCCTGTCAACCCCCAGACAAACTTTTTTTCTCTAGAAATATCCATTCTATGCATATTAGCCAATGAGCTTATTACTACCTGTGACATAGTACTGACTTGCACAAGGTCATATATTTTTATTTCCATTTAGCTGAACCAGGGACTGAACAAAAAACGCCAACCTGCTGAATTTCTATGCTGTCACCTGACTGCCATGAATAGCAAGCTGATTATTTGTGCTCCATTTCTAAGGCGATCAAAGATGAATTCCAGGTAGATGGAAAAAAAAACATAATTTAGAGTGGGAGTTAACTCCCATGGACAATTTTAATTTATAGGTAAGCCTATAGTAAGACTTACAGTATCTCACAAAAGTGAGTACACCTGTCACATTTTTGAAAATAAAGATGAATGTTTCGGCACATTCGCACTGAACTGCACTCCATCAGCTAAAGCAGGGAGAAAATTATGGTGGGGTCCTGGTGGGAATGATTGGCCAAAGATCTGTTTACAATATATATATACAATATATATATATATATATATATATATATATATATATATACAGTATCTCACAAAAGTAAGTACACCCCTCACATTTTTTAAATATTTTATAACTTTTCATGTCACAACACTGAAGAAATGACACTTTGCTACAATGGAAAATAGTGAGTGTACAGCATGTGTAACAGTGTAAATTTGCTGTCCCCTCAAAATAACTCAACACACAGCCATTAATGTTTAAAATGCTGGCAACAAAAGTGAGTACACGCCTAAGTGAAAATGTCCAAATTGGGCCCAAAGTGTCAATATTTTGTGTGGCCACCATTATTTTCCAGCACTGCCTTAACCCTCTTGGGCATGGAGTTCAACCAGGGCTTCTAAGGTTGCAACTGGAGCCCTCTTCCACTCCTCCATGGCGACATAACAGAACTGGTGGATGTTAGAGACCTTGCACTCCACCTTTCGTTTGAGGATGCCCCACAGATGCTCAATAGGGTTTAGGTCTGGAGATATGCTTGGCCAGTCATCACCTTTACTCTCAGCTTCTTTAGCAAGGCAGTGATCGTCTTGGAGGTGTGTTTGGGGTCGTTATCATGTTGGAATACTGCCCTGCGGCCCAGTCTCCAAAGGGAAGGGATCATGCTCTGCTTTAGTATGTCACAGTACATGTTGGCATTCATGGTTCTCTCAATGAACTGTAGCTCCCCACTGCTGGCAGCACTCATACAGCCCCAGACCATGACACTCCCACCACCATGCTTGACTGTAGCCAAGACACACTTGTCTTTGTACTCCTCACCTGATTGTCAGCACACACGCTTGACACCATCTGAACCGAATACGTTTACCTTGGTCTCATCAGATCACAGGACATGGTTCCAGTAATCCATGTCCTTAGTCTGCTTGTCTTCAGCAAACTGCAGGCTTTCTTGTGCATTACCTTTAGAAGAAGCTTCCTTCTGGGATGACAGCTGTTAGGTTCAACTTTTAAATAAGTTGCTTTAAGTTTATATTGCTTTGTCAAATTATTGCTTCTATAGGAATTAAGACACAGAGTCAGAAATCCGTGTATCAGTTCTTGAGCATAATGGACTACTGTCTTTACTCTTTCAAAGGCCTTTTATAGGCAATTATACAAACAATAGCATTAGCACAACCCCCACAAAGGGCAAGGGTAAACGACAACAGGAGTCACCTGGGCTACGAACACAAGCTTCAACACCATGGTAATACAGTTACAAGAAAACAAAAGCAGCTTCAACTGAGTTCAACAGCCAAAAGTTACATTCATAACAGATTTACACGTAGGCATTATATTAAGTGAGAACTCTAAATTAAATCCCTGACCTTATCAATTTCCCCCTTTGACATCATCCTCTCCTTCCCCCTGGGTCCTCATGAATAAGTTCTAGTCAGTTTTTCCCCAGAGTCCTTTCCCTGACCGCGAGTTGTCAGAGGGGTAGAACCCATCCCCCTAGGTATTACCAACATCTTAAAATTCAAGAAGAGGAGTTTTATAGGAGTAGGGTGATGTCAATACACATTTATCGGTATGCCCTGTCTATTCTCCTAATTTTCCTATTTATTTTCCTGTATACACATATATTCGTGATTGTAAGTGATATTAATATTAGAATAATAATTACCATTGGACTTAACAACCAGTGAAAGGTATTGGTTGCTGTAGAAGACATTCCACTAAATATATCCCACCAATGTGGTGCAGTATCCTGTTGTATCTGTGAGGAAAGATGTACTAGTCTACCTTTGTCAATAATTGCAGATACAAGGTTATTCTGTAGGGTATGTTCTAGTGTTTCTATGTGTTGTCTTAACAACTCTGATTGTTCCAAAACCTGTTTTAGTGGGTCTAAAGAAATTATAAAGGGTGTAGTGTCAGTGAGATTATGTACCTCATAGACTGAAGAGAATATCTTATCGGCGTCTGGTTCAAAAAGATAGGTGTCGTTACCCCATTGTAATATTTTAATCTTTTTTATACATCCCGCAAACGGCGCCGATTTATTTAATGCTGACATGGTGCGGTTATCATTAGTAATGATACAAATATGCTGGGGTCCTATTTCTATGAATCTATTGTTCACATTTATCGGTGTTCTTTGCATTTTGCATATGCTAGTTTGGTATTTTAACAAGCAAGGTTCATATACTGGGGAACTTCTGCCACATACCATTCCCTTATTGGTTCCTTCACATAGAGTTAAATCATGGGTTCTGTTTCCTTTATCTACATATTTCCCATATATTTCTGGATACCAAAACTCGTCTTTAATTACTAGTGGCATGACCACTATTTTACACATTTCCATTACATCTGCTACCCGGTATGCTTCAAACCTTCCTACACACCATTTCTCCTCACATTCTATCTTATCCCCTTTTACTTGGAACCATACACCATCGTCAGTTAAACCCTTAAAATATTTCATCCAGGTATGATAATTTCCCAACTGTAGTTCAGTCCTGGCCCTATTTATTTGTATATGATAGGATAAGAGGTTAAAAGAGCACTGTGTGAAATTTACAAACTGTTGATTTTGATTCCACAGCTGGAGCTCTGCTCCTATCGTGTGATTTATTAACCCTCCCAAAAATTGTAATAGGGGTATTTCTTGCAATTGGGTTTCAAAAGCGGTGGGTAACCATTTGCTTGTAATAGTCAAACTGTCAGCTATGTGTCCCCCTGCATGCTTCCATCTGTTGTTCATTTCTTCTATTTCGACCGAGTTTAAAACTCCCATTCCTGTACCTGTTAATCCCAATAGAGTATCATACCATTTCCGCTTATACCTACACTCTGGTATTGGGGGAAAGGTGATATTGAATTTTATTTTTGTTTTCTGTTGTGATGTCGATACATTTATGCAAGTGTTTGGTACGGGTGTTAATATGGAAGATTCAATTATTGGCGTTACTTCTTCCTCCATTTGTATGTGAAATCCATAGGCCTCTGCATTCCAATACCACCCATCATTTCTCTCTTCCCTCCACCAAGATGCACAGAGGAAAGTACTGGATTGATTAACGGTAATATCTGTCAGATTGAACATCCCTTCGGTTATATTCCCTCCTTCTGCCATGACTGTTAATATTTGGTACATTTGTCCCACTACCCGTTCCCGGGCTTGTTTCCATGTCTGTGAAAGGGATATTTTATGACACCTATGGTTCTTACTATTGTTAAAGGGGAAACCCATATTATCGTTCCACTGGAAAGTTACAGTTACTTCTGAGAGGGGGTCTGCCTGTATCCATGCTATACCTACATCTACATGAAACGGTCGCCTATGTCCTTCAACAGTATAATTACCCACAGTGTAATCCTTATTTATCTCATATCCTGATACATTTGCCACTTTAGGGTCATCTATGCTCCATTCGAAAGTCATTGTTTCCTCTACTTCAAGTACATTAATACCAGGAGTCCATGCATATATTTGTAAAACAACAATCTTCAACAAAAAATATGTAAGTAGATATTTCATCATGTTGTTTTCTCGGGTTGTTTCTTGCAATGTGATGTGTGTATCCAGGTAGGTTTTCCTTCCAGCTTTACTGAGGTGGCTGTGGTCAAGAGTACTTGGTAAGGACCTTCAAACCTGGGTTCCAATGTCTTTCTTGTGTGTTTCTTTACATATACATAATCCCCTGGTAGCAGCGTATGTGTACCTGTTATTGAATTAGGGTCTGGAAGAGAAGAATACACACTTTTGTGGATCTTAGTTAGACGTTGTTGTAATTGTATCACATATGCAGTCAAACTATCACATTGCAATTGCATACTCTGTGGAAAGTATAGACCTAATCTAGGTGCATTCCCAAAAAGTATTTCGTATGGGGATAATCCTGTTTTTCCTGTTGGAGTGTACCTTATAGAGAATAAAGCCAAAGGCAGACATTCAGGCCATGGCTTGTTTAACTCCTGCATGGCTTTTTGTATTTTTAACTTTATTGTCCCATTTACTCTCTCCACTGATCCTGAACTCTGTGGGTGGTAAGGGGAGTGAAAACTTTGTTGAACCCCTAACATGGTCATCACATTCTGCATGATTTCTCCTGTAAAGTGTGTCCCCCTATCTGATTCTATGGTTTCAGGAAGACCAAACCTAGGTATTAACTCAGTGATCAGTTTCTTAGCTGTGGCTTTAGCTGTAGCTGATTTTACTGGATAACTTTCGGGCCAACCTGAGAATAAATCGATACACACGAGGACAAATTCAAAGGGGCCGCTCTTAGGCATTTGTATGTAATCAATTTGCAGTCTCTGGAAGGGGTATTGGGCCTGGACCTGGTGTTTTCGTGGGGTTTTTACTCTCTGTCCTGGGTTATTAAGGAGACAGATTTGGCAGGCTGCACAGTAGTTTCTTGCAGTGCTACTGAATCCAGGGGCGAGCCATCCTTGGTTCACAATCCTATACATGGAATTGGAACTGACGTGTGTGGGTAGGTGAACTGCCGCTGCCATTGCTGGGTACAGAGAGGCAGGTAGGCATATTTTGCCCCCTTCCCTCCATACATTGTCAAGGTCTGGTGCTGCTCCCATTCTGACCCACTTATCTTTCTCGCTCTCCCCTGCTTGCTCCTGTAATTTACTCAGCTGCTGCCATGTTGGTTCTGGGATACTCACCTCTACCGCTGCTAAGGTCTCAGGGCTTCCTTCCCCTAGAGCTGCCTGTTTTGCAGTCAAATCTGCAAATGCATTTCCTTTTGCCTCAATTGTTTTTGCGCTCGTGTGTGCCGCTATCTTCATGATGGCCACTCGTTTAACCTTTTGAAGATTGTTCAGGACTCTCTTAATCCCTTCTCCATGTTTTACAGGTGTACCTGCTGCTGTCAGATAATCTCTAGCCCTCCATATGTGGCCATAATCGTGCGCTACACCATAAGCGTAGGCAGAGTCAGTGTAAATATTCCCTTCTCGTTCTTTTAAGTATTCTAGGGCTTGTTCTAAAGCTTTTAATTCTGCTTCCTGTGCTGACATGTGGGCTGGTAAGGCCTGTGCTTCAATTACCTGCGTATCAGTCACTACAGCATACCCTGTGTGATATTTACCCTTGTCATCAGCAAACCTACTGCCATCTATGTACAAAGTGTGCTCAGCATTTAAAATCGGTGTATCTGTAACATGTGGGAATCCCATTGTCTCCTGTTCCATGAGCTGAAAACAATCGTGCTCATTTACTTCCTTAAACAAGAGAGTGTCAGTGTCCTCATTTCCTCTCTCACTAGTACTTTTAGTACTGTCATTCCCCCTTGCCAAATCTGGTGACTGAAGAGGCAAAAAGGTGGCCAAATTTAAGGTTGTACAGCGCTGAAAAGTAACATTTGGAGGTAAGAGTAAAGTACACTGTAATCTTAATTGCCTAGCCATTGAAATGTGTTTGGGCTGTACCTGAGACAAGATTGCATGTATGTCATGTGTGGTATGCACTACGACTGGATTGTCTAGAACAATCTCTGATGACTTATCTATGATAATTGACACTGCAGCTACCGCCCGTACACAGGACGGTGAACCTCTAGATACTGGATCTAATGCTGCTGAAAAATAAGCGACTGGTCTTTGTTTTACATGTGCCTGTGTCAGAACACCTGTGGCATGTCCAGTGATCTCAGCAATGTACAGATTAAATATCTTGGTGTAATCTGGTATACCAATAGCCGGGGCAGAAATCAACAACTTTTTCAAAGTGATAAACGACTCATATGCTACTTCTGTAAGCACATACGGTACAATTTTCAAACAATCGTATAATGGCTGCATCAAAGCGCTAGCATGTGGTATCCACTGTCTACAATATGACACGATACCTAAAAACATACGCAATTGTTTGAAATTCCGTGGGGGTAACATTCCCTTTATCACTTGAACCCTCTCCTCAGTGAGATGTCTCGTACCCTGTGATATACAATGTCCCAAAAAGATAACTTTTTCCTGACACTCTTGTAACTTTTTCTTATTAACCTTGCAACCTTTTTCTGCCAAAAATCGCAACAAATTAAGGGTGGTGGCCAAACAAGTTTCCTTGTCAGGGCAGCATAACAATAAATCATCCACATATTGTAACAATACACAGGAATCTGGTGGTACCCATTCTCCCAACACCGTTTGCAATGCTTGCGAATACAAGGTAGGTGAATGCGCCATACCCTGAGGTAGGCGTGTCCAGGTTAGTTGCCGATTTTTGATTGAAAATGCGAACCAAAGTTGGCATTCTTCAGCAAGCGGGACGGAAAAGAAAGCATTCGCTAAATCTATAACCGTAAAGTACATACTGGTTGATGGTATTTGTGACAGTAATGTATGTGGATTGGGTACTAAAGGTGTCATCGGGGCTAGTATTTTGTTGACCGCTCTAAGGTCTTGGACCATTCTATACTTAACCGGACTACCGGCTACTAATTTCTTTTTAACCGGGTACAAGGGAGTGTTTGCCGGTGATTTTACCTCTTTTAGAACTCCACTTTTTAAGAAGGATTGGACCTGCATTTCTATGGCCGCCTCTTGAGGTGCACTAAGTGGATACTGCTTTTGTTGGGGAAGCACTGCTCCTGGAATCAGCTGTAGGGTAACCGGAGGTATGGGCAAAAGTCCAACATCAGCTGGATGTTTCTCCCATAGTTCTCCTGGAAGGGACGACAAAATCTGATCTAAGTCTGAAGGAGGTGGGCCGGACAATTCCGATTCCTCCTCTAGGTATTGTATCAGGTTACACATCTCCATGTGTTCTTGATTATCCCCTATAGCTAAGGTGACAGTGCCATCTGGGTGATAGGTAATGTTAGCTCCTATTTTCTGCAAAATGTCAGCTCCTAACAAATTAGTGGGGGCTCCTCTGGATACCAGAAAGCGTGAAAGGAACATGTGGTTTCCTACTTTAACTTTCAGAGGTTTTGTAAGCGGGGCGTCGGCTAAAATGCCATCATATCCAGTTATTAGTAAAGTGTCAGGTGATTTTTGGCCAGGGAGTAGTTCAGAGTCAGAAAGTAACGAGCGTGAAGCTCCTGTATCGACTAAACAAGAGATTTTCTTATTACCAACCGTTATATTTGTCTTAAGCATTGTTGTTTTGGATTTTTCTAAAACCAGGGTGAGTCATGCTCGTGGACCATCTCCCTGCTGCCTGATATGACTATTTTTGTTGTCCCTGGGCTGGTTCCTTCTCTGATTAACTGGAGAATCAACACCTTCCTCTCCTTCATCCCTTATTCTTTTCCTACAGTTGCGTCTGATGTGACCAATCTTGTTACAGTAGTGACAGGTAAGGGGTTTGCGAAAGGAACCTCTACCTTGCTCTTGGGGACCCCGAGTGCCTTGATAGCATGAGATTTCCTCCCTTTGGTTTCTGCTAAGTCCACCTCTATGCCTTGCGCTTTTTGTAACAACGTCCCTCTATCTCTAGTTGCCCTCCAATCTGGTGTGCAGGCTTTCAGTCTCTCACTTATCTGTGGAATTAATCCCTCCATAAATTGTCTATTGAAGGCTCGGATTGTGACTGGCAGGGCCAAGTCCAATCCCTCATCTGCCATCATACTTTCCATAGATAAGTAAAATTCCGATACAGTCTGTCCTGGCATTTGCTTCATGGGTGATATGGACCCCCTCTCCTGTTGTTTTGCCTGACAAAAAGCTTCTAATCTAGCAATAAAAGGGGCCCTTGAGTCTATATGTCTGACATGTCCTGCCTCCAGGTTGCCCTCCCCATCAACTTGTCCTGCAGGTCTGTGTGGACCTATTTCTGTCATAAACTGGTTAAACAGGGTCAGAGTCATTTTGTGTCTGCATAGATCCTCCCCATCCTGCCAGGTCGCTTCATGTGTATTCATTAACTGTGTCACAAATCTACAAAAAGCAGCTGGCTTTGCTACCGGGTCTGGGGCGCTCTGTATTAATGCCATAAGGGTGTCTGCCGACCATGGTGCCCAAGTCCTTATTTGCATTCTACGAGTGACAGTAGGTGGGGCATTTGGATGGGCTGCTTGTCCAAATTCTGGATTGTTTACCTGAACAATGCGTGTATCAGTGCGTACGGGAGCTACAGTTTCTGGATGAGGTTTTTGTGCCCCACAATGCACACATTCTGCTGCCCATTCTGGGTTTTGTGCTCCACAATCCTGACAAACCCATCCTCTCCCCTCAAGTACCGGATATATCTTGTGTGGTTTGCGTTCTACGTCAGTGTATGGGGGTGGGATGGCTGAGCTGGGAGCCTCGACATTTTTTGTTCTTCTATCTTTCATATCCCAACCATCACAATCTGGATTATACTTCCACCCCTCTTCTTTCGCTCTATTTGAGACCTTAATTAAGCATTGAACCTGACGCATCCATTGCTTCTCTAACACCTCTCCTTGTCTGTCCCTTTTTATTTCACTCCATACATCCGGGTCTAAGCCCGCTGTTCCTTTCACCTTAAATTTACGAAGGACATCCTTTAAGTCCTGTGCTTCGGTTTTCCCATAAATGTTCTTAATTATCTGTGGCACCGTATAGTGCGCCACAATTCCCTGACGGGGTTTTGTGTTCCTCTGGCCCATTCTAACAGTCCTGCCTAGGTAGCGTGTGGGACACTTAGTGTACAATATAATGCGGCTACAACATATACAAGAATGAATAATTACTTTATATGCTAGCCCAATAACAAACCAGCTAAGTTACACTAGTTCCTCGTTGCCTTCCTCCTAGGGTGCTAGAATACTAGAAACCTCTTCCGGAATGAGATTTCTGAAATCGAAATACTTTATATGCTAGCCCAATAACAAATAATTACTTTATATGCTAGCCCAATAACAAACCAGAATGCGGCTACAACATATACAAAAATGCGGCTACAACATATACAAGCATTCCTTTAAGTGGCCAGGTATTCGACTAGATCTCCGGACTTTTGGAGATCTTATTCCCTCCCAGTATCTGGGAATCCCTCTCATACACTCTTATCCCTGCTATATGGAGCAGACAGGGCTTATACTCTCAACCCGTCTATGGTTTATGAGTTAGATGTGAGGTTAAGCATAAGCGTCAGACCCCCAAGCTCACAAGCCCTCAAGTTCCCAATCATGTGAGGTAAGGCGCATTCCGTTGCTTAGTTCGGCAATCCCCTTCTAACTCATACCATCCTTGACAAGGCTCATTCACTTTCTCAACAAGACAGACAAGACAGACACAGACAACAAAACAAACAAATAATTCCAGCAATATAAACTAAAATATGCAGTAATTCTGGACTCACCACTACAGAGGCTGGTGTTTTAAAACCAGGAGAACCGTAACTGACAGAACGGATAGGCACAAATCAGGGGAGCACAGAATATAAGAAAAAATAAAGCTTTTTCTTACCTGGCCAGGTTTTTTGATCTGTGGTTCCCGGAATGCCTGTCCTTTCGTTCCGTCAGCGTAGCTCAATCACCTCTTGTAGCAACTTGGTGGGTCCCTGTTCAGGCGCACTTGTCTTTGTACTCCTCACCTGATTGTCAGCACACACGCTTGACACCATCTGAACCGAATACGTTTACCTTGGTCTCATCAGATCACAGGACATGGTTCCAGTAATCCATGTCCTTAGTCTGCTTGTCTTCAGCAAACTGCAGGCTTTCTTGTGCATTACCTTTAGAAGAAGCTTCCTTCTGGGATGACAGCCATGCAGACCAATTTGATGCAGTGGTCTGAGCACTAACAGGCTGCCTCCCCACCAGCAATGCTGGCAGCACTTATACGTCTATTTCCCAAAGGCAACCTCTGGTACAGTGTTGTATACTGTATCTATAGGTTCAGTAACTATCTCCTAAATTTTCACCATTTAGGAGATATTTACATGTGAAGCCGTCTGTGACATCACCAGCATATGCGCTGTGAAGGAATGGCATGCCGTGCCGTTCCTTCAGAGCCCTGTGCCGTAAACAGTGGCTTCCGTGTGCATGCGCGGAAGTGACATCATCGCGGCTTGTCCAATCAAAGGACCAAAAGAAAGACCAGGTGAAGATGGAAGCCCTGTCAGCGGTGACAGCGTGCCGCTGGAAGGCTTGGTTTTAAGTAGGGTTGTCCCGATACCGATACTAGTATCGGTATCGGCACCGATACCGAGCATTTGCCCAAGTACTTGTACTCGGGCAAATGCTCCCGATGCTTCCCCGATACCTAAAAGTCAGCTGTGATCGGCGCATGGGGGAGATACAAGCTTCTCCCCCAGCGGCTTTCAGCTGCTTTAGTGACACAGCGGTGATCGCTCACCGCTGACTGTCACTGCATTATCCTCCATGCCCCCTCCTTTCCTCTGTGCCTCTCCGCTGTCCCCCTCCGTTCTTCTCTCCTTTTCTGTCCCCCTCCGCTGTCCCCTCCGTTCCTCTTTCCTCCTCTGTGCCTCTCCGCTGTCCCCTCCGTTCCCCCCTCCTTCTCTGTCCCCCTCCGTTCTCCCCCTCCGTCCTCCCCCTCCGTTCCGCCGTCCTCCTCCTCCTTCCTTTGTGAATAGACAGAGTCAGCTGACTCTGTCCATTCACATAACTGAAACATTGTAATCTCTTGTGATTACTATGTGTCAGTTTATGAATGGAGAGGAGCCGCTGTCTTCTCTCCATTCATTCTCAGTGCAGCTGAGGCTGCAGAGAAAAGGACTGGGGAATCTCTATCCTTGGTCTCTTTCTCTGTCTCAAGGGGGAGATATCAGAGGTCTGTTAAGACCCTTGATATCTCACCAAAGCCCCCCAACAGGGCTGATTAAAAAAAAAACAAAAACAAAAAAAACACATATTGCAATAAAGAATAAAAAAAAAAAAATTGTAAAAAATAAAAATTGTAAATTAAAAAAAAAAAACAAAACAAAACACACACACACACATACACCGTTCACCCCCCCCCCAAAAAAAAAAAAAAAAAAAAAAAAGCACTGTTAAAAAAAAAATTAAAAAAAACACTGTCACGTGACATAAAAAAAAAGTATCGGTATTCGGTATCGGCGAGTACTTGAAAAAAAGTATCGGTACTTGTACTCGGTCCTGAAAAAGTGGTATCGGGACAACCCTAGTTTTAAGGTAAGTGTCACACAATGTGCTAGTATGCGATGCATACTAGCACATTATAACTTCACCTTGCAGGGTTAAGAAAAAAACAAAAAGCGCTTTAAGTGTAGCAAGGTCCCCTGTCTCTGTCGGTCTAATGAGAACCTCCAGGGCCAGATATAGCTGACATCCCTCTGTATATAGTGGGTTGTGAGGCATGGTGGGTGTAAGGTGATTAAAGTCATTGGGCGCCAGAAACTTTTTGAATGCAAAAATTGTATTTCTCTTAAAAAACTTTTGGGGGAAAGAGGGTTAGGGCTAGGACACCCTTAGGTAGTTGCAAGTTCAATTGGCAGACTCAGAGACTTCAATAGGAGAACAGCCATGCAGGGAAGGGCATCCAGCAAGACACCACATCTGCATGTGCAGGATTGCTGTCTCCTATGGCAACAGTCTTTAAATAGTTTCTAACACAAAGTGTAACAGTTCCTTTCACTTACACTACAATCACTCCTTGTAGTTCTTCAGCCCACTGAGCTCCTGGTCTCTCACTAGACCTGCTGATTCACTACCCTCACATCTTCACGGTGGTATGTTCCTCAAGCGTCACCCCCGCTTCTCTGCTGGGTCCCTAGCTTGGCATTCAAGATAGCTCTCAAGCTTCACCTGACTGGCATGCTCGGTCCCTGGCTTGACACACAAGGCTGCTCTGCAAGCGTCACCTCCGCTGGCTGGGTCTCTGGCTTGATACCCACTGAAGTTTCCTGATTCTTCAGCATCCCTGGTTGGTGAGAATACTGCTCCGGTACTTGCTTCAGCTACTCACTGTGGTCCCTGGTAATAAGATGGTTGGTCCCTTACTGGTGACAGCTTCCCTTCTACCTCTGACCATGACAGGTTCTTCAGCCGGCAGAACCGTCACTTTTGGTTAGACTGCAAGCCACAGTTCCAACCCTGCGCTACTCTCTCTTGCCTCTGGATAGGCCCTCAGACAGCCTAGCAGCCAGATGTGCCTGGGATAGACCCAATCTCCGGCCTAGCAGCCCGGGCAATACAACACACGTCCACCTAGACAGCCGTCCGGGTGGTACAGAACACAGATCACCTGACTCCACCCAAATATATAGGCTCTTCCAGCAGGCCAAGGGATTCAAGAAAACCCCTGCCCATTGACTGAGATACCCCATATACCCTGACCTTGCGTTGCCCTTCTCTTATCTAGTACCACCAAGTACCCGGTCACCTAGTGGTTGAAGAGAAAAGTGCAACAAGGCCAAACTTAGGGAGGAATCAATAGATCTCCAATCAACCAGGATAACTTCTCCTGGCAAGTAAGTTTGAGAGGAGCAACCCTGCCTAAACTCCTGGGTGCTACATAAGGAATTTGTGTGTTGTGTAAATAATACCATGTATAAAACAGTTTTACATTTTTTTCATTCCTAGTTATCAGATTTTTTTGCTCTTTCATTGTCCAATCAGCTGGCTGCAAATAGGGAGGTGACATCACTGTACTCCTTAAAGTCCAACTCTGAGAAACTTGAAACCCCCACTGTAATGCCATGTACACATGATCAGACATTGATCGTACATTCCGACAACAAAATCCATGGATTTTTTCCGACGGATGTTAGCTCAAACTTGTCTTGCATACACACGGTCGCACAAAGTTGTCAGAAAATCCGATCGTTCTGAACGCGGTGACGTAAAACACGTACGTCGGGACTATAAACGGGGCAGTAGCCAATAGCTTTCGTCTCTTAATTTATTCTAAGCATGCATGGCACTTTGTGCATCGGATTTGTGTACACACGATCGGAATTTAACCAATCGGATTTTGTTGTCGGAAAATTTTATATCCTGCTCTCAAACTTTGTGTGTCGGAAATTCCGACGGAAAAAGATTGATGGAGCCCACACACGATCGGAATTTCCGACAACACAATCCGATCGCACTTTTTCCATCGGAAAATCCGACCGTGTGTACAGGGCATAAGAGTTAGTTGCTTGTAAGTCTAGGGGAAGTAAAGGTACTTCGACCTATCTGATCTGACTGTCCCTCTGCGTCATCATGTCCAATGCAGCGGAGCAGGGGTGCAGGTAAGTAAATCTACTTTACCAAGTCCCCTAAATCTAAATTAACCCTTGCTATGAGGGCATATCCCCACTGCAAGGGATCATTTTTAACTATCCTGGAGTTGGGCTTTAAGTCTAAAAGTGAAAGTGGTGTCATCTTCTTGGCTCTGCTATTTGCCATATGTGGCTGAGCAGAATTACAAATCTTGCGAAAAGTTAAACAGTTGACATATGTGTATTTCAGACTTGTATTTAGCATTGCTAGAAATCCTGCTTTACATAGACACTGCAAAATTTTTATATATAAAATTACATAAAATACAGGAAATTAGAATATATAATAATCATACAAGAAATAATATACAGCTACATGTCGCTATACAACAGCAACAGCTATATTGAAGCAGTCCTTAGTTCCCTGTAATTTTGCCTTTCGCCATTGTTCCTCGCCTAATGTTTCCAAAATAGCTATTCTGTTCCCACCCCATGTCTGTTTTGCATCTACAGGTGTAGGAAATGTAAACCGTGCCATGTAGAAGTTATTGAAGCCATTGAAACACTTCCATTCCAGTGGGATATTTTGTGATCTGTACGGATAAAATAGAGTCTGATATATCTGAACCTCAGCTACACTGCATTTTAGCGATAGGAAAAGTCACCTTGTAACATGTGGTTCTACAGCTTATCCATTATTGTCCCATGCGTATTCTTTCTCCATCTGGAAATCTGCACACTCTTAAGAAGTTATTGTTGTAATAAACGAAAAAAAGAAATTCGATCAGCTGTAATCTAATAATCTATAACGAGAGATTTGACTACAAGATGAAATAAAAGCACTTGAACATGTCACATTTGTTAAATCCTGGAGGATTTGGTTTTCTGTAATTTATAGTTGTAAGGTTTCTGGTTTCATAGATCTGGCATACAATAATATGATCATCATTTTAGGCCTAATTTTCTCATAATTGGACCATGTCTAAGGTTTAAAAAAATGCTTGGTCTTATCAAAGTCTGCTTAAATAGTATTACAACCATATTTCCCAAAGTGTATGGTTATAGCATGACTACTTAATTTGACCTCATCACACACCAGGAGGCTTGGTTGTCAAATATCTGGATCTTAGAGAATATGTAACCCCAACATATTATATTCCGGATATGTGCCTGCTGTACCATGTACTTGTAGGAGAAAGCATTCTGTTCTCTTTGTATTGCTAACTTTATGTGAAATCCCTGATGTTCCTGCCAGTTCAACAACAACAAGAGAAGGGTGCAACGACCTAGCGCATTACCAAAATAAATTTTATTTGAGAATATAATCTGTTATACTCACAAATGCACAGGCATGTATATGTATATCATAGCAAGTGAGACCAGTCGCCTTCAGGTCTGCTGTGGTCCACCAATAGTGTGGAAAGACTAGGCTGCACTCATAATGGCTCACACATTTAAATGAAGAATCCTCTTCATCAAAGTAGTGAAAATAGTTCCTACAAGTTCCTCTGTTTTTCTATTTAAAACTGACCACACTAAGCAGGAGAACACGCCATGGTCAGTCTTTTAGCTATGCTGGGATCTCAGCCTGCTCTCTTCAATTGAACACAATTGTCCTGACACCCCCTCCCCTGCACAGCCATTCACTGGGAATATCAGTGTACTGTTGCTTTTCCTCCTCCCAGCTCTTATGCAGCTGAGAACAGAGGGAATGTGATCACTAATAAGAAAGGGAAAAGGGGAAAGGGCTTTATCATTTTTTTAAATCTATACACAAATGTTTTGCCTTTCATTTGTATTTTAAACTGAATGGGTTGATTTACAAGGTGATCGTTTACACTCACTTTAATAACTATAAACCAAACCAAAAGGTATGAAGTAAACTCTTAACACTCAACTCCAGCTTCCTTTCATATTTACTTATTTCAATACCCCCCCCCCCCCATTGTTTTTCCTTTTACTTGTGTAAAAAGTCCTACTTACTTTTGCCACACGTTAGCACTGCCGTTGACATTCTCCTTGTACAGTGGTTGTCACCCCACTTCCTAGATAAATTACATCAACCAACTCTTTCTTGTGAGCCCAGGCTGTTGTGGACACAACCCCTGGCCTGAGCATCATCATGCAACCTGAGCTTTCAGTGTACTGCTTACTGTAGATTGCCACTCACACATCTCAATGTTTGGACTAATGAGCATTGTGAGTGTGCATTGTCCAATGCTGGAGCTGAACAAGCAAGGACAGTGGTCATCATACGTTACATTTTTGAAATTACAGAGTAAACATTATTTCATATTCAACTAGGTGTGTAAGGAGGAGGAGGGAAAAGGGCTTGGTTAATTTTTTTTTTTGGAAAAAGAAGTTAGGGCTCTTTCACACGGGGCGGATCAGTGATGATCCGCCCCGTGAACACCCGCTTGCTCAGCGGGGATCGCTCCGCCGATCCCCGCTAAGCAGGAAGATGACAGGTCCGTCGCTGCACACTGTGCAGCGACGGACATGTCAGAGCGCCGCTCTCCCCTATGGGGGATCGGATGATGACGGACCGTAGAGTCCGTCGTCACCCGATCCGATCCGAAAATGGATGGAAAAGTAGGGTTTTCCTCCGTTACACTTTTTCGGATCGGAGCGGGTCAGATGTTAGCGGACATGTCACCGCTGACATCCGACGCTCCATAGGGATACATGTATGTCCGTTTTTCATCCGAAAACGGAAGGATGAAAAACGGACATACGGATCATCCGTGTGAAAGAGCCCTTAGGCTTTAATGGTCAGGCTTTTGCTCAAGCTCTATCCTATGTGTGTGTTTTTTGGTAAAAGCTAGTATTAGAATGTACAGCTATACATGGCGAGCTTTAGACTGAGAACTTCAACTGTACAAACTACCAAACAAAAAGAAGCAGGGAGGGTTTCATGTTTCCTGGATGATAACGAACTTTTGGACTCCAATTAATATACTTGGACCCAGTTTAGCTATCTTGCTAATTAAGTAACAAATGTCCAATGGCCGATACAAGCTATAAACAAACAAGCAAAAAGCAAAACAAATAGTAAATTTTGACTCAGAGCTGGCCCCATGTCACTACTGCTCCAAGCACTGGTCCATGTATCCTGAATATGTTATGTGTTTATACACATTGTTGAGATCAGGAGAATTAGCAACTTCCATGGATGGTAGTTTTGTGATATGGCTGTATCTTAGCTGAACTGCCATTAGTTCCTGATCATGTGATCACTATGACAGCCATACATATTGATCACATGGCTGTGTTTACAAACAAGCCGACACTAACCGGTTCAGCTATCATTGTTTCCCACACAGAAAGATTAATTTTGATAAAAGCGTTTGACAGGCTACAGTTCCTAAAGAGATATAAAGTCTATAAAAAAGTAACGTTTTTAAAAAATCATTCTAAGCTTTTAAATGTATATTGTATTTTAAAATTCCACCTTGTCAACTTCAAAAATTTTAAATTATTTACATCAGAAATTATTCATAGAGTAATGCCCCGTACACACAATCGGACTTTCCGACAACAAAACCGTGGATTTTTGTTCGAAGGTTGTTGACTCCAACTTGTCTTACATACACACGGTCACACAAATGTTGGCCAACAATTACGAACCTGGGAACGTGGTGAACGTGGGAACGAGCCGATAAAAAGGAAGGTCAATAGTCATGTGATATCTCCATTACAAACGCTAGTTTTACTAGACTGAGCGCTTCCAGCTCGTACTTTGTTCCAAGCATGCGTGGACTTTTGTGCGACGGACTTGTGCACACACGATCGGAAAGTCCGACAACAAAAATTTGTTGGTGGAAAATTTGAGAACCTGTTAGCCAACATTTGTTGGCGAAAAGTCCGACAACAAATGTTCGATGGAGCATACACACGGTTGGACTTTCCGCCAACAAGCTCACATACAACATTTGTTGTTGGAAAATCCGATCGTGTGTACGGAGCGTTATAGTCACATTGATAGATGCATACTATTGTTGCTAAATTTCACCTGTGCTTCCAAGCACCATTGGCCCCTGGTCATGAAAGGTTTAATGTTAAAAAAATATAAAAAAAAGATCAAAACACAGAAACATTTTTCCTGTATACACTGCAAAAAGAAATAGCCATTTACAAATTGCTGTAACTCATATATTGTGGCTTCTGATCTGCAGCTGATTCTTGGAAAGAAACTCCAAATATGCACAGGAGCCAGCAACGGCCCGTCCATTAGGGACGCCTGGGTGCTGCCCCCTCACTCAAGCCACCCCCCTATATGCAGTAGATAGATTCATGCATTGCATGAATTTATCCACGGCCGCTGTGGGCGCCACCTATTCATGTGTCTGGCCCCGGGCATATGAATAACAGCAGCCAGGTTTTTTTTGAAGAACCTGATTAGAGCCAGAGGCTCTAATAGGCTTCAAAATAGGGTGGACTTGGGACGCAGAGCATTGCATCTGGAGCCCACCCAGTTGTGTTGCAACAGCGAATGAAAATTCGCTGTTGCAACACTGATCCTCCTCCTGGCAAATCGGGAAGCAGGTATGAAACCTGTTTCCTGAATGGCCAAAACGTCAGGTGATCCTATTGAGGAGACACTGTGGAAGCTGCTCTAGGAGAGGACACCGGAGCAGCTTTCCCCAGTCCCACCACGCTGGAAGATGGCCACATCCGACCGCTGCTCCCACATCCAGGGTAAGGCTGTGTGTGTTTTTCTGAATACCCCAGTAACACAGTATTATTACTCATTGATCCTGCCAGTAGATCTGTTATTTTACCACTAAATGTAACAGACCAACTGGTTCAACGAAAGCAGCAGTTCCATTTACACATAGTCCCAGTACCAGCTGCTTAAAGAGAATCTTTGGCCACTCCTCCCCCTCGCCACATCCCCCCCCCTGCTTACTGGGTGGTGCAGGTAGCACATTTCTCAAAATCACCCATCCAGAGGATCCAGTGTTTTCCCGCTGAGATCCTCTTTTATTCTGCCATCTCAGTCCTGCACCGACATATTGATTGAGATTTCATTAAGAGGCCCACCGGCTCTTCCTGGTTCAGTTGGCACGCCTTCTGATGATGCAGTGCTGGGCCCGCCCCCCTCCTCCTTTCTAAATGAAGCCATGTGCCTCCTGGGATATGTGACGTGCATATCCCAGGAGGCAAAGGGAGGACCTTGCATGGCATTCCAGTGGGGGGAAAAACAAATCCCTGCACCTTTTTCTGTGCGAATCCAATGCGAGTTTAGCCATACAACTGTATGGCTGAACTCGCATTTCTCAGACATCACATGTTATCGCACCTGTGGTGTGGGTGTGAATCTCATACAATGTCTGAGATCGCACTAGTCTGAACCTAGGCTAAGTGTCAGAGTGCAAAATAAACATATTTTTCTTTTTTTATATAAAGAGCCATCAGGTTTAAAAAAAAGGTTGAAATGTTTGGAAGGTTTCTGGAAAGATGGCTAGGATTTTCTTTTAGGTGCTTGTGTAATTTTTTTTCTGTTAGGATGCCTGACCAAACAAAATGCCCTAAAATATGAAATGTTTTCATCTAATTGTCCCATTGAGTATGAATGAAAAACATGTGTATCCCAGTTGCTTTGGGATTTTTCTAACCTATTAGTGGTACAAAATGAACTTTTTAAGTTTTGTACAGTTGTTAATTTCAAGTGCTAAATGGGTTGACCTTTGTGTCTGCTGCACAAGTGTTCCTCCAGGATCCCCTTAGGGGCATGGCTTCTTTAGGATGAAAGCGACAGTGGCATGTTAATTGGGATAACGAGTTTATTTTATATGCAGGAAAATGGCCAAACCTCTGTAAAGACCTCTGAATCGGACACTTAATATAGATTAATCCCCTAAATAGAGTTTAAGACCATTCCTTAAAATCAGAGAAGTATTTAGGCTGAAAAAGGAATTTGGGAGAAATATTTATAATCCTGGTTATCTTTAAAGGGAAATACAAGGCTAAAAGTCTACATGATTTTACAGGTAAGACTATTACATCTGTATCTAGGGGTTTATGTGATAAGATTCCCTTCAATGCATTCCACCTGGATACTAATAGGCTTAGTTGATTACATACAATCTGACTGATAGGGCTCTCTGCCCCAACAAAGATCAGCTATGGATGTGTACTATGATCTGAAGGCACACATAGAAATTGTTTCCAGGAACCTACAAGTGATCCTTCTGTGCATTATGGTGTTCTGAGAAAAAAAGGTGGATACACTTTTAGTTGTGGTGCATTGGCAGCCCGTTTAAAATGATTGGGCAGCCTTACAACAATAAGTGTCAATGCATGACATAACGCATGCAAACAGGACATCTATCTGGCTAAAAAAATTTTGCACAAAGTAAGAAGCTTATCTGCCTTTAATAAATCAATCACCATGATTAATTAAAAAATCGATCATTGGGGGGGTGAGATGTTTTCTGCTTATCTGATCCCCATCTAAAGCCAATGTTAGTTGTACTATCAATGTAGTCATGGGTAATACATAGAGATAACTGAATTGCTGAAAAGTTTGATCAGTTGTGGTTCAGCAGAACTTTTCAAAAAAATCAAAAGCCCCCAAAATTTGGAATTTATGAACTGTAAAGCTAATTAAAGTCAATGGAATACATTATGAAAATTATGCAGTATGGTTTGGGAAGCTCCTGGCAGCCCTGCAGGACAAGGTGATGAGGCCAAAAAATGAAAAGAATTGCAACACAGTCTGAGAAAAGCAGCAAAACCAGCAGCAGCTCCTCAAGTTCTTAAAAGGTACTAATAGAGAAGTATGGGACCTGGTGGCACTGGCCGTCAAGTCACGGATGCTTAGGCAACAGCAGAAGCAGCCGGAACTGTTTAGGAAAATTAACCATGAAAAATAACATTGAAATTCAGTTTTAGCTCAGTACATCAAATTCACGAAATTCAGTCCAATCCTAACGTGGTCTTAATTTTCAGATCAACTCTAGTAATAAATACATTAAGTGAATTTGCAGTATGTACTACCTGAAGACCTGATCTAAACAACTCCTAAGTTGTCTCTCTTAAGTTTTCAAGTTTTCTAAGCAAGAGTGTCCCCACCCCAACGTAGTGTTTCTGGTAGCCAGGCAATCCCTTAATCCCTTGCCACCAGTGGCAGGTGGTACTTTAAGTGGGCCATGATGCTGGAAGCTGGCAGGAGGGGCTTCTGTTCATTTGTTCAATGTTATTGGCTGTACAGTGATAACATACTCGGTAGTTAATCTCAGTCAGTTCTGGGGGCACTGATTGAGCATGCCACAGAACAACACAGCAACATATACAATATCTCACAAAAGTGAGTACACCCTTTTTGTAAATATTATATTATATCTTTTCATGTGACAGCTCTGAAGAAATGACACTTTGCTACAATGTAAAGTAGTGAGTGTACAGCTTGTATAACAGTGTAAATTTGCTGTCCCCTCAAAATAACTCAACACACAGCCATTAATTTCTAAACCGCTGACAACAAAATTGAGTACACCCCTAAGTGAAAATGTCCCAATTGGACCCAATTAGCCATTTTCCCTCCCTGGTATCATGTGACTCGTTAGTGTTACAAGTTCTCAGGTGTGAATGGGGAGCAGGTGTCTTAAATTTGGTGTTATCGCTCTCACTCTCTCATACTGGTCACTGGAAGTTCAAACTGGCACCTCATGGCAATTAACTATGAGGATCTGAAAAAAGAATTGTTGCTCTACATAAAGATGCCCTAGGCTATAAGAAAATTGCCAAGACCCTGAAACTGAGCGGCAGCATGGTGGCCAAGACCATACAGTGGTTTAACGAGACAGGTTCCACTCAGAACAGGCCTCGCCATGGATGACCAAAGAAGTTGAGTGCACGTGCTCAACTTCATATCCAGAGGTTGTCTTTGGGAAATAGACGTATGAGTGCTGCCAGCATTGCTTTAGAGGTTGAAGGAGTGGGGGTCAGCCTGTCAGTGCTCAGAGCATACGCCGCACACTGCATCAAATTGATCTGCATTGGTGTCGTCCCAGAAGGAAGCCTCTTCTAAAGAGGATGCACAAGAAAGCCCCCAGTTTGCTGAAGACAAGCAGACTAAGGACATGGATTACTGGAACCATGTCCTGTGGTCTGATGAGACCAAAATAAATTTATTTGGTTTAGATGGTGTCAAGCATGTGTGGTGGCAACCAGGTGAGGAGTACAAAGACAAGTGTGTCTTGCCTACAGTCAAGCATGGTGGTGGGAGTGTCATGGTCTGGGGCTACATGAGTGCTACCGGCACTGGGGAGCTACAGTTCATTGAGGTAACCATGAATGCCAACATGTACTGTGACTGAAGCAGAACATGATCCCCTCCCTTCGGAGACTGAGCCTCATGGCAGTATTCCAACATGATAACGACCCCAAACACACCTCCAAGATGAACACTGCCTTGCTAAAGAAGTTGAGGGTAAAGGTGATGGACTGGCCAAGCATGTCTCCAGACCTAAACGCTATTGAGCATCTGTGGGGCATTCTCAAATGGAAGGTGGAGGAGTGCAAGGTCTCTAACATCCACCAGCTCCGTGATGTCATCATAGAGGAGTGGAAGAGGGCTCCAGTGGCAACCTGTGAAGCTTTGGTGAACTCCATGCCCAAGAGGGTTAAGGCAGTGCTGGAAAATAATGGTGGCCACACAAAATATTGAAACTTTGGGCCCAATGTGGACATTTTCACTTAGGGGTGTACTCACTTTTGTTGCCAGCGGTTTAGACATTAATGGCTGTGTGTTGAGTTATTTTGTGGGGATAGCAAATTTACACTGTTAACCCCTTCCCGCCGACCGAACGCACATATGCGTACTCGGCTTTCCGGGGTTATACCGGGATGATGCCCGCAGCTGCAGGCATCATCCCGGTACCGTTGTTTTCAGCGGGCGATCGGCTACCCGAGTATAACAACCGATGCGGCTAAAAGCCGCTCGGCTGTTATACCGGAGGAGCGGGAGGGGACATCCCGCCGCCTCCCGCCGCTGTTACCGGGCCTCCCGTGCGATCGGGAGGCCCGGTGTCCGTTCGGCTGCCTTCGGCGGCTGGGGGCGGACTGGAACGAAGCTGCGAGCGGCTTCGTTCCAGCCTTCTTGTTGTAAATGCGGAAGCGACGTCATGACGTCACTTCCCGTTTACTCGGCTGCCAATGGCGCCGAATTTAAAAAAGTACACAGTATTCAGAATCGCCGTTTTCGGCGATCTGAATACTTTGAAGTGTAAAGGACGGATGGGGGGTCTTTTAGACCCCCCATCCCTCCATAAAGAGTACCTGTCACCACATATTACTGTCACAAGGGATGTTTACATTGCTTGTGACAGCAATAAAAGTAAAAAAAAAAAAAAAAAAATTTAAACACAATTTATAAAGTACAAAAATAAATAAATTAAATACAAAAAAAAAAAAAATTTTTAAAGTGCCCCTGTCCCAGCGAGCTCGCGCAGCGAAGAAAACGCATACGGAAGTCGCGCCCGCATATGTAAACGGTGTTCAAACCACACATGTGAGGTATCGCCACGATCGTCAGAGTGAGAGCAATAATTCTAGCCCTAGACCTCCTCTGTAGCTCAAACCTGGTAACCGTAAAAATTTTTTAAATCGTCGCCTATGGAAATTCAAAGGTACCGTAGTTCGTCGCCATTCCACGAGTGCGTGCAATTATAAAGGGTGACATGTTTGGTATCTATTTACTCGGCATAACATCATCTTTCACATTATACAAAAAAATTGGGGTAACTTTACTGTTTGGATTTTTTAAAATTCATGAAAGTGTCACTTTTCCAAAAATTTGCGTTTAAAACACCGCTGCACAAATACCGTGTGATAAAAAATATTGCAACAATCGCCATTTTATTCTCTAGATTCTCTGCTAAAAAAATATATATAATGTTTGGGGGTTCTAAGTCATTTTCTAGCAAAAAATACGGATAAGGACAAAATACCTTTTTTCCATACAAATGTCACCTAAGCAGCTTAATAGATTAAATTGAAAGTTTGGGCTCTGCCGAAACCCCCACATATCAAAATAGGTAATCATTTCAGCAAAATAACTTTAGCATCCGTATTAATTAATTTTCCCTTTTCATTTTTTATTTCAGTTGGCGGGTTATCTGCTTGCCAGAATAACAACTGAGAACTGACGTAGGTTTGGGGAAGGAGTGACCAAAGCTTGGAGAAAAAGGGAGGGGTATGCTAAGACATGTCCTAAACTGGATATTGAATAACCTTATGTTTACCTAAACCCGAAGTGGCTATTGGAGTGTGTTATCTGTTCCTATTGGTTGTATGTGTGTTCTCTCGATTTATATGTCCCGAGCCTGGGTATGCCCAATAGGTTGTGTACCTAAATTTTTTTCAAAAATAATACAAACATCTTTCAAAAAAAAAACCAAAACATCGTGTTTACTTGGTTGAGATGCACTATATCTGCATTAAGAAGTTAGTAATTTTGTTGCTAGAATGCCAAGAATAGCATTACAATATCTATAAAACAGGACTATTGTGTGGCCATTCACTTTGCTAAGTAAACAGTCTGTATTGCTCTAGTAAATCAACTCTATTGTTTATATGAACACATTGGAACATTATGGTTTAGATTATGAGCCCCTGTGATGAGATTTTCTTATACCCAATCATATTGGTTACTTTACTTTTATGCTGGTGAACAAACTTGAATGATAAAGTATATCCAAAACCATGTTCACATTTTAGCTGCAGTAGGGAATGGTTAAAAACCAGTGTTTTTTTTTTTTTTTGTCCAATTTGGGAAATATAACTTCACTTCTTGTAGACACAGCAGAGAGTGAGAGGAAAACATTTCCTATTAAACAGTTGTCAGCAGAACAGGTGTTCCCCTTGAAAGATTTCCTCTTTATTTCTATTCTGCTCACAACTCAAAATTTTGAATTTCTCATCACTTTCAGTCCTGGTTACAATGGTCACCGGGACAAATTAAGAGAATGTCCCTAGCAGGGATATTTAAAGCAATAGAATTCCATTAACTCCCCAAAATTTGTTGATATATTGACTTTTATTTGTCTAATGGAACACATGAATTCCTTGTTTGCTTGCAGTATGATGGTTTTAAGGTGATTTAGTTTATTTAAAAAAAACAACAACAAAAAACTATACTAAACAAGGTAGGTGCTTGCATTTAATATTGCTCCTTAGTCTTTATGAATGAATACAGTTCCAAGAGTGAGATTTAGGTGACAATGGTATGTTGGGGGGCGGGGATGTGAACAGGACACACCAATATACATAGGGCTGTGAAATGTTCATAAATGATGAAGGAGCTGGATGTAGAAATAGAAGACCTCCAAGGTGAGAAAAAGGAAATTGTAGGTAATTTCTTTTTTAATGTCAAAGCACCAGAGGGCTTAGGGGCTGAGAATCCTTCACATTCAGGTTCTTCTATTCTAACAGCTAATTAAGTTAAATACACAGAGAAATTTACAAGTGCTGATGTTCACAGTGATCTTTAATCAATATTAGGTCAGTTTGAGTGCTAAGCCTGAACACAAAGTTTTCATGCAAAACATTGGCAGCCCTTGAAATTCTGGAAAAAAAACCCCCAAGAAAGTCAAAAGATTTTATTTTGCAAATTTAAGGATTGTGGAACTACAAATCACGGAGATTTTTTTTTTATTTGAAGCCACTTAGCTCTTTTCTGGCTACCCAATATTTTTCATTGCTATGCGGTGACCTAAATTAAAAAAGCTACCGCTTTGTAGGTTAGTAACTTAGGTTGTATCCCTAATGTAATGTATATCAATACTTTCTCTGCTTGATATTTATGTTTAATTTTACATTTCACTATATTGTTATGATTTTGATGGAAACAGAAAATAGATTTTTTTTCTGGTGATCATTCTGTCAATTTGGAAAAAAATGTTTTTTTCTCCTAATGAAAATTAAATGAATAATAAAAAAAAAAAATAACCAGTGAATCATGCATTTTTACACGTTGATCCTGCCAGTTTTCAGGACTCATAATAATCTCATATCCTGGAGAGGGCTAACAATGCTGCAAGTCCACTGTTGAAATGCCATCTTCCTTAAGCTGGCCATACATTAAAAAAATTCTTGTTCATTTTCTGTAAGATTCACCTTCAACTATGTAGTGTAAGGGCCTACCCGACTGCAGATAAATGGCAAGTTTATAGGTTTGGCCTTGTATTATATAGTTGTGGTAAATCTGAAAGAAAATTGTATAATGTATGGCCAGCCTAAGTCGACCCTGTTACGCAGTTACGTTGGTGCTTCCTAGGATGCAGAAGCATTGTCACCTTCTAGAAAATATGAAAACCACTGATCAGTACTTGCAGATCTGTAGGAGGAAATGACATGGCAGCGCTACTTAGTACATGTCCTCTAGACATTGCTGCTCTCTAGAATACTGAGTTGAAACTGTCATGTAATGCAATAAAAGACTAAAACAATTTAATAAGGTAAACATGTTTTTAACTGTAATGTGTTACGAGTGCAGTGGCATGCAAACTAACTTTTGAGACAGAGTCTTTCAATTAACTTAATGGCAATGCAAACTTTAATTAAAAATACATATACCAGTTAAAGGTTCCTATATTTGAATAAAGTATGACTAATATTAATAACAACACTTACATTATTATTGTTATTATTACTGTTATGAACAACATCATTAGTAGAATTATCATTTGTAGCAATAGTATTAGTAGCAGAAGTAAGGTACACTTCATTCTCTTAGATATCACTTTGGACACTGTATATCACCATTAGGTACATCTACAAATTACGATCAAAATGAATCTGTTGCAGTTTTGCATTTAAAATAATTTAAATATTTCAGATTAACAAATAACCCATTAGGAAACCCATAAAAATTAAAAAAAAAAAAAAAGTTTTTTTTTTTTTGTAAAAGTCCTCTTTTTTGGTGTATTAAAGACAGTTTTAACTACTTTTAGTTCATTCATTTTCCATTTGATGTCAGCCATGGGTCACTCTGGTGACAGACTTGGAACTTTTGTATTTTGTTTTTGATATCCCCTTCCAGTGTTTCTAGCATTCTCAGTCAAAACAGCCACACAGCAGGGGGCAGAGACCACTGTCTGTTTTGTAGAGCTCTGTTTGTAGTATACAGTGCATGTCCTACTAAACCTCCAGCTTTAACTTTACTGTGGTGCACAATATAATACAGTCCTTGTGGTTCTAGATGAATCAGATGAATCATGAGCAAGAGGTAAAAAATTACAGTATAGTCAATGGACAACATGTGTGTTCTTATCGTTACTCGTTACATTAAAGCAGTATGAACCCCAAAAACAAAAAATGTATTATATTGCAGTTTACCAATTCTTAGATGTTGTGGCTGCATTTTTTTAGGTTGTATTTCCTTTATTTTCACCCATTGATCTTGCCAGTAAGTCTTTTACTTTTCCATTGCCCTAAACAGACCAAGCTGTTCAGCAAAAGTGACAGTTAGGCTGGGTTCATATATTTGCGGCCGCGGTACCCAGCATGGGGTCCGTTACATCCCTGTTCACTGGTTCAGGTGAGATTCAGGTCCGAATTTTTGCCTGAATTCGCATCTGAACTGGATCCAAAGACATACAGAATCCTTTGGAATGCGGACCGCGGCCCTCGGACCTGTGTAAACTGGCTCAATTGAGAGCCAGGCACACTTGCATGTCATGCAAATTGGATGCGGGGAAAACCGCATCCAATTTGCACATACTGTATGTGAACCCAGCCTTAGAGGGTTGCGACAAAGCATTTCACACTAATAGAGGTGCTTACAATGGTCAGCTTTTACTTATTCATCTAAAACCTTTATCCCAAAGAAGAAAACTGTAGCTGCAGCTGCTAAAAAGTGTTAGCTGGAGCCTGGCTTTATTTTATAGTAAAGTACATCTAAATCTGCTAGTTAATCAAAACACTACTCTCGCTCCAGATTGAAAAAACTGTTGTCTGAAGGTGTCTCTACTGCTCCTTCAGTCAGAGTGGAGACACCCTAAGTAATGTGTTACTGACTGAATCCCCAAATAAAAATAAAGGAAAAAAAAAAGTAAAAGAGCAGCCACCACATTTAAGGATCAGTAAGCTGCAATACCTTCCTACTTGAGGACTGAGGTTGAGAATCACTGTCCTATATGATCACAAACCCATTTAAGCCACTGTAATATTCTTGCTGGCATGATTGTTTGACTGCAGTACTTGCATGTTCAACAGATTGTTGCAGAGATTTTATAACATGTCAAAATTGTCAAAATAATCTGTAGAAATTAACATTTTTGATGGCATGTGCGTTTGTTAGCAGACTTGATAGCAGCATTTAGGTTTCCCCCAAAGTAGAGGCAACCTATGTCATTAAAGTGTATCTAAATTTAGGAAAAAAATGTAATATATTGCAGCCAACCGGTCCTTCGATGCGCTGGCTGCAAGGGTTTTCTATAAGGCTTTTTTCTTTTGCTTTTTACTCCTGCCAGTAACACTTTCTGTCCTAGAGTGACATTTACTCACTTTACTGTATACTTGGAGGAGCAGCACTCTCATTCTAGATAGGAAGTGTGTTAGGACTACAGAATACTTTCCCCTATCCCCATCTCAATAATCTAGGGGATCACTGTGTTCTGCAGGTTACACTGAGATCTCAGGCGGAGCTGTCACCCCATTCATATAATTCAAAAAAGGGGTCCAATAACTTTTTATGCCTGTAGGTGGGTGCCTATTGGGTTATTTAAACAGTGGCTTACCCAGGCTTGGAAGTGGTTAATGCTATAGTTTGTTGTTCCCAGGGTTTTTGGGCAAAGCCTATCTTCCCAGTATTATAAAAAGTGGGAAGGTCAGGGTCCAGGTAAATGTTGCATCAACTGTCCTAGGCCTGGCCTGAACTTCTTTAAAGGGGTGTATGGTGGTTCTGACATATGAAATAACTAGGGTCAGTAAAGCACATGTGGGGTATAAAGTAAATCCACTACAAAAGGTCTATTTGGCAAGTCAAGCAGAAGGAGTAATGCATTTGCTATGAGTAACCAAGTACTAGAGCAAGCTACTTTGCAGCCAGTCGTGAGACGTTGCACTTGGCATAGGTGACAGGTCCTCCAGTAGCGAGAGTGTAGGTGTTCTGGGTTACTTCCCATCGGTCGGTCTCCAGTAGCAGCCGGGACCAAATCTGTGTAATGGTGACCCATAGCCTGGCTACATGGTACAGAAAGTAAGGAGTTAACAAGTGCACACATGAGGTCGCGCTATGTGCACGGCGGGACCAGATTCTGTCACTGGGAAGAGGTGCCAAAGGTATGCTGGACTGGTGGAGGGGTCATGGGCTCAGCATTGTCCCTCCTAAATGCAACATACATTAGACAACAGTGGGTGGTGACATTGGACTGCACTTTTTAGAGGAACTTTGCACTTTTATTACTGCTCCTTTCTAAGTTGGGGAGCTGCCTTAATGTTTGATTATCACATGACCGTAGCTACATAGTTACATAGTAGGTCAGGTTGAAAAAAGACACAAGTCCATCAAGTCCAACCTATGTGTGTGATTATATGTCAGTATTATATTGTATATTATATTGTTGAGAATTATCACTTTATCTCTTGAGTTAATCACCTTTTAATGCATGACAATATTCTGTTTGCTTTGTTAGCAGCAACTTGGCATTTCATGCCATTGCTGAGCCTATCATCTACTACGACCCCCAGGTCCTTTTCCATCCTTGATTCCCCCAGAGGTTCTCCCCCCAGTGAGTAGATTGCATTCATATTTTTGCCACCCAAATGCATTATTTTACATTTTTCCACATTAAACCTCATTTGCCATGTAGTTGCCCACCCCATTAATTTGTTCAGATCTTCTTGCAAGTTTTCCACATATTGCAGAGAAGTTATTGCCCTGCTTAGCTTAGTATTGTTCGCAAATACAGAGATTGAACTGTTTACCCCATCATCCAGGTCGTTTAGGAACAAATTAAATATGATTGCTCCCAGCACAGAACCTTGGGGGACCCCACTTTCCACCACTGACCATTCCGAGTACTCCCCATTTATCACCACCCTCTGAACTCGCCCTTGTAGCAGGTTTTCAATCCATGTACTCACCCTATGGTCCATGCCAATGGACCTAACTGTACAGTAAACGTTTATGGGGAACTGTGTCAAATGCTTTTGCAAAATCCAGATACACCACGTTTACGGGCTTTCCTTTATCTAGATGGCAGCTCACCTCCTCATAGAATGTTAATAGATTGGTTTGGCAAGAATGATTCTTCATGAATCCATGCTGATTGCAGCTAATGATACCGTTTTCATTACTAAAATCTTTTATATAGTCCCTTATCATCCCCTCCTAGAGCTTACATACTATTGATGTTAGGCTAACTGGTCTGTAATTCCCAGGGATGCATTTTGGCCCTTTTTAAATATTGGCGCTGCATTGGCTTTATTTCCCATCAGCTGGTACCATTCCAGTCAGTAGACTGTCAGTAAAAATTAGGAACAATGGTCCTGCAATTACTTGACTGAGTTCCCTAAGGACCCTCGGGTGCAAGCCATCTGGTCCCGGTGACTTATTAATGTTAAGTTTTCCAAGTCTGTTTCTAATTCTGTCCTCTGTTAACCATGAGGGTGCTTTCTGTGATTTGTCATGAGGATAAACACTGCAGTTTTGGTTACTGAAGCCCCCCAATTCCCTTGTGAAGACAGAGGAGAAGAATAAATTCAATACCTTCGCCATCTTTCCTTCCTTTGTAACCAGATTTCCTTCCTCATTCTTTATTGGGCCAATATGGTCTGTCCTCCCTTTTTTACTGTTTATATACTTAAAGAATTTCTTGGAATTTTTTTGCTCTCCTTCGCTATGTGTCTTTTGTGTTCTATCTTAGCCGCCCTAATTGCACCCTTACATTTCTTGTTGCATTCTTTGTAAAGTCTGAATGCTGATGATGATCCCTCAGCCTTATATTTTTTGAAGGCCTTCTCCTTAGCTTTTATATGCATTTTACATTGGAGTTAAGCCATCCAGGACTTTTGTTCGCTCTTTTAAATTTATTTCCCAATGGGATGCACTGGCTAATGTCCTTATTTAATATGCTCTTAAAGAGCAAACCCATCTTTCCTCCATGTTTTTTGTTCCTAAGATTTTATCCCAATTTATATCTTCTAGCAAGGTTTGTAGTTTAGGGAAGTTTGCTCTTTTGAAATTCAATGTCTTTGTATTCCCCTTATGTTTCCTGCCAGGTCCCAGGCATTGATGAGCAGGTGCACAGAGAAAGGTACCCCTAAGTGCTGGGCAAATGCCCCCACCCACACACTGAGCTAAGACAGTTTTCACTCTTAAGAGAAAGGAGATACTTCTCTCCAAGGCCTGCAAAACAATAAATACACTCCTATGCTTAAAGTGTTACTAAACCCAGGACCCTGAATACACTATGTCTCCCACCATACACAGAACATGGAAATGCAATAGTTTTAGTATATATAAACTGATAAATACCTGTTCTCATCAGCAGTTAGAGCTGTATTGTGACTTCTATCAGTGTCTGGTTAAAGCTTGTAGGAGGAGTTTTCATTCTCCCCTAATTGTCCAATAAGGTTGCAGGACCCCTGACTCTCTGTCTGGACAGTGCTGACCCTGTGCTGATCACATGCATTCTACCAAGAAAAACAAAAACTCTCTAGCAATACACACCAAACTGAGCATGTGTAGCTTGCCCCCAAGGCTCTGTTCTATCAGGAGATGGGTTGGGGACTGTGGAAGAATGGGATGATCAGAGTAGACAGGATCACACAGCCTTTTTACACAATGTAGAGGATTAACCCCTTAGGTTCCACAGTGAGTATAATAAGCATGCTTTACTGCATATACAGTACAGACTGATTTTACTATTGTGGGTTTAGTAATACTTTAAGGGCATCGAAACGACTCAACTGCAAAGTTCTTATTTGACCAACCGATGCACAATCTTTGGATGTTATCCCTCATGAATCGTTTTTCCTCACATTAGGGACAATTATTGATACAATATGCCCATATGAGCTAACTAAGTTGGTGTTATGCAAGGGATTGAAGAATATTTTATCATGTTTATTACCATTTTATGCTTTTGACTGTCATTACGTTATTTTTTCTAGAAAATAAAAATAAAGAATTAAAAATAAAAAGTTTGCATTTTTTTGGAGCATTGTCAGCTCACTACATAAGTGAGAAGCTCGCTGTATTTTTTGCTGATAGACTGACATATTTTCTTTTGGGGCTTATCGAACAGATATATGAAATTACTTTCAAATATAAATTTTACAGAGCAGAGGGGAGCAAATAAGAGAAGTTCATGTTATGTTTATATAAACTTGAATTTTTTAAGGTGTGACACTGATTTTTTAGTTTTAGTACTATCTTTGTGTCTCCAAACCAACATCAATAATACATAATACACACCAATAATATAATATATGTATAATATTATGTATAGTTACAATTTATTTAACTGTGACTTGAGAAATCTGGCCCACACATAGCAAGTCAATGTGTGAAACTGATAAAAGAGTAGAGATGTTTGTCAGAGTTGATTCCCAGTAGGTGCCATAGACAGCCGCCCTGTCTAAAGCAATAAGGAGGACAATTATAGAGCATAATGGCTCTTTGACACCTGATATACTCATATTATCTATGCTAATGTCCAGAATCAGACTACAGTAGCCGAAGGTTTAGGTGACAATGTTTGTACATCTTCTACTAAGATAAACTCATTGTTGCATTTTACATGTAGCTGTAGATGGTTAGAGAGATTTGTTAGAGGTATTTATTCATGAAAATCATTCTCACACATGTTATCTGTCTGTGCTGTCACATTTATATCACTAAGATAGTGCTGATCAGATGGGAAGACCTTTTCAAATCATCATTGTCTTAGCTTTCAGAGAACTTCTGGGATCTTGTTATTGAAGGCACCTATGTATAAGAAGTTCTGAGGATTGGAAAGACCATTAAAAAAAGCAGGACGGTATTGCCTAAACCTTTCCAAACGACCTGTTATGTTGCTTGCTGGTGATAATTTGAAACCATTTCTACCACTATAATTACTTTGAGCTATTGTGCAACAATCTGACAATCTAATCCCACCAATTTCACAGCATGCACAATTAACACCTGTGTACTTTCAAACAGAAATTCTTAGTAATTTTCAAAAATATCAGAAAATAATTTGTAATTTGTTGGATTTTTTACTGCACTGGGCTTAAAACTTGAGTCCTCTCAGAAGAAAAGTCTTGGCAGATTCCAGAGATTAGGTGACAAAGAGCCGGATGGCAGTTTATATCTGATTAGATCTCTGATCACTGGGGACTTTTATGCAGGCCATACATGGGTCGAATTCCAAACAATTCTCTTTAGAAAATTATAAATTTTGTGCATTTTGTGATCCTATGGTGTCACCATTGATTTCAAAATTTGACCAACCAAGCCTTCAATTTCACCTCATGTTGCTACAGAAACATTTTTTGGTGGCTGAGAATCTTCTTTTCTTTCTGGGAATCTTCTTTTCTTGCGCTCATGTGCATTTCTTTTTCAATGATATTTCTTGCATGATTCTCCCATCATTGATAAAAGAATCGTTAACTTTTCAAAACATTTCCAAAATACCCGAGCACTCAAATTCAATAGCCGCAAGAAAATCAGCTGTTGCTTCAGCCCACTAATGGTGCGAAATTCGAATTAAAATTCTTATTTGATCTCACAATTTTCTAAAGAAAATTATTTTGGAATTTGACCCATGTATGGCTGACTTTAGGCCTCATTCGCATGGCCATCCCGGGTTGAACACCACCAGCATATTTCTTCGGCTGGTTTAGACAGGTGTCTATGATCAGCTGCGGTCACTTAGCTTGTACAAATCAATGACAAGCTGACAAGCTCCACAACTGTTTTCATATAATTGAACAATTACCTGTGGTTAGGGACAGATAAGAAGCCCTGGATGCAAACTGCCTGTGTACAAGGCCACTCATCTGTTCCTAACTTCATGTAATTGCTATTATATTTGCAATTGCAATTGCATGCAAACAACCACGGATAGTTGTGGACACTGTCAGCCTGTCAGTGATTTGTACACACTTCCTGTCTACAGCTCATTAAAAAAAAAGAAAACTCTTTAGAGTTTATGTATAAGCAAAAACATTTTTTTCTAGTTTTAGATAATGAAGGTAAGGATTAGAAGCCCTGTAAATGTTTTATTGATGTCTGTACTCTAGCTTTGGAAAATAACCCTCCTTGTTTGTCCTGAGACCACTATCACCAGAACAGAATATTATACAGTGGTCAACAAGACAAGAGGTGAGGGTAAATCTTTCAATGGGGACACCTTTTCAGTGGACAGCTGTCTAAGATGGCAATCACCCTCACGTTGTAGAGATTTTCTTTAACTTCCTGTTTTATTTCTTAGATAGGACGTAAAGTGAAAAACACAAAAAAAGCCAGTCATCTTAAGGGCCATACAAAGGGGCCGAATATCGGGTGGCATTGGCTGATTCAATAGAAACTGGCCGACATTCGCCCCGTATGTACAGCAGTCAGTCCGACAGAAGCTAGGCTTCTGTCGAAGGGACATGAGCGAAAAAGGTCCCAATGCCAATGGCTGGGAGCACTGACCGGTATGTTCTGGCAGGCGGGCTGTTCCCCTGTTACATCACAATAGCTCAGCAGGGAGATCGCTGTACTAACATTGCATAGTTAGTACAGGATATCCTCCCGAGCTCTTCAGTTTTTTTTCATTCAGCCCGCTTGATTGAACAAAAAAGAAAAACATAGTGTGTACTAGGCTTTAGAGCCTATATCAATTATTGTCAATAATCACCCTCATCAGTGCTTAGATGGAAAAATTACAAAACTGAAACCTGAAGGACTCTAGCCAAAAACTCTTGGTTGCGCAAGCTCCTCCAACACCTGTCTGTTATGATAATTTATTGCTCCTTTTGTAACAACACTTTTTAGGAGAATCCTATAGGATTTTTGCATCTAAGCCTTGATGAGATGAGGTCATTGACCTCTGAAACACATCGGCTGCCTTTTATCTTCCTTTGTCTCATTTTTTATCAACAATAAATGATGCAGACTCTTAGGACAACTGTTTGACGCTCTTTTTGTCAATCTCCCTTGGATTTCTTAGTTGAGGAGGCCATTGCCCCTTGGAGGGTCCCTGCATTGTGGTTGAGCTTCCAAGGTTGAGTCATCAAGCCTAACCATGATCTCTTGATTGTTGGAATAATAGTCTGGCACCTCACATCTATTTTTTCTAGAAATTAACTTCTAGGAAACCTCGCCGTCGGGAAAAATACAGCAAAAGATCAAACCGTTTGGGTTTAAACCTCCATTACTATATCCAGAACTAAAGAACGTTTTTGTTATTCATATGCTTTACCTGATCAGTATGTAACATATTGGTTGATTTTGTTATCCGTTTGTTATTTTTCGCAGCTAAAATCCTCTGCAACCAGATTTTCAGCAGCACTGTGATTGGCTGAATCATGTGGAAAAATTGAATCCACAGAGTGGATTGTGTCTGTAGGAAACTGTTGTGTTTTGTCTTTCTTCTGTCATTAGATGAGAGATCACAGACATACACATATCCATCTTCCCACTGCCAGACGTTGCTTGTTAAAATCACTACATTCACACCTTTAAGTTTGCACTTCACTCTGTAAGTTAAAGGGAAATTAACATCTACTCCCCCCCCCCCATACTGACTTCTGTATAAGGCATCCTGGCACCAGCCCTTTTTTTATCAACAGATACCTGGCAGTAATTCCATAGTGGTGTCCCCGGTATCTCTCAACAACCCCAGGTATCTGTCAACAGCCATTGCATCTCTCAGCACTATACTGTATTTCTCAGCTGCCCCATCTGTCTATCAGCCACCCCCTGTGGAGGTAAAGTAGAAGAAGAAACAGACACAGAGAAGATGGTGTAACCTACATGTTGGGTCAAGAGGTTGGTCTTGGTAGAAGATGCACAGTGTTTTTAAATACACTAAAATTGGTGGATCGACCTATGAAATCTATTAGCTTTGACCAGGCAAATACTAATCCTATCAATGCTTGCCAGCTAGAGATCTTGAAATGTCAGTTTGTTCTCAGCTTTAACACCTTTTTTTTAAATTTCTAGATAGAAACGTTCAAAAATATTATATCATTTAAAGTAGCACTTCTCAACATTTTTTTAGTCACCACACCTTTTAAAAGCATTTAACATCTTTAGGCACTCCAAATAAATTATTCCTTGTGTTTTCAGGATAAATTTAATTTAGTGGAGAATGTTAATAGATTTCTGATTTCGCTTTAATGAAAACTGGTCCAAAATAGTGGAAAAAAATATATTTTCTGAAATGTAGCTGTATATTTTTATGCCATTGCCACCACTCAAAAAAAAGTCTCTCAAAAATTCTCCTACTCCTGACATGCATGAGGATATCACATATGTGTGCATTATTTGTTGTTTGTACCCCTAGTAGGGCCAAGAAACAATAATGCCCAATTTGCTTTTTTTATCTTACCTAAACACTGGCGCAGACTTTTTTCCTACCTAAAAGATGCTGACACTGAGGCTGGGTTCACCACTGGTGCAATGTTAGACATCGCATTTGATTTTGATTTACACTGCATTGCTGTCCAGATCACATGCGATGTCTGTGCGATGCAAATTCAGTCATACAGATTGTATGGCTGAATTTGCAGCGCATTTGCACCAAAATGGCGCAGGACCCTTTTTTTTGGTCCGCACTAGAATCAGATCGCATCTTGCACCATTTGGCAGTTCGCACTGCGATCTGCAAACCGATTTGGGGGTGTCATTAACTTTGCATTGACACCAGCAGTGGTTCACAGATGTCAGTGTGACATGCAATGCAGGAACCTGCACTGGAATCACACTGGTTTCTGCATCGCATATACTGTATGTGAATCAGGACTAACGCTGACACTTTTTTTAAAAGGTAAACCCCAAACTCTCTCATCCATGTTTTTATGAACCTTGCTTTGTGCACCGGTGTGCAGTCACATTGGAAGAGGAATGGGCCATCCCTAAACTGCCTCCACAAAGTTGGGAGCATGAAATTGTCCAAATTGTCTTGGTATGCTAATGCCTTAAGAGTTCCCTTCACTGGAACTAAGGGCGATCTCTCCTATTTCTGCTTTAGAGGAATAGAACGGTTGTCTCACTCGCCCAAAGGAGGTGACAGGGAGAGAAGGCTACTGGGGAGAGAAGCATGGTGGATTTTTAGATTAAAAACTAGATCGCCTCAGGGGTTAAACCTGAGGTGGGATCTGGATTTGCACTTACATTAAACATGCCTCTCCCCAGAGCCTCCTCTCTCTTTCTCTCTTTTCCTCCTCTGGTGTCTTTTTCACATACCTGAATTATTATTTTTATTTTATTTTTTATTTTTTGTATCTAATGTTTTTTGTATTTCATGGTGTGTTTTAATCATGTATATGTGCATGAGTGCATGCATGAGTGTGTGCACACATGCACTTATTATCACTCTAAGGTGTGTGACAAATAGTGGCATACATATGGATCACTCAATATGCAGTATAGCTGATTCCCCTTTTTTGGATAATTGCCTGTAGTCAATGAAGACAATTAATAGGTGGAGCCAGTGATCCTTGGAGCTACTATTTATTTTCAAATTCATGTCTGTAATGTGGTTATGACTAAGGCATTATAGGCTGAAACGGGTCAACTGTTATTTGCGTTTGGTCACTGTGGCTTGTTAATAAATATTATACTTCTTAAGAGCAATCACCGGAGTGCGGATCATCTTTTCCTCATTTACCTACTCAGCCAGCGACTGTGGATCGAGCACCTTAGATCTCTGCTTTCTATGTGATGTATGGGTAGTAGCACTGACTTTTTTGTTTATACTAAGGGACCAAGCCCAACCCCTGAAAAACTACCCGACACCATACCCCAGTTTTTAATACTGTGTATTGCCCCTTTTAACATCAATGACAGCTTGAAGTCTTTTGTGGTATTTGTGGATGAGGCTCTTTATCTTCTCAGATGGTAAAGCTGCCCATTCCTCTTGGCAAAAAGCCTCCAGTTCATGTAAATTCTTGGGCTGTTTTGCATGAACTGCACATTTGAGATCTCCCCAGAGATTGAGGTCAATCTGCTGTAGCCAATGACAGGTTGACTTGGCCTTGTGTTTTGAATCATTGTCATGTTGGAATGTCCAAGTGTGTCCCATGTGCAACTTCCTGGCTGATGAATGCAAATGTTCCTCCAGTATTTTTTGATAACATACTGCATTCATCTTGCCATCAATTTTGACCAAATTTCCTGTGCCTTTGTAGCTCACACATCCCCAAAACATCAACCATCCACCTCAGCGTTTTACAGTTGGAGTGGTGTACCTTTCATCAAAGGCCTTGTTGACTCCTCTCCAAATGTAGGGTTTATGGTTGTGGCCAAAAAGCTCAATTCCCCCCAGCACTCTGACCACTCTACATCCCAGATATCCCCCCAGCACTCTGACCCCTCTACATCCCAGTTATCCCCCCAGCACTCTGACCCCTCTACACCCCAGATATCCCCCCAGCACTCTGACCCCTCTACCTCCCAGATATCCCCCAGCACTCTGACCCCTCTACATCCCAGATATCCCCCCAGCACTCTGACCCCTCTACATCCCAGATATCCCCCCAGCACTCTGACCCCTCTACATCCCAGATATCCCCCCAGCACTCTGACCCCTCTACATACCAGTTTTCCCCCTAGCACTCTGACTCCTCTACACCCCAGATATCCCCCCAGCACTCTGACCCCTCTACATCCCAGATATCCCCCAGCACTCTGATCCCTCTACACCACAGATATTCCTAGGGTTGCCACCTTTTCTTCAAGTCAAACCCAGACACTTTAGCGGTGCACAGCAATTTTTTTATAGTACAAACTATACATATATTTTCCCCTTTATTTGGTGTTCCTAGAACCCCCTTTACATCAGAGTTCCCGATTACACTTTAAGGGGGAGTTCTGTGGACTTTAATGTAAAGGGGAACTCTGACGTAAGGGGTGCTCTGAGAACCCTGATTTACCTTAGTGTACTCACTCAGAGGCAGGAGAGAGAAGAGGGGAGGGGGAGACTTCAGTCACATACAGGGATGGACGGTGAGCTCACTTCACTTACCCCTTGGTAGTCAGCACCTTTCATCCAGCTGTATCTGCGGCTGCTAGGCTTCAAATTTCCCACCCCCACTTTCCTTTCCTGAGGCACAGCGCCGGGGATTGCAGTGTGGGCAAACACAAAGGGGTAGGGGGCGGAGAGGAGCAGGTCAAGCCTTCCCTCCTCTCCTGTCTGGACCATAGGGTGAGTACATGGATTGAAAACTGGCTTTAGGGGCGAGTTCAGAGGGTGGTGATAAATAGGGAGTACTCGGAATGATCTGGTGTGGAAAACGGGGTCCCCCAGGGTTCTGTCCTGGGACCAATCCTGTTTAATTTATTCATAAACGACCTGGAGGATGGGATAAACAGCTCAATCTCAGTATATGCGGACAATACTAAGCTAAGCAGGGCAATCATTTCTCCGCAGGATGTTGAAACCTTGCAAGAAGATTTGAACAAATTAATGTGGTGGGCAACTACATGGCAAATGAGGTTTAATGTAGAAAAATTTAAATTAATACATTTGGGTGGCAAAAATATGAATGCAATCTACTCACTGGGGGGAGAACCTCTGGGGGAATCTAGGATGGAAAAGGACCTGGGGGTCCTAATGGATGATAGGCTTGGCAGTAGCATGCAATGCCAAGCTGCTGCAAGCAAAGCAAACAGAATATTGGCATGCATTAAAAAGGGGATCAATTTCAGAGATAAAACGATAATTCTCCCACTCTACAAGACTCTGGTCTGGCCGCACCTGGAGTATGCTGTCCAGTTCTGGGCACCAGTCCTCAGGAAGGATGTGCTGGAACTGGAGAGAGTACAAAGAAGGGCAACAAAGCTAATAAAGGGACTGGAGGACCTTAGTTATGAGGAAAGGCTACAAGCACTGAACTTATTATCTCTGGAGAAGGGATGCTTGAGAGGGGATATGATTTCAATGTACAAATAGCGTACTGGTGACCCCACAATAGGGATAAAACGTTTCCGCGCAAGGGAATTTAAAAAGACACACGACCATTTACTAAAATTAGAAGAGAAGCGGTTTAACCTTATGCCGCATACACACGAGCGGACTTTACGGCAGACTTTGTCCTGTGGACTTTTCGAAGGACTTTACGATGGAATTTCCGAATGAACGGACTTGCTTACACACGATCAACCAAAGTCCGACGGATTCGTACGTGATGACGTATGACTGGACTAAAACAAGGAAGTTCATAGCCAGTAGCCAATAGCTGCCCTAGCGTCGGTTTTTGTCCGTCAGACTAGCATACAGACGAGCGGACTTTTCGACCGGACTCGAGTCCGTCGAAAAGATTTGAAACATGTTTCATTTCTAGGTCCGTCAAACTTTTGGGGAAAAAAAGTCCGCTGGAGCCCACACACGATCGAATTGTCCAACGGACTCCGGTCCGCCTAACCAAGTATGCTGTAAAGTCCGGTCGTGTGAACGCGGCATTAAACTGCATAGAGGGTTCTTTAAGAGCGGTAAGGTTGTGGAATTCTCTCCCACGGGCAGTGGTTTCAGCGGGGAGCATCGATAATTTCAAAAAACTATTAGATAGGCACCTGAACAACCACAACATACAGGGATATACAATGTAATACTAACATAAAAGCACACACACAGGTTGGGCTTGATGGACTTGTGTCTTTTTTCAACCTCACTGTGTAACTATGTAACTATTGGAGTGCCTGCACATAGACAGGAAGTGACTGAAACAAGGATTATGAGATGTATTAAAGAATGAAAAAATGGTATTATACTGTATAATAAAAAGAAAAAAAGAAATAGTTTCTGATAGAAATGTCATTCAGTTAGGGTTTATATCTGCTTTAAAGCAGAACTCTGGGATTTTCAAAAAATCCCCCATTAGTACACCCCCCCCCCCCCCCCACACACACACACACACAAAACACTAAACAGTTATTACAGTTGTGAAATTTCTTACCGTTTAAGTAAAACGACTGATTGAATTTTCAAGAAGTCAGGAAATGCCACTTGTTAGGGACCACCAAGAAAGGGACCACCAGTGCCACTTGTCAGGGACCACCATGTCAGGGACCACCAGTGCCACTTGTCAGGGACCGCCAGTGCCACTTGGCAGGGACCACCATGAGAGGGACCTCCAGTGCCACTGATCAGGGACCACCATGTTAGGGATCACCAGTGCCACTTGTCAGGGACCACCAGTGCACAGCGGGGATCTCCCGCGGTGTCTGGTATTGTTATATGAGAACGTTGAGAGCTGATTCCCCGCCCCCCGCCGTTATGATTGACAGCGCACTGTTCTTATAATGGCGGGGGGGAGGAAATCGGCATCGGTGTTCTCATATACAATAGCAGTGGGAGATCCCGGATGTGTCATACAAGTAAATACTGATGATAATCCCCGCTCTGCAGGGAGATAGCAGGCGGGTGGCGGCGGGGGCAATGCGGGTGGATGGCAGTGCGGTGCGGTGGCGAGTGTAGGTGGAGTGGGGGCGGTGACTGGCAGAGGAGGAGAGAGAAGAAGGAGGACGTCTCCTCCATGGGCGGCACAGACCGGGGGCTGTGAAACCCCCTCCGCCCACAACATGTCTGCTTCCTCCCCTGCTCCTTTTCAGAGGACTACAACAGGGCGTGTCAGACCGCTGGCTGAGATGAGGAGAGGGATAGAAGCCAGCGGTCTTACAAACAGGAAGTCAGCAGGCAATAACGGTTTTTCAGCAAGTTCAGCAGCCTATTACAGAGGAACTACAGAGCTCAGAAGAACATGGATGGCAAAGTGGGTGAAGGTAGGAGATCAGCAACAAGGGCATGGAAAAAAATTTTGGGCCGAAGTTCTGCTTTAAGCATTAGAGAATTGTTAGGAGAAACATTAAAATTAATGATCTATGAATTTCACACCAGTCTTTGGCATTTGCTACAAAAAGGCCTAACTTGTCTTTAATGATTCATAAATAGGTTAATATGGTTCTACAAATGAATGTTTCTTTTTCCATAATGCATTCTCTGCATTAAGGTATAAAAACCTTCTGCGTGCAGCCCCCACTTATACTTATGTAGCGCTCACTTCCGTAGGAGCCTCTGGATTTGTTGGGTCCGACTACTGTCAATTGCAGCCAGTGAAGAGGAAGCAGGGGAGTAAGCTGTGCTTTGTTTGTCAATGGACACACAGAGCGTGCTTTGGGATCGAGCCCGCACGAGTGCCCCCAAAGCAAGTAGCTTGCTATGGGGGCACTTGACAGGGGGGAGGAGCCAGGAATGCTGGCGGAGGACCCCAGAAGGGGACAATTAGGGCTGCTCTGTGTAAAACTATTGCACAGAGCAGGTAAGTATTACATATTTGTTATTTAAAGAAAAACAAAATGTGAATCTTTACAATCACAAAAAAGACAACCTCAATAATGTAACTAATTTACATAAAAAGGCCACACATATTTCTATCCACCTGATACAGAGCAGGACTTCACCCACAATGTGGCTGAAAAAAAAAATCTTAGAAGGTCAGTAAGGGGTCATAGCGAAAGGAAACACTTTAGTAGAACACAAGTGATCCCCTGAGTCTTCATGATAGAGAGCTTTGCCTTACCCGCATCCAATTGACTGACTGCAATAATGACTCATAAAAGTCATTATGTCATAGGTAGGTCCATCTATTATGTTCTTACTGGAGCCTGAGATTAATAAATGGCAGTGGATCATAATCCAATACCAATCTCAGTATATAAATATTAAAACATACAGATGAAGATAGTTTTATGCAATTCGGGTAGTGCTGCTGACACTTCTTCCCCAGCTTTTATTTACAGATATAATTTAATTACTCATACGAGTTTCTGACCCCCTACAGTCTAATATCCCATCACAATTACACAAATTAGTGTCATCACTAACTTACATGGATTTTTTTAGAAGGAAACTCACACAAACAGACAAACTCCATGCAAATATCTGCGTTGATGTAAGGAGTATATAGAACTTTTAGTTAGCATACCTTGAATTTCCCATTGTGTGCAAGGCAAATTTTAAAAATCAGAATTTTTGCTTGCACACAATTAAAGCAGTATTAAAAGTACTTTGTTATTAAAGTGATATATGAAAACTCCCCAAAAATGATTTATTGTATGAAGATAGTAAATACCCACCTCTCCTGCTGTCTGAAATGTATGTTGCTTAAATGAAGAGAAACTGCCACCCAACTCCTCAAACTCTTCAGATATGTCTGGAAGTGTCAAATTCCAGGTGACCAGGAAGCTGACACACCAGAAAGTGTCAGATTTTGAAGACTTTTCAGGTGGTGGTTTTATGGGAGTGTATATATCTGTAATATTCTTTTATTGTTTGTATACTGATAACATAAAAAAAAGATTTAAGGTGGATTCTCCAACTACCTATTTCTCTCCCTCAATGGCAGAGGATCTGGGAGGCGGTTTCCAAATCATCAAGGTGCATTGAACAAAGAGAGACGGCTTATAAAATCTTATTTTCTGGTACAGGACCCCCGAGGTTTTACATAGATATGATCCCAAGGTTCCTCTAGTGTGCTGGAGGTGCCAGGACAATGTTGGCTCTCTCTTTCACATATTCTGGGACTGCCCCACTGTCCAACCCTTCTGGTCCTCCATCCAAGCACACCTACAAGGCCTATTCAAGATGAACCTACCCATAGACCCGATTCACTACCTCCTGGGTCTGTCATCCCCGGGTATCTCCAAGCAAACCCAAAAATTAGCCACCTTCATCCTATTGGCAGCTAAAAGGGCTATCCCTTTGAGATGGCTATCTACCTCCCCACCCACACTCCCACAAGTTTTACAGATCCTGGAACAGATCCGTAGAATGGAAAACCTTACTGCAGTAATTCACGACTCACTCCCTCAGTTTTCATTCATTTGGGATTTATGGGATCACTCTGAGCTTAACCCTGGTGCCATACCATTAATTCACCCATGATCAACGCCTGCCAGTGTGATTTCGCTAGTCTAGTCCTCATAGAATACATACTGTTGTAGTCTTCTCTCCATGGTGTCCTCCCCCTTCCCCCCTCTTTTTCCTTCAGTCAAGTCGCCTTAGAGTGCACTAGTCCTACAGTTCAGGTACTCTGGGAATCTTGCTGATAGCTGATCTGGAGAGTAATAATTCTTATTAGTGTAGCAATAACTCTCGGTGGAGCTGCTGGTTTAAGCGGGCCTGTCCTCTTATCTCTTTACCCCTCTTAAATCGTTCAATCCCCTTGTGGGACACAATCTTTGCTCGCCTGGATAGGCCTCTCTCACTTGCCTAGCAGCCAGTATGTAGCACGAACAATAGTCTCTGCCACAGACTTGCTTGAAATAAATCCGTACAATCCTCTGCCACAGGATGTATTAAACTTTGCGGTGAATGTCAGACACAGTACTTGGACCTCTAAGCCAACCCGGCAGTACTATGCTGTAAAACTACTTTAGGATACGTCATCCAACTGAGTCACCAGGCCCCTCTCTAGACCAGCACTCTGCGTGATCCTTCCATGACGGGTCCTCCCCTGGGATCTTCTCGGTTGTCCAGCTTCTTCACTCTGGATAGACAGCTCAGGACCATTCCTCGGCTGCTGTGGTAGGCCCCAGACATGCTTCTGGGCCCACCCACACGCTGCAGTGGCGCGGGCCTCCGGAAAGGGAGGACCACAAGGTAGCACACTAACACATACCTGTCGGCCAGGAGGGCCAGCAGGTGGCTGTAAAACGAACCCCAAAACATGGCGTCTGTCCCATAAATACCCTCTCCCAGAATGTAACTCGGAGGACCACCTCCACCGAGTTGTCTCTGGGACAGAGGAGCACCCATACACTTCGACAGGTTGCCTTTCCAACACTAGCCAATGGTAACAGCGACACTCACTGGCTCAGTGTGGAACTACGCGCAACGTCAGCCAAGCTGGAACAGAGGCAAATCTAACTCCCCTAACGAGCAATTTACTAAATTTACCTATCAGTTGGTAGATCATAAATCTACCAGCGCTACATTAGTGAGATATAATGTTACCTTTTTGTTAAGCTTGCTCTACTGATCCACCCTTCCCTCACCCCCCCCCCCCTGAACTGTTCTAAAATTTTATACTACCTCCTATACTTGTATTATTGTAAGTTTATTCTGTTGTCATCCGCGTACAACCCAAGTAATTTTTGACGATCATACTGTTCAAATGCACTTTCTGTTTTCTTTGAACTTCTATATTTTTCATGGAAAAATTCAATAAATATACAATTTAAAAAAAAAGAAAGATTTAAAAAAAAAAAAATCAATACATTTTATCATAAAACATTCTGCTGCTATTCTTTAAAGTGGTTGTAAACTCTGTTACACCACTTTTACCTACAGGTAAGCCTATAACAAGGCTTACCTGTAGGTACCTTGAAAATCTCCTAAACTCACATGCATGGGAGTGACGTCATCGCGTTTCAGGCCAATCATAGCGCCAGAGCCGCGAATCCGGAAGTAACTCCGGGGGGGGGAAGGTGTACTGTACTCGGAGGGCCGACGCCAATCCAGGCCATCGTTCTAAGGTAAGTATTTCATAATGAGCTAGTATGCGATGCATACTAGCTCATTCTGCCTTTGTCTTGCAGGGTTTTTTTTCTTCAAGGTTTACAACCTCTTTAAGCTGGTCATACACTGATCAATGTTCGAACAGTTCCTGATGAACCAGACAAAATTTGCTTCGTAGTTGGCCCTGTTGGCACCCTTCCACCCAACATTCTTCGGTCAAGAAATCAAAAGAGCCAAGTGAAAATTTGTTGGATGAGCAATGGCTGCATCCAATCAAATGCAGCCACTGTTACTGGATATTCTGCCAGTCACCTGTGCCAGCTGCCAAAATACCATGGCTGCAGTAGTAGATTAGTCCATCGAAGCTGCATAGTGCGAATGGAGGAATCTGTTAGATTTTTTTCCTTCAGCCTGAACTAAAAAAAAATGATGAGTGTATGATATGACCAGACATACTATTATTATTATTATTATTATTATTGTACAGGATTTATATAGCGCCAACAGTTTACTTAGCGCTTTACAATATAAAAAGGGAGACAATACAATTATAATACAATAAAATTTAAGAGGATAAGAGGGCCCTGCTCAGAAGAGCTTACAATCTAATATGGTGGGGGAGGTGGTACAAAAGGTTGTAACTGTGGGGAATGAGCTGATGGAAATTGTAAAAGATTAGTTGGAGACGTGATAGGCTTTCCTGAAAAGATGAGTTTTCAGGGATCGCCTGAAGGTTGCAAGAGTAGGGGATAGCCAGGCAGGTTGAGGTAGCGAGTTCCAGAGGATGGGAGAGGCTCTGGAGAAATCCTGGAGATGAGCATGGGAGGAGGAGACGAGAGAGCTTGAGAGTAGGAGGTCTTGAGAAGAGCAGAGAGGACGATTTGGGTGATATTTGGAGACAAGATTGGTGATGTAGCTCGGGGCAGAGTTGTGAATGGCTTTGTATGTTGTGGTTAGTATTTTGAATTTAATTCGCTGGGTGATTGGGAGCCAGTTTAGGGATTGGAGGAGAGGGTTGGCAGACACTGAGCGGTTGGTAAGGTGGATAAGTCTGGCAGCAGCATTGATGATAGACTGAAGAGGGGATAGCCTATGGAGAGGCAGGCCAATGAGAAGGGAGTTGCAAAAGTCAAGGCGAGAGATAACAAGGGAGTGAATGAGGAGCTTGGTGGTTTAATTTTTTAAAAAGGGGCGAATTTTAAAGATGTTACGGAGGTGAATTCTACAAACTTTTGACAACGATTGGACTTGGGGCTGAAATGACAAGTCAGAGTCTAGGATTACACCTAGTACCCTGGCATGAGGGGAGCGACTGATGGTTGCATTGTTGATTTTGATGGAAAAGTCATGGAGGGGGGCACGGGCGGGGGGGGGGGGGAATATTAATAGCTCAGTTTTAGAGAGATTTAGTTTAAGGAAGTGGTGCGACATCCATTCTGATATGTCAGTTAGTAAGTTAGTAATGCGAGAGGAGACTGAAGGAGTGAGGTGAGGAGTAGACAGATATATTTGGGTGTACTACATTTAAAGGGCACAAATGAAGAGGAAATCTGTTTTGAGTTATATTGGTTTAGGGTTATATTGCCAGTCATCCTATTATAAAAATCTGCTAACATCTTATTTACACTTTGAATACACTTAGTAAACTAAATGGTGTTTATTGATATAGATGCTAAGTGCCAAAGCATTATATCTGATTATTTTTTCTGGACTTTGCACCTGAATTTTGAAACAGCATCCTTATACTTCAGTTTTCCTAAAATCGTGGATAGATAAAAGATAAAAAAACCAAACACTTGATATGTTAAAAAACACTTTGCCTGGTGTCATGATTGACAGGACAAGCTTTTGTAAAAGATCATCTGTCCATCATCCCGTGCCTGTCACACTAGGGAGCTGCAGTGAATACAGAGGGCATCAGCAAACAGAGGGCATCTCAGGGAAGGAATGTTAAAAAAACCTATTAGGATTCTACTGACAGCCACACACATTGGATACAATGTTCCACCGCTTTAACTAAACTACTTAAGATACCACTATAGGGCCCTTTTGTTGTCTCTAAAATGTAAAATGTGTTTAATCCTTTAAACCTACACATTCTCTGTGACCTGCGGGCCCAGCTGGCTCCCTCCTGACAACTAAAACAATGACTTTTAGAGACAGGCAATAAAACCAAAGATTAGCGGTTTCTAATCTAGGCCAGTGAGCAACTTTTTCTATATCCTTTTGAGGAGCTTTGATCTACCCTTTAAGCGTTGTCACTGACCAAGAGTAGAGATGTCTATAGACACTAGAGGGCAGTGAGACTTTTCCAGTCATTGCTATCCTAAACTAAAATGGTCATGCCAGGCTATCGTTTGCCATTAGGCCTGTGAGAAAGAGGGAGGGGGTGAGTTGCAGACACCTCCAGTGCCGGCTTATCAGAGAAAATGATAGCAATCAGACAAGGATTTATAACATGTCTGATCACTGCTCCCCCAGATAGGCTCAGCTGGTGAGGGCTACTAGTGTCCCAAAGACATTGGCTTGTCAACTGATCCACCCAAAAATGTCCGAATCTGCTAAAGTCTTTGCTCACTTTAATGGAACCACAGGAGCATGAGATACTGTACTCGTAATAAACATAAGGATCAACGATACACTATATTACCAAATGTATTGGGATGCCTGCCTTTACATGCACATGAACTTTAATGGCATCCCAATCTTAGTCTATAAGGTTCAATAATGAGTTGGCCCATCTTTTACAGTTATAACAGCTTTAACTCTAATGCATACCAAGACATTTTGGGCAATTTCATGCTCCCAATTTTGTGGGAACAGTTTGGAGATGGCCCCTTCCTGTTCCAACATGACTGCACACCAGTGCACAAAGCAAGGTCTATAAAGACATGGATGAGCGAGACACACTCCTAAACTTTGTGGACAGCCTTCCAGGAAGAGTTAAAGCTGTTATAGCTGCAAAGGGTGGGCCAACTCAATATTTAACCCTACGGACTAAGGCTGGGATGACATTAAAGTTCATGTTCGTGTAAAGGCAGGTGTCACAATACTTTTGGTAATATAGTGTATGTTAAGTGGGAAGTATGGTGATTACAATTCTTCCGGTTTGTTAAGTTATATACATGTTGCCACAGAAATAGGATTTCTCTCTCTGACTGGGACATCAAATAAGAATCTTATGTCTAGGGCAGTCTATGGCCTCTGCAGACATACCCTGCCAACTGACTCTTAGAAGAAAATTGATTGAATGTATGGATTTTCCTGGCCGACCACAGATTTCTCCCAGAAATAAGACCAATACCGGGGGTATCTGGTATAAGAATGCATTGTTATGTCACAATTGTTTAAAAAAGTCTATTTTGCTGGTGCTAGACATTTTGACTGCCAAGCCATGCTTCTAGGTACCTTTACTCCAGAGGAGCATTTTCACGACCAATACATCTTCAGTTGATGAATATTTAAATATTATGAAAGGAAATGCGTTACTAGTAGGTGGCAGAATGAAATGCTCTTATTTATTCAAATATGATGCAGGGCTTGACTGTGAGTAAAGCTAACTATGCACGAAAAGATTGGGTCTTTAAAACATGAATGGCAAAATATAATGAATTTGGCATGAACACACCTACCAAGATCATGGCAGACTCTCCCATATAGTTGTCAACAAAACTGTAACACAACAAACTCTTATTTCTGTTCAAAAACAGGTAGGTAATCTGCCAAACATTCGCCAATCTCCAAAACTCATCACAAACTCTCATGCGTGTAGCATGCAAATTTGTATCGGCCAAAAAGCTTATGTCAAGTATGGTGTAAATGGTTAGACAAATTTGGAAAAATATTTTAATGTTATTGACAAATATGTCATTTTTTCTTTGGTTCTGAAATTAATATTTTGCTTATTAATGAAGATCAAGCAGCCCATGAGGATGCTTTCCAGTCCACAAATACACTCAGATAGAGTGGGTTAAGTGGGTATGCTTCAGTATATTTGCAAATCATATGTCATCCCTTTTGGCACTCATGCTGATTCACCTTAACCGACCTTCTTAAAGCCCAGTTTCAGTCAAAAACTGATTGGAGAACAGTCTTTATAACGAAACATTAATGGGCAACTGATGGAGAGTGCTGTAGTGATTAGTCACATAGAATTTATGGTAAAGCCACCTAGGGTGAAGTGGTTCAAATAAGCTTTTCTAAATTACCTAAATGTACTTTTTTTACATAGTAAACAATGAAAAGACTAAACTCACTATCTCATAGAGGTCAGCAATAATTTATAAACGTTTTTGCCATCTGTGTCAATATTAGTTTTAAAAATGTAATTATGATTTATTTTAGGAGTTACATTTTTTGTGCTTTTATTATGAAATTTTGCTTAAAGTAATTTTGATGTGATCTTCATGTTCTTAAATCCTATATCTATTTTTCAACAAATTTGGCTTTATGCCTCACTATGTACAGTTTTATTATACAAATCTTTTTTTTTTTTTTTAATCTCTCCCAAAGTTTCTTAGCTGAAGATCCTACAGATATCTTTCTAGTTCAGGCTGACAAGGGCTAAAACTGGCCATACACTAGTAGAATTTAGCTCAAAATTTTTCATTTTAAGAGTGTTAATGTGATTTTCTAATTTTTAGTGGGGAAAATTGATGTTCATTTTTGACTGTATTGACAAGAATATTTGAAGGATCAGGATGCAAAATATTTTTGAATGAATGAATTTCTAATGTTGTATGTGTTTTTTATTCGGGAAAGTCAGTTATTTCCAAAATGGAATGTTAAAAGCAAATGAAATGTTGAATTACTTTTAAGCAACATTCATCAAGTTGTTATTGAATTGAATTGAATGTACTGAGACTTTTCAGACGAATGTTCATTCAAAAATCTACTTGTGTATGGCCACCTTTCATTTTTTGGGTTTTCTTTTGTTGCACAGCCAGTGGGTTCAAGCAAACAAAAAAAATGCTTTAAGGGTTTAAGCTACAAAAATGAGGTGGGTGGAATCACCCCCTACCACCGCTTGCCAAGGCCATTGACTTCTGATGGTCATAGCTGTCAGATTAAATTGATGCAGTTGCTGAACAAGGAAAAAATTTCAACATGTCCCCTTGATACAAGTCGTTTAAATGGCAAGTGAGGACACACACAGGGGTTGATTTACTAAAGCGGGAGAGTTCAAAATCTGGTGCAGCTCTGCATGGTAGCCAATCAGCTTCTAACTTCAGTTTGTTCAATTAAGCTTAGACAAAAAAAACCTGGAGGCTGATTGTTTTTTATGCGCAGCTGATTTTGCACTCTTCAATTTTAGTTAATCAACCCCACTGATTGAAAATTTGGCTGGTCCCTGCTGAACCTGGTGAATTACAATCAGTGAGCAACTTTAACCACTCTCTTTCTCAGGAGATAAATTAAAGCGTAACTTCACTTAAAAGTAAAAGTTTTGTTTGTCCTCCTCCTCCTCTCCCCATATAATTTTTTTGCAGTTTTTTTTTTTAAGTTTTATTTTCCAGGGAACAGTGACTTTTTTTTTGACAAGTACCCGCTCCTACTTCCACATTTCTTGTCTAAGAGAAAATTACAGAAGTTCGACCTGCACCCCTCCCTGCATGTGACCTCCTGGGACATGTGACATGTCCCAGGAGCTTGCAGGACCAGTCTGAAAGCTCAGCGTCATCTAGCGCATAGGCAGTGGAGAGCTAGCTGTGAGACAGCAGGAAGTCAAAGCCGGATCCGACAGTCAAGATGGCAGTCCTGGGGATCCGTAGACCAGAAAGAGCTGGCTTGAGTGAAGATAGCTCTGGACTTCTGGACTGGTGAGTGATTGTTTCTTAAAGGATAAATTCACCTTTTCAGAAAAAAATAATAAATGCACATTGGTTTGCAGGTAAAAAAAATGGACATTTATTATTTTTTGTTGTAGGAGCCTGTAAATCATTGCACCAGCGATCAGCAGATCGCTGATGCCATGCAGGTCCCCTGCTCGTATGATGGTGATACATGTTGACAGCAAGAATGATCGCCGTGGTAGTTCATTGAAAACAACAAGCCGACAGACGCAATGGCTGCTGGACTTTGTGGTTTTCAATTCAGAGCGCTGTGAATGAGTGACGCAGCCGGGTGGGCGGAGCCCCACTCGGCCATAATTGTTTTTGACAGCTAGCGGGTGGAGAAGATCCCCCGCTAGCTGGCACAGCAGGGGAGCGGGAGGTGCAGGGGCTGTGCTTTCATAACATGTTACATGTTACACTCCAAATAGGGGTATAACATATAACATGTTATAAAAGGTGAATTTATCCTTTAAAAGTCAGCAGCTACAGTATGTGCTATTTTTTCTTTCCTAAATGACCACATTTCCTCTTTAACCACTTGAGGTCCGGGCCATAGCCGAATGATGGCCACAGCGTGGACCTCAATTTCCGGGAGGCCGTCATGGGACATCCTCCCCTGTGCATGTGCACCGCGCGCCCCCTGCAGGGCGCGTGGTGTGCGCGCACCCTGCAGGGCGCGCGGTGTGCGCGCTGTGATCACCGAGTCACGGAGACTCGGATGATCACAGATCCGTCCCGGCCCCTTACCATGTGATCAGCTGTCAGCCAATGACAGCTGATCACATGATGTGAACTAAAGCTCGGTGATTGGTTTAGTTTTCTCCTCATGCTGACAGCGTGAGGAGGAGAAAAAAGGCGATCACCGGCTTATGTCAAAGGGACATCGGTCCCGAAGAGGAAGGAGGCACATATGCCTCATCTGTGCTTGCAAGTGCCATCGGTCATTGCCACCTGCCAGTGCCCACAGTGCCCAGCAGTGCCACCTATCAATGCCCACAAGTGCCACCTATCAATGCCCACCTGTGGTGCCAATCAGTGCCACCTAGCAGTGCTGCATCAGTTTAAACAATCAGTGCCCATCACTGCCACCCATCAGTGCCCATCACTGCCACCTATCGGTGCCCATCAGTGCCGCCTCATCAGCGTACATCAACGAAGGAGAAAAATTACCTGTTTGCAAAATTTTATAACAAAATATAAAAAATATATAATTTTTTTTTTTTAAATTCTGTCTTTTTCAATTTTTTTAACAAAAACTAAAAACCGCAGAGGTGATCAAATACCATTAAAAAAAAGCTCTATTTGTGGGAAAAAATGATAAAAATTTCATTTGGGTACAGTGTTGTATGACCGCGCAATTGTCATTCAAAGTGCGACAGCGCTAAAAGCTGAAAATTGGTCTGGATAGGAGGGGGGTTTAAGTGCCCAGTAAGCAAGTGGTTAAAGTGGTTGTAAATTCCTATTGATTAGTTGTACCTATAGGTAAGCCTATAATAAGACTTACTTATAGGTACTGTAAATATCTCCTAAACGTGCTCCGTTTAGAAGATATTTACTGTATATGCAGCCAATGACGTGATCAGGGCATGCGCTCTGAAGGAAGCCACCCCTGCTGTTCCTTCAAAGCCCTGTGCCCTGACCTGCGGCTCACACACGGGAGTGATGTCACGGGAGTGATGGCTCTGGCCAGTCACACAGCCGAAGTCCGGGGACCTGGAGGGAAGACAGGTAAAGATGGATGCGGCCTCCAGCGGTGACAACGAGGGCTTCGTTTGCAGGTAAGTTTTACATAATGTGTGAGTATGTGATGCCTACTAGCACATTATGCCTTTACTTTGCAGGTCAAAAAAAAACAAGCGGTTTACTTCCTCTTTAAGTTGCACTGTTTGCATTGAGTCTTTGGTGTACATGTAGACACAAACATATATTAATATATAAAATATAAACCTATAATAAATTATAATATGTATACAAACATATGAATAGATTGTTTGATAAATAAAACAATTGATAGCTATAGCACATGTTTTATAAAGTGATGAATTTAAAAAATTTACGAATGAGAGCACGATTATTATTTTTCCTAGCTGTTAGAGTCTTGCCAAGTATACCAGACAAAGGTTGCCACAAAGTAAAAGTGACACAACTGCTGCTGTGGCCAACTTGTTGCACTCCTCATGACCTGCTAAGCCCTTCACACATCAGTAGGAATAGGAGTTGTCCCTTTTCTGTAATGTATGCATTAGGGTTTTGGGTCTTGTGCCTTTGAGCAGGTATTAGCAAGCTCCAGTGACCCAGGGACAGACATCCTGATCACACTTCTGAGATCACTCTGGCTTGGCTGATACCTATAATCCATACTTGTCTGTTTGCCACTGGTATTTAAAATAAAAAGGTTACTGTTTTGAACTCCTCCACTCCACCCCATTTCTAAACAAGGTGACATTGCAAACCCACTGTGACCCTGCTAATCCTCTACTCCCCATTATTGTGTGTATGTGTCCCTCTCTCTCTCACATACACACATAGCTCACTGATTGTAATCTGTGCATTTAGCCTCTAATCCATGTGTTTTTAAGCTTAGTGCTCTGAAATAGGGTAAACACCAACATGGCTGCGGGTGATTAAATACCTTTTGTATATTTCTTTATAAAATGCAAATACAAGGAACAAAATGACATGTCATGTTGAATTGAAGTTACTTTAGATACATTTTGGCAAATCAGGCTGTTGATGCAAATAGGTGATATCTTTATGTTTCCTGTCTGGCGTGGAAGAATGAAGATCTGGTTGTATGATATCTGCATCTTCATTAACTGCAACCGTTTTTTCCTATGAGCCTGCAGTAGTTGTGTTTGGGAATAGCTCCTCTGCATCACAAGTGGGGGTTTATCCACAAAAGTGGGGTGACATTACAACATTGCCTGTATGAATATATGCAGTACTCAGCATGTAGGTTGTACTCCACGGATACATTATTATTAATATACAGGATTTATATAGCGCCAACAGCTTGCGCAACGCTTTACACCATGAGGGCAGACAGTACAGTTACAATACAAATCAATACAGGAGGAATCAGAGGGCCCTGCTCATTAGAGCTTACAATCTAGAATTACATTTTGTTTGAAGTGCAGTTTTTCACTTTTAGGGAAAAAAAATTAGAAATCTTCACTGATGTTCCAGAATAATAGGAAGAGGGAAGAGATATGGGACTTTATAGTATTCATGAAACAAGAACAATTATAAAAAGAATACATTTTTATTTATACACGGATCAAAAAGTGGATAAAAGCATTGTATACAAAGCATTGATGTTCAAAGCATGAGGAACAATATTTTTATGCCCCGTACACACGGTCGGACTTTGTTCGGACATTCCGACAACGAAATCCTAGGATTTTTTCCGTCAGATATTCCGACGGAAATTTTATATCCTGCTCTCAAACATTGTGTGTCGGAAAATCCGATGGAAAATGTGTGATGGAGCCTACACACGGTCAGAATTTCCGACAACAAGGTCCTATCACACATTTTCCATCGGAAAATCCAACCGTGTGTACAGGGCATTAGTGTTTCCAAGCTCTTATTTCAACATGTTTCGCCAGATGGCTTCTTCAGGATATGGCGTGGTGTCATTTGAAACAAGAAAAGGTTACACTAAAAATATTGTTCCTCATGCTTTGGACATCAATGCTGTGTATACAATGCTTTTATCCACTTTTTTTTACTCATGTGCATAAATAAAAATGTATTCTTTTTATAATTGTTCTTGTTCCATGAATACGTACAGATTGCACCTATAAAGTCCCACATCTCTTCCCTCTTCCCATTGTACACATTTAGGGATGTTGGTGCCCTATGTTTATAAGTTATCTGGTCTTGAACACAAATTTACTATATGATGTTCCAGAATGTCTGCAACTTATGAAAGTGTATTTCCTCCTTTGCAGTCAAATTTGAGAAAAACCCCACAATATGCTTGTTATGTGTTCCCATTCACCCAACGTACCTAAAAAGAATGTAAGAAAAAAAAATTCTTAGCTTTCTAGCTGTTTCTTTGAAACAGGGTTGTACACAAGACTCTAAGTGCAGCTCGAATTTTCAGAAAAACTTGCAGAACAATACTCTATGGATACTTTGCGAAAAAAATGTTTTTAAAAGCGCATTAACATTTGGCCTTGATATCTTTAAAGGTTAACTTCAATTTTGTGGGAAGAAATAGCAAATAAAAAAAATAATATAGCATATTGCGACACAAGTTATATTGTATTTGAATGTTATTAAAAACGACCTTTCCCTTTCAATCTGCAGCTCTGTATTGTTCTGTAAAATGCAATGCAATATGGCTACCTGGAGGTGTTCTGTACACAGAATGTGTACAGAACGCTCCTCGGAAACATAATTTCCTGCTTGTGTGATTGGCTCACCGATTTTCCAGAAAGTCTGCGCTAAGATACAAGTCAGATTTCAGGCATCCCCTGCAGCAAAAATGTAATTTTTGATGAGATGCTCCCAATAGGAAATCGTGTCTAAAGGGATGTCGATTCTGCATTTTTCTGCATCAGAGCCCTGCAAGTGCAGCAGCTGATAATTATGAAACCACTCCTATTAGATTCCCTTTCACCATGTACACAGTTGAACACACAGTGATTTGTTCAGAATAACAAAAGGTAGGAATCAACAAAATTTGATAAAACCCCTGCAATGTATATCGATCACCCAGAGGGGAATGTTTTTTATCAACAACAGTGGAGTTACTCTTTAACCCTTTGTTAGGACAAAGTGCTCAGTTAGTTTACAACTGATAATGAGATCTGCCAGCATAGTATAGGCAAGGTTATTTATGGTAAAAACCTCCCAAGTCCACACATTAATATTTCACAGAAGGGGTTAAAACTAAGGCAAGCCATACAGGTAGGCTGAAATTAGTAGGTTCCCCATCCACACTAAACTGTGGATTCAGGAATCTTCCCTGCTGGCTATTGTATGACGACAGCTGCTGCACCTGTGGCTGTCAGAATACCCAGTGACTACATCTGATTGCCAACAGGCCCACCCATGGTTCAAATTTTGTCCAATCCAGCAGGAAATTGCAAAATTCAAGCCGTGTATAGGTAGCATCAGTAATCCGAGTAGGATTTTTCAGTGAATAAAATGCCAAGATGTAATGTTTAAATATTATTAAAGTTATGCTATATAATTGAGAACATGTAGCAAATACAAAGTAGCTGTTATCCCAATTTTGCTGGAAAGGTGGAACGTTTTGGAGATCTTTAACTGTCTTCAATATTACAGGAAGCTCATTTTCTATTTTTAAATAGAAAATGAAAACTGCTTCTCCTTATCTTAAAGGTAAAGAACACTTATGTCGTGTACACACGGGCGGACTTTTCAATTCGGGAAGAATGTGTCGGACAATCCGACCGTGTGTGGGCTTCATCGGACCTGCAGCGGACTTTTTCGGTCGAAAATCAGACGGACTTTAGATTTAGAACATGTTTCAAATCTTTCCGACAGACTCGAGTCCGGTCGAAAAATCCGCTCGTCTGTATGCTAGTCTGATGGACGAAAACCGACGCTAGGGCAGCTATTGGCTACTGGCTATCAACTTCCATATTTTAGCCCGGTCGTACGTCATCACGTACGAATCCGTCGGTCTTTGGTGTGATCGTGTGTAGGCAAGTCTGTTCGTTCGAAAGTCCGTCAGAAGTCCGTCAAAAGTCCGTTGAAAGTCCGTTGGGAAGACCGGCGGACCTTTGATGCCGAAAAGTCTGCCCGTGTGTACACGGCATTAAAGTTTTTTTCATTTTTCTTACCTGCATAGTAAAAGCATATTGTGCTAGTATGTATCGCAAACTAGCACATTATGCGACACTTACCTGCAAACTAAGCCCTTGTCCCTGCTGGAGGCCACATCCATCTTTGCCTGTCTTCCTTCCAGATCCGCGGACTCCAGCTGTGTGACTGGCCGGAGTCATGTAACGTCCCTCTCGTGCATGCATGTCGGAGCCGCCGGTCATTACACAGGGTTCTGAAGAAACAGCACGGGCGGCGGTTCCTTCAGAGCACATGCACCAATATGCATGTGCCGTGCTGATACGCATGCGCCGATACAGTACCTATAGGTAAGCCCTATTATAGGCCTACCTATAAGTACAAACATTAGAGGGATGTTTACTTCCTCTTTAAAGCATTTGTTACCTCAACGTTTCATATTCCTGATATGTGACTGCTGTACTATGTACTTGTATGAGAAATTATTCTGTTTTCTTTTTTTGCTTCCTTTATGTGAAATCCCTGGTGTTCCTGCCAGTCCCCCTGTTTTCCAATTAAAAACTAACCACACTAAGCAGGGGAGCACACCGTGGTCAGTTCTCTAGCTATGCTGGTAACGCAGCCTGCTCTCCTCCGATGATCAAACTTGTCCTGACACACCCCTCCTGAGCATCCTGTCAGCTCAGTGTGCTGCTGCTTCTCCTCCCCCAGCTCTTATGCAGCTGAGAACAGAGGGAATGATATAACTTGTAAAAAAGGGGAAAAAGGTATGGTAATTCATAATGTTTTTGTAAATCTATACAAAAATATTTAGCCTTTCATTTCTATTTTAAACTGAATGGGTTGTTTTACAAGGTGACTGTTTACAATCAATTTAAAAGATAACTAAATTCAAGAACATACATGTAATATACTTCATCTTACCAGTCCTTAGATGTGGTATCTGCATTTGTTTTAAATTTTTAGACTAAGAACATTTTAATTAGGTACAAAAATAGGCCTGTTGATCCTGGCAGCAATGCAATGTCCTTGTCACTTCCTGTGAGCTCATCTGAAAATATAAACAATATTATCTTACTTATGTAAACTAATCATTTTCCTACCTCCACATAATGGAGATTAATAAAGGCAGACATATTTGTAGTCCAACCTGCGTGACATCCATCGCCCCCTCCATAGATACAGTGGATAAGTGAGCATAGCCACCCACAGACAGGAAATGTGTTATTCACAGGATTACCAGGTGAAAATAAAGGGAAGAAAAGTATGAAAAATAAAACACATGCAGCCAACACATCCAAGGACCGGTAAGCTAAAATATATTTCATTTTTGCATTTGGGTTTAATTATATATTTTAGCGTCTCCCACCAATGAATGCCCATCATTGTCTGCAAACCATTGTCAGTACTTGAACCTAGGAAGCTGAAATTCCTCCTTCGATGCAAACTCTTAAGAGATATTAGCTGTGAATTTAGCTTGGATAAACCAATATATACAATTAAATCATCTCACAGCTCTAGGGACCTTTACTGTAAATGTACACGTTATTAATTGAACTTATCGGTTATTTTTATCTGGGATCAAACAAGCCGATGTGCAAAAATATAAACATTCTCATGGAGTAAAATGTGACGTCATCTTGAAAATGTGTTTTTTTAAGATTATATTTATGTAATGAATATCTTTATTTTAACTAGACTTCAATAATGTTTAGAGAATACGTCTACCTAATAAAGGAAGTTGAATAGCAGATAGACAGAAATTATGAAGAATATCAGTTGTGCTCTTCCTATTAAACAGAATCTGTCATGAAGCTAGACACCTGTGTGATTAGGCTCTGATGCAAGCAGCCAAATCTCTACCCAGGAACTAAAATGCAGATGTTAAGTCAGAGACTGGCTTCATCCATTTGATTCTTTAATCTTTCCATTTTCCAGTCAATTGACACTTCCCCATCTTCCACTTGCTCCATCCTAGGGACAGGGGCATCATTAGAAGGAAGTTGAATATAGTGTGAAAAAGCCAATATATTAAGACGATAAGTATAGTGTAAATGCATATTATCTCTGTGGGTATAAGGGTGAATTCTACTTCTGTCTTGCATGCCAATCTTATCACTAGCCCTTATACCTTAAAGTGATTGTAAGGGTACATTTTTTCTTTTTTTTTTTAATTAACAAACATATCATACTTACCTCCACTGTGCAGCTTGTTTTGCACAGAGTGATCCCGAACATCCTCTTCTGGGGTCCCCCGGCGGCTCTCGCGGCTCCTCCCCGCATCAGATAACCCCCTTGGGGAAGCGCTTCGCTAAGGGGGTTACCTCGCGGGTGCGCTCCCGAGTCCAGCATTCGGCGTCCATAGCCGCTTAATGTATGACTCGGCCCTGCCCCCCCGGCGCCTGCGTCATTGGATTTAATTGACAGCAGCGGGAACCAATCACTGCGCTGCTATCAATCTATCCAATCAAGAGCCGAGAACCCCAGGCAGAGGAAGAACGCGTCCCTGGCGGGTCAAGTTCCAGGGCTCAGGTACATAAAACTGGGGGGCTGGGGGGGCGGTCATTGCCAGGTGTTTTTTTCACCTTAGGGTGAAAAAAAACACGAAGGTTTACAACCCCTTTAAGCAGTATCATTAAAGGTGTTTAGTGACTTATCTACTACACAAAAAGCATCATTACTCAGCTAGTGAGAGGACTTTTCTTTTGCACATTTTACCCTTCAATTGGGGAGTGATAGCATTTTTTTTTATCATCAGTTGTGTAGCAGACAATTGTAGCATATTTTTATGCTTCTTTTTGTAAGTTAGCTATAACTGACACTTATGCAACACTTTACAGAATACATATTAGTAATAAGTGTCCTTGCTCTGAGAAGAGCTCTCACTATGTAACTCATGCTAGATCTGGGTTGATCAGTTTACCTGAAGGAGAATATCTTTAGGAATTGGAAGACCCTTAGATTGCAAATATTTGGTAATCTTTACCAATCCGGTGGAAAAACGAATCCCTTAGTCCTCTTGTTATGCAATGATAAAGGTGGTGTTTGTATCCTTTCCCAAGGGAGCTAGAAACATGGTATGGTCACCCTCATTCAGTTCTTTAGGGCTTCCCTTCAAGGGTAGGCTTCCTACCTATTGGCTTATTCCCATGCTGTCATGTCTAAATATATAACTTAACAAACCGGAAGAATTGTAATCACCATACTTCCCACTTAACATACACTATATAAACAAAAGTATTGGGACGCCTCCCTTTACACACACATGAACTTTAATGGCATCCCAGTCTTAGTCCGTAGGGTTCAATATTGAGTTGGCCCATCGTTTGCAGCTTTAACAGCTTCAACTCTTCTGGGAAGGCTGTCGACAAGGTTTAGGAGTGTGTCTCGCTCATCCATGTCTTTATGGACCTTGCTTTCTGCGCTGGTGCACAGTCATGTTGGAATAGGAAGGGGCAGGCCATCTCCAAACTGTTCCCACAAAATTGGGAGCATGAAATTATCCAAAATGTCTTGCCATGCTGATGCCTTAAGAGTCCTCTTCACTGGAACTAAGGGGCTAAACCCAACCCCTGCAAAACAACCCCACATCATAATCCAGCTTCAACTCTTCTGGGAAAGCTGTCTACAAGGTTTAGGAGTGTGCCTATGGGAATGTTCGACTATTCTTCCAGAAGCACATTTGCGAGGTCAGGCACTGATGTTGGACGAGAAGGCCTAGCTTGCAGTCTCTGCTCTATTTCATCCCAAAGGTGTTCTAATGAGTTGAGGTTAGGACTCTGTGCAGGCCAGTCAAGTTCCTCCATCCCGAACTCACTCATCTATGTCTTTATGGACCTTGCTTTGTGCACTGGAAGAATAGTTAAACATTGCCATAGACACACTCCTGGACAGTCTTCCCAGAAGAGCTAAAGCTGTTACAATGGCAAAGGGTGGGCCAACTCAATATTGAACCCTATGGACTAAGACTGGGATGCCATTAAAGTTCATGTGCATGTAAAGGCAGGCGTCCTAATACTTTTGGTAATATATTGTATGTAATGACAACAGGGGGGGATCTTTCCCCATAACCTCCTGCTTAGTTATTTATTCAAAAAAGGGAATCGGGGTTAGTTGACTCACTTTCTGACTTCAAGTATGGACATCTCATTCCATTATACTCATTCTTTCACTCATTTAAACAGGGATCCCACTTATTTTACAAACTGTCTAAATGGAGGTGTCTTGTTGAACGGATAAGCTGATCCTTCTGCCACTTCGCATCACTAGGGAAACTTTAGAAACAAAAGTGACGGCAGAAAAAGGCCAAGTAGTCCATTGAGTCTGCCTGTTTTGTTTCTTTTTTTACTTTTTTGTCTGAGTATAGATCTAGGTTTGTCCAAAGCATGTTTAGTCCAAAGAAGAATAGAATGGCAGATGACCAATATCTAATGTAGAAAATGAAGCATGCTGCTAGGTGAGTACATTTGTGTTTACCCCTTACCATAATCATGCCTACCAGGCAAACACACATAAGCAAGGGTAGATAATGTAAACTGTATGCACAAAGGAGTTGCTTTACTAAAGGCAAATAGGCTGTTCACTTTGGAAGAGAATTTTCCTTAGCTTAGTGAATTAAATGAAGTTTTGCTGACTTCCATTATTCAATCATGTGCAAGCAAAAATGTTGATTTTTTTAAAATTTCCTTTGCGTGTAAGTGGGTGTAATTCTTTTGCAAGGTGAATTTTTTCGCCATATTCACTAAACTAAAGGAAAATTCCCTTGCAAAGTGAGCAGCCTATTTGCCTTTAGCAAATCAACCCCATAGTGTCACTCATAACGCATTTGAAGTGCTCAATCACCAACCTATCAGCACTAGTTGACACTATCAAATGAGTATCTCTTCTGAGCTGTAAAATCACTTTTCCTGCAAGTGTGATGGGAAAACGATAGACAAGAAAACAAGTGAGTCTAATAAATGAAATGTTTAGTCTTAACCTTTATGGTTTTCTAAGCAGTTACCCTATATTTGTGGATGAAACAAAGGTTACACCTCCCATTATCAGCAACACAATTGAGCCATTTTACAAGACCCTATGCTTGTAATTAACTCATTTATTTATAATGTTGATAAAAACTAATGAGTCAAGTGCTATCTGATCAGATAATGTCCATCATTGCTAATAACATTCTTTTCCAGAGGCTCCTTTCCACGGGTCTTCTCTATAGTGCTGTTGTGGCTATTCTATAGCCTCGGGATACCTATAATCATTGTTGTCTTCAAAAATAATTCTACCTTGCTAAGGTATGCAGTGCTTTTCAGCTCAAGCAAACCTTAGGGGTGGCTAACATTCTCTGCTATTTGCAAGTGATGCAAAAGATATGAAGGCTGTGTAAAACAATCTTGTCAAAGAATTTTAGACGTGAATTATATAGCAAGAATGAGCACATTTGAACATAAGAGGTACTTATTAACGCACTCGAGAACTGTCAAACATTTAAAACGTCTGCTTGTATACCGATGTGTGAGGAATGTCCGGGAGAGATGTGAACTACATAAACACGTCACGAGACTAACAACATAAAGTAGACCTGAAGTGTGCCCTGGTCTGCTGGATGGTATGCCAAGAGGAGGGGGCATACCCAAGATAAGTGAGTGGATGGTTTTGTAGAGAAAGTGTTTTAAGAGAAGTGCCCTAAGAAGGGGAATGGGTGGGTGGGTACCGCGCACCGGAACCGACAAAGACCAGTGTGGAAGGTCTGCTTAAATACCTCCTGGGCTCCTCCCATAATTTCAGGCCACCATACCGGCCTTTCTATTTATGGTCGGAGCCCTATGTCCCGGAGAGATGTGAACCACATAAACACGTCACAAGACTAACAACATAAAGTAGACCTGACGTGTGCCCTGGTCTGCTGCACGGTATGCCAAGAGAAGGGGCAAAACACTTGGTTAGGGAGGTAATTATTTATTTGAGCTGATAACGTACTACTGGGCAAGCTTGCTGAAGGCTTGTAATGTTTCTGCTTGCAGATTCGGACTGTATCGGGCAAAGCAAGCGGAATTTCCACCTGCCCATTCTCTTGATGACATGGTCCGGTACCCTGTGTTGTGATGCTGCTGATGCTGCCCTGATCCGGAAGGAATATCCAGATTATCGGCTGGTCAAGGCCTAAATTGAGCGAGAGGATCCTAATGTGTCTGGTGAACTGGCTACCACTCAGAGGGTTGGTAAGGAAAGGTAGCAATGGGCTAGACTCCAACAGGTCGGGCAGATGAGATAACGACTGGTCTAGAATGGCCACTGGGCACCAGGTGTTGTGAGTCTGGAATAGCTTGAAATCTAGCCCGGGACCCGACTGTTGTGTTTTTGGACACTACAAGATGCAGGATGACGTAATTCTGATGGCGTGTCAGATGGCGTCTGCGTAGTACCTGACAGACAGTGACAGTGAACTTGCTCGGACGTAAGAAGCCATAAAAGGCCAGGTAGATGGCTGCTTGGAGGACCAGGCTGGACAGTAACCCGAAGGGGGAACGTGACAGGATGGTAGACATGTCTCTGAAGATGGCGCTAGTGCCGGTAGGTGCTTGCTACTAGTTTTGGGGTTGCTGCCTGTGGATACCACCTAGGATGATTTTGACTGCGTAGGCAGAGAACAAGGATGGCTTGGTAGGGTCCTGTAAGGAGACGAAATGCTGGATGCCAGCTAAGTAGAGTGTGATGGTATTATGTGATAGAGCCAGCTGTGTGTGGCAGTACAATATGAAATCCAGGATGTGTTTAAGATCTCCCGACATGGCCCTGGGGTTTGGGGCTAGGAACCTGCCGTAAAAATTCCAGGCTGTACGATAGGTCTACAGGGTGTTGCGGGGTAATCTACTGATTTACAAGGTGGGTCGCATCACGCAGGTGTTGCTTTAATCCAGTGTCAGCTGTGACCAAGGAGGGATAGACTCGGTTCCAGACTCCTACGAGAAGAATGACGCAAAGTTAAAACGGGATAGCGTGTCGGCCGAGTCTTTGCACTTGCCCAGGATATAGAAGCTGTGCACTTTGAATTGATGCTGCAGGGATAGTTGCACCAGCCTACGCCGGAAGGACATGATGGCTAACAATTTGGACCTGCCTATATTTATGATATTAGCTGTGGCTTGATTGTCTGTGGCAAACGTCACTGTTTGCCCTGCCCCAGTGCTGCCCCAGACTTGAGCTGCAGTAAAAACAGTGTACAGTCCGAATAGTGAGAAGGACTGACTGAACCCGAGGATAAGGAGGATTTCTGGTTGCCATGGCCCTGTAAGCAATGATGGCAAAAAATTGCAGCGAAGCCTGTAGAGGCTGCAGTGTCCGTGGCTACCCGAGGTGATGAAGAGGATACAGACGGAATGAACATTGATATGCCATTCCAGTTCATGAGAAATCGTCCCACATTGACAAATCTGCTATTGCTGCTGTGTCTAGCTTAGGAATTTGGTCGGGATTTTGTGCCTGCGAGAGGAAACTAAGAGGCGTGAGATGAAGGACCGCCCCTGAGGGATGATCCTCATGGCGAAATCGAGCATGCCCAGCAAGGATTGTAGCTGTCTCTTGGTACACCCTTGAGTAAGGGTAAAGGTGTGACCGACTGACCTGATGCGGGTCAACTTGTCGGGAGGCAGGCTGGCCTGCATGGACCGTGCGTCGAGCATGACACCCAAGAAGGTGATGGCCGGTGCTGGGCATTCCACTTTATTCTCTGCTATGAGCACATTAAATCAGCAAATATCCCTCTTAAGCTGTCAACGTCTACTGGGGGCTCACAGGGTATTTTGATGCGCAGGAAGTCATCAAAATAGTGGATGACTTTTCTGGCAACATGCCTGATGCGTCCAGGAAAGGGACTGGGCAAAAGTATCGAACAGCCACGGGCTGTGTTTTTTTTTTTTTTCTAGTACCAAATGACAATTTGGTGATGAAATAATATAAGCATTTCTAATATAAGCATTGGCTCGATGGGCAGTAATTTGAAAGCGTCTGAGATGTCCGCTTTGGACCGCCAAGCACCTAATCCTATAATAACGACGGCTTGAATGGCTAGGTCAAATGACGAATGCTTAAGGGAAGATTCTTCTGAGGGTATTAGGGAATTCAAACTTGGGATGAGAGAACAATGAGGCGTGGACAAATCATACACTAACAAAGTTTATTAGAATGCATGCCCTCAGCAAGTCCAATAGGGCTGACTCTCCAGATGGTGAAAGGTGACTTGGTTTGTAACAAGATGCCGATGGCTGACTTGTCGGTGGCAGCAGAGAGTAGGTTCTTGCAGTTGTGTGGGGCAGTGTGATGAGGCCAGTGTGGAATCCTGCGGTGCATCCCTGCATGAGGAGGGCGGCCAAGGAGGGAGTCGGGTGGGAGGATAGGTAGAACCCGAGCCACCTGACATGCATGCGGCCTAGTCATGATGTATTTAGCTGCTTAATGCTACCCATGACTTTGGGATGCTTTATGGCCTGAGAGGCAAACCTGAAGGAGCTTACAGTGAGTGTAGTTGCAAATCCCGATCCTTTTTTTTTTTTTTTTTGTGCTAAGCGATAGTCGAGGATATAGACTGCAGTGATGCATGGGTGCCTCCTAGGGCTGCCGCTGGCGGTGGGAATAGCAGCCTAAAAAACTTGTCTTTTCCTAGCTGTGGAAGGGTAGGAAATACCCCTGCGCCCCAGTTCTGCTGTGAGTTTGGGAATGGTCCAAGCTCTGGGAGATTGTGTGCCGCCACATCCTGAACCTGCAGAACGGCGGAGGCAAAGTCTTCACTGTTGGCCTGCGACATGGCTTCAGCTAAAAGACAAGGAGGGGAGAATGCATGTGTTTAAGATAAGTTGCAAAGGTAGGAGGGGACAGATGCATTGGGTAGGTAAGATAGAAAAGAAGGAGCAAAACGAGAAGGACAAGAGAAGGAATGACAGGCGTAGTGAAGAAGCCGGTTTGCGTACGAGCGGAAATTTAGAAAGCGTATGAGTGGACATTTAGAAAACTCAAAAGAATGCATGGCAACGAATCCTTAGTAAGTAGCATTAAATGGATCTGATGGTAACTGGTTGTAGAATGTATGCCCCCCCAGCTCTGAAACCGAACACAACTAACCACCCAACCCCCCAGGCTAATCAAGGTGCAGGCAAGGCACCAGGTGGGTCTAATTACCACCTCAGTCAGCCACAGAACCTGTACAAGCAATACATGCTCATCTCCAAATGGATGAGACGGCGACCGCAAGGCCAGTGAATCCTATAAGCAGTGAAGCCTATGTCGAGTGATATCAGACAGTGACCGACAGCGACTCGGAGGCTTGGATCTACAAATAAATCATATGTTTGCGGATGGGATGACAAACAAGGCAGAAGAACCTACGAACATATTATGCCTGTACCAAATGATATCAGGACATGAGCGACGACAACTCGGCGGCAGGTTTTTTAACGAAAGGTATGCGGGATAGGAAGCATAACGAATCACAAGATTGCACATGTTACAAAAAGGTTCAAATCCTACCTGCAACAGTGAGCGGGAACCGCCGACGAAGACCATGAACAGAGAGGCCATGTAGGGTTGCCACCTCATCCCTTTAAACCCAAACACATATGAATTACACAGGTTTTGAGGCTAATCTAATGCAGATAAGGCACCAAGTGAGTTTAATTACCACCTTAATCACCCACAGAACCTGTGTAATTAATATGTGTTTGGGTTTAAAGGGATGAGCTGGCAACTCTAAAGCCGCGACGCACTTGCGATTAAATGCACATGAGGTGAGCTGAAAGAGTCAGAAGAGTCAGCCTAGTGACGTGTAGTACCGCACATAGAAACCGACAAAGACCAGTGTGGGTGGTCTGCTTAAATACCCCCCGGGCTCCTCCCATAATTTCAGGCCACCATACTGGCCTTCCTATAAGTAGCAGCTAGCCCAATATTTTAAATACAAAAGAGCAGCTGTAAATTACCTATACTAATATATTACGAAGTTCATTTAGAAAAATAAAGTAAACAGAATTATTAGTAAATTAACAAAACATACCAAATACACCCTACACCCCTACCCACCTAAAGGCCTGTACACACGATCAGAAAATCATACAAAAAATTTAATTTTCGGAACGGACAAACACAATTAATTTTTTCTTACGATACCAGATCGTATGAATTTTATTTAACAACCTAATGTACATTTACTGCAGCAGGACGGCCCTTAAGTGCAAAATCACGTACCTGTACGTGATCGCTGTTGTCGGCTCTGGGGCGTGCGCAGATGTCGCCTGAGCCGCGCTCCCGCTGTGATTGGACACAGCAGGAGCCAATCAGCAGGTCGGGTGGCCACGACGGTCGCTGGGACCCGCCAATCGTTCAAAGGAGAGACAGAATGGCGGTCTGCCTATTTAAGCAAGGCGGACTGCCATTCTGTGAGGGATGAAATTGGAGATCTTGTGTTTCAGAAACACGGATCTCTGTTTTTCTCCAGTCACAGCATTCCCTCACAGTTAGAAAGCATTCCCAAGGGGCACACCTAACCCTTTGATTATACAAAAATTAAAATGTACTCAAGCGCTGTAGTGAAAATAGATGAAACAATAAATATGGAAGAAAACCAAATAACAAAAGCAGCAAACTAAATAAGTGTTCAGACACCTAAAATACCATATTAAAAATAATTGTTATAGTTGCGCTAATATTAACCTTCCAAAAAAGAGTGCATAATATCATGCACTATCTCAAAATAAATTGTGAGTGCTCAGATAATTAAAAACAAACACAACCATACAAATGTGAATAAATGTTACCGAAAAATCCTTTAATTATTTCTAACCCTTTGATTGCCCCTGATGTTAAGCCCTTCCCTGCCAGTGTCATTTATACAATGACATTGCATTTTTTTAGCATTATTCACTATATTGGTGTCACTGGTCCCCAAAAGTCTCACTTATGCCCAGTACACACGGTCGGACTTTGTTCGGACATTCCGACAACAAAATCCTAGGATTTTTTCCAACGGATGTTGGCTCAAACTTGTCTTGCATACACACGGTCACACAAAGTTGTTGGAAAATCCGATCGTTCTGAACGCGGTGACGTAAAACACGTACGTCGGGACTATAAACGGGGCAGTGGCCAATAGCTTTCATCTCTTTATTTATTCTGAGCATGCCTGGCACTTTGTCCGTCGGATTTGTGTACACACGATCGGAATTTCCGACAACGGATTTTGTTGTCGGAAAGTTTTATCTCCTGCTATCCAACTTTGTGTGTCGGAAAATCCGATGGAAAATGTCCGATGGAGCCCACACACGGTCGGAATTTCCGACAACACGCTCCGATCGGACATTTTCCATCGGAAAATCCGACCGTGTGTACGGAGCATTAGTGTCAGATTTGTCACAGTTCTGCTAAAAAAATGCTGATTGCCGCCATTACTTGTAAAAACAATAAGAACAAAAAGGCCATAAATCTATCCCATAGATTGGGATTTTTTTTTACCAAAAATATGTAGCAGAATATATATTGGTTTAAATTGATGAAGAAATTTGATTTTTTAAATTTTTTTATTTGATGTGTTTTATAGCAGAAAGTAAAAAATAACATTTTTTTTAATATTGTGCGTATTTTTTTGTTTATAGCGCAAAAAATAAAAACCGCAGAGGTGACCAAATACCACCAAAAGAAAGCTCTAGTTGTGGGGAAATAAAGGGCATCAATTGTATTTGGGTAGAGCGTTGCATGACCTTGCAACTGTCAGTTAAATCAATGCAGTGCAGTATCACAAAAAATGGCCTGGTCAGGAAGGGGGTAAAACCTTCCGGAACTGAAGTAGTTAATTAGTATAGTTTTAATCCGAAAATATGATGCAAATACATTACATCACTTCCGAATCATCCAAAAATCTCATTGTGTGTACCAGGCTTTAATCTCTCATTACACCACCTTTATTGGACTGTATTGGCCTAGCCAATTTGGCTTCTATCCCAACATTTTGGAAGATTCAACCAATGCTCCATTGTTACAAAAATCTAGTATTTACCTTTCCACCCTTCTAAAGGTCAGATATTTCCTGGGATTTGCTATTTTTCAATTACCTAACATTTTAATGCCATGTTGTGCTTTCTTCTTTTAGGCCTGGATAACTTCTTCCAATTTAACTGATTGCCGCAGGTGGTTTATACCCAAAAGATCCTAATGTATACAGAACAGGTGACAGCAGGAACCATGATACCATGCACAACGCAGGTGTGAAGCAGTAAATGCAGGGAACTCTGAAAGTCTTTTTAAATGTTCTTAAGAATGTATAACACTGGCATTACAAGACTGTAGATATGTGAATCCATAAGGAGGAAACCTTAAGGTTTAAACTTTTTGGACAAGTGCCTGTTTTCATAATGTAGCGACAATAAGGCCAGGTGGTGGGCACCCACAAGGGAAGGAATGACACTCGGGGACCTGAGATTTCAAGGGAGTATATTAACAAGAACCTTACAAAGACATTGTAACAGAGTCTATGTTGAAGTTTTAACCAGGCACTCACAGATAATTATGCAGTACTTGTGGAGCGTGATGTTCAAGGGCTGGCAACACCTGGCACAGGAGGCTGATAGGCAGTATGAAACGAGGCACAGAACTGGAAAGGGTCCACACAGCAACAATAACAAACAGTGCCTATACTGTCCCTCTCCCTCTGGTACCTTTTCCTATGTTAGGCACACTCTCCTTAACCAGTGGGCTCCTGTCCCTATCCTAACTGCATTAAAAATGCGCACCAACTGCAGTTATTCAGTGCTTTTTTTTAAGCACTGCCCTTACTAAAGAAGGCTGCGGAGGTCATCCAGGGCAGGAGTATCCAATAGGACAGCTGATGACACATGTGGAGGCCTAAGAGGAACGTGAGTTCCTCCTGCCTTCTACTCTCCCTGCATGGTGGTTGTGGACAGTGCCACCTGTGTAGGGAGGTCAACCTACACCTGCCTATATAAGTTTAATGGCGAAAAATCGAGGCAAATTTTAGATGTGGTGGACTCTATGTCTAGCACATAATGACCAGAAAAGGAAATACCTACAAATCTCTATACAGGATTAAACCTTGGTCTATTATGAAGTGGTTATTGATGTATTCCTAATTCACGTTCATAATAATTTTATATGTAAAAAAGAATAACTCATGATTTATATGATTTAGATATGTGATTAGGATGTAAAAGGGAAAAAGAGTTTCTGGTATTGTAAATACTACTTTTATAGGATTGGATTATTGTGCAGTTGGTTGCCTTGTGCACATACAGATTGAACCTCAAATGCAAATATGTGTTAGATTTTATTCATTTATATATACCATCACATACTAGTACACTGTATGGAGAAACCAGAGTCATTCACATTTGTTTCTATCTCTTAAGATCCTTACAAAATACAATGTAATGTCAATAACACAGCCATATACTGTTAGGCCTAGTATACAAGAAAACCAATTTACCTACCCAATAGCATGTTTTTGGGCTGTAAATTGAATTGAAGCAACCAGGGAACATGCAGCACTGTGCAGGTAATAAATATGAACCTGTTATGTAGGCCAGTGTTTGGTGCAACCTCCAGCATAGTCAGCAAAATGGGCCACCAAACAGGAAGAGACGTTAGAAAAGGTGTTTCTGGATGCCTTTGCAACTTTTTACAACATAGGATGAACATGGGAGGAGCATCTTGCTCAAAAGAATGGTTCCAAGAAAGATAGATGACTCAATACACAAGGTTGGCTACAACCAGAGTAACTTGGGTGCCTTGTGGCACTTCACATCGATTCTACTTCTTGATACTTCCAGTCTAGAGGGAGATACAGAATTTGCTTGTGTCCTTGGATGTGAACAGTATCAGGAACCATGAATCAGACCGAGACAGAAGTATAGTTAAATCACACTTGTTTAATAATAATATTAAGGTAAACATAGTCAAAACAAGCCAGAGTTCAGTAACCAGATCGGGTAGTCAGTCAAGCAAATGTCAGAGAGGCAGAGATAAACGTAGTAGTACAGCAAGCAGGATCAGGAGTCAGAAGGAACGTCAGCCAAGCAAGTCTTCAACAGGAACGCAGGAGAAAAGTCTCTGTGATGTTGACAAAGGCGAAGGCAGAGGTCAAGTGAGCTGGATGGCCTTAAGTAGGCAGGACTGACGAGCAGAATCAACAGCTGGGTAGCTGTGGAGAGAGATGAGAGCTGGCAATTAGCCGCCAGCTGAGCGGCAAGCTCAGAGAAGGAAGGGCTGAGCCCATAAAGTAGCATAGTGCAGCGCTGATGAAGATGAAATAAGCAATAAAATTATACCAATATAAAGTGAATATGATAAATGAATATTCAATACAAAAATACACAGCAATAAAATATCACAATGATAATGATAAAATAGCATAAACCAACAGTGTCAGTGCATATAAAGTGCATAAAGTCCATATATGACATCAAATATAGTGATTGTGAATCTGTGTGAACTGGTTGTCTGTAGATGGAGGAGTAAGGAAAGAGGCTTACCAGACAGGTTGAACCCAACTAGGCGTATGCCTGATGAGTCAACCAAGCTTTTGGTGTAACACACCCAAGGAGGTACAGCAACCACGACTTCCAAAATAGACCAAAGCCCAGCCCTGACAAACAGTCAGTCAGGGGGTGAATGGATTTTCTGCGAGCAGACAGAAAGTGCAGGTGTAGGAGTTCCACTAGGTCCCAGAAGATGTTTTTGATCTTATTGATTGTGAGAAACAGAGTCTGCCCTCTTGGAACATCTGGGTGTCTGCAAGCAGTGGAGTGACAAAACTGTGGATAGCCCTTCTGCTGATTTAAAGAGTTTAGCCTGGGGTGGCACACCCCAAGACCAGTAAATTGGTGTGTATGATAGACCCCCAGGTTTTACTTTGTTTATGTGATGTGTTAAACAGTGTGATGTTTGCTGTGCTTCAGTATTTATTTGTGTTTTATAGTAGACTTGACAACTTCTGATAATTGAAGTCCCCAAGGGACGTTACTGTCATGTGTTAATTTTTATCTGTGCTGCACACAGGATTTTGTCCACTGTTAGTTAGCCAGAGGACAGTCCAAGGAAACAGAAGGGGATGCAGGACCCTGTCACCCATAGTGGGTCTGAGCTGCAGTCTACTTAGTTTCAACTAGGGGTCCCCATTTCCCTTGTTAATTTGGGGTATAATTGGGAAGGAGGCGTGAAGTTAGGGAGGAGAGGCGTGGTTAGCAAGAAGAAGAGTAGTAAGTTCAGCAGGGCGGGATCTAGAAGGATGTGGGGGTGCAGTAAAAAATGTCAGAGAGGCAGAGGATGTTGGGAGGTCAGTAGGACAGTGTACAGGAATCAGGAGTGCAGTGTACAGGGGGGTCAACAGGGCTGAGAATAAGGGTCAGCAGAGCAAATGACAGGGGTCAACAGACAAGATGACAGGGGTCAGCAGGACAGAGGATGGGGGTCAATAGGGCAGAGGACAGGGGTCAGCGGGGTGGAGCACAGGGAGCAGCAGTGTAGAGGACAGGGCCAGCAAGGCAGTGTACAGAAGTCAGCAAGGCAGAGAACCGGGGTCAGTATGGCAGGGTACAGGGGTCAGTAGAGCAGTGTACAGGGGTCAGCAGGGCAGAGGACGTGGTCAGTATGGCAGTGTACAGGGGTCAGCAAGGCAGAGGACAGGGGTCACCGCTGGCGGGGCAATTAACAAAGCTCCTCCTCCCATCCCTGCACTGCACACACAGAGGTCTGAGGAAATGGGCATGTCCTCCAAAAGGAATTAGCCTTCCAACTGTGTGGTACATAGCTAGATGACATTGCCTACAGCTGGAGTTGTTATGTGATACACCTCTTGTTACTTATACAATAAATGGACGTGACCTGACACACACTATATAAAACACATGGCGGCCTCCATACATGATTTGGTAGGTAGAAAGGAAGAGTTTGTGGGACTTTAAATGAGGTAACGCCATGTCAGGAGAAAATAACAAGATAGAAATTAAGTTACAGTACATGATTTATTTATTACAATCTAGAATACATATCAGATATTTTGTATCAAATAGATAGGTAGTCACAAGACTAAAATATGCTGCTCATAGCATGCAATACAGTTAGAAAATAGACATGGCAAATATACATGGTATAATAAATCGATTGAAAAACATATGTAATAAAGACAAGCAACTGTTGGCATCTAGTAGCACAGTTAGTCTAGATGCCAACAGTTACTTGTCTTTATTACATATGTTTTTCAATCGATTTATTATGCTATGAGCAGCATATTTAGTTTAAGTCTTGTGACTACCTATCTATTTGATACAAAATATCTGATATGTATTCTAGATTGTAATAAATAAATCATGTACTGTAACTTCATTTCTATGTTGTAATTTTCTCCTGACATGGTGTTACCTCATTTAAAGTCCCACAAACTCTTCCTTTCTACTCTTGTTACTTATGTTTGTGAGTATACAATAATTTTTTGTTATTTAATAAAGTTGTATAGTGGTAATACACTAGGTGTTTGCTCCCTCCTGTGTGTGTTTCTGTACTGCACACAGCCCGGGCACCACTCAGCAGAGCTCCTCCCCCTCACACAGCACATAACTGAGATTGGATTCCCTAACAGACACAGCCTTGTATTGCACAGTGTGCAGCTGACTACTGCAGATGAGCTGCCATTTTTATTTTGGAAAGTTTGCAGATCAGAACTACAACATAGCATACAGCTACATACTTTGCTGAGGCTGTGTCTATAAAGGATTCCAATCTCTGTTATATACTGTGTGAGGAGGAGCTTTGCTGAGTGCTCTGTGAACAGGCAGGGATGGGAGAAGGAGCTCAGCGGGACAGGCACAACTTCCATTTGGGGGGGTGCAACCGAAATCTGAGGGGGCACAGCTTACTCCAGCACTGCCCTAGATCCGAGATCTCGAGCCTCAGCTAAGAATATGTGAATCGGCCTTCCCCTTCATCCCTCTAATAAGAAACTGCCATGTAAGTGGGCAAATGCACTGAACTTGGCAGCTATGGAAAATGGAAACCAACTAAAATGGTCTGTTTCATTATGATCCTACATCCAGTAAAGAGGAATTCTGGAAGGACTAAATCTCTTTATTCCAGTGGATGACACGGTGGGCTATACCCATGGAATAAGTACAGGGTCTGGCTCAGTTAGGAAATTGGTGGTGGCCAGGAGATGGATGGTCAGTCAGTCAGTATAGAATTCCACCTGGACCATGTGCCTTTTATCCAGCAACACCCATGTTCTTTGGGCAGGTGTTTGGCAATTCCCCCTGTCCCTTTCCAAAGGAGCTGGTCTACAACCAAGAACTTTGAAGCCCCATACAACTAGGTTGTGACAAGTACGTGTGAGTGTCCTGACAGGTCCATAGGCTTAGCAGTTTTTAACATTCCTTGCTGTAAACTATACAGTAAGACCCAACCTGGGAACTAGCAGAACAATGCACCCCTACTGGGCCCTTTGAGTTTGGATTGATAGCTTCAGATTGACCTTAGTTTAACACACTTTTGAGATAATTTTGAATTCAATGAAAGGTGCATTTGACCTGCAGTTGATCTCCATCTGACCTCCATTTGTCCTGCTTCAAGGCTGGTTTAGTAGGAAGACTTGAATGAGAATGCAAAACCCATTTGTAGCAAACAAAAGCCCTTTAAAACAGGGCTTCAGTCTTTTTGTTGGAAATGTCCTTTAATTGGAAATCACTTCTGCTTATTTAGAGATCTAAATAAGCAATTGCACTGCACTTCATTTATATGTATCTCTGTGCAGATCCTTCACATTGAAGCTGCACTAACCTGGACATCTGGAATATAGGAAGACATTTCAAATATGTGACAAAGTCATGCTGCCACCATGGCACAACCCTTCTAATAAGGCTTTGTACCTATTCCAGCTATCTGTTGTAGTGAGTGTAATCTCTCTCCAAAGCATACATACAGTAGTTGTGTTTGAACTAATGTCTATAAAACAAAAGGTGAGAACACCAATTGCTACTTGTGGGTTGATTTGCCAAAGGCAAATAGGCTGTTCTTTTTGGAAAGTTTAGTAAAAGTGGTAAAAATGTACTTTGTAAGAATACCCAATAATGTGCAAGGAAAAAAAATAATTATTTTGATTGGTTGATGAAAGTCAGCAGAGCTCCACTACATTCTAATGCCCCGTACACATGGTCGGACTTTGTTCGGACATTCCGACAACAAAATCCTAGGATTTTTTCCGACCGATGTTGGCTCAAACTTGTCTTGCATACACACGGTCACACAAAGTTGTCGGAAAATCCGATCGTTCTAAACGCAGTGACGTAAAACACGTACGTCGGGACTATAAACGGGGCAGTGGCCAATAGCTTTCATCTCTTTATTTATTCTGAGCATGCGTGGCACTTTGTCCGTCGGATTTGTGTACACACGATCGGGAATTCCCATAACGGATTTTGTTTTCGGAAAATTTTATATCCTGCTCTCAAACTTTGTGTGTCGGAAAATCCGATGGAAAATGTCCGATGGAATCCACACACGGTCGGAATTTCCGACAACACGCTCCGATCGGACATTTTCCATCGGAAAATCCAACCATGTGTACGGGGCATTAGGTAAATTTCTCTTGCAAAGTGAAAATTCCAGTTCAAAGTGAACAACCTATTTGCTTTTAGTAAATCAACCCCATGTTCTCTTTACAGCCCACTTACATCTCACTGTGCACATAAACACTAATTTTTCATGCAGTGATGTGTTGCGTTAGGCCTTATTCACATTGGCATACTTAGTGTATGCTAATGTAAATGCTGTGCTTGCGCTCACATCAGTGCACATATGTGCCATGCATCTCAATGCCAGCCGTCCTATTCGTGTCAACTGGGATGCAGTAACTGCATGGACACAGCCACTGTTCCCAATTTGGCAGCCGTGTAGGTGCCCGGCCCCAAACCCACACTGTCTGTGTGCAAACACGGCCCTTGCACGGGCGTACGCTTAAATATGCCTGGGTGAACAAGGCCTTAGAGCCTCCCATTCACTTTCAAGTGAGCCTCAATAGATGAAAAAATGTATCTGTGCTTTTTTTTTTGCAATGCAGCACAGAGTGCTGTGGTGCACCCATAGGTGTGCAGCCTATTGCATTACGGTGTTCACCCTAAGACCCCTTTCACACTGAAGCGCTTTTCAGGTGCTTTCACACTAAAAAAAGCGCCTGAAAAACTCACGAAAACCTATTTCCATTCAAATCAATGAGTGCTTTCACACTGGGGCAGTGGGCTGGCAGGGCGGTGAAAAAACGCCCCTCTCCATTGAAATGAATGGAAAGCTCTCTTCAAAAGCTCCTGAAAAGCTCTTCAAAAGTACACAAATGTTTTACTGGCAGTTTAGAAGCGCCTCAGTGTGAAAGGGGCCTTAAGCTTAAAAACACAGGTGTGTGTTTACATATATATGGCACTACCATATTGACCTCCCTGCCCGCACAGTGAAAGAGAAGTGCTTAAGCACTTCTCTTATGGCAGAGCCAGCAAGAGGGAGATCTTTCCTATATTGCCACTGGCAAACAAAGCGATAATGCTAATGTACATGGGTCCATTAGGGTGTGCCCAGGCACACCCAGTATACCCTGTGCCTATTGGTGCACCATAGCGCTGGTGTGCTGATTTTGCTGTAAACAGTTTACTAATGCATAGCTTATGCTTTAACGCTCATTGTAGAGCAGCTTTTAATGCACATAAACACACATTGAGAGGTGTAAATGGGCCTTTAATGTTAATGTAATGGATAATGTGATGGTGCTCTTGGCTTGGATTTTATTTAAAGTTCAGCTGCCCTAGATACAAAAGCATCATCTCAACACAGTATTATTAATTTGTGCAGCAGCTTTATTGATCTTCAGGATAGTTATATTTCTATTTGTTTCTTCTCCAGGAAAATGTACAGCCTATATGTACAGCTCATATATAGTTACATAGTTACATAGTTAGTCAGGTTAAAAAAAGACACAAGTCCATCTAGTTCAACTATAAATAAATAAATAAATAAATAAATAAATAAAATTAAAAATATCATACAATCCTATATACCCAATCCTATACCCACAGTTGAACCAGAGGAAGGCGAACCCCCCCCCCCAGAAAAGCAGGATCTCATTTGCTACAGCAGGGGAAAAAATTCCTTCCTGATCCCAGAGAGGCAATCGGATTTTCCCTGGATCAACTTTACCTATAAATGTTAGTACCCAGTTATATTATGTATATTTAGGAAAGAATCCAGGTCTTTCTTAAAGCAATCTACTGAGCTGGCCAGAACCAGCTCTTACTGTGAAGAAACCTTTCCGTATTTGGAGATAAAGAGTGCCCCCTTGTCCTCAGTGTTGACCGTAAAGTGAATAACTCAACACCAAGTTCACTATATGGACCCCTTATATATTTATACATGGTGATCAAATCCCCCCTTAATCTCCTCTTCTCAAGAGTGAATAAAATCAGTTCCTCTAATCTTTCCTCATAGCTGAGCTCCTCCATGCCTCTTATCAGTTTGGTTGCCCTTATCTACACTTTTTCCAGTTCCCCAAAATCCTTTTTGAGAACTGGTGCCCAAAACTGAACAGCATATTCCAGATGAGGTCTTACTAATGATTTGTACAGGAGACAAATTATATTTCTCTCTCTGGAGTCCATACCTCTTTTAGTACAAGAAAGGACTTTGCTCACTTTGGAAACTTCAGCTTGGCATTGCATGCTATTATTGAGCTTGTGATCTACAAAAAACCCCCAGATCCTTCTCCACCATTGATTCCCCCAGTTGTACTCCCCCCTAGTATGTATGATGCATGCATATTCTTAGCCCCCAAGTGCATAACTTTACATTTATCAACATTAAAGATATTGAGATCAATAAAAACTATGTATAGTAGGTGCTTTGTACACTATATGTACCGTTGCTATGTAGATCCCTTGGCCAGCTCTTCCCTGGGCTATGGGTATCTTCTGTTGTAAGTTTATCACCATTAAAAAAATGATAATGGTTTTCACCTCTAACTTCCTCCTTTTTCAGTGTTTGCACCTTACCGGAATGGGTTGGATGATTGCCATTAGCAAAATCAAATACAGCAGACGCTGTATCCTATAGGCAGATTGGTTTGGCAGGGTTAGGCTATGGTTATCTCTTTTACTATACCTGCCTCTAATCACCACTTCTGTTAATTGGAAAGCTAGATAAACGATCACATAAATGACTTTCCTCCTCTCTTTTGTTTTCCATTAGAGAAGCTCATTAAAAATGATCTACAACTTGTTATCTAGTTTGGGATGGCCTTCCTAAGAGAAACAAAACAAAACATAACCAGGTTCCTAATCTTTTACAACGGGATGTGTAGGAATCAGAATAAGCTTACCCAAGCAATTTCTTGAGTTGTGGCTCAATAGGTAAAAATATTTCAAAGAGTAAAGTCCTGCAACACCAAACCATGATATATAGATTTTCACAAAAGTTACTTGTTTGTGGCATTCAATGCATACATAGACCGGAAGTTGCAAGAAACCGGGCAGTGACTTTAATGAATAATTTTGCTGTGGTTGTACATAAAAAAAAAAACAAAAAAACAAAACACAGATTTAGTATTCAATATTGTTTATTTCAACTACAGAGTGTAAGGTTAGCAATAGAGGTTGGTAAATACATGTAGTACATGAAGATGACATCATAGCACCACAGTAAGTATACTAAGTGAAACCCATTATCAATGCTTCTTACATAATTGGTGATATTGCAGGGATCACACCAATCAGATGAGGCACTGATTTTGCTCCCCTAGTAGACCCCCAGGCTCATTGTAATATAATGCAAAAGCAGTTCAGTACACCTTTTTATTGTCTATGTCCTTTAGTGCTAGCGTGAATATAGCCTAAGAATCCTGTTATATTTGTAACATGTGTTGGTAGGTTTGCCACCTCTTCTTCAAGCCAAACCCAAACACTTTAGTGGCCTGGGACCCTTGGGTGTCCCAAGGAGAGTAGTAATGTGGTGTACATAGCGTGCCGCAGCAAACAGTGGGTGTGGCTAAATTGACCTTGCTGACATAATTACCCTGCCCCCCAGTGCTGCTGAACCTGAACCTAGACAGCTGGCAGCTCCTGGACGGCAACAGATTTGTGTATGACTATCTTGGTTAATTGGGGAGCCACAGCCTGGTCTGAATAATGTGTCAAGGGTTTCAGTCTGCATGAAACCCTGGACACATGATTCAAAACCCGGACTGTCAGGGTGAATCCTGGACAGGTGGTAATCCTTTGTGTTGGTCAAGGTGTTAAACTGAGTACCATCTGAAAGCCCACTTCTGATGCTAAAGTATAGCAGATTAGACATATTAAACACTTGAATAAGTTGTATTTATTTTGCTTAAAGGATAAGTTCACATTTGGAAACAAGTTACATGTTCCAATTGTTTTTGAAGGTGGGACATGTAATGTGTTCCTACTGCTGCAGTTACTCCCTTATCTGCTGCCTGTAGATTTTCTCCCCAATCTCACTGTCACAATTAAAAAAAATGAGTTCTAAAAGAGCTATGTGAATGGGGAAACTACAAGTACCAACACCCTTTGTGGCTGCCAGCTTGTAGTTCTCAATGAACTACCAGGACTCTGTTGAGCATTCTAGGCAGTTCATTGATGTTTCCTGTCATTGTGTAACTGCCTGCTGATATGAGGTACAGGCAGACAGCTTACACAGACAGTCTGCCGGAGTCCTGCATTGCACCCGTGATCTGCTGATGGCAGGTTCGATCCTTTACAACAGTGGTCATCAACCCTGTCCTCAGGGCCCACTAACAGGCCAGGTTTGTTAGATAACTGAAATACATCACAGGTGATATAATTTGCTGCTCAATGATTGCAGTATTCTACTCTGCATCTCCCCAAGGTAATACATAAAACCCGGCCTGTTAGTGGGCCCTGAGGACAGGGTTGATGACCATTACTTTACAAGCTCCTGGTAAAAAAAGAAAATGCTCATTTTATTACCTTGCAAAAAAGTGTGCATTTTTTGTTTAAGATGAACTTATCTTTTAAACTAACCCCGTTTGGGAAGTTATTGCAGCAGCCTAAGTATCTGTGGTGATGGGCTTTTGCTCACATAGATTTTGCATTCTCATACAAGTCTACAGGAATACAAAACACATGCCAACTGCAGGTTAGAAGGGAGTCAACTGCAGGTCAAATGCACCTGTCAATGACTGTTGAATGATCTCAGAAACATCTAAAACTGATGTCAAACTAATGCCATCAATCCAAGCCCAAAGCATGTTGATACAGCCGCTAAGGGTGACCATAATCAAGCATATCTTTCCTCATCTATCCACTTTTCCGGCTCAGTTCCTATATATGCGGTGCGGGAAATGCATCGAATCCTGAGCAATTCCCGCACTGCATTAAAATCACTCTGTTCATGTGATCTGCCACCGATGTTAAATGAATAAGAGAGAGTGATGTAACCAGCACACCAAGATCTCCAAAATGGGTCCAAATATTTAATCAATGATTACATTGTTACAGCAGATAGCAAAGCCATACAAGGCCCCTTAATCAGGCATGTGAAAGGGTCCTGCATGGCTCTGAAACATTGCTATCTGCTGTAATGATTGAACCCAATTTGGAGATCGAGGTGTGCTGGTGACATCTCTCTCTCTCTGACTATTCACGGTTCCAGCTGGTGATCACTTCAGCACTCACTTACAAATACAGCCATCTCTACAGGAATGTGTGCGTTGGAATAGTGCATTGAAATGTTACATTAATGACGCCCCAAAACAGATCACACAATGCAGTGTGATTGCAAGAATTAGATCGCATGGGTGTTCGCATCGATGCTGCAAACAAAAAAAAGTGACTGCACAAAATGAATGGGATCAAATCGCACTGCAAAGAATGGAGTGTGATTTGAATAGGAATGCAGTGAGATTTCTATCTGAATCACATGCGGTGTCCCGCACCGCATATATGTGAACCCAGCCTCAATCACTATACATGAGACCTGGTTATACAAGATTAGCAATGAGAAAAAAATCAGTATGATCTTAACACTTTGACTTTATCATTGTTTTTCTTTTCAACTTTCTTCTTCTCTTTGCCATGATTAATTGTCTTCCTCACTTATCTGCCTTGTGATGCATTACCACGTTTTTCCCAGTTGTTTTATTGCCACCTTGATGAGTACTATCTTTATTAGATCTTGCTCAAGCCCATGGCCATCCTTGCATATCACGCAAGATGACTCAAATCCAAAGGGATTCGGAGTTCTCTTCGCTTCTTCTTATAGATGTTCAATCCAGTGTGAATGTTTCATGTTGTCTCCTTTCAAACATAATTTAATCATTTTGTTTTTGTGTTGCTAACTATATGCTAATCTGCCCACTGTAAAACAGAACTAAAAAGTTCAATACAATGAACAGCTGCTTGTTAAATGTTAGTTGGTTCTTAGATAATAAACAACTACAACTTGCCCAAGTGGATATTTATTAAAGCGGTTCTAAAGGCTCATTTTTTTTTATTTTAAATAGTAAACATGTTATACTTACATGCTCTGTGTAATGGTTTTGCACAGAGCAGCCCCGATCCTCCTCTCCTCGGTTCTGGCTCCTCCTTTTGATTTAGGAACAGAATATCTGATTCTTTTAAACTGACAGTAGGAATTTGAATGAGTGCATACAGTATTTGTACAAACAAGGCTACCCAACACATTATAGTGTCTGGCAAAGGTGGATTTATTTGTAACTAATTTGGCAGGCTGTAGGACTGATATGAATGGTAGGCCCTTATGGAAAGAATCTGCATTGTAGAGGTCACATCAAAGACATTGGTTTTCCAAACACACACAATAAAGCAATTTTCATACACCCATTTTTATGCTACAAATATCATACCTGAGTAGATATTGGCCATCCTTGAATGCTGAAGGTATTTTAGATAGGGTTATGAGACTAAAGTGTTACTAAATCCCAAACCAAAATTGTAATATATTGCAGTTTTCCAATCATTAGATGTGGTGGCTGCATTAGTTTTCTTTTTTTAGGCTTTTATTTCCCTCTTTTTTCACCTGGTGATCTGGCCAGTAAAACACCTCCTGTATTAGTGTGCCCCCACTCTGGATGAAGGAGCTCGGGGCACCTTTGAACAGCAGCATACAATAACAAATTGAAGCTGAACTCTAGCTAATACTTCAAACAGCAACCGTCTTTTGCTTTTTGGGATAAAGGTTTTACATACATAACTAATGGGTGATCATTATTGTAAGCTCCCAGTCAGTGGTAATGATTTATCTAATTTCTGTAACTGCAAAAGAGCTTGTTTTGTTGAGAAACAACACACTTACTAGGTGGATCACCGGGTGAAAGTAAAGGAAAGAAAGCTTAAAAAAAAAAAGAAAACGAATGCAGCCACCACATCTAAGAATTGGTAAATTACAATGTAATAAATGTTTACTTTTGGGTTAAACAATGCTTCAGGTCTAAGCCAATGAAGTCTGCTACTGTATGGGCCAAGGCTGAAGATTTCTTTCCATAAAACAAATAGGGTCTTTAAAAATGTTACAAACATCAAGAGTTTATATATATATATACTAACTACCTAAATTACAATTTAACCAAATGAACAAGAGACTAAATCAACATCTTTTTTGAATTATGTTGCTCGGCTTTTTACGGGTTATAGAACAGAAGACTTGTAAAACATTGCCTATTGGGAAGATAAGGCAGCTAGTGTTTTTATTTCACAGACTCCTAGGGAGAGCAAAGGCAGGGAGACTAATCAGCGTGATCTAAAACATCAACTTTTGTCACCTAGTGTAACCGAATGTCTGCCCTCTACAGCGAGAACTCAGTATGAGTTTAAAGCCGATCTTCAGTCATTTTTTTAATCTTTCTATTAAATCTTCTGCCCTTGTTGTTTCAACACGTTAAAATGTTAAAACATTTTTTTTCTGCCAGTACATACCTTATACAGCTCACTTCCTGTTTCTTCTCAATGAGAGCTGCAGGGCTGCAGAGCTGGAGGCGTGCCTCTGTGTGTCTGTGTAAATCCAGGAAGTGAACAGGCAGCAGCTTCAGCTGCCCACAGTTAAAATGGTTGCAGCCAGACTCAGTGAAGGGAGATTTCTGCAGCATATTTCTCAAGTACAGAATTACAGTATATATAAAATAATGTGCAAAGTGGTTGAAGGGAAGCTTCAGAATGGCAAAGATGTTTTTTTATTACAAATTATGTGAGCAGACTGCTGTTCCTCTTTAAAGCACAACTCCGGGATTTAAAAAAAAAACACTAGTACACCCCCAACACTAAACAGTTACTAGATTCGTGAAATTTCTTACCGTTTAAGAGATATGTCTAATTTAATTTTCAGGAGTTCAGCTCTGTGATTCAAAAAATGCATATTTTTTTCTGGCAAGTAGGAGGTGTTAGAACAATGATTGCATCATATCCTCTTCTCTCTCTCTAACTGTAATTAGACTACATTTCCCATGAATCCTTGGGATTGGAGTGAATGTGGGAGGTACACGAGGCTTGTACATGTAAATGTGAACTCGCCCACTTCAACATAAATCACACCCCTCATTCTGCAGCCAGCAAGTCATATATAACACATGGTATAATAGGTTACAGCCTTATAAATGCAAACCAGTGCAATGTGTCATTGTCCACCATTGCAGAAGGTCAGGGACCACCAGAGCCAAATGTCAGGGCCAAATGTCAGGGACCACCAGAGCCAAATGTCAGGGCCAAATGTCAGGGACCACCAGAGCCAAATGTCAGGGACCACCAGAGCTAAATGTCAGGGACCACCAGAGCCAAATGTCAGGGACCACCAGTGCCGAATGTCAGGGACCACCACCAGATCCAAATGTCAGGGATCACCAGACCGAAGGTCAGGGACCACCAGAGCCAAATGTCAGGGACCACCAGTGCCGAATGTCAGGGACCACCACCAGAGCCAAATGTCAGGGACCACCAGACCGAATGTCAGGGACCACCGGAGCTGAATGTCAGGGACCACCAGAGCCAAGTGTCAGGGACCACCAGAGCCAAATGTCAGGGACCACCACCAGTGCCGAATATCAGAGATCACCAGTACCGAATGTCAGGGACCACCAGTGCTGCATGTCAGGGACCACCAGTGCCGAATGTCAGGGACCACCAGTGCCGAATGTCAGGGACCACCTGAGCCAATTGTCAGGGACCACCAGTGCTGCATGCCAGGGACCACCAGAGCCAATTGTCAGGGACCACCAGTGCCAAATGTCAGGGACCACCAGAGCCAAATGTCAGGGACCACCAGAGCCAAATGTCAGGGACCACCAGAGTCAAATATCAGGGACCACCAGTGCAGATTATCAGTGCCCATCAGTGCAGTGACAGCAGTGCCTTATCAGTACCCATCAGTGCGGTGTCACCAGTGTCTTATCAGTGCCCATCAGTGCAGAGTCACCAGTGCGTTATCAGTGCCCATCAGTGCGGTGTCACCAGTGCCTTATCAGTGCCCATTAGTGCGAAGTCACCAGTGCCTTATCAGTGCCCATCAGTGCTGTGTCATCAGTGTCCTATCAGTGCCCATCAGTGCGGAGTCACCAGTGCCTTATCAGTGCCCATCAGTGCGGTGTCACCAGTGCCTTATCAGTGCCCATCAGTGCGGAGTCACCAGTGCCTTATCAGTGCCCATCAGTACAGTGTCACCAGTGTCTTATCAGTGCCCATCAGTGCGGTGTCACCAGTGTCTTATCAGTGCCCATCAGTGCGGTGTCACCAGTGCCTTATCAGTGCCCATCAGTGCGGTGTCACCAGTGCCTTATCAGTGGCCATCAGTGCGGAGTCACCAGTGCCTTATCAGTGCCCATCAGTACAGTGTCACCAGTGTCTTATCAGTGCCCATCAGTGCGGTGTCACCAGTGTCTTATCAGTGCCCATCAGTGCGGTGTCACCAGTGCCTTATCAGAGCCCATCAGTGCGGTGTCACTAGTGCATTATCAGTGCCCATCAGTGCGGAGTCACCAGTGCCTTATCAGTGCCCATCAGTGCGGTGTCACCAGTGCAGTTTATCAGTGCCCATCAGTGCGGTGACACCAGTGCCCATCAGTGCGGTGACACCAGTGCCTTATCAGTGCCTATCATTGCAGAGCAGGGAGAGGTACAGATCATCGGGATGACAGAACGCATCTCGGGCTGATAGGTCCCGCACCTGAATTGTGATAGACAGCGCAGAGTGCACTGTTCCAATGTACAGGGAGGCGGGGCTGTACAACGAGCGGAGTTCTCACATACAGACCTATCAGCCTGAGATGTGTTCTGTCATCCCAATGATCTGTAACTCTCCCCACACTGGAAAGAGATGGTGGGATGGCGGGCAGGTGGTGGTGGCGGGGAGGATGGGGGTGGTGGGAGGAGGAGGAGAAGGAGGACACCACCTCTATGGGCGGCACAGACCGGGGGCTGTGAGACCCCCTCCACTCACTACAGCGAACCAGGCGGAAATAGAACTCCCTGCTCGCTTTCAAAGGACTACAAGGGGGCATGTCAGACCGCTGGCTGAGGTTACTGAAGGGGAAGCAGCCAGCGGTCTTACAAACAGGAAATCACCAAGCAATAAAGGTTTTTCAGCAAGTTCAGCAGGCTATTGCAGAGGAACTATAGAGCTCAGAAGAACATGGCTGACATAGTTGGTGAAGGTAGGAGAGCAGCAATGAGAACATGGAAAAAAATTTTGCCCGGAGTTCTGCTTTAAGATCCTTTTTTTCTATCCTATAGTCTACTAAAAATGTAAAAATGAATTTAACCACTTCCGGACCGCCGCACACCGATATACGTCCTTACTTTGAAGGGGGATATCATTGTTAAAGCAGCAGCTAGCTGCCATAACCCCAGTATCCTTGTGTTCGGCCACTGGTCTAGTTTCTGATAAGAGTGGTCTCTGTGGCGGATTTGCCGCAAGATCACTTTTAGCGGCTGCTAAAATTGTATTGTAAAATTGTATTTTTTCCAAAAAAAGTGTGCTTGTAAGACCGCTGCGCAAATACGGTGTGACAGAAAGTATTGCAACGACCGCCTTCTACTTACTTAGAAAAGTAAAAAGTAGCAAGTTTTTAACTTGTAATCAACACATCTCAAAAAAGACGCTCAGTCCTTAAGTGGTTAATAAGCATATCCCTCATTAAATACAACCATACCGTAACTAGTGATGCAATACATGGGAGAAATAAAACTTAGTTATAAGCTCATACAACATTAGCAAATTTAATGCAGCCACATTGTATACCTGTTATCAGATCTTTTTTTCATATTACTTACTATGTAAATACTGTGACAATGCCCAAGTGTACACCCAGCCACTCCTATAAATGGAGACTGAGCATGGCCTTCAGCACAAAAAATGTCACTGGCTATAGATGGATTATAAGTTGGCCAGGTCAGCAGGGACAGGATGAACTTCAACCAATCTATGGCCATTCCTGCTAGAGAGAAGTCAATCTAATGATCAGCTTCTCGCAAACAGGAAAGTTGTAAAATTTCAACAATCAGCTGCAGCACTGATCAGTGTATTCTGACAGCAGAGGAGTCCCTGCTTTCCTGATGTCAGAATACAATAGCGGGGAGGATTCCTTCATCTAGCAATGCACCCACAGCCACCCCTAAAGTCACTCGGGTCACTCCTGATTGTCCGGGAGAAGAATCAGGAAGACAATAGCGAATGTTCATTCGCTACTGTCACACAAGTGGGTGTGCTTGGGGCGCATTGCTTTGCGCCCTGGGCCCACCATTTTTTGAAGCCTATTAGAGCCCATGGCTCTAATCATGTGCTTCTATTCCATTGGAATCCATGAGTCCGGTACCCCGCATGTAGATTAGGGGGCCAGATGCATGTATTAGGAGGGTTGCGCCCCAGCTCCCTGCATTACGGGCTACCACTGGTGGTGCACACCTATGGGGCGGGCTCATACTACATTATCATTTGCCACACATCTCTCACATTTTGTTAGGCAGCCCATTCATTTAACACACACAAATTATTTAGACCTCTGCTAGATCAATCTGCTTGTGTTAACAATTTTTAACATATTTATAATTAAATAATATGTTTTGTCTGGAGTTCTGCTTTATGCATATTTTTTAGAATAATTTCCCTGCAGTGTCGGATTATGATCTTCCTTTTCAGAACTTTGCTTCTGACAGTTTACAGTGAAGATCTCTATAACACTCAAAACCGCCCAGCTTGTATGAGAGCTTGGGAAACCTGCATATTGGTGATTTATGTCTGGACACAAAGCTGCATACTATCATTATCAGTGAATTCCTCTGCCAGATTCTCTTTTAGTATGAAGTTAAGCTCAGAGCCATGAAAAGTCTATTCCTCCACTCGTGTACCTCACGTGCTCTAGTTTTATGGCCCCACCAATTTAAAGGGATGATTACCCTGAGTTATCCCATTCCATATGGGGACTTCACAGATGTGCAGGACAGAACACACACCGTGTGTCAATGTACAACCACATCTGTAATTTCCCTTTACAGGCAGAAAGCAAAAATTCTTCAGTTTTCTGTTTTTCCATGATGAAGCTTTGAAGAAATGTTATGAGCTTTACTGTGTGAGTGCTTTTGCAGCTTATGAACGTTCATGTAAAGATGTGGTTCTGAGGTTCCAGTTAGGGTAAGAGATAGTAGAAAATTTATTGAAATTATAGCTTGTGTGTTCTTCCTGAGCTTGTTCTTTTTTTTTTCCAGGTGCTCTGATTGCCTCCCCCAATGAATAGGGTACAAACATTGCAATATTAGTCTCCTTGAAGGAATGGAAGTTTACCCTGAAAGGCCTATGGAATTTAAAGCTGAATGCCAGACAAAAAGCTAAATACTGTACATACAACATTGTAGCTAAAATACATATATATGAATTGTCTTACCTTGCAAACATGCTGTAGTATTGTCCTATGATCCAATCACCTACCACATAGCACAGCCTGTTCCTAGACTCTCATTTGGTCCAGGATATAGACCTTGCCAACTGACCGAACAATAAAAAATCAGTAGCACACTGATGAGTCATCAATCTGCTCTGTCCACCAGAAGGCGTGTTAGACTTAAAGTGATGCTAAAGTCTAATTTTTTTTTGTTAAAAATAACAAACATGTTATACTTACCTGCTCTGTGCAGTGGTTTTGCACACAGCAGCCCAGATCCTGTTCTTCTCGGGTCCCTCTTTGGTGCTCCTTCTGTTTAGTGCCCCCACAGCGAGCAGCTTGCTATGGGGGCACCCGAGCCACGGTTCCCTGTGTCCATTCGAACATAGAGCCCCAGCCCGGCCCTGCCCCCTTTCTTTTTTTTTTACTTGTTAAAAAACAACTTTATTAACCACTTCAATACAGGGCACTTAGACACCTTCCTGCCCAAACCAATTTTCAGCTTTCAGCGCTGTCGCAGTTTGAATGACAATTGCGCGGTCATGCTACACTGTACCCAAGCTAAATTTGTATCATTTTGTTCCCACAAATAGAGCTTTCTTTTGGTGGTATTTGATCACCTTTGCGGTTTTTATTTTTTGCTAAACAAATAAAAAAAGACCAAAAATTTTGAAAAAAATAAAAGTTTTGCTTTTGTTTCTGTTATAAAATTTTGTAAATAAGTAAATTTTCTCTTTCACTGATGGGCACTGATAAGGTGGCACTGACAGGCACTGATAAGGTGGCACTGATGAGGTGGCACCAATGAGCGGGCACTGATGAGCACTGATGATGGGCACTGATATGTGGCACTGATGGGCACTGGTAGGCGGCACTGATGGGTGGCACTGATATGCAGCACTGATGGGCATTGATAGGCGGTACTGATGGGCACTCATGGGTGGCACTGGGTGGCACTGGTGGGCACTGATGGGCACTGATGGGCACTGATGGGCGACACTGATGGGCACTGAAAGGCTGCAAAGATGGGTTCTAATGGGTGGCACTGATGGGCACTGATAGGCGGCACTGCTGGGCACTGATAGGCGGCACTGCTGGGCACGGATACGTGGCACTGATGGGCGCTGATACGCGGCACTGATACGCGGCACTGATAGGCATCCCTGCTGGCACTGGCAGTGGTAGGCTTGGAGTGGGCACTGATTGGCAGCTGCCTGGGCATTGATTGGCAGCTGCCTTTGCACTGATTAGTATTTCCCTGGGGGTCTAGGGGGCATACCTGGTGGTCCAGTGTGGCTGGTTTCCCTGGTGGTCCTGGGCGGCTTCCCTGGTGGTCCTGGGTGGCTTCCCTGGTGGTCCTGGGTAGGATCCGAGGGGGGCTGTGCTGATAAACAATCAGCACAGCCCCCCCATCAGGAGACGGGCGGCACAGTGGTGTAGTGGGTAGTACTCTCACCTAGCAGTAAAAAGGGTCGCTGGTTTGAATCCCAACCACGACACTACCTGCCTGGAGTTTGCAAGTTCTCCCTGTGCCTGCGTGGGTTTCCTCCGGGTACTCCGGTTTCCTCCCACACTCCAAAGACATGCTGGTAGGTTAATTGGCTTCTGTCCAAAAGTTGGCCCTAGTATATGAATGTGAGTTTGGGAACCTTGGATTGTGGGCTCCTTGAGGGTAGGGATCGTGAGTGTGCGATGTATGTGTGGAGCGATGCGTAAATTGACGGCGCTATATGGGTACCTTAAATATAATAGGGTTAATTGTAGACACACACACTTACTCAGGTTGAACTGGATGGACTGGTGTCTTTATTCAACCTATGTAACTATGTAACATCAATCATTACTCAAAAGAGAGCAGCCGATCGGCTCTCCTCTACTCGCATCTGTCAGACGCGAGTGAGGAAAAGCCGATCACCGGCTCTTCCTATTTACATCGTGATCAGCCGTGATTGGACACGGCTGATCATGTGGTAAAGAGTCTCCGTCAGAGACTCTTTACCTAGATCGGTGCTGCGGGGTGTCAGACTGACACCCCGCAACAACGATCGCCGCGATGCGCGACCCCGGGGGTGCGCAGCGGCTCAATATCCTGCGGATGTCATTTGACGTCCAGTCAGGATATTGAAACCACATTGTCACCGTCATTTTGCTATATGGCGGGTGGCAAGTGGTTAATATAAAACACATTTTACAAGTCAATCGGGTACATATAGCCACAGAAGGTCAGATACATATTGTAACATCACAATTAAATATGCAGGAATATTACAGGGCATATATTCACAAATATTGACATGTGCCGTAAGTTATGCGGCAGATTTTTCCAACTTATAAATATACCGTGTTTTTGGTGTAGGGGAACGCTGCACTGGATTTGGAACTATTATACACAGGTCTCCCCGTCCTCCAACCATCTGTCCCAGATCTTTGAATATTTTTGTGCAGATACCCTGTGTGCCTAGATCAGTTTCTTAAATGGCAGGGTGTCATTAACTGCTTTTTTCCACAACTGTAGTATGGGGGGCATATTCTGCATCCATCACTTTGCGTGCTAAGAATAATGTTTCAAAAATGAAAATTGTGTGGTATTTATCCACCTCCACATCTGGCAATAGTCCCAAAATACATAACTTAGGGTCCAGCACCACAGGGGATCCCATATTTTAATGGAGGAAACGGACAACCTGCATCCAATATGTCTGAACATGTGTGCAGCTCTATATGAGATGGTAAAACAAGCCCAGGTCAGCTCTGCACAGGCGACATGTTGGGTCCGGCGTGTTGTTGTTTTAGTCTGTCGGACAGCTTGGGGGACACCGTCTTGGTTCCCTCTAAAGACTCGGCCCAGTCAGTGTTATCTATAAGTCCTACGTCCTGTTCCCATACCGTTTTGGCCTTGTGTGAAACAGCAGCTGCGCCTCGTTGTCTAATTGTGTAATATAAGTGTGATATAAGCTTAGAGAGGTCACTTCCCATAACTATATTCAGCACAGGGGGAGGCTCCATCTCTACATCCAAGTCCGGCAGTTGAGCTCTAAGTGCGTGGTGGAGCTGCAGGTATTTAAACGCTAGTTGCTGTGGAAGGGAACACTCCTCCTTGAGAGTCTGAAACTGCTTGAGCCCAGAGGTGGACAGAACCTGATGGAGATACAATATTCCATGTCTAGCCCAAACTATCAAATTTGGAACTGTTTCCAGTTCCGGCATATGACTGTTAAGCCATAGTGGGGTGTGGGAGTGAAATTTCCCCAGATTCTACTTCTTTAGAGATTCTTCCCATACCCTTTGGTGATGTAGCAACATGCCCGCGTTGTACCACGCAGAGGGACCTTGTATTTTTTTCCCCCGAAGTATAGCCTGAATGGGTGTATACGCCGGGTATCCTGGTTTGTCACAAACTAAAGATCTATAGCGTTGCATTTCCGACGTGTGGAAGTGGTACATGTGGGAAAGCTGCGAGGCTAAATAATAGTCCTGGAGGTCCGGGAGAGATACACCCCCCATGTCTGTGGGGTTTTTAAGGGTTTGCCAAGCTAGCTTGTGTCTACTATTTCCCCAGACAAACGAATTTAGGATAGCTTCCATCTGCTTAAAGATTTTTAGGGGAATATATAGGGGGGCGTGCCATATCAGATAAAGAATTTTGGGCAGTATGATCATTTTAATTACATTTACGTGCCCCATCACCCCTAATGGCAATCTGGACCATGTCTGTGTTTTATTTTTTAATAAGTTAAACAAAGGGGTTATATTCAGGGGTGTATAGTCTACCAGGTCCCTGGTTACCTCCACCCCCAAGTATTTAATCTTGGATACTCTAGCAAGTGGTAATGAGGGAGTTGTGAAAGGGGGAGGGAATACATCTATTGGAAGAATCTGAGACTTGTCCCAATTTATACGCAATCCCGAGTACCCCCCATTTGTTCAATAAGTCTTAACGCTACTTGGAGTGATGGTCCCTGGTCTGCTAAGTATAGTATGGTGCCATCAGCATACATTCCTATTTTATTGACCATAGGGCCCTGGCGCAGACCTTGAATATCGGGGTGTGCTCTGATGGCAATGGCCAGTGGCTCCGCTGCCAGCGCATACAGTAAGGGAGAGAGGGGACACCCATGTCGAGTACCCCTCTCAAGTGGGTACTGCTCAGAGAGCCATCTATTCACAAAGATATTCGCCCTGGGTGTCTGATATAGAAGCTGTACCCATTTTATGAAATGTGTCCCAAAACCATAGTTATGCAGACATTCCCACAAAAATGGCCATTCCACGGAGTCAAAGGCCTTAGCTGTATCTAATGCCACCACCAGCCTCGTTCCAGAGTTATCGTGTCGGGCTTGGATATTCATATACAGTTGCCTAATATTCATGGCTGTATTTTTCCCCCGGCATAAAGCCCGTTTGGTCCACATGAATTATAGTCAGGATAACAGTGTTTAATCTAGAAGCTAGGATTTTAGCTAAGATTTTAATATCTACCTGCAGGAGTGAGATAAGCCTGTAGGATTCAGGGAGATGCGGGTCTTTTCCTGGCTATGGGAGAACTATGATTTGGGCTTCCTGCATAGACTCGGGGAGTAAGTTCTGATCAAATATAGACTGATATAAAACTTTCAGCTTGGGGACCAATATGTCCGAATAAGTGACATAAAATTCCAGAGGCAATCCATCCATCCCCGGAGCTTTAGATTTAGCTAGTTGTGAAATCGCTTCCGTGATGTCGTGGTCGGTAATAGGTGCATCAAGAAGCTCAACTTGTTCTCGATTCAGCTGGGGGAACTGTATGGAAGATAAATATGATTGAATTTCCCTTTGCATGTGTACGTGTGTTGGGATTTATATAGATTGCCATAGAATTGTCTAAATTGATCTGCCACCTGTTCTGGGTTTGTTATATTAAACCCGTCTGGGTCAACAAGCAACACCACGACTGGGGGCTTGTCATCCATGTGAGACAGATAGGCCAGCAGTCTCCCCGTCCTTTCACCCTGCTCATACACCCTCTGCCTGCAAAAAAAAACCACGCTGTTTAGCCTTCTCAGTGTGCAATTGCGTGACTAGTCGGGTCTGCAGTTTCACTCTGTCCAGGTTTTCAAGGGTTGGGTTAGAACTATAGGCCTCTTCTAAGTCTTGTAGTTTGTCAGATGTGAGTTGAAGTACAGTGTTGGACTCTCGCTTTAACCTATTTATTCTGGAGGATAATATTCTATGGGCATGAATTTTAAAGTCGTCCCAGTGTGTAGTGAGGGCAAGGGGTCCCTGTATACCCTCCAAAAAGAAGAGCAGCTCCCTGGCAATGGAGTCATGGTCTGTAAGAAGGGATAACCAATGAGGGTTTGGCACCAGCACCTGGTGGAAGGAGCTACTCGCAAGGAAGCCGCCAGCCAGCATGGAGAGTGGTCTGACAGGGTCCTAGGAGCAAATCCTGAGCCCGTGACTTTTGGCAAAAGGGCCTTGGAAACAAGTATGTAGTCTATCCTGGACATGGTGTTGTGACTTATTGAGTGGCAAGTGTATGCTCTAGTCGTGGGGTTAGCATGTCTCCACACATCAACATGGGCAAACTCAGCCAGTGTATGGTACAACCTAGTATGCAGTTGTTCATCAGGTCTGGTTTCAACCCGTGCTGGGTGATCAAGGGATGGAGTCATCGTGTGATTGAAATCCCCCATCCACACTACTGGCCTCTGTGACCACGTCTGCCCTATATGGAGGGGGGATATAGCTAGCCAGTATCAACAAGGGGTCTCCCCCCACAATTGCATGTAGAAAGAGGTACCTGCCCTGCCGATCCGACACCACGGAGACCAACTCAAAAGGTGCAGATTTTGCAATCAACACTGTTACCCCTCTAGACATATTTGTGTGGGTGCTATGGTAGGCCCACCCCACCCAAGGATGCTTCAGGGCCGCCTGTAAGTGACCCGTGACATGTGTCTCCACCAATGCGACAATATCCACCTTTTGACTTTTCAAATATTGTAACACTGCTGTTCTTTTAATCTTATCCCGCATGCCCCTCACATTCCACATCATGAATTTAATGTCCGCCATGGTGTTCATGTGCACATATATCGCATATGGATCGGCAGGGCAGCCTCTACTCCCCAAACCAAGGCAGCACACCCACCCCGCAAGTAAACAAACATATTGCATATGTAATAAGTACTTGTTTAAGAACATTCCAAGTAAAGAACATGTGCACAATAGTGCTAATATTCGCAATGATCTGATCAAAAGATCCAGCATTTTCCTTCCCTCCCAGCTTCTCGCCTCCCCGACTTGGCGGAAGCATACATTCCCGTGCAACCTTTATATAGATCATCTTCCAGCCAGCAACATTAACTGGAGGTACAACACTTATAATATAATGAGCAAAAAAGTACAAAATAGTAAGAAAAAGAAAAAGGGGGTTGCAAACATGATGGGGGCGATTATTCACTGAGTGAAGCAAGGTTAGGGCACAAAACATGACCTTTGTCTCTTTCTCCATCCGAGTGAGGCTCTCGCTGCAAGGATATACAGTCATCCTGATGTATCAGAGTTCAGGTGCCTCCACCCCACGGTATCCCCATGTATATGTTGTGAGAGCAATGAGATGCAGAGAGTGATAAGCTCTATGGGCCAGATAAATCCAGGCCCGAAGCCGAGTGTCCAGGGTTATCAAGAAATCAAATTCCTCCCCCCAAGGGGAGTACAAGGATCGGGCCCCCAACTTCAAAAGGGGGGAATCTCCGCTCTCACATTCAGTAATGCGAGCGTTATAAAGATGGGAGGGGAGTAGAAAAAGGCAAATGGACAATTAGGAGTACCCCCCACAGTGGAGGGGACATTCAGAAGAAAGAAGGGGCCTGCCAACAAATAACAATAGTGACAGTACTCACAGTAACATGCCGCATACCCGTTCATCCATCCGGACGTCCTCGTTGATCCAGCCAGTGTACTGCCGCCTTCGGGTCCTCAAAAAATATGGCTCTGCCATCTTCCTCCACTCTCAGTCTGGCCGGAAACAACATGGCATATTTAAGGTGCACCGCCCTGAGCCGCCTCTTGACATCTTGGAACTGTGATCACTTTCTTTGGACTTCGTTAGAGAAGTTGGGAAACACTGCGACATGGCTGTTGCCCAGGGCGATATTACCCTTCTCTCTGGTTAGCCGAAGGATTTTATCTCTATCTCTAAAGTTAAGAAACTTGGAAATAAAAGTTCTGGGGGGGGCTCCCACAGCAGGAGGCTTTGCTGGGATGCGGTGCGCCCGTTCCACTGCGAACATAGCAGAAAAGGCCTCTCTTCCAAAGTGTTGAATCAGGAGGGATTCCAAGTATTCAGCAGGGTTGGTGCCCTCAGCCTTCTCTGGTAAACCGATAAACCGGAGGTTGCAGCGTCTCAGACGATTCTCCATATCATCTTGGTGAGCGTGTAGCTGCTGAATCTGGCGCTGCAGGTCCTCCGTGGTGTGTCTCATGGGGTGCAGGATGTCCTCCGCTGCTCCGATTCGTGTCTCAGCTTCGGTAACCCTATCCTTTACCTTAGATAGGTCTTGGCGCAGCAGGGAGATGTCGATCTTGGCCTGATCTATTTTGGTGGTGAGCGTCCCCTGCAGCGTCGCAATGGCATCCAGGACCTTAGCTGTGTCTGCGCCCTGATGAGCAGGTGCCCTCGCCATTTTTTGCCTGCGGGTCTTGGTCTTGATGGCGATTTTTTTCGCCAACTTATCCACCGCCTCGGAGTTCCTTTTTGGCGGGGACATGTTCCCTCTCTGCTCCGGAATGTGGGCAGCCAGGCCGTCCCCAGGTATTGCCAGATGGTCGCCGCTCCGGGAGTTAGGTCTAAGTCTCGTCCCCAAAGCCGAAGCTGGATGTACTTGTACCTGGACAGCAGTCACAGGCAGCCCAGAGATCGTGTTAGGAGGGGCAGGGGCACAGGACACTTAGAAGGCTCAGGATATCTCCCCAAGGCCGCCGCCGGGTGTAACAAGATGGCCACCACTCCTGATTACAGGCCAAATCCACGGCCCGTCTCAGGGCAGTTATTGTATATAAAAGGTACCCCTACCATGGCCTCAGGTGTTCTGGAGGGTCTTGCAGGAGAGGGGCGAGTTCACAGCCGTCCGGGAGGCCCGTGGGGTGTATTTCAGCCTCTGCCGGGTGCAGCAAAATGGCCGCCGCTCCGGGAACTAGGTCGAAGCCACGGCCTTTCCTAGGGCCAGTGCCGATCCGGAGGTCCATGCCACAGCGGCCTTGTGCGGTGCTGATAGGCTCCAAAAACAGCTTAGGAGGCAGGAGGGATCCCCGGGTGCAAGGTAAGGCGTAGGATGTGCAGGATTCAGGCAGGATGGTATATAGGAGTCTGGGACAGCGGAGCTCTCACTATTTGCAACCTACACCATTGCTGTCCAGGCCACGCCCCCCGCCCCCTTTCTACCCTTATTGGCGGCACAGTGGTGTAGGGGTGGCACAGTGGTGTAGTGCATAGCACTTTCGCCTAGCAGTAAGAAGGGTCTCTGGTTCGAATCCCAACCACAACACTACCTACCTGGAGTTTGCATGTTTTCCCTGTGCCTGCGTGGGTTTCCTCCCACACTCCAAAGACATGCTGGTAGGTTAATTAGATCCTGTCTAAATTGTCCCTAGTATGTATAAATGTGAGTTAGGGACCTTAGATTGTAAGCTCCTTGAGGGTAGGGACTGATGTGAATGTACAATGTATATGTTAAGCTCTGATGGCGCTATATAAGTAACATAAATAAAAATAAATAACCAGCAATACTCAGCCATACTCAGCCATACCTATTCATGCTCAGTCATACTCAGCCATCCACATTCATGGCTCAACCATGCTCAGTCATCCTCATCCATGCCACATCAGTTCTCATCCATGCCACTACAGTGCCCCACAAAAGTGTAATAGGTAGTCAAATTAGATTTGAAATTTATGCCCCTAGAACACCTGATGGTGCTCCCTGCATGTTGGGACTCTGTATGCGCCAGGCTGTGGAAAAGTCTCAAACATATGTTATCGCCATACTCAAGAGGAGTAAGAAAATCTATTTTGGGGTGTAATTTGTGGTATGTACACGCTGTGTGTTAGAAATATTGTATAAATGGACAACTTTGTGTAAAAAAAATGCGTTTTCATTTTCTTTCCACATTTTCCAAAAACTTGTAGAAAAAAATGACATGTTCAAAAGACTCATTATGCCTCATAGATTATACGTTGGGGTGTTTTCTTTCCAAAGTGGGGTAGTTTTTTGGGCGTTTCCATTGTCCTGGTGCTCCAGGGCCTTCAAAAGTGCAAGAGGTAGTCAAGAAATTATATGTGTAATTTATGCTCCTAGAACACCTGATGGTGCTCCCTGCATGTTGGGCCTCTGTATGTGGCCACACTGTGTAAAAGTCTCACAAATGTGGTATCTCCATACTCAGGAGGAGTAGTAGAATGTGTTTTGGGGTGTAATTTGTGGTATGCATATGCTGTGTGTGAGAAATAACCTGCTAATATGACAATTTTCTGAAGAAAAAAAAGAAAAAAAATCTTGATTTTGCAAAGAATTGTGGGAAAAAATTAGAACTTCAAAAAACTCACCATGCCTCTTACTAAATATCTTGGAATGTCTACTTTCCAAAAAGGGTAATTTGGGGGTATTTGTACTTTCCTGACTTGTTAGGGTCTCAAGAAATTAAATAGGCCGTTAGTACATCAGGTGTGATCAATTTTCAGAGATTGGCACCATAGATTGTGGACTCTATAACTTTCAGACAGACCAAATAATATACACCGATTTGGGTTATTTTTACCAAAGATATGTAGCAGTTTACATATCTTTGGTATATAAAAATTACTAATTTGCAAAATTTATAACAGAAATGAAGAAAAATGCATTTTTTTACAGAATTTTTTTTTCCTTTTATAGCGCAAAAAAATAAAATACCCAGATTAAATACCACCAAAAGAAAGCTCTATTTGTGTGAAAAAAAGGACAAACATTTCATATCGCTACAGTGTTGCATGACTGAGTAATTGTTATTCAAAATGTGAGAGTACCAAAAGCTGAAAATTGGTCTGGTTAGGAAGGGTGTTTAAGTGCCCATTGGGTAAGTGGTTAATGCATAGAATGCATTAAGATAAAAAAAACCTCCTGCAATTACGCTTTCACATTTTTACCTACATAATATATAATAATAATAAGGCTTACCTGTAGGTAAAATGAATATCACCTTGCATGCAGCTGCTGACGTCAGCGGCGCATGCGCTCTGAAAGTCCGGCAGATGGTGCTGGAAAATCAGAGCTCCTTATCGAAAAGAGTACTCCCGCACGCATGCGCGGAAGTGGTGTCATCGCGGCTCCTGCCACTCACAGCGCCGGAGCCGCGAACCCAGAAGAAACGCAGAGGGAACATGTCAGCTCCCTCAGTGGTGACTGGGAGGCGATGCCGGCGCTTCATTCTAAGGTAAGTATTTCATAATGAGCTAGTATGCGGTGCTAGTATGCATTTTTTTCCAGACATACAACCACTTTGAGCCTGGTACACACCACTATTTTTTTTTTTTATACGAAAAAACCTGAAAGCTACATTCAGAGCCACTGTACTGACAATCTAATGTTAGTACCGCCATCTCCCCTGCTGTTCTATTGTGTTTTAACAGATGGATGCCCCACCCCCGCGCCAGAACACTCTAATCAGTGCTCTCAGCCATTGGCTGAGAGCGCTGATCCGGTGCCGGTCGCTGCTGGTTTTCCAGCATGCTTGTCCGACAGAAGCCAGCTGAATGGCCAGCTTCTATAGGACCCGCTGCCATACACACAGGCTGAATGTCGGCTGTTTTTTTATTAAACCGGCCAATGTCGCTCTACATTCGGTCCGTGTGTACTAAGCTTTAGAGCAGTTTGCACTGCTGTAAGTCTGCTTGGAGCTGGCTCTCCACTCCTCATCCAGTTTGATTGCACAAAGCTGATACTTTGCATTTAGGCTCCATTTACACTTATAAGACTGGAACTTTGGTGTAACTTTGAAGTGGAAGAAGAAGTGGAACTTTGATGTAACTTTGACGCAACTTTGGATGGGTGCAACTTGTTGTCCCTCTGCAAAGTGCAACCCACTGTTGTATGTAAAACGGTACGAATTTCATGAAATTTTTGAGGGTTAACAATGAAGTCTATGGCCCTCGAGTTGCATGAAAGTCAGACCAGTAGTGTCAGTAGTGTATGCACTACTTTGAAGTCGCTGCAACTTTAAGTCGCACATATATGAATGGCTATCACTGGAAAACATTGAGTACAACTTGTCATGCGACTTTAATGTCCAAACTTGCAAGACAAGTCGCACAGGTGTGAATGGGGTCTTTAAATGCATTTAATTATTTTTCATTGGACATAGAAGTGCATTAATTACTTATACAAAATATGACCAGCACTCAGACCCTCTTATTATTATACTCTAATAGTACATAAAGTGCTCAAAACTATTGAACTCACACTAATGTAAATATCAAGTGCTTTACTCCAAATACATGTGCAAAGATGTCAATTTCAATAATGTTAGGTGCATAAAAAGTGTCCACAATGTCCACAAAGTGTCTAAACAAATATTCTACTTCTTGATTTAAACAAAAGTGCCAAATCTTCAACACTGTACATGTGCTTCTCCGACTCCCTTAGAAGTGGTCTCTCACCAGAATTACTCGACCTTTTATAATGAAAGTGGTATTAAACCCCAAAGCCAAAAGCAAACATTTATTATATTGCAGCTTACCAATTCTAATGCCGCGTACACACGGTCAGACTTTTCGTCTACAAAAGTCCGACGGACGCCGACAGACCAAAGCTGGCTGACAATCCGATCGTGTGTGGGCTTCCCCGGACTTTCAGCTGACTTTTTCAGCCGCAAATCTGATGGACTTTAGATTTGAAACATACTTCAAATCTTTACGTCGTAACTACGCCGGACCCAGAAATCCGCTCATCTGTATGCTAGTCCGACGGACAAAAACCCACGCTAGGGCAGCTATTGGCTACTGGCTATCAACTTCCTTATTTTAGTCCGGTGTACGTCATCACGTACGAATCCGTCGGACTTTTGTGTGATCGTATGTAGGCAAGTCCGTTCGTTAGAAAGTCTGCCGCAAGTCCGCCAAAAGTCCGCCAAAAGTCCGCCAAAAGTCCGTCGAAAGTCTGTCGGACGGGCTGTTGGACTTTTGTAGCCGAAAAGTCCGACCGTGTGTACGCGGCATTAGATGTGATGGTTGCGTTCATTTCCTTTTTAGGCTTTCTTTCTTCTAGTTTCACAGTCATAGGCGTGCGCAAGGGGTGTGCCAGGTGTGCCTGGGCACAACCTAATCCTGGAGTTGGCAATCAGTCAGTCGTGGGCAGGTGACAGGTAAGCCATGATTCTTACTTGCTGACCCCCAGACCCTGGACAGGATAGGCGGCGGGGGTGGAAATTAGTGGAACCGATCATTATTTTCTTTTACAGTAGCTGAAAGTAGGCTTCTCCTCCTCTTCCTGACATTCAGCTGCCACAGGAGGAAAATACAGAAGATCGGTACCAATATATGCCACCCCTCTTGTCCCTGTTCCTCTTCTTTCTGCTGCCCAGGCCTCCCTGTGTGCTCCCCCCCCCAATTGTTTCAGGATGACACGCGGGAAAGAGGCCAGTTAATATGTCACAAGCGCATATGTGTTGGAGCTTTGAGGTGCACACCCTAATGCAATAGGCTGCACACACCTATGTTCACAGTGGTGATCCAGCCAGCAAATCTGCTGTTTTTCAAAAGCACAAGCTCTCCAGCAGAATGTATCAGTTTATATTCATGAGACAAATCATTTAACACTGACAGGGGTGATTAAAATGATAGGCTTTTATTTAATCATGTGTAGCGCTAACAACTGTTGTTTTTAGCCATATGTGTGTTATGCAGTACATAAGTTGTTATAGTGCCATCTTGTGGATAATTGAAAAGGTACAATACTTTTACGTTTCATGGTGAAGTGAAGTGACATGGAAGTGATTGATTGTTTACTTCTGAACTTTAGCCGTGACCTACCCACAATGCTCCCGGACAAGTGTTGAACTGAACTGCATTGTGGGAGGATATAAAAGGGCTGGGAGCGGCCATCTTAGGTCTCTTAGGTCTCTTGTTCCTGGGACGCGTGGCCTGCCAGCAGGACTCTGTGGGTGTGTGTGTCCCACAGGGTTGCAGCCTACCTTGAGAAGGAGCGGAGCAGCTGCAAGGATCCTGCCGTTGTATCACGGTGTGCTGGAGCAGCCGAAGTGTTCGTTCCGGAGACCAGTGGGGAGGTAACCGAGGACTCCTGGTCGTTAGTGAACGGAACAGTGTGACGGCGTGGTGGTGCCTCCATACGGACTGAGAACTGCAGAACCGGAGACATCCATCTGCCTGGATCCCGTGTGGTGAGAGGGTTAACACCCAGAAGTTTGTTTAATACTACACACACACTTAGAACTGTTACAGAGTGTTGCTGGGACTGATAGTCCCACAGAACAAGTTAAGTTGGAAAACAGTACATCTGCATAGACTTCAGTATTCAAGAGCGGAAGCTAGATGTTTGTTTTCTTCATATGAGAACACTTAGTCAGTCTGCTGGATTATAACTGCCGTAGTGTATTACCTTACACTGCGCAACACCCAAGAGGAACTCCTTGTGGATTACAATTACAAGTTCTTAGCTAGCAAAGACTGAAGACGTCAAGACTATCTTTTTTATTGCAGGGCTCTGCATTTATTTACTAAGTATAGTGACTTTACAGTTTAGAGCAGGGGGAGCTCCCTGGTATAGATATATACAATTAGGTATATTTGTGTATGTTACCAATTGTCATTACTGACACATAATCACACACATAGGTTGGACTTGATGGACTTGTGTCTTTTTTCAACCTCACCTACTATGTAACTATGTAACTATATAACTATTCACTATACTATTGCACTACGTTGGTGTGATAGTGTAGTCATTGCAATAACCCTTTATATAAATATACTACTTACTCAAAGAAAGAAGTTATTTCTCATTATTATTGAAGTTTGTGTGCAGTGTTGAATTTTCTCCTGCAGGTGGAGCTACAGACACCCAGGTAGAGGTAAATATAAATGTAAGTGTATATTGTGGGTTAAAGTCAATGCTCATATCATTACAACACTGTACTACAGCTGTGCCAAGGGGATTGAACAATTTAAGAGGGGTAACTAGATAAGAGGACAGGCCCGCTTTAAACCAGTAGCTCCACCGAAAGTTATTGCTACATATGTAAAACCTTTATGCCGAAAGGAGAAAATAAATAAGAACAAGTCTTTTTAAAATCCTCCCCTGACTGCCACACAAAACATGGATGAATGACCCTAAATGGCCTTGCAGTACATCTTAGTTTGCTCAAGAGATGCGGGAAACACAGACTGAAAGACACATCATCGTATGCCTGATGTCACATCTGCTGGTTGGAGCAGTAGTGCTAGTGAGGTACATTCAGCTGGCTGGTTAGAGGCACACATACAGGAAATGTAAAGGTGTTTTCTGTGTTTTTATGGGCCAATTTGAATAAAGAGGTATATCTCTTGAATAAACCAAGATGTACTGCAAGGCCATTTGGGGTCATTCATCCATGTTTTCTGAGGCAGTCAGAGGAGGATTTTGGAGAGACCTGTTCTGCTAGAGAGTGCATTTTGACCCACTTATTTAATTATAAGAGGTCAACTAGTTCTGGTAAATGACCACTTCTAAGGGAGTTGGAGGAGAACGTGAGCAGTGTTGAAGATTTGGCACGTTTGTTTAACTACTTCAATACTGGGCACTTTCACACCCTTCCTGTCCAGGCCAATTTTCAGCTATCACTGTTGTCACACTTTGAATGACAATTGCGTGGTCATTTAATGCTGTAGCCAAATACATTTTTTATCATTTTCTTCACACAAATAGGGCTTTCTTTTGGTGGTATTTAATCACCGCTGGGTTTTTAAATTCTTTTAACAGGTCACAGGAGGAACAGGAACAGGTTCAGGATAACAGGATAACAGGATCACACATTCAGGTCAGGGCACAAGGACAATACCAAGGCAAATGTATGAGCGTCTGCCGGGTATAAATGCACACCTCCTGCAATCAGTCTCAGGTGACGCCTGATTGCAGGAGATGATGTCGGCTCCAGACTGCTGGAAGACACCTGCTGGTGGACACCAGTACTGCGGCCCAAAGACACCAGTGGACACCAGTACCGCGGCTGGTGGCAAGACAGTGCCACCAGCAGGTGAAACCTTTCCTGGCATATTTGCAAAGGTGAGTTAGGTTAACTTAAAGCTTATTTTGCATATTTGTATTAACCTGTCTGGAGAAATATGAACCAGACTGAGACCTGAGAGTTGACCTCTGATATCTCTTGTTGTAGGCCCAGGATAGAAGCCTCACAGTGTCTCTGAAAACTGGGGCTGTGAAACAGGGATGAGCAGCCATGGATTACCTGGGAAGGTCAGCCCCCAAGTGTCTGAAAGTTGCCATTGGGCCTGATGTAACATGTTAAGTGTCTGTCCCATGGTCATGGGCAGCCAAAGAACTTTTTTCGGGGGGGGGGGGGGGCATCACTTTAAGGTCACCCATGCTCTGACCTTTTTGGACGATGTCATTATCACATTATCACAGTCAGAATCTGCAGGAGACAATCAGAGACTGTGGACATGGTACAGGAGATGGTCAAAGACTACAGACATGGTACAGGAGATGGTCAAAGACTACAGACATGGTACAGGAGACGGTCAGAGACCGCATACATGGCACAAGAGACTGTAAGAGACTGTGGACATGGCACAAGAGATGATCAGAGACTGCACACATGGCCCAAGAGACTGTCAGTGACTGCTTACATGGCTCAAGAGACTGTAAGAGACTGCGGACATGGCACAAGAGATGATCAGAAACTGCATACATGAGGCAGGTGACAGAGAGACACAGAGGGGGGTGACAGAGAGAGACAGGGAGGGTGACAGAGAGAGAGATGGGGGGTTGTCAGAGAGAGAGGAGGTGACACAGAAAGACAGGGGGAGGGTGACAGAGAGATCCGGGGGGATGACAGAGAGAGGTGGGTGAGAAAGACAGAGGGGTGACAAAGAGAGAGAGGGGGTGACAGAGAGGGGTGTTGGGGGGTGAAAGAGAGAGGGGGGTCAGAGAAAGAGACCCCTAGCCCTGTCTGCAGTCCCTCTAGTGCCCCTATGTCCCAGTGGTGTGTGTAATGCTCAGTACGGTACCTTGAATGCCAGTAGGATGTCCATGATGGCCTGCAGCTGGCAAGATCCATTTTCATTCTGGGTGAGGACAGGAGGTGCTTTGTTCCTTCCATCGGATCTATGATGTGATATGGAGCGGTCCCTGGCTGCTTGCATTTCCTGCCTGTCCTTGTTCTCTGAACCCCCGATCAGTCTGTCCTCCAGGCCTGGGAGTGGTGAGGAGGTTTAAGGAGTCCAGGGGTTCCAGGCTCTGGAAGGCAACGGGGACGCTCTGCCCGCTGTTCCTGGCATTTTCCTTTCCCGCGGCCTCTGTCTCCTGGGCTGCTCGCTCGCACTATGTAGACCAGGCAGTGTTCCCAACCTACCAGATTGAAATTTACTGACACGACACCCAAAATTTACTGACGCAGCCAAGTTTTTACTGACATTGCCGAAAGTTACAAAATTACAGTTTTAAGTGCAAATTTTAGTATTTAGGCTACAAACAAGTACAATATACAATTATCAATGTGATTTAAGGTAGTTATTAGGGCAAAAGACATATTTCTTATTTTATTTTCCATATAGTAAGTAAGTAGCTCAGGGACAGGACTCAGGAGGGCAAGAAATTAGAATAGGAATGCACACACTCATGAAGTTGGTCCCTTCAGTCCACTCCAGTCTAAACAGCACTGACAGTCCCGTTCCCGACCTGCCTTGCTCCTGTCCTGCAGATCTACACAAGAGGCTCTGGCTGCTCTGTTTGGCTCCCTTGCACTATGACATCACATGACACACTCAGACACCGCCTCCACCAGAGCTGCCGAACACACTTTAGCAGGGACTCGGATGGTCTCGGCCAGCTCTGGACCGAGCTGAACATCACAACCATATTTTTTACTGGCAACTTTTTCCTTTTACTGGCATTTACTGGAGGAAATTGCCTGTTTTTTACTGGCTGCCAGTAAAAATACTGACAGTTGGCAACACTGAGACCAGGTGATGTTATCCTGCCCATCTCTTGAGGCCTTTGCTGTCCCGCTCCTCACACCAGCTGTCAACGTCCCTGCTAGACTGTGTACAGGTGCGAGCAGGGCCGGCCACCGGCGCTAGGAGTGGGGAACCCTCGATCCAAACCCTGATTGCTACCTGCGGACTCCCTTGGTGCTGGAAGACATGAGAACACTTGGCAAGTTGATTTGGGAGGCTGTGATATTATTATTATTATTATTATTATTATTAATTTTCAAGCAAATTAATAATAATAATAAAAATAAACGTTATTTTATATAGCGCCTTTAAAGGTAGCTTCTCAAAGCGCTTTTCAAGGAAAACACAAGAAATACACAGGATACCATTACATAAAGGATTAAATTAAGCACAAAAATGGAGTGTTTCCATTTTAAAAGTTTCACCAACAGGGAAATTAGTATTTTTCTATGAAATCAGTTTTGCAGAAGTCATTCCGTTCATCCCTTGTGAGGAGTTTTCTTATTTTATTCGTATTATTTGACAGTGCTGGAACACAGGTAGAATGTGAAAAAATGTAATCCAGCTCTAGACTGAAATCACAGCCTGCCAAAACTGTTAGCTTATCAGAGCATGGGAATCCAAACTAACTGCTAGGATCTCACATTTGACAAGGGTGGTAAAATATAAATTTCAAAAACAGACATTCAATTTGAGGGAAAAATACTGCTATCAGAAGACATAAATCTAAAATGAGCACGGAAGAGCAGTGAAAATTGTGTTTAGTGCATAATATTTATGTTCTTGATATGGAGAGAAAGAAATCATGCAGAGTTTTAAAGCAATGCCAGAATTCTCATGCTGCACTCAGACTGCTGCATACTGATATCTGTATTCAGTTAATACAGAGGTGGACTGATGGGCTGTTAGTGATTTACAGTATGACAGTTATAAGGGAAAATTCTAGAGGTTAAAGTATAAGTAAAGGCCACATTTTTTGGATATAGTAAGTAAAGGTTATAACACTAAACTAACACTCTCTCAGTTTTTTTTTTGCCTAACATGTTCCCATTGAGGAGATTTCCATTGCCTTCCTGTTCCATAGCTAAAAGAAGAACTTAGAGGAAATCCCTCCAAAGTAAAGGAAATCCTTGTTTGTCACCAGAACTAGCGTCCCAGTTGGACAATTTCTACTGCATTGCTGTTCTGGTGAAAATTTGGGACTTTATTTTACGCTCAGTGATAAGCAGGAAAAATAGAGAGGTTGAATAACAGGGGCACAGATGGCATAAAAAATGACAGGTATTCAATTCCTCTCCACTCTATCCAAAACTAAAGAATAAGATAAGTTAATTTACTAAAGTAATATACATTTGCTTAAATGAAATGACTGTAGAGCATGTAGGCAGGTTGAAATAGTCAGCTAGGTGCTGTCTTGGCCAGGAGGGTAAGAATTAATACCTTTTCCTGTTCTTTGTTTTTTTGGTGAGTTTTCCAGTGGGTCCGACCCACTGATCCTGTGTTATCAAACAGAGACAGTGGTCAGGAATAGGGCTTCCCCCTAACAGGGAGCCCAGGATTAGAGCTGAGAATTCTTGGGTCTAGGGCCCGAATCAAGTCAGACACTCATAAGGGAATGAGACGGAGAATGACACCTGCGAGGGACAAAAGGATGTTGCTCACTAATACCTTAATGTAAAGTCGTCAGAACCTGAGGTTCACCCCGAAGACACCAGCTCTGAAAGAATGTCTCTGATGAACTCTATTGCACTAAGACTACCTTTTGTCAGTAGTCTGTGGTAGTGAGCTCTTGTAGATCGCCAACTCAGGGTTCCCCAGGCCGCGAAGTCTAAGCCCTTGCCTGCTTCTTCACTAGAGTCCCTGATGGGCACAACCTGCAGCTAATCCAAATGGAGGAAAGTTCCTGCAGACACTGCATAATACATTCTTGATAGGCCTGCTGGACAACAACCCTCTGCGCCAAACACTGATGTTGATCCAGAAGAGGGTACAGTGTCTCAGAGGAGCTCATGGCCTGAGCAAACTGTCAGGAGTCTGTGGTAGCGAGCTCTTGTAGATCGCCAACTCAGGGTTCCCCAGGGCGCGGAGTCTAAGCCCCAGCCTGATGGTGGGAATGGACTTGCAGCAAGCTAGAACCAGGTCGCGGCCCCCAGGTACACTCAGCTGATGATGCGGAGACCACTTGCGTGTGCAGAGTACAAGCAGCAGACAAAAGGAAATCCAGAAGACAAGCCAAGGTCAGGACAGCGAGCGAACAAGCACAGATGATAAATGAACCCGGGGTCAGTACACTAGTAGTCAGTGGCGACTGGTGCTCAAAATTTTTGGGGAGGGCGCAAACAAACTGAAAAATTCTGAAAAAAACCCCATTAATTGCAGCCTCAGTATACCATCAATCGCTGCCACTGTACCATCAAACGCAGCTACTGTGCCCATCAAACGCAGCCACGGTGCCCATCAAATGCAACCACTGTGCCATATCAAATGCTCCCACTGTGCCATCAAATGCTGCCACTGTGCCATCAAATGCTGCCACTGTGCCGTCAAATGCTGCCACTGTGCCCCATCAAATACAGCTACTGTGCCCATCTTGTGCAGCCTCTGTGCCCATCTTATGCAGCCACTGTGCCCATCTTATGCAGCCACTGTGCCCCATCAAATGCAGCCACTGTGCAGCATCAAATGCAGCCACTGTGCTCATCAAATGCAGCCACTGTGCCCATCAAATGCAGCCACTGTGCCCATCAAATGCAGCCTCTTTGTGCCCCATCAAATGCAGCCTCACTGTGCCCCATCAAATGCAGCCTCACTGTGCCCCATCAAATGCCCCTACTATGCCCCATCAAACGCAGCCGCTGTGCCGTATCAAATGATGCCAGTGTGCCCCCCCCGCCCACCGTCTGTACTTACCCTGTCTCGGTGGCTGTGGGACAGCTCCTCGATGTCTTCTCCCATCCTCTCTTCCCGTCCTCTGCTATGATTGGACGCCTGATAGGCGTCCAATCACAGCTCCTGTTATTTCAGCCAATCAGGTGACGGGTAACTGATCCGAGAACCTGATTGGCAGAGAGGCAGTTTAGTGTTAGGAAAGCGAATATTCATTCGCTTTTCTAACACAGCTGAGTCACCTTTTTTGATGCCTATTAGAGCCTATGGCTCTAATCAGGTGCTTCAAAAACACCCCCCCACCGCTGTAATTCAGGCGCCCGAAAAGGGGCCGGGAGCCTGAATAGGGGGTGGCAGCGACGAACATAGATAGATTCATGCAATGCATAAATCTATCTATTGTTGATAGAGGGGTGGCTGGAGACTGTCTATAATTTTAAAGGGTGCCTGTACTAAAAAAAGGTTGAGAAACACTGACCTAGAGTAATGGAAGTTTTACAGCAGCCTGTCAATAGCATGTAGCCATGGCCTCTAGCAGTGAGGGAGATGTTGCCGGCACTCCTTCCACCATCGGTCTGTCTTCCACTGGAACGGGATGCGCCACAGAGATCCCCAACCTGTACAGAGGTATGGAGGTTCAAGAGCTAAGGTAAGTGCAAGTGTGTAGCCCGTGCAAGGTGCATGGAGGGGCCCACTCGGCTACAGGGGAATATTAGTGGAAATGCTGTACAGGTGGATGTGGACAGGGCTCAACGTGTCCATCCTAAATGTAAGTTACTGAAAAGGTGTACATTGTCACGGGGACCCAAGAGTTAACTGGAGAACAGTTGTGGTGCAAGTGTACACGGTGTACATTCATCTTTGAGAGTAGAGGTCTGCCTTAAGGTTGAGTATTCCCATACAGCAGCATCAGCCATGTCCCAGGGCATTAATGGAAATTACCCAAAACAAAGGTATCCCATGTGTAGTAAAGTGACCCTGTACAAGGTGTCTAGCATAGCCAGACGACCCTACTCTGGGGTAAGTCTCTTATGTGACCCTTGCTTGGTGCCCAATGAAGAGGAAAACATGGAGGACATGACAACCACCCTGTCACCTTGACCTGCCCCCTACTCCTTCAAGCAGACTTTTATTTTTTTTACACTCACAATGCCATTATTGAGTCATCAGGTGTTCGGAAATTGATGAATTTGACACTTTCATTTACATCCCCAACTTTTACAGACTGCAGTACAAAACGCATGGAGAGCTGGGAACTCTCAATGCTATTCTTTCCTTGGACAGAGCAGATAATTGTTAAAATCGCTGCATCAACATTTAGCCTTCAGTATTAGCATTCATCTGGACAGTGAGACTCATTTGTCTGATTAGTGAACTACTGAATTTACTAATGCTGCTTTATTGATGACAGATTCCCTTTAAAATGTGAATGAAAATAATATTGTTAAAGCAATTGGCAGGGTACCCTCTAGTGGCAAAATATCTTACTTTTTTCCCTACTGCTGCTGATTAGAATCTCTGCTTGAATGGAATGTATAGACTCATTAATGTTTTTTTGGTTCATAAATATGTACAAGATAGATATCAGCTGAATACTTTTATTAAGATGTGTTGTTTAAACAACCTTCTAGGTACAATTTGTAACAATATATGTACATGCATGCTTATTACTTATCCATATTGTTTGCTTTCTACGCCAAGCTACACAATGGTTGTGCTTTTTTTTTAAAGGTCCTTCTCACAATGCAAGATCAACTCAGCATGAAAATGAAACTCAAAATTCAAAATGCACTCACTGCATGGCTGTTATTTTATCTCAATTGTTGTAAAATGAAAATTGTACTGTGAGACTGCTAAAGCAATCTCTTTCTAAAAATGCTAGCTGCTTGGCTATCACTGTCCTTAAAGTGTTATCAACCCTAGGATGGCAAGGCTTTCCTTTGCTTCCCTTTCCCCTTCTGCAAGCTAAAAGACAGACTGAAGGCTGCACTGTCCACTTCTATTTTTACCTGGTAATCTGGCCAGTATGTCTTTTGTTTTTCAAAAGAACTAACTGTCCTGCATATGTATCAGTTACATGGATGAGATAAAACATATTTAACACTGGCAGGGGTGCTTACAATAGTCAGCTTTTATTTATATATATATATAAGACCTTTATTTTAAAAGGTAAAAAAAAAAGCTTTGCTGTAACTGCATATAAAGCATTCGCTGGAGGTTGGCTTCAATGTGTTAGTGTATTTAAATCTAGCTAGTACCTCTAGCACTCCCCCGCCCAGACTGACAAATGCCACTCTCCAAAAGTGTCCCGTGTGCTCATGCATACAGAGTGGGGGCACTCTAATACAGAAGGTGTGTTACTGGATAGATCACCAGGTGAAAATAGGGGAAACAAAAGAAAACAAATTGTTATTATTATTATTATTATTATTGTTGTTATTATTATTATTATTATTATTATTATTATTATTATGGATGTATATAGCACCAACAGTTAGCTAATGATTGCAACCACATCTAATGATTGGTAAGTTGCAATCTATAAAATTTTTGGTTTTGGTTAAATACTGCTTTAACTCTTTCCAGCAAAGGCCAGAAGTTCCGGCAACAGCACTGAAAGTTGTAGAGTGCAAATGCTAGGGTAAAAAAAAATGTGACAAATAGTTTCCTGGGGAGTGTTTATTTAATTGTAATCAATGGGGGAGATTTAATAAAACTGAGGCACACAGAATCCTGAGCAGCTGTGCATATTTACCAGCTTTTAACTTTAGTTTGTTCAATTAAGCTTTAACAATAAATCCTGGAAGCTGATTGGTTATTATGCACAGCATGTGCACCAGTTTTAGTACATGACTCCCAATGTGTTAAGCTAAAAAATGGCGGTTAATACTACTTTAATACCTCCTGAGTCAACCAGCATGCATATAGTGAAGTTTGAGGAATGACAGATCTGCATCCTTGTTCTAGTTCAATGGCTTAAATGTTTATGTCTGTTGGTCTGTTGATCAATATCATAGACAATCGCCTAGCAATATTAGGAAAAGTTCATCAATAGCAACTAAAGTCGTCCCCCCCCCCCCCCCCCCCCGATATAGATTCCCTTTAAAGTAAACCTGCCATGAGAGAAATATAGGGTGTGCCATGGCTGACCTCTTTTTGAAGACACTGGTCTTGTGACTGTCTTTGGCCCTGTTTTTTTCTTTGAATCACTAGAACAAGCATGCATCTAGTGAAGTCAGTGGAAAGTCAGATCTCCTGATCTGCATACTTCTTTGAGATCAGTGAACCAAAAAACATGGAAACCATTGGATTACCATTAAAACAAAGAACTTATTCTTTTCAAAAAGGAGGTTTATTAATAGTAGCCTACCTAAGCTAAGAAAGACTGAGCAATTACACCTAGTGATAAGAGCCCCTTCTTGGCTACCCTAAAAATCTCTGTAGTTAATAATAAAATATGGGAAATCTTGCTTTGTAGATATCTCCTTATAGATGTCCTCTGTATTGTCTGTTTAAAAAATTCTAATAAAATCTTTATGGGAAAAAAAATATATGGAAAACCAAGCTTGTAAAAATATGAAAGTTACATAAAAATGACTTTAAAGCGTTGTTCCAGGCAAAAATTAAAAACTGTGTATTGCAAGTGCTCTATAATCATTGCACATTCAAAATATGCTGCTTTATACAGTGCCCTGAAAAAGTATTCATACCCCTTAACATTTTCAACATGTTGTCATGTTAAAACCAAAAATGTAAATGTATTTTATTGGGATTTTTTGTGATAGACCAACACAAAGTGGCAAATAAATGTGAAGTGGAAGAAAAATAATAAAAAAAAAATAATAATAATAAATGGTTTTCAAAATGTTTTACAAATAAATATGTGAAAAGTGTGGCGTGCATTTGTATTCAGCCCCCCCCCCCAGTCAATACTTTGTAAAACCACCTTTCGCTGCAATTACAGCTGCAAGTCTTTTTGGGGATGTCTCTACCAGATTTGCACATCTAGAGAGTGACATTTTTACCAATTCTTCTTTGCAAAATCACTCAGATTGGATGGAGAGCGTCTGTGAACAGCGATTTTCAAATCTTGCCACAGATTCTAAATTGGATTTAGGTCAGGACTTTGACTGGGCCATTCTAACACATAAATATGCTTTGAGCCAAACCATTCCATTGTAGCTCTGGCTGTATGTTTAGGGTCATTGTCCTGCTGGAATGTGAACCTCCGTCCCAGTCTCAAGTTCTTTGCAGACTGTAAAAGGTTTTCTTCTAAGATTGCCCTGTATTTGGCTCCATCCATCTTCCCATCAACTCTGACCAACTTCCTTGTCCCTGCTGAAGAAAAGCATCCCCACAACACAATGCTGCCACCACCATGTTTCACTGTGGGGATGGTGTGTTCAGGGTGATGTGCAGTGTCCGTTTTCTGCCACACATAACGTTTTGCTTTTGGGCCAAAAAGTTCCATTTTGGTCTCATCTGACCAGAGCACCTTCTTTCACATGTTTGCTGTGTCCTCCACATGGCTTCTCCCAAACTGAAAACAGGACTTCTTTTGGCTTTCTTTCAACAATGGCTTTCTTCTCGCCACTCTTCCATAAAGGCCGGATTTGTGAAGTACACGACTAATAGTTGTCCTGTGGACAGATTCTCCCACCTGAGCTGTGGATCTCTACAGCTCCTCCAGAGTTAACATGGGCCTCTTGGCTGCTTCTCTGATGAATGCTCTCCTTGCCCAGCCTGTCAGTTTAGGTGGACGGCCATGTCTTGGTAGGTTTGCAGTTGTGCCATACTCTTTCCATTTTTGGGCTGATGGATTGAACAGTGCTCCGCGATATGTTCAAAGCTTTTATAACCTAATCCTGCTTTAAACTTCCCCACAACCTGACTTGTCTGGTGTGTTCCTTGGCCTTCATGATGCTGTTTGTTCACTAAGGTTCTGTAACAAACCTCTGAGGGCTTCACAGAACAGCTGTATTTATACTGAGATTAAATTACACACAGGGTGGACTCTTATTTACTAATTACGTGACTTATGAAGGCAATTAGTTCCACTAGATTTTAGTTAGGGGTATCAGAGTAAAGGGGGCTGAATACAAACACATGCCACACTTTTTAGATATTTATTTGTAAAAAAATAAAAAAAAAAACATTTATCATTTTCCTTTCACTTCACTGTTATGTGCCACTTTATGTTGGTCTATCAAATACAATCCCAATAAAATACATATACGTTTTTAGTTGTAACATGAAAAAATGTGGAAAATTTCAAGTGGTATGAATACTTTTTCAAGGCACTGTATTTGCCTCTGTTAATATTCATATATTACTTGGTTGATCTTGGCATTTCACTATTTATGGCCCTAGTTCAGATTCAGGTCTGACAACACTATACAGCCTCTATACAAATGGCTTCTCCCTCATTGTTGGTACCTGGAAGCTCCTGTGTCCCTCTGTCAATGCAAGAGCCTGGATGCTTTTTTCATTATTTGTTTGCAGAATTCATCAGACTCCAACACTGCTCAGTACTCACTCACCAGAAAGAGGATAAATGGAGAATTAGCAGTCATGTGACCGAAAGCAAAAAGTTAATTATAAAAGTTATAAAAGTTATAAAAGTTAAGTATTTTTATGTCAATTTATTAAACATCAACACATCAAAGCATTACTGAACAAGCTTAAAGGTATAATTTGGGCTGTTGTATATAGGTTGATTTTTTATCTACTTTAAGGTAGCAACCAGGGCTGCTGTTAGAAGTCACGGGGTCCTGTACAGCCTACCTGACAGGGCCCTCTCTTACAAAATTTCAAAATGATATTTTACTGCCCTGTTTTCTCCCACCCCCTCCACAGCCCAGCTCTCCAATGAGTGTGGGGGGGGGGGGGCAGAGAACCACAGACTGACAGTCCTTGACTCTCTGCGCACAGAATGCTGAGAACTGAGCGATCAGCAGTCTTTGATTGCTCAGTTCTCAGTGCAGAGCCAGTGGGGGGACAGATACTGCATCCGATCAATGGTGCATCCACCTAGGCGAGTAATATTATCTTTTTTTAAGTCCATACTTCTCTTTTAAAATGGAACTTTACCCAAAAGGAGAAGTCCTGCTCTTCCTCCTCCCCCTCCCTCCTCTGCCCCCTTTGCATTTTTGTGTGTGCGTGTGTGTGGGGGGGGGGGTACCTGGTTTTGACAGGTACCCGCTTCCACTTCTAGTCAGATTGCCATGCTGGATCCACCGGAAGTCCCCCTACCACATCCCCCTGTCCCTTTCTCCCCCCACAACCTTCTGGAACACATCACAGGTTCCAAAACGCTGAGGGACTTCTCACATAGTATGGCTCATGCATGTGCAGTGGCAAGCCAGCTGTGAAACCTCAAAGTGTCACATCCAGCTGCTCACAATTAACTTGGGGACCAGAAGACCTGTGAACGACCCCTTTCACACCGAGCCGCCCCGGGTGTCAGCGGTAAAGAGGCGCTATTTTTAGCGCCGCTTTACTGTCATTTTAGTGGCAGTATTCGGCTGCTAGCGGGGCAGTTTTAACCCCCCACTAGCAGCCAAAAAGGGGTTAAATCCGCCCGCAAAATGCAGACGGAGTGGTATCGCAGCGCTGCCCCATTGATTTCAATGGGGAGCAGCAGTGGAGGAGCGGTGAGTTCACCGCTCCAAAGAAGCTGCTGGCAGGACTTTTTTGCCAGCGCAGCGCTCCAGTGTGAAAGCCCTCGGGCTTTCACACTGGAGTGAATGGAGCAGCTGTTTTAGGGCAGTTTGCAGGTGCTATTTATAACGCTATAGCGCCTGCAAAAGGCTCCAGTGTGAAAGGGGTCTAAATCAATTACAAAGACACTTACTAGACACATCCCCTTGTAATAGTTACATCAATTGTGAGGCTTGCTAGCAGTCATATATAAAGTCGGACACTGGCCGGGTACTAATGAACAGCTGAACCCACCTGTCGGCATTGTGAAACCACAGCTAATGGAGGAATGGTCAGGTAACAGCTGAGGGCATGTGGCCTGGTACGGTTGGGGGGGGGGCGCTCTCTTGTCCCCCCTTTTCCTGCGGCGTGCTCAGATAAGGGTCAGGTAAGGATTTAAAAAAAAAAATTGGTGCAGGGTTCCCCTTAAAATCCATACCAGACCATTTTTTGCCTGTTCGCACGTTCTGCTGTGAACCAGGGGGTGTTCAGCTCATCCCTAGCGATGAGGCAGCTCTTCTGCTCGTACCCTTTTTTAAACTGTTGGGGCCAGGTACAGGAGGGCCAGCTGTACTGCCTTATCAGCCCTGTAGACAATGTAATAATAATTTAATTTACTTTTTATTAGAGTAAGGGGGGGTTATAACACCTATTTTCCATCTGTGTCTCATTGGGGAGATTTCCTTTCACATCCTATCACATAGCCAAAACAGCAAATAAGCGAAAATCCTTACAAAGTCAGGGAATCCCTGGTTGTCACCAGAACTAGTGTCCATATTGGAACATTTCCCCTCTATTCCTGTTCTGGTGACACCCAAAATTTGGGATTCTCTTTCACTTTCACAAAAATAGTCGTTAGGACAAATAGAGAGTGTGTATCCCCCTAACAGGGGCCCAGACAGGAATATATACCTATAAGAAAAAAACGGAGGACACCGACCTTGTACATTACCAAAGATTATTTTAATTGAGGTAAAAACAGCAATGGTTATACTCACATATAAATGTGGTATACAAGCATATCAAAGCAACAGCAATAGCAAACGGTTTCCCTTAGGTCTATAGTTGGGACTGAAGATGCCGGAGGACCAGACGGTATTGCTTTGGCTCTGAGGAAGAGGGTCCTGCCTCGAAACGCCTTAGCCACCTTGTAATACTGCCTGGTCCTCCGGCATCTTCGGACTCAACTATAGACCTAAGGGAAACCAGTATATGAGTATGTGAGTATAACCATTGCTGTTTTTACCTCTATTAAAATGATCTTTGGTAATGCACAAGGTCGGTGTCCTCTATTTTTTCTTATATGTTACAGTTCCAAGGACACCCATTGTTCTGAGGAGGGCAGCAAGGCCATTGACATTCCATTCCATACAAAAAAAGAGTTGACTGCACTACACATTCCTAGATTCAGCACCCAAGCGCAGGAGAATTCTTTTGTGATTTTTAGGAATAATGATAACAATAATAATAATAGCACCTGACAGGTGCACTAATCCCTATCTACTCTATCCAATCTATCCAAAAATTCTAAAAAAAAGTACCTTCAGTTATAATTTAATGCATGTGCTCACTAAAATTACACTATATGCTCCCCTAATCAAGACACAACACTTCTGTTTTTCCTAGACTACTAATAAACTTCAACAAAATTAAATAGTAAATTAGAACAATCGTATACTGGATAAGTAGAGGGAAAATGGATTGGATATAGTTGGTTCATTACAGAAGTGGTCTGAAACAAATTCCTAAAGCTTTGCACAGTACAGGGAATGGATACATTCAGAGTTTAGAGTGCTAAAGGTACCAGGGAAAACAACCAAGTCATATATTGCAAACCTTAGGAAATTTCTTAGAGGAATTTCAAAATGGCTTATTATATGGAAAATGTAATATTTTGCCTTAATCTATTTGTTTTCAGTTTTCCATTGTTGAATTTCCAAACAGCAGATATTATTTTCATGGTAAAAATGGCAGTCATTGAAAGACCTGATATGGATATATGCACAAGAGACAGACTGATATACATGTCCAAGAAGAGAAGCGCTTACACAATTTTAAATATGGAGCACAATGGAGGAAAGATAGGATGATGCAACCTGCATGGCGTGTGCAGAGTCTTTGGGCAGCACAATGTCTAAGTGGTTAGCACTTCTACCTAGCAATACTAGGATTGTTGGTTTTCATCCCAACTACAACACTACCTACATGGAGTTTGTATATTCTCCCTGTGCGGGTTTCCTCCCACACTCTGAAAACATGTTTGTAGGTTAATTATCTCTACTTTGGGAATGTGCTTTAGGTACCTTGTATTATAAGCTCCTTGAGGGCAGGCACTGATGTGATCATAAAATATATCTGTAAAGTGCAGTGTAAATTTTCGGTGCTATATACCTAAAATAATAATATTGAGGTATCTGTTGCATACCTCCCAACTTTTTAGAATGGGAACGAGGGACAACTATTAGCAAAAGCATGTGGGCATAGGACACACCCCCTGCCATGCCCCATTAAAGGAGAATTATTTTAAAAAAATTATTAGTCAAACCCACAACCCACTATTCCTTTATACTGACTTTTGAAACTTACAAATGCAGCAATTTTGAAATTTGATGAAAGGTTTAGCATTGGGAAACACTTTCTGAATGATCAGAAGTGTATTTTATATACGTACAACTATATAGATCAAACCAAAATGAGGGACAAATGAGTGGGAAAAAGGGACAGAGGGACATTGTTCCAAATCAGGAACAGTCTAACAAAATCAGGGACAGTCTCTCGAAATCAGGGACAGTTGGGAGGTATGCAGTTGGCTTGGTAGAAGCCGTTTTTTTCTTTCTGCTATTTGGATTTATACGTATGGCTTCTCAAAGGCCACAGCTCCATTATTGTTTCTTGCATTTACTTAGAGCCAAAAAACTAACTTTAGTTCTGATTTACTTAGCAGGTAACATACCCTGATCTGCTAATGCTGATAGGCAGTGCTTTAGGTTAGGATACATGGATACATGGGTAATGGGCATCAATGTTCATACATTTCAAACATTCATTACACAGTTGAACGACAAGTTGACAGTTTTTGGACACATACAGGTGGGCATATCAAACTGGTAACCCAAGTGAGGGCAGGGACTAATATGAACTTGTATGTCTCCCTTTATATAAAGCATATATATAAATGTGATCATTTGCATGTCTGTTCCTTGCTAATAGAACAGAAGCCCTTGTGTATGGGTATCCTAGAGTTAATGGTCTTGTACGTAGTAATTAACATAGGACCCTGGGCTGATGTGAACAGCGATACAACCAGGTAGCTGTGAAAAGTGACACCTTGATTAATTTGGGCATGAAAGCCTAGACTGAGAAAAACACACTTGCTGCAATGGTCCATCTATCAATCCCAGCAGAATGAAATGATATATTTTATCTTCACCTATTGTATTGTTTGTTGTATATGGCTCCCTGGGACGCATACCTGCCAGTCCCACTGAGAAACACCAACAGGTGATTTGTAAACAAAGGCACTGAGGCGTGGGCAAACAATGCAATGAATCATAAAGTGGAATCAGAGCAGATCAGTAAATTGTGAGCCACTACAAACACAGGGGATTAGGTTTCCCTTTTAACAATGTGATAATTTGACTTTTATGGGATACTAGCAAGGTATTTACCTTCCAGCAGTTTTGGTGGTGGTGTTGAAGTGGGGGGGGGAGGCTGTGAATTTCCATTTCTTCAGCGCAATATATACTAATGTCTGCTTTCCTGCTTAAGATGTATGAAAGGCCCTAGGATGTGTGTCTGTTTCTTGTTCCTCCCAGTGATAAATGTATGGCTAAGGATGTGTATTGGCTTTGAGCAATGTATTTTATGTAGCAAATGTGCAACCATTTCTTTCAGATATAGGCTTTCCAAAGTCTGAGAATATATTTTATAAATTCTGAAAAGTGAACTTTCAGCACATTAATTAGCCTCCCTCAGCAGTTTCATAATGTTATATATTATACTTACTTGAAAAGTAGCTTTTTTGTGATGTCACATACCAGATGGAGACCAACGGCAGTTTCTCTTGCACCTCCGGTCCAAGTGTTCTTGGTAGCATAGACATGATAGGGACTGAACAGACCAAAGAAATCAACAGGCAGCAGCAGTACCAGGCAGAAGACAGGAGGAGGGCCAGGAACAAGGCAAGGTCATTAGCAGCAAGCAGGTTGGGTAAGGTTCACAAGAAAAGCTAAAGATGTGTCATCTTTGGACTTTAGTGAGACTGAGTCTAAGATAGGCTGATGGACCACAATGGCAGTTGTGCATGTATGCATGCACATGTTGTGGAATGCACAGAAAAATGCCCTTGCACAGATGCGTTAATGTGTGACCTGCCTGGTGTAGTTTTGCAATACTTTCAAGTATCTTATACAGTTGTAGTCAGAACTTTTTCCGACGGGAAATGTGTGATGACAGACTGTTGGCGGAAAATCCGACTGTTTGTACGCTCCATCGGACAACTATTGTCAGATTTTCCGCAGACAAATGTTTGATAGCAGGTTTTAAACTTTTCCGCGGACAAACGTCTGTTGTTGGATTTTCCCAGCATGTGTACACAAGTCCGTCGGGAAAAAAGTCATAAAGTCCAAAGTACAAACACGCATGTTCGGAAGCAAGGACGAGCCAGAAGCGATCGGTCGATTCCACAACATGTCTGGTTGACGAACTGCCATTCAGAAACGAGCTGAAAAACCACGTAGTACGTCACTACGGTCGTGTTTGTTGGCTGACAATTCCTTGCCGTTTGTATGCAAGACAAAATCCAGGCACATACCTTCAAACAAAAGTCTGAGGTTTTGTCTGCAGAAAATCCGATCGTGTGTACGAGGCTTTAGAGCAGCCTTTCTAAAACTTTATCACCTGAGGAACACATACAATTATTTTTGGGTCTCCCAGAACCCCTGATAAAACCAATTAAATTGTGGGTCATTGGGAAAAATGCCCCTTGCATTGATAACCATTGAGAAGAATGCTAGAATGCTGCCCCTACAGACAGCTAAAGAAATATCATTAGTTTCATGCATTTGGCTCTAACCAGTGGCATTAGCCCTAGAACTATGCAGGCACCATCAAATGGGAGGTAAATAAGCCACAGCTCCTAGTAACTTCTCAAAGAACCCTGGTTGAGAATAGTGGAGTTAGAGACTTAAAACATGCTTAATGAACAATCAGTAGATATGCTTAGATTTGAGATTAGTAAAAAGGATTCTTTAGTTTTACTTGCCACATGAATGACTCTCATACTAGTGAATATTTCCTTTTTGATTGTTTCAAAATTGTCTAATAAAGGACCTTCCATCTAAAATCTAAATTTTATGTGTTGGTAGATGAAGGAAACCTAATCTACCTAAAGGTTTCATATGCTGTGTCTCTAGTAATGAGGTGCTTGAGTTTCCCCGGTTTGTGCACTTGTTGCATCCAAGACTATATAGTCTCAATCTCCTTTATTAAAACCTTTGTTTAATTTATAATATGGAAAATCCAACAGGAGTAGAGGGAACATCCTCAATGTAGGTAGAAAAACCAAACCTTCAGGGTGAGCCAGAACAAAGCCATGGGTTAGTCCTGGAGATTTTGCTGCTAGGAATTGTGAGTCCAGCAGACCCTACATGTAACTGAAAAGTTACTTTTGGATGAACTGATAAAACTATAATATTTGATCATACTTAAAGTAAAGTAAAGTAAATCCTGCCATTAGAGAAACACGGAGACTGTCATGGCTGTCTTTTTTTCTGAAGATAATTTTTGCCCAACTGTCATACTGACAGCCTTGCTTAAATGAATGTAGTTGCTGAGCCAGGACAAGCATGCAGACAAAGAGTTTGGACATTTCTATGACTTTCCTGATTTGCATACTTGTCCCAGCTTAGTGGAGCAGAAAGTATTGATACCAGTTATTCATCATAACAGTCAGGCAAGTAGTATTTTATGGAGCTTAGTAATAACAGATCTTTAATTTTCCTCATGTTAGGTTTCTTTTTAAAAAATAACCTTACAAATTACATTTCCTGGCTCAGCCTCATGCCAGCAACCTTGGGTCAACTCCGCCCCTTGACCCCGTATAGGACATCCCTGAATAGATCAATAAAGAGGCCACCAGTACCTGGTGCAGTTGTTCTTATTCTGTCTTCACTCTGGACGTTCCTGTTCTTGCTATCCTGCCGTTAGTCCCCGCGGTGGATGGTCCCTTGTTGGGGGAAAATCTCCCTGATAGTGGGCGCCCTGGTGCCAGGGCAGGCACAGGCATAAGATGCTTCACGCCCGGTATCTAGAGCAGCCTTCCTGGGTCTTTTTCGTTCTCTCTCTTACCTCTCACTGTTAGTTTCTGTGGCTGTAGTGTCGGCTGTGGTTCCTGTTGAGTGAAAAAAGAAGTGGAAGGCGCGTGATCTAATGCATGAATCAAAATGATATAGGTTATTCTTAAACAAAGTAGATGAGTACAAAGAAATTACTACGTACTCATAAAAACTAGGTTAGAAAATATTCATTAAGAATTAATCATGCCCATACAAGAGCAAATGCTTAATGGTATTATAACGAGTTTCGAGGGGTTCCCTCTTCATCAGAGCCTTGGAAAGCAAAAGAAAGTCTGTAAAGCTTGGTAGATATACATGGAGAGGAGTGGCTGATTGGGAGATGTATCACATGGTGGATGATACCAATACTATTAAGACTAAAGGCCTCTGGAACGCACGGCCACACCCACATGCACGATGGTGTGCGTTCCAGTGAGCAGCCTACCCACTTCCTAGGTCTGATATCATGGGTCACAAGATTGTTCCACGGACCCGCCCACCTCCGTTCTATACACACTTGCATCCCAATTTAAATGCCGCTGAGTTCTCACACAGCTGCAGACTGCTAGAACTTCTCTTGCAACACAGGACAGCACTCTGCTAGGAGGATCGCAGAACCCCCCAAAAAAGAATGTTTCAGCCTGCAACAGACATGTATGGGCTGCAGCCCCTCTCAATTGCAGCATGTAGTACAGTGGGAATCGGAGGCCTCAACTGCTCCTTCATTTAGCTTAGTCTCTTTTCATTTCCAAGGACGCCAGTTGCTATTAGCCCTGGAGGGGGCATCGGGGGGCTCTTCCTTTTCTAATATACCCACCCTGGTACTTATATACAAGGTGTGGGAATCTGTTAAAAGGATATTGGGTTTTCCTCCCTAACTAAATATACCCCTATTTGGGGCAATGAAGGGCTCCCTGAGATATTGATCCTCCAGGGCTTTCAGCGATGGGAATGAGTCTTTATTCTTACCCTCTCTCAACTTTATGAGAGGGGTGTACTTAAACCTTTTGATCACTTGGTAAGGGAATTTTCTTTAAACCCTAGATGGTTCTACCAATTTTTGCAGCTGCGACATGACTTATATGCCAAGTTTTCTTCTTCGCCTGTTTTGTTTCCCCCGGACCCGGTTTTGGAAAGAGTGGTTCAGGCAACCACTACTAAAGGTCTAATATCCGCTACGTATAAGTCTCTATTACAGTGTACTTCTAATAAATTTCATTGTCCATCTAGAGAGAAATGGAAGCGCGATATTGGCCCTATCTCTGACTATGTCTGGGATAAGATTCTTTGGGCTCTACCCCTTGTATCTCTTTCACTCTCATTTAGACTAACACAATTTTATATTTTGCACAGGGCGTATAGAACCCCACAATTTTTTTTTAATATTGGCTTAAGAACTGACTCGGCTTGCTCCAGATGTGGCAATCCAGGGTCATTGATACATTTATTATGGCGATGCCCGAAACTTCAGAGGTATTGGCAGAGGTTGTGGGTACACTTAATGGGCTCTTATATTTGAATCTTTCATTGGATCCTTTAATATGTCTACTGGGCTATCTTGATAGCTCAGTGCTTAAACCACCAAGGTGGTTTACTGTTGCATGAGCGCTCTTTGTGGCTAGGAGACAAATTGCCATTAGGTGGACATCTCCTCACCCTCTGACTATATCTGATTGGATATTTGATCTGAATAGATCCATCTCCTGTGAGAGGCATGTTTTCTATAAGGGAAATTTATCTAAGAGGTTTGATACTATTTGAAAGCCGTGGCATGACCATATGGATACAGGGCTGAGTTAGGAGTTACCTTTGCCAGAAAATAGATGTATGGAAAAAGAAAAACAGTTTTTATTTATAGGCTAAAAGGATTGTGTATTGACTTGACAGTGGAAGGAGTGGGAAAAGGGGTAGGTTAAAATTACCGCCCCCCATTTAAAAACATTTTTTTTTGCTTTGTGTGTTTTTTTGTGTTTTGATTTCAATGTTATATTTGTGTATATGTTGCTCAAAATTGGGAGCGGAATCTGATATTGCTCAGGATAACCAGTAACCTAAGGAGCCATGGAAGTACTATCCATATCTGGGAAGGGAGCTCCCTAATTCCCTTTCATGCAGGAATGAAGCAGTTAATAAGGACGAGTGGGCCTAGCCAGGTGGGAGTCCGGCAGTGTAAAGTGGGTTAGCAGACTATACCCATTTCGCCAGTCGGATTAGAACCCTGGGATTCACCTCCTAAGGTCGATGCGTCCTTGCAGCGATCCTCCATGGAGAGAAGAGCTGACTCAGGGTTGAAGAGAGTCTTTACTGCAGCAGGGGCTGCCTGCAAGCCGGCAGGGGCCCGGACTTCCATTGCTAGAGCAGTTAGGGTATGTTTGTCAAACTTGCAGTCGGCTTTAGGTTGCCATTCAGAAGAGGAACTCCTGTCTTCAAGCCTTCGAATCCTGAAACTGTCGGCTGTGTTAATGACTGAAAAAGCAGTGGACTTCATCAGATTTACGCTGAGCTGCGGATTCGGCATCAAAGCAGGCTTTATGTTCCATTCCTTTCACTGGAGGCACGCTCTTTAGTAAAACATTGGAGGATGCAATACGCAGGGTGCTGGGGAAAATTTGGCTTCTTCCCCAGGATCTGAAGTGTTGGCCTCAGTCCTTTTGGCCAAACAGAAAGTCTTGCGAACAGTTCAAGATTGACCGATCTTATAGGCCAAGTAAATAGTTCTCCTGCTTGCGGATTAGGCCAAATCTAAAGGTCCTCAGCCTACAAAGGCTTCAACCAAGTCCTTCCAGGCATCACCGGTAAGGGCAAGATTAGCTCTCTCTGCGGCTATATCTGGTCAGATAGGATTATGGATTAGTGGGTCTTTAAGGGTGTTCATAAAAAAAAGAGAAGAAAAACCCTAAATTCTTTCCTGGGCCTCAGTCCTTCCGTGTGAAGTTGCTCAAAATCATTATCGCAGTAGTCTGTCCAGGCGTTTGAATGATCTTGGCAAATCATCAGTTTTTTTTCACAGGCAACCATTTCCAATTCAGATGTCTTCTGTTCGGCCTCAGTTCGGGCTTAGGAACTTTTTTCGAGGCTTATGGTCACAGTGCTTGCTTATCTCCGACAGAAGGGCATATGAGTTTTTCATTACCTGGATGACATCTTAATTCTCGCTTACTCCAAGGACCTTCTGGTGCAGCACCAGGACCAAGTCCTGACCACTCTAGCAGAGTTTGGATGGATGATAGTACAGAAAGAAAGCTGACTTGTTCCATGTCAGAACCTTGTGTATCTAGAGAGGTTGTTCGACACTCTTCAGTGCAAGGTGTTCCTTCCAGAGGAAGAAAGACGAATTTCCTCAGAGGCCTTGGAGAGGATGACTGCACCCTTGGTTATGGTCCGCAGAGGTACACGTTTTCTGGGAAGCCTGACAGCTTGTATTCCAGCAGTGCCATGGGCACAGTGGCACACACAGAGGTTCCAGAGTTGCCATGTGAGCAGAGGCATTGGAGATAACGACATCAGAAAGTCAATGTTCTGCTCTTTATTCAAGATGACCAGTGGTGGTGGAACCAAGGGGTTAACCTTTCCTGGGATAAGCCCATCAACCCATAGAACTGGGTCTTCAACACGTCAGATGAGAGTCTGCGGGGTTGGGGTGCTCATTGCCAAGGTCTGTGAACTCAGGGAACTTGGTACTCTCAGCTCCCGTGTTCCTCCTTGCTGCTAGAATTGAGTGCAGCGGTGAAGCCCTAAAAGCATTCTTTCCCATCACTCAAGGCAAGAAAGTCAGACTTCTGATGGGTGACAAGACTGCAGTTTCTTATGTGATGAAGCTGGGAGAGCGAGGAGTCTGCGCCTTCTCCAAGTCACAAAGTTTATTTGCTGGACCTGTCGGCAGTGTACCTTCCGGGTTCTCAAAACACACCTAACGAGTCGGCTAAGCCGCAAATTCTTCAGCCACGGGGAATGGAAGCTGAACCCAAAGTATCTGTCAGAGATCTTCGCACGGTGGGGGACTCCCGAGGTGGTTCTCATAGGACTCCAGACAATTGTCAGACCCCACAGTTTTTCTTCCACTTCTTTCAACCACAAAAGTTGAAGGAGGAATCACCCCAATCTGGCTGAGGAGGCTATGGTTCTCCCTTCTTTGTCACCTAGCAACGGGCCCTCCAATCAGATTGCGTCAAGCCCAAGACCTGCTTCTCCAAAACGGCCATTTTCATCCATGACTGCATGGCAGTGAAAAGGAGCAAACTGAGGGGCCTTAATCTTTTTCATTCGGTCATGTCAACCCTCACTTCAGCAAGGAAGATCTCGACCAGGTATACTTACTGCCAAGCTTGGCAGAGATTGGAGGGTTAGACTGTCCAACAAGGATTTTCCTTTCAGTCCCCCTCGGTGGCCAATATGCTGGGATTTCTTCAGTCAGGACTGGAATTAGACCTAAGCTGCATTACCATTAAAGTATAGGTTTCGGCATTGTCGGCATTTACTGACACTTCCTGGTCCAAGGAATCGCTGTGGTCAGATTTATAAAAGCGGCGATTAAAATACGACCTCAAATACATCCGATATTTAGAATATGGGATTTTCTGTTGGGTCTAAGGGAGTTGCTGAAGTCTCTGTTTGCTCCGGATTTGAGCAGTCCATTATATTACCTCACTTTGAAGACAGATTTTCTTACAGCTATCGTCTCAACTAGGCGAATCTCTGACATTGCTGCATTCTCCTGCAAGGAGCCATACTGCACCTTTTTTTCCGGTCAAAGTGGTGTTACGGCCTTCTCCAAATTTTTTGCCTAAGGTTCCTCGGAAGTTCCACTTTGATTGCCAATCGGCCGTCCAGTTTTTTTTAAATCCTCAACACCAAGCCCAAAGGTTCGGATTTGCATAAGTTGGAGCTAAACTCTATTCTACAATGTATACGGAGAGAACAGAATCATTCCGAAAGTTGTGCATGCCAGCTCTCCCAAAGATCAGCTCAATATGGGTGGTAAGGTGTATTCAATCAGCTTACTCACAGGAAGGCCTCTTCCCCCTCGAAAGATACTCTGGTAGTTTTCTTCCTCCTGGGTGGCCTGGTCCAAGGTCTCGATGGATGTGGTCTGTGGGGCGGCCAGCTGGAGTTTCCCTAATACCTTTATCAGGCTTTACAAGCTAGATGTAGCTTCCTCCCAATTGGCATCATGGGAGCTTCTGTGTCGGCTTTTGCTTTGTCCAAATAATAAATTAATTCTAAGCAGCACCTGGGGTTGGTGGTTTTGTTTTACTCCCTCCCTATGTCTGGCTAGCTAAGTCCCAAGGCTGCTGGCATGAGGCTGAGCCAGGAAAACGGAATTTTTTTTCCAATACTTACAGTAATTTTCCTTTCCTGGCTCTGCCTCATGCCAGTACACACCCTCCCTAGTCCGTCGTGGGCTATTTATGGAACACCTGCACCAGGTACTGGTGGCATTTTTATTGATCTATTCAGGGATGTCCTATACGGGGTCAAGGGGCGGAGTTGATCCAAGGTTGCTGGCATGAGGCAGAGCCAGGAAAGGAAAATTACGGTAAGTATTGGTAACAATTTTCCGTTACTTAACCACTTCCCGACCGGCTCACGTACATATACTGCGGCAGGTTGGCAGCCCTGCACAAACCGCCCTATAGGTACGTTGACTCTTTTAAGAGCCTTAGAAGGGACGTGTGGCCACCAGTGATCGTGGGCGCGAGAGCCAGAACGGGGATCTGTGTATGTAAGCACACAAATCCTGGCTCTGTCAGGAGAGGAGAGACAGATCGTATGTTCCTAGTAATTAGGAACAGCGATCGGTCCCCTCCTCCAGTGAGTCCCATCCCCCCACAGTTAGAAACACACATGAGGGAACACATTTAATCCCTTGATCACCCCCTAGTGTTTACCGCTTCCCTGCCAGTGACAGATAGCTGTATAAATGTCAATGGTCCCAAAAAAGTGTCAAAAGTGTCCGATGTGTCCGCCACAATGTCGCAGTCCCGATAAAAATCGCTGATCACTGCCATTACTAGTAAAGAAAAAAATAATAATAATGCCATAAATCTATCACCTATTTTGTAGATGCTACAGCTTCTGCACAAACCAATCAATATACGCTTATTGCAATTTTTTTACTAAAAATATGTAGAAGAATATATATTAGCCTAAACTGATGAAGAAATGTGTTTTTTTCACAAAAAAATTGGGGAATATTTATTATAGCAAAAAGTAAAAAATATTTTTTTTTTTCAAAATTGTAGCTCTTTTTTTGTTTATAGCGTAAAAATAAAAACTGCAGAGGTGATCAAATACCGCCAAAAGAAAGCTCTATTTGTAGGAAAAAAGGACGTCAATATTGTTTGGGTACAGCGTCGCACAACCGCGCAATTGTCAGTTAAACGACGCAGTGGCGTATCACAAAAAATGGCCTGGTCATTAAGGGGGTAAATCCTTCCGGGGCTGAAGTGGTTAAAGGAAAAGTATAATTGTAGCATAAATTACACAAACCCACTTTTGATAATGTTCCTGAACTGAACTATGCTAGAAATCCTCCAACTGAAACCCTCCTCAGTGCAGGCTGTGCCTGCTCAGCGGTCCCAGTGTGGGTTTTTGCAGCGTGGTGTGGCAGCAAAAAACACTCAGAGGCCAGATGCAGAGAAACAAGAATATATTGTAAGTGATGTTCAGCAATGCATAACTAGCCCAACGGGAAGACAACTGACCAGCAGCACTCACAGATGTAACAGCAAGGAATCAGTAGTAAAAGGTCACAGGTGTGCCAACAGCGCCTGTCTTGAGGAGCCAAATGTGGCCTGGCCTTACTCCAGCCAGCAACCCAATGGCAGCATCCAATCAGATAGCTGCCCCTGTGACCCAAGAAACCATAGAGGAATTATGTTCCTCTTCACTTCCTCTCCCTCCTGAAAGGCTGAAGGAGAAAAGCAGCACTTAAATGTACATTGTAAATAAGTAAAGAAAGGTAAAATCAGTATTAAAAAAAGAAACGTCATCCAATTAAAATTTAATTTAGTTTAAATCTACTTTAATTCAAAGTGACACTAAACTCTAGTTATAAAAAGATATAGTCTATTCAAGTATATATACTGAATTCAAGTATATATACTGAAAGAGTACCCTCTATTGCTCCTATAAAACTCTAAATTATTTTTTCTTGCTAGTCTGTAGTCTGACTTATTACTAGAGGGTAGTTATGTTTGTTCTCCATGATCCCACTGCATGTAGGAATGTAGCCACTAGGGATGAGCTTCGAGTTCGAGTCGAACTCATGTTCGACTCGAACATTGGCTGTTCGCAAGTTCACCGAACAGCGAACAATTTGGGGTGTTCGCGGCAAATTCGAATGCCGCGGAACACCCTTTAAAAGTCTATGGGAGAAATCAAAAGTGCTAATTTTAAAGGCTAATATGCAAGTTATTGTCATAAAAAGTGTTTGGGGACCTGGGTCCTGCCCCAGGGGACATGGATCAATGCAAAAAAAAGTTTTAAAAACGGCCGTTTTTTCAGGAGCAGTGATTTTAATAATGCTTAAAGTCAATCAATAAAAGTGTAATATCCCTTTAAATTTCGTACCTGGGGGGTGTCTATAGTGTGCCTGTAAAGGGGCGCATGTTTCCTGTGTTTAGAACAGTCTGACAGCAAAATGACATTTTGAAGGAAAAAACTCATTTAAAACTACCCGCGGCTATTGCATTGCCGACAATACACATAGAAGTTCATTGATAAAAACGGCATGGGAATTCCCCAAAGGGGAACCCCGAACCAAAATTAAAAAAAAAAAATGACGTGGGGGTCCCCCTAAATTCCATACCAGGCCCTTCAGGTCTGGTATGGATATTAAGGGGAACCCCGGCCAAAATTTAAAAAAAAAAATGACGTGGGGTTCCCCCTAAATTCCATACCAGACCTGATTTTAAGGGGAACCCCGCGCCAAAAAAAAAAAAAAAAATGGCGTGGGGTCCCCCCAAAAATCCATACCAGACCCTTATCCGAGCACGCAACCTGGCAGGCCGCAGGAAAAGAGGGGGGGACGAGAGTGCGGCCCCCCCTCCCTCCTGAACCGTACCAGGCCACATGCCCTCAACATTGGGAGGGTGCTTTGGGGTAGCCCCCCAAAACACCTTGTCCCCATGTTGATGAGGACAAGGGCCTCATCCCCACAACCCTGGCCGGTGGTTGTGGGGGTCTGCGGGCGGGGGGCTTATCGGAATCTGGAAGCCCCCTTTAACAAGGTGACCCCCAGATCCCGGCCCCCCCCCTGTGTGAAATGGTAAGGGGGTACATAAGTACCCCTACCATTTCACGAAAAAAGTGTCAAAAATGTTAAAAATGACAAGAGACAGTTTTTGACAATTCCTTTATTTAAATGCTTCTTCTATCTTCCTTCATCTTCTGGTTCTTCTGGCTCTTCTGGCTCTTCTGGTTCTTCCTCCGGCGTTCTCGTCCAGCATCTCCTCCGCGGCGTCTTCTATCTTCTTCTCCTCGGGCCGCTCCGCACCCATGGCATGGGGGGGAGGCTCCCGCTCTTCTCTTCTTCTTTTCTTTTCTTCTTCTCTTCTTCATTTTCTTCTCCGGGCCGCTCCGCAATCCATGCTGGCATGGAGGGAGGCTCCCGCTGTGTGACGGCGCTCCTCGTCTGACAGTTCTTAAATAACGGGGGGCGGGGCCACCCGGTGACCCCGCCCCCCTCTGACGCACGGTGACTTGACGGAACTTCCCTGTGACGTCACGGGGAATGCCACAGGGAAGTCCCGTCAAGTCACCGTGCGTCAGAGGGGGGCGGGGTCACCGGGTGGCCCCGCCCCCCCCGTTATTTAAGAACTGTCAGACGAGGAGCGCCGTCACACAGCGGGAGCCTCCCTCCATGCCAGCATGGATTGCGGAGCGGCCCGGAGAAGAAAATGAAGAAGAGAAGAAGAGAAGAAGAGAAGAAAAGAAGAAGAGAAGAAGAGAAGAGCGGGAGCCTCCCCCCCATGCCATGGGTGCGGAGCGGCCCGAGGAGAAGAAGACAGAAGACGCCGCGGAGGAGATGCTGGACGAGAACGCCGGAGGAAGAACCAGAAGAACCAGAAGAGCCAGAAGAACCCGAAGATGAAGGAAGATAGAAGAAAGAAGAAGCATTTAAATAAAGGAATTGTCAAAAACTGTCTCTTGTCATTTTTAACATTTTTGACACTTTTTTCGTGAAATGGTTGGGGTACTTATGTACCCCCTTACCATTTCACACAGGGGGGGGGGCCGGGATCTGGGGGTCACCTTGTTAAAGGGGGCTTCCAGATTCCGATAAGCCCCCCGCCCGCAGACCCCCACAACCACCGGCCAGGGTTGTGGGGATGAGGCCTTTGTCCTCATCAACATGGGGACAAGGTGTTTTGGGGGGCTACCCCAAAGCACCCTCCCAATGTTGAGGGCATGTGGCCTGGTACGGTTCAGGAGGGAGGGGGGGCCGCACTCTCGTCCCCCCCTCTTTTCCTGCGGCCTGCCAGGTTGCGTGCTCGGATATGGGTCTGGTATGGATTTTTGGGGGGACCCCACGCCGTTTTTTTTTTTTTTTTGGCGCGGGGTTCCCCTTAAAATCCATACCAGACCTGAAGGGTCTGGTATGGAATTTAGGGGGAACCCCACGTCATTTTTTTTTTAAATTTTGGCCGGGGTTCCCCTTAATATCCATACCAGACCTGAAGGGCCTGGTATGGAATTTAGGAGGACTCCCACGTCATTTTTTTTTTTTAATTTTGGTTCGGGGTTCCCCTTTGGGGAATTCCCATGCCTTTTTTATCAATGAACTTCTATGTGTATTGTCGGCAATGCAATAGCCGCGGGTAGTTTTAAATGAGTTTTTTCCTTCAAAATGTCATTTTGCTGTCAGACTGTTCTAAACACAGGAAACATGCGCCCCTTTACAGGCATACTATAGACACCCCCCAGGTACGAAATTTAAAGGGATATTACACTTTTATTGTTTGACTTTAAGCATTATTAAAATCACTGCTCCTGAAAAAACGGCCGTTTTTAAAACTTTTTTTTGCATTGATCCATGTCCCCTGGGGCAGGACCCAGGTCCCCAAACACTTTTTATGACAATAACTTGCATATAAGCCTTTAAAATTAGCACTTTTGATTATTCATGTTCGTGTCCCATAGACTTTAACGGTGTTCGCATGTTCGAACGAACTTTTTTCCTGTTCGCATGTTCTGGTGCGAACCGAACAGGGGGGTGTTCGGCTCATCCCTAGTAGCCACCCATTCTTGCTTGCTCGTTATATGGACTATGAACCATGGAGTCTGTAGTGTGCATAGAGCAGTTCACATGACCACAACTAATGTGCACTGCTTGCTCCAAACAGAAGGTAAAGCGTTAAAGCGGGGGGGGGGGGGCATTACAAGGAGGAATACAAAAAAAAATACAGTAAGAAACATTCTTTATGCAAAATAGATTATACGTTTATTAAGTAGTGCATGTGTACAGTTTATTGGGGGGGGGGATATTGTTTGGTGTCACTTTAATTTTTATGCTTTTATTTCAATTGTGCTCTTCACCTATGAGCACTCAAGTGTCATTAGTGGATCTCGGAAACTCAAAAGGGACATGAGCTGTACTCAGAATGTGGTGTTTTTGTCACCATAGCACATGAAAAACACCTGAAAATTAGCATTTTTCAAGTTTAAGCAATCTCCTCTGAGTAACTAGCTTTGCTGAAGCCTGAATACACAGAAAATGCTGAAGCCTGAATACACTGAAAATGCTGAAGCCTGAATACACTGGAAATGCCGAAGCCTGAATACACTGGAAAAAATGCACATTAACGCATGCTCCAAAATCAGTGGTAAACAGTCACGCTCAGGTGTAAATGCAGCCCAATGCCAAATTCATACCTTGACTTAGGTTCAAAAAGTTTTTGATACTTCTGACTTAAAACCCACATATTGTGCTGTAATCCTAATCACTTATTGTTTCTTTGATAAATGATCAATTATTGAAGAATTGTAAATTGGCAGTATAAATGACAGATAGATTAGATTTTTGACTGCATCACCATATTCAAGATATAAAAATATATGCTGAGAGATAAATGTTTCTTTTTCATAACATGTACAACTTTTTTATTACTCTTATGCCCTGTACACACGATAGGATTTTCCGATGGAAAATGTGTGATAGGACCTTGTTGTCGGAAATTCCGACCGTGTGTAGGCTCCATCACACATTTTCCATAGGAATTTCCGACACACAAAGTTTAAGAGCTTGCTATAAAATTTTCCGACAACAAAATCCGTTGTCGGAAATTCCGATCGTGTGTACGCAAATCCGATGCACAAAGTGCCACGCATGCTCAGAATAAATTAAGAGACAAAAGTTATTGGCTACTGCCCGTTTATAGTCCCGACGTACGTGTATTACATCACTGCGTTCAGAACGATCGGATTTTCCGACAACTTTGTGTGACCGTGTGTATGCAAGACAAGTTTGAGCCAACATCCGTCCGAAAAAATCCATGGATTTTGTTGTCGGAATGTCCGATCAATGTCCGACCGTGTGTACGGGGCATAAGATGATCTCTATACTTCTATTGGTTTCTTTTTGTATTGTTGCATTTTTCCCCTATTTAAATTCTTGTATGATCTTTTCCTTTAGTTATAAAATGGTATCAACCTCAAAATGTTTCTCTTTTGTGCCAGACATTTACATGTAGTTTTATTGTAGTTAGGTAGGATTCTCACTATAATAATTAAGGGAAAAGTAACAAGTTTTACAAAGATCAATTGCCTCTGAATTGCAAGGCATAACCCCTGGGTGACCTGGAACTCATTCTTTTGTAGTCTGGAACTGAAGCATAGAAGACCAGTTGGAAAACATAAACTCATTTAGAAAATGCAGTATCCTGGTCATCTAGCTACCAATTGTAAGTGTATGTGTGTTTGCATTGGTGAGTGATGAGTTGTACTGTGAGACATTACATATGAAACTTATCAGTTTAGGAAAATTACACATTAGTGTTTCTTTTTACTTTAAAATAACGTGATAATACTTGATAATGTGGAAAGGGGACAATGTAGATACCTTTTAAATTAAAGCTTACATGCTTAAAAAAATCATCTCAATTTTTGAATCCTTCATGGTCTTTTAAATATATGATTTAAAGATTCTGTTATATCTGTTTGACAAGAGACAGTTATATTTGACAATTCAATATAAGCTCACTTGAAAAATCTCTTTTCATGTTGTGAGTTCTTCCATTTTCTTCCACAACTTCCTGGATTCCCTGCATGTGTTGCAGTTTCTCCTACTTTAGTTTCTTTCCTTTTTTAAGGACTACATATCCCATGGTACCTTGCTGCCTACAAGCAGCATTTCCTGTACTGACTCCGCCTTCTAAAACTCCTCCTGGCAGCATTTCTGTAGTTCAGAAGGCAGGCTCTGTGAAATGTGTGACAGAGCAGCACTTACCTGCACAGAGTTATCATATCGAAGGAGAATTTGTCTAACGTCCAGACAGGGTAAATGTCCTTCACAGAAGCTTTATAAACAGCCCTTAGTTTGGTATGTTCATAACTCAGTCATTTACGACAGTCACTTGATATAATGTTCAGGATCAGTACTTATTTATTAACTGGGAGGCTGTTGTGGCTCTTGGCATATTGTCTCCTCCTCAGACATGGTTTATGGCACATGGCACTGTTTATAAACTGCACATGGCTGGCAGCTTTGTAAAAGTCTAGATATAATATGGGAACTAACTCTCTATGCTCTGTCAGCCGTATGGGGAACGCATTTACCTCTCCCAAGTGTACCTCTTTCCTGTAAATGGCCAAGTCAGTAAGGGTGCATACAAACACAAATCACCTTTTAAAAGCGCCAACAAACTTTTTTTGGGGATATTGGTCTTTCTGTTTAACAGATAGTCCCCTTACATGGTATTTAGGGTGACGCTCCTTCCCTAATAACCAACAGGCATTGACTCTCTATCTGCTCCCTAGTGTTCACCCCTTTGATTCTGGGGATAAATCTCCAGCTACTGGTGTGTCCTTGAAATGAGCCAGGATGTAAGAATTTGGAGTAGTTCAGATAGGGTGCTTAAATAACATAAAAGACCTACATTTATGACATTTAAAATTTTTAATGCAAAAATTGAACTTAGCCTTTAATTCCTCATCCAAAGATAATGTATAGAGCTAACTGTTTACTGTATGTCCCATTGGTCAGTTTATTGCACAGATGCAGACAAAAATATATGTGCATTATAATCAGGGATGGCTCCAGACATTTTTTTTTGCTGGTGCTGTGCCAGTGCTAGGTGTAAAAGTGGGGAGCTAGGTTTCTGGTCCTAAATCCCATCTTATAATAAAAGCAGACATACCATAATAAGAAATTGCTGAAAAAAAAAATGTTATAGAGTAAATAACACAAAATACAAAATATAATATACACTGCTCAAAAAAAATTAAAGGAACACTTTTTAATCAAAGTATAGCATCAAGTCAATTAAAATCCTGGGATATTGATCTGGTCGGTTAAGTAGCAGAGGGGGTTATTAATCAGTTTCAGCTGCTTTGGTGTTAATGAAATTAACAACAGGTGCACTAGATGGGCAACAATGAGATGCCCTCCAAAACAGGAATGGTTTTACAGGTGGAGGTCACTGACATTTTTTTCCTACTTATCTTTTCTGACTGTTTTTCACTAGTTTTGCATCTGGCTAGGGTCATTGTCACTACAGGTAGCATGAGGCAATACCTGGACCCTATAGAGGTTTCACAGGCAGTCCAACTCATCCAGGATCAACACATGCCAACGCCAGAAGGTTTGCTGTGTCTCCCAGCCAGCATAGTCCCAAGAGCATTGAGGAGATTCCAGGAGACAGGCAGTTACTCTTGGAGAGCTGGACAGGCCCATAGAAGGTCCTTAACCCATCAGCAAGACCGGTATCTGCTCTTTTGTACAAGGAGGAACAGGATGAGCACTTCCAGAGCCCTACAAATTGACCTCCAGCAGGCCACTGGTGTGAATGTCTCTGACCAAACAATCAGAAACAGACTTCATGAGCTTGGCCTGAGGGCCTGACGTCCTCTAGTAGGTCCTGTGCTTACTGTCCGGCATCATGTAGCTCGATTGGCACTTGCAATTTAATACCAGAATTGGCAGGTCTGCCACTGGCCCCCTGTGCTTTTCACAGATGAGAGCAGGTTCACCCTGACCACATGTGACAGACGTGAAAGGGTCTGAAGAAGCCATGGAGAAGGTTTTGCTGCCTGTAACATTGCTCAGCATGACCGGTTTGGTGGTGGGTCAGCGAGGGTCTGGGGGGGCATGTCCATTGAGGGACGCACAGACCTCTACAGACTAGACATTGGCACCCTGACTGCCATTAGGTATCGGGATGAAATCCTTGGACCCATTGTCAGACCCTATGCTGGTGCAGTGTGTTCTGAGTTCCTCCTGGTGTACGACAATGCCCAGCCTCATGTGGTGAGAGTATTAAGCCAGTTCCTGGAGGATGAAGGAATTGATACCATTGAATGGCCCCCATGCTCGCCTGACATAAATCCAATAGAACACCTCTGGGACATTATGTTTCGGTCCATCTGACACCGCCTGGTTGCACCTCAGTCTTTTCAGGAGCTCAGTGATGCCCTAGTCTAGATCTGGGAGGAAATACCCCAGGACATCATCCGTCGTCTCATTAGGAGCATGCCTTAATGTTGTCAGGCATGCATACAAGCACCTGGGGGCCATACAAACTACTGATTACCATTTTGAGTTGCTGCAATGAAATTTCAGCAAAATGGACTAGCCTGCTGCATCATTTTTTCATGATTTTCGTGGTGTCTTTGAATTCAGCCCTCTGTAGGTTGATAATTTTAATTTCCATCAAACAATGTGGCATCCTTTCACTTCTAACACATTACCCAGTCCATATCAGTATAGATATCCAGCATGATATTTTTCCCCATTGAGATCTGATGTGTTTTCAAAGTATTCCTTTAATTTTTTTGAGCACTGTAATTATATAGTAAACAACCACTTGGACAAGTGAAGAGAGAAAAACAATAGCACACTGCATTGACATTTTTGCTTCTTTATATTGTAGTGTTTAATGGGAGCGCCTCAAAGAAGCATGGTTATATAATACTGGAGCCTATTTGCTGTGTACACTACACACATTCTTCTTCCCACAAAATATGCCGCAATTATGGTGTCACTGGTGAGAGTCACACAGACAGACATTAACTTTAAGACAAAAAGGATAATTTTAGTAAAAAATAAACTTCTAATATATGCGTTTTTTTCATGCAGAATATACGCACAGAGCTCATATTTTGCATAAGCCAATCTTAAAGCAGAATTAAAGTCACCTTTTAAAAAAAATACTGGTACTGACAGGCAGTGTTTTGGGTCCAAAAAGTGGGGAGGGGGAGAGAAGAGCAACAACCATATTGTGGCAAAGTGTAAAGTGTAATTTTAATAGAGAATATAAAAAAGCACTCACAAAGATAAAATAGAGCTCAGCATGGTAGTCGGGTAGCCTCTGGGACAGATCAAACACGCAAAAAGGATGCCTTGCTTCAGCCACTGGCAAGGGAGCGGAGGTGGATTGGAAGCAGGGAACCACTGTCACTGGAAAGCCAAAGCAATGGATGGAACACAAGGCCCAGGGTATGAAGTCACCTTATGTAGTAGGATAATGCTGGAGCTGGAACATGTTTCAAAGCAACCTTGCTTTTTCTTCAACCTATCAGTGCTAAAGTTTTGGGTCCCTTTTGTTATAAATGCTTCTCCCTGCCTGTCAGAATTAAATGTACACTGAGCCACACATGCGGCACTCATGAATTGGCTGCCGTGCACATGCACTGAATTGACGTCATCGACTTGACCAAATGAAGCAAACCCGGTAGGAAGACCAGGGGAAGATAGAAGTGCCTGAGACCAGCTGGAGCACTGGAGGGCTTAGTTTGACAGGTAAGTCTGCCATAATGTGCTAATATGCTATGCATACTAGCACATCATGGAATAAACCTACTGGGGCTCTTTTAAAACAAAGGTAGCTTTGTTTAATTCCACTTTAAAGGCCTAAAATAGTTGGTGTTTGGGGATAACTGGTATCCAACAATAGTTGAGACAATGACCATATGTAATAAACAGGTATGTAATACACAGAACAGTTTAATTACATTTATCAGAACTATGTTACACACAACATAACATGCAGAGTGCAGTGGTCAGGAGTATGTAATGTACTGTCTCTCCTGTACCTTTTTCTGCAGGCCCCCTTACACCCAGAACTCTACTTCTACTACCTCTTTTGTTTCTTGGGACTAAGCTTTTTTTTCCATTCATTGGAATGATTGGTGGTTCGCTTGCTTCAAAGTCCCAAAGCAAATAGAGCATAATGCATATTTATAAACCACATTGCTATGCTTTATAAATGGGATGTTTTTTAAAGCAATGGTATACCTGTAGGGTGACCACATTTCCAAACTGCCATTCAGGGACCCCCCCCCCCCCCCAAAAAGAAAGATGATTTTTGACAAATTTTTTTGCCGATTTTTGGGGCAGGGACATACGAAATCAGAGGGCCCGTGTGCAAGATCAAAAGTGGGCCCTAGGCATCAAGAAGAACAATATGGTGCGCAAAGCGTGTCGTAATGAACTGTGGACATGTCTTAAATTGCACTAAATATTGGCTTAAAGGGGGTGTTCTTAAAGAGAGTCTGAGATGACTTGTATAGTGCAGAATGTGGTAATGTTAAATAGGGAATGCAGAGTGTATGGCGGGGGGTAATATGTACAGGAGAGGAGTGCAGAGTGTATGGCGGGGGGTAATATGTACAGGAGAGGAGTGCAGAATGTATGGCGGTGGGTAATATGTACAGGAGAGGAGTGCGGAATGTATAATGGTGGGTAATATGTACAGGAGAGGAGTGCGGAATGTATAATGGTGAGTAATATGTACAGGAGTGGAGTGTGGAGTGTATGGCGGTGGGTAATATGTACAGGAGAGGAGTGCGGAATGTATAATGGTGGGTAATATGTACAGGAGAGGAATGCGGAATGTATAATGGTGAGTAATATGTACAGGAGTGGAGTGTGGAGTGTATGGCGGTGGGTAATATGTACAGGAGAGGAGTGCGGAATGTATAATGGTGGGTAATATGTACAGGAGAGGAGTGCGGAATGTATAATGGTGGGTAATATGTACAGGTGAGGAGTGCGGAATGTATAATGGTGGGTAATATGTACAGGAGAGGAGTGCGGAATGTATAATGGTGGGTAATATGTACAGGAGAGGAGTGCGGAATGTATAATGGTGGGTAATATGTACAGGTGAGGAGTGTGGAGTGTATGGCGGGGGGTAATATGTACAGGTGAGGAGTGTGGAGTGTATGGCGGTGGGTAATATGTACAGGAGAGGAGTGTGGAGTGTATGGCGGGGGTAATATGTACAGGAGAGGAGTGCGGAATGTATAATGGTGGGTAATATGTACAGGTGAGGAGTGTGGAGTGTATGGCGGTGGGTAATATGTACAGGAGAGGAGTGCGGAATGTATGGCGGTGGGTAATATGTACAGGAGAGGAGTGCGGAATGTATAATGGTGGGTAATATGTACAGGAGAGGAGTGCGGAATGTATAATGGTGGGTAATATGTACAGGAGAGGAGTGCGGAATGTATAATGGTGGGTAATATGTACAGGAGAGGAGTGCGGAATGTATAATGGTGGGTAATATGTACAGGTGAGGAGTGTGGAGTGCATGGCGGGGGGTAATATGTACAGGAGAGGAGTATGGAGTCTATGGCGGGGGGTAGTTAGTGGAGAGAGGAGGAAGAGGAGTGCAATATCACCTCCTGATAGTCTGTCAGCCACTGCTATACCACTTTGGTGGTGGGGCACTCAGAAAGATGTAAGGGGGCACCCTGGAGGTTGTAAGGGGGGATGTAATGGGGCACTCTGGCGGTACTAACTTAGTCAGAGCCCCCTTACGTCCTCTGGGGTGCCCCCTTAGTGCCTCCAGAGTGCCCCCTTACATCCTCCTACAGAATTGCCCTGAATCTCTAGCAAAGTTCGCAGGATTCCAGACGGTACAATTGTCCCCTCAATAGCAGCCAATTTGTCTTTGAAGATGGGGAAGGGGGCAAGTTGTCACAGAAGAATACTTGCAGTGATTTTGGGGGATAAGAGCATGCTGTATGTGCTAGGGGGCACACTTTGGGAGGGGAGAGAAATTATGCTGGAAATGGGGTTATATAAAAGATCTGACCCCCCCAGCACAATATATCTCCCCTTCTAAAGTGCCCCCTAGCACATACAGCATGCTCTTATCCCCCAAAATCACTGCAAGTATTCTTCTTTGACAACTTGCCCCCTGTCTCTGTGTCTCCTTCTCCTACAAGTGCCAAGCATTAATATTCTGTACAAACCTCAGATCAGCATGTCCCGTTCTGTTGAGTCCTGTGTCCATTCTCCTCCCCCTCCTTCTCCTGTCTGTGACATCCGAGCCGAGGAAAAGGGGGAGGGGACTTCAGTCCGTGTGTTAGTGTGAGGTGGGCAGGAGGGGGGAGGAAGGGAGCGATGCCGTACACACTGTAAGCGCAGCGTGTGGGAACAGAAACACCCCACACAAGCTGCAAGCCAGTCACTCACTGGAGCCGGAGGTGAAAGAACCAGCAGTGATTCCCAGCAGCACTAGCGCGGAGGAGGAAGTGAAATCCTCCTCCGCTTTCAACGCTGGGCAGTGACGTCACTGGTTGCCAGATGCCAGGCGGCTATAGCAACCAGTAATCAGGAGGAGGTGGAGGAGGTGGAAGCGGAGCCAGAGCCAGCGCTATGGCGGTTCGGTCCGCCCCTGTTCCCAGATTGTCAGTTTCATTCCGGGACACTGTATTGTCCCGGAATGAAGTTGCCCGGGACCGGGGACAAAGATGTAAATTACGGGATAATCCCGGGCAATCCGGGACATGTGGGCACCCTATTAAATACCTGTAGTATGACTTTACTGCTGCTTTATAAATGGGGTCATACATCTCTCTAAAACATAACCTCACCACTGCCTTAACCAGTAACACTTAACATCTTAAATTATCCCTAAGCCCTCCCAACCCATTTAAATTACAACAACAAGAGGTGAGCTGCTGTATTATCATGAGTGGATCCATGCTGACAGAATTCTGAAATAGTGCCCAATTTCAAGTGCTATAGGGGTGCTTGATCACATTTTGTCAGTCCCATAGCAAACCAAAAACACCACCAATGGTATCCATAAAAATATTTGTTTGTACATAGTTTATCTAAGGCCAGAACTTTTTTGTTTTGAATATAATTAATAGAATAGTTAAAACCCGTGTCATTTTTTTTGTTTGTGTCGTATTGGTAGAATTGTTTTCACTTCTTGTCTCAGAGACACAATGTGAACTTAGAGGAAGTCTCATTAAATAAATAGAAATTCTCAGACAGTTGTCACTGGAATAAATTTCCCTACTGAAATATTTTACCTTTATTGATGTTCTAATAACAACTCAAAAGTTTGGAATTTTCCTCACTTTCAATTTCTGTAGCAATGATTACCAGCAGGGACATAGACAACAACCCTTCGCATCATACCTTTATGCAAAACGAAAATTAAAAGTTTTGGCTTTAGATACGCTTTAACTCTCAGTGGTACAAAATATGGGAAGAATGGGCTCTTATAGTTAGCACTTACTGAGCTATTTGGTGACACGGGTACTGAGGATAAATTAGATTTTTTTTCCAACATGCAACATAACATTTAAATCTTTCATTGTGGTTCTACGTTTGTCATTATAAAAAGTATTCAAGTTGGCAGGTATACTAGTGCTTGCAGTCAAAATAAAATACATAAAATATATATATATTCCCATAACACACAGGGAATAGCTCAGCAATGTTGTATGAACAGGCCACCCAAATAGAAGCTGTGCACTCACAGAAATAAAGTGCATAACACCTTGAAATTAAGAATAAATTGTAATGAAATAGTAGGTGTTGAAATGACTATGAACCATCACAGCTGATAGTTTTGACTCTGCTGGTTTCTTGATATAACAAGATGAATCGCACAGGAGACTCGGGGACTCTACAGAGGAGAGAAGTGCTGCCAAGAAAAATGGTAACAGATACATCTCAGTATCACAAACATCTGGCATGCATCAATTATTCTGGAACCTAATGTGTTATGCGACGCGCTTTGAAGTAGCCATGTCTTGTTATGTAATTTAGTGTAAATTCATTTTTAACTTAGTTAAAGAGTTTAAGGAAATAGTCCCTTTTCCAGCATCACTGCTGGATTAGAGATGTACATGACTACATAAACTTAATTTACCACTTACCAGCGACACTTTAAATATCTCAGTGAATGCTTTCACATATTTTAAAAAAACTAAATGTAACTAAAGCTGGTCATACATGGTTCATTTCTTTTTGCTCAGCCAACTGGCTGAATGAAAAAAATGGAAACGATTCCCCCAACCACACATTCGAGGTAGATAGGGGAATCCTCCCTGCTGTGCTATTGTATTCTGACAGTGAGGAGACTCCACCACTATCAGAATACACAGATCAGAGCTGCATTGATTGGCTTTTATGCAACATGGCAGTTGAACACAAGTGGATCAATAGATCAACTTCAACTGCAGTCGCCACACATAGTCTGTTCTTGAAAGCTTGGGTAATGCATAACAATGTTGGCTGGAGGCTTATGTTGTGCACACAATGCTTTATTTTAATTTTTTTACAACCTTTATTTATAAATGTATTATACTTTCAAAGCAATTGAATCATTGTGGTAGTGGGTTTGATATCATTTCAGTTTCTGGCAGGTTAGTTGTCTGTTTGCTGATACACATATGGGAATTTAGGTGTCCTTCTGTTGATACATGTCACACAGCTGTGGAGGACTGGCAAGGTGGCAAACATCCCTAGGCTACTCTTTTTTTAATTAAACTGATCTAAAACATAAAATACTTTGCTCTAATACTTGCATAAAATTCATAAATCAGCAGCTAGCATCACATTTGTTGATTACAAATAAACCATATATAATGATAACATGCAGCGATTGATATAAGTCTGTATGACAGAATATAGAAAAGAGTTCTTTGGAGAAAGCTGGAAGAAAAGGTATCCCAGCAGCAGCCTCAGTGTGACAGATGGAACGACACACCACCACAGCGATCAAGCAATTCCCCTTACCAAAAGGAGTGGACCCTCAAATTTTAGAGAGGTCAAATGTGCTAGGTAGATATCAGATAAAAACCATCAATCCAGGGAAGCTATAACCACTTCCGATGGGAGACTCCAGCAGGGATTAAAAAGCCAGTGCCCTAAGGATCACCATGCAGAGTTCCAGTTGCTAGCAATCAAGCACACATCCACCTCCGATGCTAATGTGATACAACTCAGAAAAGTATAAAGTGTACCATGGTACAGTATGTACTAAAATCAATGGTAACTTTTATTAAAAAGGCACACTCACGTGTAGAATTAAGCACTTTGTATATACAATCATAAGGACCACGGCATCCATCGTGCTTGCATCATGCGCAGGGTCCCGCCTTAGGTGTTTCGTCATGACATCATCAAAAGGGTTTAAAATGATACTAAATGATATCCTTATTCTCCAAAATTAATTTATAAATATCCACTACTTAATGACCCTGTAACAGATTTTTCATTAAATTTGTTTCTCACTGTGTTTTTCTGCCTCCATGCAGCATCCTCTATTAGCTCCTAAACCTCTACTTATCCTCTTATTTTTGCTTGTTTAGAATAAGCAGTACACGATAGTTGTGGTCATGTGCACTGTTCTATGCACACTACCAAATCCCATAGTTCCTAGTCCATCTTGGGAGAAAGCAAGAGAGGGAGGCTATGTTCCTACATACAGTGGGACCATGGAGAAGGAACATAGCCACCCTCTAAAAGGAATAACAATAACATCAGCAAATAAAATGAATTTGGAGATATTGAGTAAGCGGAGAGCAAAAAAAGGAACTCTTTTGAGTTAAAGGAGAAGTACAGCGAATGCTCGTTTGGCTGTACTTCTGTGGATCACAGGAGTGCAGTTTGTTCTGCACGCCTGTGAGCCGTTTTCAGCAGACAGCAGTCTGAAATTTGCTGTTGGCTGACATCACAGAGCCGGTATAGGCTCGGGCAAGATTGTGACAATGGAGTTGGGACCCGCCCACATGCCTGGACCGGCACCAGGCTCAGCTTCTCAGCAAGCCACTGAGAGCCTGAGCTGGTCGCTCCCCCCCTCCACAGCCCAGCACTCCAGTGAGTGTGGGGGGGCAGTGCAGAGAGATGCTGACTGACAGCCAGCTGCTCTATGCTTATGAAACTGTGAAAACGGAGGCACCAGGGGACAAATGCAGCACCAAAATGAGGCTGCATCCACCTAGGTAAGTACATCTCTTTTAAGAATACATACCGGAATATAATATGTATTAATGAGATTTGTTTGTCACTTTATTCACTTATTGTTTATGGGATAAAATTTCAAATGATAGATGAAGCTGAGTGTCATTTCAAGGCCTGGCATGTAGAATGCCGAAAGCCCTTGTCCTGATTCAGCCTACCTATAGAATCATATCCATACTTCATTTTTTCAGGAAATTAAACAATCACTGCCTTGACTAGTAAACGAGAAAACAAAACAAATGTTTTCAGCTGCTGCATTTATTTTCAAGCTCCTGTTTTAGTAACCACAAGGTCATCACTATACCAAATACTGGTGAGGGCAATGCACATCTAGCTCTCCTCCACTAGAATGGATATTTTACGGAATTATTATAGCTGCCATATTTTGCCAGGGCAGTCACTGGAAGTAGCAAATCCTGGCAAAATAGGCATAGCTTTAACCAAATATGGGCATATTAAAAGAAGAGCCTGGCAGTGGACTCTTTAATAATACAAAAGTGTGGTACGCTGGTGTCTTTCTAGAAGCTGGGAGTCTTCAGTCAACAATTTTTTTTTCAGTCAAATTCCAGTTTACTCGTTATTAAGTTTTTGATAAAATGTATCCATTGTTTATATGTGCTATCCCTGTATAAAACCAGGTGTTTATGACAATACTGAACTTAATCAAGGAAAGCAGAGGCTCAAAGTACTGTGGCATTTTATCCTCCTGGCACCCAGCCTGTTTTAAGAAGCAAAAGAATGCAGAACCTCTGTTGGTATCATTGAGCGTCTGTACCAACTTGGAGCCATTTCTATTCTGAATATAACAGACACAGACCTTTTTTTTTTTTCAGGGCAGTCTAAAATAATTTTAACACCTGGGATAGTTGGCATCAGATCTGGTCAGATGTTACATAAATAAAATAGGGTTTGAGCACTTGAGGATTTTAGAGAAAATGAGCAGGAGAATAGTATAGCCACCTCTACAAACATTTCCACTTCATTTCTTTCAACACCCTCTGTTTGATCTTAACCTCAAAACATGTTATTAAAAATAGTGAACTTTTTTTTCCATCTAAAAGAACAGCGGCGCTGAGTTTTGGGAATGCATTCAGCTCTAGTGTTGAAATTCGGTTTACTGTAGCTGACCTAATATTACCTAATATACTGCTAAGCTTATTCTCAGCCTTTGTTAATAAATATAAATCCATTTCTAAATTACTACCTGCTTTAGAGCCATATTAAAATGAAAACATTTACACAGACCTAGAGCTTTGGAGAGGCTGCACTGCACTAGACTTAAAGTAATCCTGTCAATACAGTAACATTTTTCAGCAAAGCATACCACGTAAAATGAATATGTATATATTTACCTATCCTGCCACCCACACTGTCAAATTTCACTCTGTTTGTGAAACACGATCCTCCAAATATCAGTGGGAGACTGACACATCTAGGAGTGCTAATCTTCTCTAACTGGTTCCTCCTGGTTCCTCTCTTCCTGGAGGTTCTAATTGGTTCCTCTCGCTGTCTTGCTGGAGGTCAGCAGGAGAAACCAGTGACATGGGCAGCACAGTGGCTAAGTGGTTAGCACTTCTGCCTAGCAGTAATAGGGTTGCTGGTTCAAGTCCCAGCCATGATGCTACCTGCCTGAAGTTTACATGTTCTCCCTGTGCCTGTGGGGGGTTCCTTACTTCAAAGACATGCTGATAGGTTAATTGGATCCTGTCTAAATTAGCCCTAGTGTATGGCTCCTTGAGGGCAGGGACTGATGTGAACGTACATATATGTATATGTAAAGCGCTGCATAAATTGATGGCACTGTATAGGTACCTAAAATAAATAAAGTAGATTTGAAGCTGTTTCACTTATGTGTAGAAAATGCATACAACACTAGAACACTATCCCATGAAGTCAATGGAGGGGAGGGGGCAATCTTTAAATAACATTTTGGCCATTTGCAAGGCTAATAGGCAAACTATTGTCAATAAAAGGCATGGGGACATGAGAACTTCATTGGAAGACCATTAATCAAGGAAACATTTGTCTGAAAAATACAGTACAGCAGGAAGAGTGTCCTTTTAATCCAACTTTGTAGGTGTGACAATGAATATTGGGTAAAAATATCTGCAGCTGGGAATGCTACAAGGTTGACCCAATATGATTTTGTGGGGCTGCCACATTTGGTGAGAGACTCACTTCAATCCCCTTTCAATCCTTTGGCCTTTTTCTGTGAGTCTTTCCTCAGGAACAAGAGGGGAAAAGTAGGCAGCAGCAAAAATTAAGTATCCTTTGGCCATAAGCTGCCTGTCCTCCACAGAGTGAAGCCATGAATTTCAAAGCAGCAGTTGCCAACATTCACATTCTCCAGTAACAACCTTTCCGGGCCAGGTTTTTCGCTGGAAAAAAAAATGTCTCCAAACCCTCTGTATTCTCAGCACCTGTACTCCAGCTTGGCACTTCAACTGCTTCTATACTAGCTGGTCAAAACAGCCCCCTTCTTTAAGTTAATGGTGGGTTGAAAAATAGGAACATTTTTCCATCCACCATCACTACTTTTTAACTTTTTTTTAGACATCATTTACGGATTTACTTTTTTTATACTTTGCATTTTTTTATTGTTTCTCAGTTTTTTTGCAGTGGACCTAACAAACATCCACTGCAGATGTTATCTATTAATACAATCAATACATTTATTTTATATACATTTAACAAACAAAAGACAAAATACCTTTCCAAGTAATTCTCACTGTTGTTGCCACTGCTGCCAACATTTATGCCTCCTGGCACCTCGCCTCCTTCTCTTTCCCTTTGCCAAAAAATCAGTTTACCCAAATCCAAAAAGAGTTAAAGCTTCAATTTTCCTGAAGAGAACACTGTACCTTCTGTCTCAATATCTGGCCCTGTTCTCACTGCCTTGTGTCTCTCCATTTACGCCTGTCATTGCTGTCTTTAAAATATGGCTCAAGTGGCTAATTTGCCAACGATTTGAGGAACAGAGTCTAAGGAGCGGTCTGGTATTCACATGCTTATCCCATAAGGCAAGCAGTAGGCAACCTGGGGCACTCCAGCTGTTGCAGAACTACAAGTCCCATCATGCCTCTGTGAGTAATTGTAACTGCCAGCCTTGCAATGCCTCATGGGAAATGTAGTTCCACAACAGCTGGAGGGCCCCAGGTTGCCTACCCCTGCCATAAGGAGTCAGTAGACCTTGCTAAAGAAGAGCTCCCAGGTTGCAGCTCTTGTGAGGTCTTAAAAATTGGCCCAGTTGAGTGGCATTGCAATCTCCTTAATTGTTTTCACAGTTAAATTTGATATACTACACTATAAACTTTATTGTAGAAAACACACTTGCCTTGTTTGTGTCTGCACAGTATGGACTATTCTAACTGGATCGTTGACCACCTTGCTGTTGGTCAATTTTTTTAATGAAGTGTCTCTTAATGTAACAAAACACATGGTTTATATCTCAATCATTTACCTCATTAATATATTTACAAAATTGCCCTGCTGCTGATCTGGGGGTGCACTTAAAAAAGTCAGAGGGGTATACCGCCAACTGTCATTTCATCCTCTCCAGCTAGCTATCCTTATTTTTTTGTCTCTCCGCGTTGCGCTGCTGGCACTGGCTATGTGTGAGTCGCTAATTCCCTGTCACACAGTGGATGGAGATGCAGAGAGTCTCCCAATCACATAAGAGCCCCCATCACATTAGATTTTCCCTCTTCACATCAGTCTCCCCCTTCACACCATAGCCCCCCTTTACATTAGAGTCTCCCTCTTCACATTAAAATCCCCCCATTACATTAGAGTCTCCCTGTCACATTAGAGTCTCCCCCATCACATTAGAGTACCTTCCATCACATCCGATCCTCAGTTCCCTCTTCACAAATAGTCTAACCTAGAAATCTTCAGCCCAGCTGTGGTAGCTTGGCAGAGAGCAGGAGGCGTAGCGGGTCTGGACAGAAGCAAGACTTCTGTACTCTTCTGAATCCTTGCCCTGGATCAATGTCATCCATTTCCATGGCGCAGGCAAGCCAGCTACCAGCACCATTGCAACAAATAACTTACTGCGCATGCGTCCTGGTCAGCCCCCTACATGGAAACAAATGATGCATTGTGGAAGCTATTTGCATTGCTGAGACTGAGCAGTGCCACTCACTGATGTCACAGGTCCTGGGTGGGCATGAATTAAATCTGGGGAGGTAAATCCAACCCCAGCACCCCCCTTGATCCAGCCATGCAGAAGAGAATCATACAATTAATGAATCATGGTTTCCAGAATTTCTAAGCTATTTGGTTCTGCTAGGATCATATAGATCCCTATTAGACATATTCAAGAGCATGAAACAAGAGATACATATGCAATTTTTCTGATTCAATCATCCTTAGACCCCTTTCACACTGGGGCACTTTGCAATCGCTACAGCGCTAAAAATAGCACCTGCAAAGCACCGAGGGCTTTCACACTGCAGTGGTGCGCTGGCAGGACAACAAAAAAAAGTCCTGCTAGCAGCATCTTTGGAGCGGTGAAGGAGCGGTGTGTATACCGCTCCTCCACCGCTCCTGCCCATTAAAATCAATGTGCAGCGCGGCTATACCACCGGCAAAGCACTGCTGCAGCAGCGCTTTGCGGGTGATTTTAACCCTTTTTCGGACGCTAGCAGGGCTTAATAGTGCCCCGCTAGTGGGCGAATGCCTCCACAAATACGACGGTAAAGCGCCGCTAAAAATAGGGGCGCTTTACCGCCGATGTCGCCCCCGCCCCAGTGTGAAAGGGACCTTACTGAGGGTCAGGGATAAACTAAAGTTATCGTTTTTTGAAAATCTGAAGATTTTAGCAAAATATATTGAATTCAGTCTGTCTCCAAATGACTCCAGATAGTTATAGAAGCAACTTTGAAACATCTTGGACTTGTTCTTATGCCAAAAAACGACCCCCCATTAGTATCATTACTTTACTTTTCTTTTCACAAAAAGAATAAGACAATGAACAAAGGTAAATAAAAAATTTAGGGACAGTACACAAAATGATCAAATACACAAAATAGAAAAAAAATAGTGCAAAAAGCACTAAATGAAAAAACTAAACTACCCAAAATATGCCCTCAAAAACCCACATCCTCTAAATAAAGAAAAAAGAATTGAAACTTCTGTTTTTTGAGAAATTTTCACATATGGAAAGTTGGAAACTCAATGTGTGAAATTTTGAGTTTCTGAAATTTTGAAAAAAGGTAATTTCACCATCATTACTCTATTCATAACTAGGGATAAGGTTCGGGTTGGCTTCTGCCAAGGGTTTACAGCTAAACACTGATGCTCTCTGGATTTGCAAATTGTGAATTTTTGGCAAAAACTTTGCAGGTTCAGTGCCAAAAATACAGAGCAGTCTTTAATGCAGTGCAAAACCTTTGCTCCTAGTCAGCTGAGGCTTAACAGCCAATAATCTAAAGCAAAGTTAGGCAAACCTCAGCCCTCCAGCTGTCGCAGAACTACAAGTAACATGAGGCATTGCATGACTCTGACAGCCCCAAGCATGACTTTAGAGGTGGCGGAATGACAGGATTTGTAGCTCCAAAACAGCTGGGGGGACAAAGTTTGTCTATCACCCTCACAACAAAAGGGTTGGCTCACAGAAGTCAACCATCAATGTTTGTTGTTGTCAGGCCCGGACTGGCCATAGGGTATCCTGCGCATTTGCCGGTGGGCCGAGGCCGTCGGGCTCAACTTCGGGGCCGTGGTCTGATGTCTGTTGATGACCGGGCCGCACAGCGAGAGGTAAGCGGCAACCGCGGCCTGGAGAGGGTTAACACAGGCCGTGGTTGCCGCTCACCTTCCGCTATGCGGCCGTGCCTGTGTCTCCTCTCCAGACTCTCCTGCCCTGCCTACGATGTCATCTATCCGCACAGCAGGGGCGGGAGGAGCCGGAGATCTGTACACTGAGTGCAGGGATCCGTGGTTGCTAGGCAGCAGGCCGGATCCAAACAAAACAGCTATCGCTGCCTGCGCACGCGCGCTGCGGCCGGCGATAACTAGGCAATGGGGACGCTGCCAGGGCTGGGGCCGCTGATGTCATGGAAACGTATGACGTCAAGAGACCCCGCCCACCTAGGCAGATTACAACCATTCAAAAAACAAGAGGAGTGAAGGAGGAGTTTAAGTACACAGAGAGAAGTGAAGCCATCAGATCAGGCGTGCATACAAGGAAAGAAGACACAGAAGGAATACAGGTAAACAAGAAAAGGTAGACCAAGGAGTAATGGAGGACACAGGAAAGTATAAATAGATAAAGATGATTGGCGGGAAAAAGGAGATAAGGAAGGGGGATGGAGGGAAGAACGTATAAAAAAAAAAGGGGGGATATATAAAGAGAAAAGAAGAGAAAGAGAGAAAAAATGAAAAAAGAAACAGAAAAAGAGAGACAAAGGAGAGGAAATTAACCTCTTGCTTACTGGGCATTTAAACCCCCTTCCTGCCCAGACCAATTTTCAGCTTTCAGCGCTGTCACTCTTTGAATGACAATTGCGCAGTCATGCTACAGTTTACCCAAATTAAATTTTTATCATTTTTTTCACACAGATAGAGCTTTCTTTTGGTGGTATTTAATTGCTGCTGGGTTTTTTATTTTTTGCTAAAAAAACAAAAAACAAAAAGGGACCAAAATTTTGAAAAAAAAAACAAACAAAACTGTTTCATAGTTTGTTATAAAATTTTGAAAACAGGTAATTTTTCTCCTTCACCGATATGCGCTGATGAGGCTGCACTGATAGGCGGCATTGATGGGCACTGATAGGCGGCACTAATGGGTACTGATGGGTGGCACTGATGGGTGGCACTGATGGGTGGCACTGATGGGCACTGGTAGGCACGACTCCATGATTATCCTGTCACCAACCACCCTCGCGAACAGGCGGTTGCTGGAAAATGGGCTGCTCAGTCTAAATTGCCCAGGCCTATTTTTTGCCCCAGTCCGGGCCTGGTTGTTGTTGTTCTAGAGTGATGACAATTCTGTATAGGGGCAAAAATTGTGCTTTGTGGGTTTTTTTTTATTTTGGCATTAGTTCATGTCTATCATGACAATGCCAAGCTTCCCATAGCCCTACAAATAGAAATGAATAACAAAATTTATTCCACATAGACAATGGGGTTCACCATGTTGGTAAACTTTGAACAAGATTCACTAAACTAGGGGACGAAACTTGAGCAGATTCAGTCATCCATACCCCTAACTTCTGAGGATGTCTGCCTACCACAAATCATACACCCTGGCCCATCTTATGTTTACAGGCCCCTGTAGTCTAGCATAACAAAACTAAAAAGGTTTATGGGTAGAAACAGATAAAAAAATGCTTAATAGGTTTGATCTCCACTGCCTTCCCATGAAATCTCTCCTTTAACATTGAAATGAGAAAGACAATGCGTTAAATGTATATTTTCCTTAGTCCCTCTGAGGACTGAACAACATCTGACAGACGTACACTGTCTTGTGCGAACAAGAATTTCTTCTTTTTTGTATATTCGAACAATGTTCTTTCACTTCACAGGTCATAGAATGTTCTTGTAAAAGCAGACTTTAAAGGTTTTTTGAGGTAGTCAAATGCAGGGTGGATTTTGCCCCTTGTAAAATATATTTTATCATTAATCCTTTCTCAGCAGGTGTAAGTCAGGCAGAGCGATGACATGGTGGCTTTTAAAAAAGTGTTAGACTTTGAGGGGAAAAAAAAAATGTCTTTTGCACAGATACTGTGAAATTCAGGACAATGAAAGCTAATTCACAATTACCTGAAACACAGGGAACAGCTGAAAACTTGCCCTGGGCAGTCATAAAGCCAAATAAAGGCTGTGAATATGAAAGGGCTTCACATTCCCTCCATTTCTTACCTCACACTACCATGCTGTCTCTACAACAATGCTCAGCAGTTCTAGTCAGATTGTTTTCAGGTCTTTACTAATTGGCCAATCAACCTTCCTTCACACAGACCTTTTATGTGACCTTTTATCTGTATAACATTTTTTGTTGTGTTTTTTTTTGTTTTGTATTTTTTTATTATTATTATTATTATTTATTGTCCTTTTGAGCATTCTGGATGAGAACTTAAGATAAAACATTAACATTTTTCCAAAAAAAAAAACCTTTCCAACTCTTTGGTAGATTAAAACTTAAGTAAATCCCCTATAACCTTACTGTTTCACGTCCTAGGAGTTAAAGCCTAGTACATAGCATGAGATTATCAGACGAATGACCGTTCCCTTTTTTTTTTTTTTTTTTTTTTTTGCATGCTAGTCTCCATATCGAAAACAAATAGGTTACTAAAGTACGAAAATTCTCATAGGACAGAATAAAAATTCGGAAGTGATGTAATTTTTTTTTGTATTTTCGTACTAAAACTGTGCTGATTAGACTATCTGGTTTCGTATGAGAAAAATTTTTATGTTTATCCCTTCGGATAATTTTGAGCGAAAGCTGTGTACTAACGATCAGATTATCATACGATCAGTTTGAAAGCGGTATTTTTTGTTCGATATTCTGTACTAGGCTTAAGACACTAGGATTCTCTACTCAAATATCTTTAGTTTATTTTTAGTTTCTTTTATTTTTATTTTTGTAGAAACATACTCTTGGTATACTCTGAAATTATAATTAACTCTTGGTTTAGGAGACATTTCATCTACGCTTAGTTCAAAAAAGTTATAATATCTCCATTGATTATAATTAATGTTTCCTGTTCATACATCATGGGACACAGAGGCTTGGTAATTACTTAGAGGGTTAGATAGTACCTTCAGGTGATTGGACACTGGTAACCCTAATTACAAGATGAGTTCCTCCCCTATATAACCCCTCCCATATAGAGAGTTTTTTCACCAGTATCTAAGGTGGTTGGTCACATTGAAGATGTGCTAAGAAGTAAGCTTTGTTTGATGGTCTCTGCAAGAACCTAGGAGCTATAATACCGGATCCATACCTTGGGCCAATACTAAAATGCCTAAGATGGATGGTACCCGGGCCTCGTGATAAAAAGAAACAAGGTTTTGCCTGTAATGTCTCTCCTTGGGGGTCTGGGCTCTGGTATCCAGGCTTTGGTGTACCAATATAACAGTGGCACGAAAAGTTTCTGGCAGAGTCTTCTACAGGTCCAGGGAAGAGGATTCTGTGAGTAGGAACCCAGAACCCTGAAGGTTGGCACAACGCTACCCGCCGTGATGGGTGAAGGCTGGAATCTGTCTGTTCTCAGCAGTTCCTGCGGTGGGGATAAGGTAAGTGAAGACAATCCTAAAGTTTACACATTATGGATTATCTTCTGTGAGTAGTTTGTCTTACCTGGTTTCTGCCACTAGGGGGAGTAAGAGACATACCTTGTGTATACTTACATGCCTTCCAGGATACACGGTCAGTGAAGCTGGTCTAAGAAGCCGCTCACCTCCTCCGCTGCAGGCTCTGCCACATAAACTGAAAGGGGGGGATCCCACGCAGTCCGGGGGTCCCATGCAGTCCTCAGGTGGTCTCCTTTCTCCACCCTCGCCCCGGTCACCGCCATGCTGGTCCTACGTGCGGGCGTGTGCAGGGGGCACGCTTTTACGGCAGGGTCGGCGGGGAAGGAGGGGGGCGTGGTTGCAGCACCATGCACGTGTGGCGTGCACAGTGCGCTAGTGCGCAGGCGCAAATCAGCCATTTTTTAAAGCCCAAGGCGACAGAGCTCCAATAAGAGCTGTGGACAGTAAGCATCTCAGTGGATCGGATCCAGGCAAACCTAAGACACCTACTCGACATCAGGTTGTGCAATTTGTAGCTAATGTTTATATTGTAAGACTATAGCACAACAGTGATTGCACCTTACACTAGTACCTCTGCTTTGCAGTTTAGGACTATGTCTCCTCGTAAGAGGGCTTCAGAGGGAGGTAAAAGAGGCACCAGAAAATCACCGCAGGAAACCACCCCCCCTGCAAGACTGGAGGCAGCCTCACTGGATGAGTCTGTACCCCTGTCAGGTTTTGCAGCCTCTCCCAATGTTTCAGTCCATGTTTATGTCACAGAAGACGCTTTGAAGGCTGCATTGGATGGTTTAGAAGGAAGGATTACTACCTTTATCACAGCTTCCTTAAAAAATAGCAGAAAAAGGGGTAGATCCCCTCCCTCTGCTTTGGGTTCCCTATCAGATGAGCATTCTGATAATAGGGAAATATCCCTATCTGAGGATAGGGATCAGGTGCAGTCGGACGAATCAGGGGAAGAGGAGAAGCTCTCTTCTACCTCCCAGGCCCTCAAAGCGCAGGTGCAATACTATACTGAATTGGTGCATTCCACATACAGATTGCCCTCTGCTGAGGCTGCCATTTCCCCTGTTTCCTCCCTGGGGTCCCGGAAATCCCCACAGGCTACATACGCCTTCCCAACTTATCCTTTACTGGATGAATTATTGTATGAGGACTGGGGTCTCCCAGATAAACTATTTTCTCCTCCTAAAAGATTTTCTATGCTTTATCCGGTGGAGGAAAGTTTCACCAAGAAATGGGGAGTCCCAGCCATAGATGCGGCTGTTTCTTGTGTGAATAAGAGCCTGACCTGTCCTGTGGACAATGCTCAAGGGTTTAAAGATCCAACTGACAAAAAGCTGGAAACTTTATTTAAAGCCTCTTTCTCTGTTGCGGGGGCTGTGGTCCAGCTTACGGTTGCAGCAATTGGCATGTGCCAGTTCCTCAAGGAACAAATGAAGCAGGTACTTAGCCTCCTTTCCACTGAGGAGGCCGAGGTTTATGCAGGCCTTCCTAAAGCCTTGTGTTTTATGGTTGATGCAATTATGGATTCTGCTCAGCACGCATCTCGCCTCACTCTCCTGCTGGTACACATGCGCAGGTCCCTTTGGCTTAAACATTGGGCAGCTGAGGCCTCATTCAAAAAATATTTAACTGGGTTCCCGTTTCGTAGAGAATGCCTGTTTGGGGATGATCTGGACAAATATATCCAGAAGATTACCGGGGGTAAAACCACATTGTTATCAGTCAAAAGGAAGAATAAAGGTCCTTCATTTAGACGTTCTCTGTCCCCAGCCCCTGAAGCCTCACCCTCCAGGCAGTGGCGACGGCTTCCCCAATCAAATACTAGGGGAAAGGTCCAAAGTCAAGCCCAAGGGCAAAATAAACCTTGGGGTCCAAGATCTTGTAAACAGAACCCAAAGCCTCCCTATGAAGGGAGGCTGCTGCAGTTTGCAGGCGCCTGGCGGGAAGAGATTCAGGACAGATGGGTAGCCCCCTCGGTGTTTCTGGGCTGCAAGCTAGAGTTCCAGGAGCTTTCACCATCTCATTCCCTAAGGTCAAGAGTCTCCAGGGATCCAGAAAAAAGAAGGCCCTTACTTCTGGCCTTAGAACGTCTGTTATCCCAAGGGGTAATTATAGAGGTGGCCCCTGAAAAGCAAGGCTCAGGGTTCTACTCAAACCTCTTTATGGTTCCAAAACCAAATGGAGAAGTCAGACCTTTTCTGGATCTAAAAGACTTGAATCAATTTCTAGCCATGGATCGGTGCCACTTTCAATTTGTGGCCCTTCCTTTTGGTCTTGCTACTGCTCCTCAAGTGTTCACAAAAGTTCTAGCCCCACTTCTGGCAAATCTAAGGGCTCAGGGCATAACTGTGACAGCTTATCTGGACGATTTGCTACTCATAGAACAGTCCGCAACACGCCTAAGCCACAATGTGTTCTGCACGGTTAAAGTACTTAGAGTACCTAGGCTGGGTCCTCAATCTAGAGAAATCATCCTTGCAGCCCCTAAAAAGGCTGGAGTATTTGGGCATGGTCATAGACACAGTCCAAAGCAGAGTGTTCTTACCCAGATCAAAAGCCAGGGTCATAAAAGATTTGGTCCGGGTAGTCACAGCAAGGAGAAATCCCTCCATCCGACTATGTATGAGACTATTGGGGAAAATGGTCGCCTCTTTCGAGGCTGTCCCTTACGTCCAGTTTCACTTGAAGCCTTTACAAAGCAGCATCCTCTCTGCCTGGAACAAGAGGGTTCAAGCCTTGGATCTTCCAATGTGCCTATCCCCAGGGGTGTGCCAGAGCCTCAATTGGTGGTTACTGACCAAGAATCTTCTAAAAGGAAAGTCCTTTGTTCCAGTTACTTGGAAACTCATAACCACAGATGCCAGCCCATCAGGCTGGGGAGCAGTTCTGGAAGAAGCTTCCACCCAGGGAAGATGGTCCAGAGCCAAAAGGCTCTTTCCCATCAACATTTTGGAAATTCGGGCAATTCATCTAGTCCTCAAGGTCTGGACTTTCAGACTACAGGGTCATCCTGTCCGGATACAGTCCAACAATGCCACAGCTGTGGCTTATATCAATCAGCAAGGAGGCACCAGGAGCCTGGATGCCCAAAAAGAGGTGAATCACATTTTTTTCTGGCAGAAAGGCATACTCCTTGCCTGTCTGCGGTCTTTATTCCAGGGGTAGAAAATTGGCAGGTGGATTTTCTAAGCCGCCAGCAGCTGTGTCCAGGAGAATGGTCTCTACACCCTGACATATTTCAGACCATCTGTCAAAATTGGGGTACACTGGATGTAGACCTGTTTGTGTCCAGGTTCAACAAAAAACTGGACAGCTTTGTGTCAAGAACAAAGGATCTGCTAGCACAAGGGTCAGATGCCTTAACAATTCCATGGGATCGGTACTCTCTGATCTATGCCTTTCCTCCAATTCCGCTTCTTCAGTGGTTCCTTCAGAGGGTCAAATGGGAAGCAAAGTTAGTCATTCTGGTGGCCCCGACTTGGCCCAGACGACCTTGGTATGCAGAGATCATAAAGATGGCAGTGGGAAGACCTTGGGTTCTTCCACTGCATCCAGATCTACTCTCAAAAGGTTCCATGTTCCATCCTGCCTTACAAAGTCTGATTTTGATGGTTTGGCTGCTGAGACCCACATTCTGAAAAGCCGTGGGCTCTCTGAATCAGTCCTTTTCACTCTGATTAATGCTAGGAAGCCGGCCTCCAGGCTCATCTACTACAGAATCTGGAAGGCATATGTTTCCTGGTGTGAACCCAGGGGGTGGCACCCTAGAAAGTATGCCATTAGCAGGATTCTTGCTTCTCGGCCTTATCAGTAGTATTTCAAAGGCCACTTGCCTCACATTCCCTGGTCCAGGCCTTTGTTCAGGGGGCACTGCGCTTGAATCCGCCAGTCAAACCTCCTGTGTGCCCATGGGATCTGAAATTGGTTTTGTCCGTTTTGCAAGAACAACCCTTTGAACCATTGCACCATGCTTCTTTAGTTCTTCTGACAAAGAAACTGGTCTTTTTGGTAGCCATTTACTTGGCTAGAAGGGTATCAGAATTAGCAGCTCTTCCTTGTAAAGAGCCATATTTGATTATTCACAAAGACAGGGTGGTGTTGCATCCTCATCCGACTTTTTTACCTAAAGTGGTTTCAGGATTCCATCTGAATCAAGATGTGGTCCTACTGTCCTTTTTTCCAGATCCGCGGTCTGCGGGAGAGGAGTTGTTACACTCTCTAGATGTTGTAAGAGTAGTCAGTATCTATTTGCAGGCAACCGCTCAGATACGAAAGACTGATTGTCTGTTTATTCTGCCAGAGGGCCCCAGAAAGGGCCAGGCAGCGTCGAAATCCACTATTTCTAGATGAATTTGGTAAGTTATTATTCAGGCCTATGGTATAAAGAAGAAGATTCCTCCTTTTCAGGTTAAGGCACTCTCAACTAGAGCGATTAGTGCTTCATGGGCAGTGCATCACCAGGCCTCCATGGCTCAGATCTGCAAGGCTGCAACTTGGTCTTCAGTCCATACATTCACTAGATTCTATCAGGTGGATGTAAGAGGGCATGAGGATGCCGCCTTTGGGCGCAGTGTGCTGCAGACAGCAGTATAGATCCTCTTGTCCGTTGGCGGTCTATGTATTTTCTGATCTGTGTCTCCCTTTCCGCATTTCTTTAGGACATCCCACTAAGTAATTACCAAGCCTCTGTGTCCCATGATGTATGAACAAGAAAATAGGATTTTTAAATACAGCTTACTTGTAAAATCCTTTTTCTTGGGAATACATCATGGGAAACAGAGCTCCCTCCCCTCTTCGGGATTATACGTTGGGGTACTTATTGCTTTGCTACAAAACTGAGGTACTCTCCATATGGGAGGGGTTATATAGGGGAGGAACTCATCTTGTAATTAGGGTTACCAGTGTCCAATCACCTGAAGGTACTATCTAACCCACTAAGTAATTACCAAGCCTCTGTTTCCCATGATGTATTTCCAAGAAAAGGATTTTACAGGTAAGCTGTATTTATAAATCCTATTTTTCTCTTTGTCAGCATTAATGTAACTTTGATTACTGAACTTTGTGTTATGGGATGATAATATACATTGGATACTTATCTTCAATGGTTACATGTAATTTATACTGATATTGTGATGAGGTAACACCGCAGTTTTTGTTCTTTTGTTTTTATATTATTTTTCTGTATTTTTTGGAAATTATAAAAATTTTGCAAAAAATATTAAAAAATTACCAAAAAGAAAAAAAAAAATATAGGTCCCAGTCATATAACTAATTTATTACAGCTAATGGAAAAATGTTTTGTCAAACACAGCCAGTTCAGATCATTTCACTTATTAAACTGAATCAGATAATATAAGTAAGAATTTGATTGGTTTGTATGGACAACACCTACACCCCCCTTTTCACTTCTGTCCGCCTTGGTGCGATACATTAACGAGCGTTATATTAAGGCAGCTCATTTTGAATTGGCTTTTGAGGCCCCCAGAGGAGACATGAAAATACACCTGTAGTATTTTATTTGATGCAGTACACAGTAGCGTTACTGTGCTGCGCGGTCACTGCAATGCAGGTGTGTTGGGGTTCCATTCAAAATGAATGACACTACAGTGCACCATGAAAAAATAACTCAAGAAACACCGCGCTTGCTCTAACAAAGCAGCTCACACACAAAAAAGGAGATTTTTGTAAACCGTATGTATATAAACAGTGTAGCGCTAATGTTAAATCACAAACAAGTCACAAAAAGCATAGTGACCAATTTGAACCACCACAAACTAAGGGGGTGGTACCAAGAAGAACCTAGATAGATATCTATTCACCTGAAGGAAATATGTAAACCAATAAAGGGTCAAATTCTGATGGTAGTGTCTATATACCCCATAGTTAAATGAAAGGAGCAATAAGTAAAAAAAGGAAAAAATATATATATATAACCATTTAGTTCCCAACACCATATATTCTAAATGGTTCTTCAAATGTCCATAAATGTCTCTTTTTGTAGAAACTGGAAATAATGAGAGTCCAAGATAGATGATGATGTCTCTACGTCACATAGATTGAAAACAAGTGGTGTATAATGATGGAGGCTTACCAGAACCGTTGGACTCACAGAGACGTATATCCCTTGAGTCAGAAATACTTGTATTGCCACCGGGCAATAAGTGAAGTGTCCCGCTGGACCGATATGAAATCCGGATGCTGTATCCAAGGCTCCCAGCAGATTTCTTTCTTGTATGGCCCAATTCAGTAGTGGCTCATGAAAAGTAAAAAAGGGGCCACATAGTGTGATACCGTTTAAAAGAAATAAAATTTATTGTGGTAGAAAACTTACATATTCCATGGTAAAAAAGCGCTTAAAATAGATTAAATGGCAGGCAGTGGAGTCTCCCGACGCGTTTCATCTCATTAGACTTCCTCTGGGTCACCCCAGAGGAAGTCTAATGAGATGAAACGCGTCGGGAGACTCCACTGCCTGCCATTTAATCTATTTTAAGCGCTTTTTTACCATGGAATATGTAAGTTTTCTACCACAATAAATTTTATTTCTTTTAAACGGTATCACACTATGTGGCCCCTTTTTTACTTTTCATGAGCCACTACTGAATTGGGCCATACAAGAAAGAAATCTGCTGGGAGCCTTGGATACAGCATCCGGATTTCATATCGGTCCAGCGGGACACTTCACTTATTGCCCGGTGGCAATACAAGTATTTCTGACTCAAGGGATATACGTCTCTGTGAGTCCAACGGTTCTGGTAAGCCTCCATCATTATACACCACTTGTTTTCAATCTATGTGTCGTAGAGACATCATCATCTATCTTGGATTCTCATTATTTCCAGTTTCTACAAAAAGAGACATTTATGGACATTTGAAGAACCATTTAGAATATATGGTGTTGGGAACTAAATGGTTATATATATATATTTTTTCCTTTTTTTACTTATTGCTCCTTTCATTTAACTATGGGGTATATAGACACTACCATCAGAATTTGACCCTTTATTGGTTTACATATTTCCTTCAGGTGAATAGATATCTATCTAGGTTCTTCTTGGTACCACCCCCTTAGTTTGTGGTGGTTCAAATTGGTCACTATGCTTTTTGTGACTTGTTTGTGATTTAACATTAGCGCTACACTGTTTATATAACTACAGTGCACCAACATATGTAATGTACATTACCCCATGCCTCGCTTGTGTGCGTCTTATCGCAGTTGTATGGTTGGACCCTAAAGAATAAATGTGCTTTATTTGCCCAGAATTGTGTTCATGTAATATACACCAGCGCATATAATATTACAAAGGTACATGTAATACACTTTCCCACAACAGTGCTGTCTTGAGATCTTTATTGTGTGTCTCACTTAGTGCTGTGCAGAGTCTGGGTAAAACGTGAAAGCATCTCTGCTATACTCTAGTCTCTATTGAATGGTAAGCCCATCTGGGACATTGACAAGCTGACTTACCCATTAGTGCCCTTTCACACGAGCCAAGCATATTGCTTTTGGTTGTTGTGCAGCCACATTGATCACAATGGGTGGGTTTGATAAGTGGTGCCATTTGTCAAAATCTGCAGCCCAACTTAAATGCTGCGACCATGAAGCAAAGCATCACAACCATGGCATGTGCACAACCCTGTCAGGCTGTAATGTTAGAATTTGATTGGGCAGCTCAGCCACCTGTTTTTATTCCCCCCAGACAGTCTGAAAGAATCCTTATTCACTTGCCTACTGGGCACTTTCACCCCCTTCCTGCCCAGCTTTCAGCGGTGTTGCACTTTGAATGACAATTGTGTGGTCATGCAACACTGTATCCAAACTAAATTTTTATATTTTTTTTGAGACAGGTAGAGCTTTCTTTTGGTGTATTTAATCTCTGGGTTTTTTATTTTTTGTTAAACAAATGAAAAATTACCAAAAATATTGAAAAAAAAGATTTTCTTCATTTCTGTTATAAAATCTAGTAAATAAGTAATTTTTCTGCTTCACTGATGTGCGCTGATGAGGCTGCACTGATGGGCATTGATAGGCTGCACTGATGGACACTGATATGCGGCATTGATGGGTACTGATAGGCAGTACTGATGGGCATTGATAGGCTGCACTGATGGGCACTTATAGGCAGCACTGATGGGCAATGATAGGCTGCACTGATGGGCACTTATAGGCAGCAATGAAAGACAGCACTGATAGGCACTGACATGCAGCACTGATGGGCACTGATTGGCACCACTAATGGACACTGATTGTCAGGTGGTGGGCACTCTTGGGGCTGCACCAATCATCAGGACACTGATGATCAGTGCCCTGATTATCAGTGTAGATATCCCCCATGTGGATTGCCGCTTATCTGCTCTCCTCTCCTCGAGAGTGAGGAGAGTATTGCCGATAACTGACAAATCCTGTTTACACTGTGATCAGCTGTGATTGAACATAGCTGGTAACATGGTAAAGAGTCGCTGTGATTGGCTCTTTACCCCAATCTGTGATCAACTGCGCCCCTGCCCCCCCAACCCCCCAAGATGTATGAGCATTATGTGTCAGCAAACCCCCCCCCCGAAAAAAATTAAGCACTGCTCTTGCCACAAATCTTCTACACTTCAAATTTCTTTGACCCCTCCAAACCCCACCCCCTCCTAGCACAAATACCTCCCAAATATCCCTATTAGCACAACCCCCCCAAAAAATCCCCTCGTAGCATAATCCCCTCCCCCCTAAATCCCCCCTGCTAGCACAAATCCGCTTCCCTCCATTCACCCTCCCAACATAAATCCCCCAATTTGCCACTGATAGCACCTCCCCAAATGTCCACTCCTAGAACAAATCTTATCCCCTGCTGCCCCCCAGATCCCCCCCCCAGCACAAATTCCCCCTCCTAGCACATATCACCCTATCCCCTCCCCCTCCTAGCAATAATCATCTTCTCCCTCCCTCAATTGTGTACCCAGTGCAATTCCCCCTCTATCCAGCACACAGACCTCAGATAAAGTGCGGCAGATGGCTTTGGGATGTCCTTCTTCCCAGGCTCCTCCTCATTTTGACATGTCAGAGTTGAGGAGGAGCCTAAGGAAAGCTGATTTTTGACTTTAACATGTTTGACAAGCAGCCAGTGGATAGAGATGCCGCAGCTCCAGGGGTATGAGATTGCAGCTCGCAGACATCATTGCTGTCAGATCGGGAATTTATAGGGTTTGCTTACTCCTACCCATATTTTTTGCTGGGAGGAGATGGGAGTGGGTAAGTAAGCCCTGCACAGTCCGATTCAGGAACGCTGCAGCAGTAGAAGAGAGGAGCTGGAGGGGAGAGACCGCACAGCCCACACCTCCTACCAGCTCTCTCCTTCTCTCTAGATTTAACTTCTCTCTTCCAGCGTTAAGCTGACAGAAGTAGTGATGCCACTGTCACTACTCCTTTCAACTTGTAGCGGAAGAAAGTCTCCTTACGATGCCCCTCTCCACCTTACATGATACCACAGTGCCCAGGGCAGCTGTCCCTCCCCCCTTGTCACCTCCCTGAATGGGCTGCATTGCCAGTCATTCTCAACCTTTACTCTGTAGGTTGCATTGAACCATATGGCTTAATGAAAGCCACTTTTTTTCATTACACTGAGACGTGTCAGCAGTGCAATTGCTCACATCTTCTAGTCTGTGGTTGCAGGTCAGTTTTATGGATGAGCAAATCTGTCTGAATTTGGTTTGCAACAGTTCCAGAAATCCTGCTCACTTTGTGAACTTTGAGACAAACCCCATTGAAGTCTATGCGAGATGAAAAAACAATGTATCTCCCCCAAACAGAATTATCATCTCACTCTAACAGCTTCAACACACATAGACAATATGTCTGCTGTAACTAGGGTTACACCGATACTAGTATCGGTATTGGTGCCCATACCGAGTATTTGCACAAGTATCAGTACTCGTGCAAATGCACCATTACCTGAAACCGATACTTTCAGGCTTAGTTCTTTGAGCTGTCAGTGGGAATGAACAAATGTTCCTCTGTTTAACCCCTTATTAACCCTTAATTTACTCTAATCAGCCTCAATTAACTCCCTATTCTCCTCCATTTAATTATTATTTTCCTGCTTTTTTTTTTGTTTTTTTGTTCACGTCTATTTTACAAATGATAAACAATTAAAACTTTTTTTTTGTTTGCTTTGTTAGTGAATATTTTCACACATATATATTAACTTATATTTACACATTTCACATTAAAAAAGTACAACATTGAAAAACAAAATCAATTTATTTAATTTGTAAACGACTTTTCAGTGCTTTGTACCATTGCTGACAGCTGAAGTGTAAACAAAACAGTTGCAGTAGGTATCAATAACTGGTATCGGCGAGCACGAAAAAAAAAAAGTATCTGTACTCATACGCGTTGTAAAAAAAATGCTATCGATGCATCCCTAGCTGTAACCCCAGCTTTTGATAGAAAGAGGGCTGGGTTATCCATCCCTATTAAATTATTGGCTCTTGTGAACCAGCTGACCAGGGTCAGTACAATGCAATGCAATAGGAAATTTCTATTTCTGGTGGCAAACCTGCAATATTTTCAGCCAAAAATTTAGCTGCAAATTTGCCACATACCCGTGGTAGTGGAAAACCTTACCCCTAGTTGGTTTGCTGAATTAATTCATCCACAGCAAGATCATTCAACTCCTCGGCGCTCTTCTGTCTGGGTGTGTGCACGCCCTTCCTGGCTTACAGCTTCTGTAATGTTGTATTCAAAGGTTGGTAAAGTTAAACTAGCGATAATCATTGTCTTCTCCCAGAGAAGTAGGGATTCCTGCATCAACACTGTCTGTGTTGATAGGGGAATCAAGCAAACTTCTTTCCTGCAACCCGTGGTTGCAGGAAAGAAATTTGCTCCGTGTATGCTTGGCGTAGCTTTATTTAACAAGATATTAAGTATTCAGCTAATAAATGTTAATATTTCAATTCCTGTAGGAGAATTGGGCTTTTGTTTCAGAATAATAATAAGGCTTTCCCTATAGGTAGCGTAAATATCTCCTAAACGTGTACCGTTTAGGAGATAGTTACATTAAATGCAGCCAGTGACATGACTGGTGCATGCGCGCTGAAGGAATGGCCACCGGTGCCATTCCTTCCAAGCCCTGTGCCATGGACTGAGTGATGTCATCGTGGCTACGGGCTGTCACAGAGTCAAGCCCGCAAACCTGGAAGCAAAACGGGTGAAAATGGAAGCGGCTGCAGCGCTGGCATCGGGACACTGGAACAGCCTGCTTTTAAGGTAAATTGCACATAATGTGCGGTTTACAACCGTTAATGACGGTACAAAATTTAGCAATCTGCATGCTTGTTCCAGGTCAGCATCTCAAAGTAATCAAACCAGAAAATGCCAGGCAAGTAGTATATTTAGAGTCAGTAATAGCATTATATATACTTCTCTCAGAACAGGTTTACTTTATATATAGAAGACATCATGAATGACTTTAGCAATGTATTATGCACTTTCAATTAAGCATGCTCTTAGTATATTGCAGTATTCTCTTGTTCAGATATCACCTAGGGCTGGATCATGCTTATGCATTGTGGTACTGTTACATGGGTTGGTGCATTGTGTCATTCATTTCGAATGCCACCTCAACAGTAGTACGTTACCATGCATTTCGTTTCAAAGAAAGGGTCGTGTTTTGAACACACTGAGGTATGTTGGCAGCTCTTTCAAAACGAATGGACTGCCATAACACAATGCAATACGCATGTGACATAAAGCACATTAAAGTACCGCACAAATAATAATAATAAGCCATTTTTATTGTTGGATTTGCTGTTTTTAGCGTATAATTATACACAAAAAAATCAAAATCAAAAAACCTTGCACTTAGTTCAGAACACCCCAAGACTGCTGCGCCTGGCAAATGCCAAATACTGGACTATGATAATAAATACATAAAGAAAAGGTGCGCGTGTCCCTTTAAATGCTTAAAAATAAACAATAAATCAATAAAGATGTGTATCAGACAAACATAAATCCTAAATCAGTAAACATATTGCATATACTTTCTCACAGATATACAAAAACATTTTTTATTAATTTCAAATGCCACTTAGTGCTCAGTGATGAATAAGGACAAACATATCACATTAGATCTAATGAGCAGGGCCCTCTGATTCCTCTTGTACCAAATTGTATTGTAACTGTAATATCTGCTTTCATTTTGTAAAGTGCTAAGCAAACTGTTGGCGTTATATAAATCCTGTATAATAATAATGTTAATAATAATAATAATAATAATAATAATAATATACTTTTTCACGAATGTGCAAAAAGGACAAAGTTCATAAAAAAGTGTGAAAGTCCAGCTTCACATAAGTAATTCCACGTGCCTTTAAGTGCTCAGTGATGAATAAGGGTAAATCATGCTCCAGTGCTAAAAGTGATTTGCTATCTTGAATCCAAACAGGTCTGCGACCCCCCGAGATGGAGTGATGCACTTCACATCTTGCATGGCAAGATGCAGTGAAATACTCCAAACCAAATGTCATTTAAAACCTAGACAAAGAGTAAAGAGTAACAAGCGTATGAACATCCACAAAGCACGGCTTATGGACCCACTGGCGAGCCGATGCATGATGACGTCACATTTTCAGCCCCACCGGAGCTGGATCTGTGACGCCATCGCACACAGGCATGCCGGAAGGTCCCATGGCCTTACTTTGTGCAATTAAATATTCACCAAGGACAGCTAATATTCTAAAAGTGTATGTCCAGGCAAAACTTTTTTTAATAATTGAATAGAGTGGGAAAAAGGGTAATACCTCCTTCAGGTTTAACCACCTCTCACCCAGGCAAAGCACAGATACGGGCAGGGAGCAGCGTCATTCTGACTGGAAGCACTGGTGAGTCCTTCTACTTTTGGTTCTCATGCACATCCTTGGGGCCACGTAGCTGCACGATCTGTGACCCATTGTGTCCACCAGAAACAGCGTATAACAGATCAGTGTACCAGGCTGATGTAAGCTACCCTGGTATCATGTGATCGCTGTGGCCAATCACATTATAAATTGACACCATTACACATATAAATGATTAAAAACAGTGATCATCACTGTAATAGGCAAACGTAGTGTGGAAAAAAAAATCCTGTTACCCTTCCCCCCCACAATAGTACAGTGCCACTATGTTGTCACTGCACTACTCTGGTGATAGTACGTGTAAAAAAAAAAAAAAGTTGTAAAAAATTGTTTACATTTTTTTTATTAAAAAAAATAATAATAATAAAAATAATAATAAAAAAATATATATTTTTTACATACTATCACCAGAGAAAATGCAGTGTCACTATGGTGACATCATACTGCTGAGGAGGTGATCGTGTACAATGGCTGGCTGCTCTGATATCACTGTATGTCAATTGTCTCTGATCACCACCACAACAGTACAATGTCACCAGACCAGTGCTGCCAGTCAGTATCCCTAATCCCTGCCTCAACAGTCAGTGTCCCTGATCACCGCCACACCAGTCATGTTGTCCCTAATCACCGCCATGCTAGTTACAGTGTCCCTAATCACTGCCACACCAGAGTGTGCTTGATCACCGCCACACCTGTCCCAGTTTTACCAGACCAGTATATGCCAAAAATAGTGTTCCTTATCACTGCCACACCAGTCGCAATGTCACCACACCAGTGTAATCCAGCAGCGGTGTCTTTGATTATCGCCACACCAGCCCCAGTATCACCTGACAAGTGCAGCCAGCAACAGTGTTCCTGATCACCACCACACCAGTGCAATGTAGACTCTGCCTGTACTAATACTGGTCTGTTTTTTTTACCACATTTCTGCCTGTTGCCTGGGCCGATCCTTTGCCTGTTTGCTGACCATGTCTCTGCCTACGGCCTGAACTGACCAACCTGCACATCATGCTGACTACATTCCTGTGTGACAAGATCCCAGCCATCCGCTGTGGACAACTGCATTTCTGGAACCAGAGGAACTCTTTTGTTCTTCCTTTCTTCAGCCCCCTCCACTTCCTGGGCAGTGAACATGGCATTCCTGAGGCAACCATGTACCAGTAGGCTAGGCTTGCTTGGTTTATAGGAACATGGACTTCTATAGGTGACAATACACTAAGCTGTAATCCTTGACCACTCACATAGAGGCAATCAATACAGGACAGGTTTTGATACAATTTGTTAATTTGTGTGATACACAAGATAAAATGGCTGGTACTGTATATAATCAGTCCAGACACTGAAAAAATCTCACACATGTGGTATTGCCACACTTGTGAGGAGCAGCAGAATGTGTTTTGGGTTGTAATTCTAAGTATGCCTGTGCTGCGTATGAGAAATACCTAATCAAATTACAACTTTGTTTAAAAAATAAATTTCATTTTCTTTCTGCATTTTCCAAACACTTGTGGAAAAAAAAGTCTTCAAAAGACTTACTATGCCTCGGGGCCTTGGGGTGTTTACTCTCCAAATGTGGTAATTTTGTAGGCGTTTCTACTGTCCTGGTGCTCCAGGGCCTTCAAAAATGTGTCAGGTAGTCAGCAATTTAGATGCATAAGTTTTCCCCCTAAAATGCCTGAAGGTGCTCCTTGGATTTTGGGCCACTGTATACATCTAGGCTGTGAAAAAGTATCACACATATAGTATGCACATACTTAGGATGCATAGAAGAATGCATTTTGGGGTGTTATTGTAAGTATGCCTGTGCTGTGTGTTAGAAAAATCTTTTTAATTGACAACTTTGTTTAAAAAAATATATTTTTCTTTTCTTTTCTGCGTTTTCTAAAAAAATTTGACAAAAAAAATTACAACTTCAAAAAACTCACCATGCCTCCTATTAAATACCTTGGGCTATCTACTTTCCAAAAAGGGGTCATTTGGGGGTATTTGTACTGTCCTGACATTTTAGGGTCTCGAGAAATGAGACGGACAGTCAGTACATCAGGATTCATCAATTTTCAAACATATACAGTATACCATAGTTTGTAGACTCTCTAACTTTCATACAGACTAAATAATATACACTAATTTGGGGTTATTGTTTAACCAACTAAATGTAACAGAATCAGTTTTGGCCTGCATTTATGAACAAAAGATTACTTATTTGCAAAATGTTACTTATACCAAAAATAAGAAAAACGTGTCAGTATTTTTTTGCTTATATAGCAAAAATAAAAATCCCAGTGGTATTTAAATACCACCAAAAAAAAATCTCTATCTGTCTCAAAAAATGATACATAAATGTAATTTGGGTAGAGTGTTGCATGCCTGAGGAGTGAGGCGTTGTCATAAGTGTGACAGTGTAGAAAACTGGCCTCTGCAGGAACAACTGAAAGTGTCCAGTCTTAAGATAGTTAATTGCTATCCTAGGCTCCAATAGAGAATTTACTCCTACTTAAAGTCCTGGTCCGAAGGAAAAATCTAAAACAGTACCAATAGCAAAAACAAAAATGTTTTTTTTATTAGGTTAGGAGGAGGTTAGAATATATGTGTAATATTATAAATTAATTAATGTATTTATTAATGTATTCATTTATTTTTTGCCATCTGTGTTCCTGCCACAGATTTTCCCTCACTTCTGGTCTGGTGAGAAGAAATTTTTTCGACAGAACTATGGATATCAGTAAAAACCTGACATATTTGTTCACACTATACAAGATTTAAAATGTTTTGGCTGGACACTTTAATTATAAATCCCTATACACACTTTCCACTGCATTTTGGCCCAGGTAAATTCATGAGTACCTGCACATAACATGAGTGATAAGATCTGTTCACTATAGTTGACAGCATTGGAACAACAATAACATTCAGAGCAGTTTGATCTGCATGTAACTGCACCAAAGTAACGCAAAGAAGAAAATAAACGACTTCAGTCGTATGCTACCATCTAGTGGACATTTTCCATAACAGCATTTGCACTTTTTGAAAGTATAATTTCACTTCTGATAGAATAAGTGTTTTTATGCCCATCCTGAAAGCTTAACATTTTCTAGACATGTGCCTGTATGGTGAACTTTATATTTATGGATCTCTCAGACTAGCATACATTAAATTGCAATAATAAGATTAATAGGGCCAAATCTTTATCTGCCCATTACAATTTTCTTATCTCTAATTGTTACTATAAAACCTCATGCACACTGGATGTTTTTCTATCTCTCCTAAACATCTTTCTCCCTGGCAGCATTTTGGCAGAGAAAAAAAAAAAAAAAAGAAAACAATTGACGCTTGCAAAAGTGTGTAATGCGTTTAGGCGTGTTTAACCAGCGTTTGGACGTTAATTTATTCCATTGGCCAGAATAATAATTTACTCTGGCCATTGAAATTAATTAACACTTAAGCGCCATACACCCCTAGCATTAACGCACATTTCGACTCATTTAGACATGTTTACACAAGTTTGTACGTGTCGATCGCTTTTTCTGCAAAAGAGACGCTGCCTCTAAACGCCCCTGCCTCTAAACTCATGAACTCATGTACATGGGCACATAGGCTAACATGCAGGGGCTTTTAGAGGCAGGAAAAAAAAAATAAAAAAACAGATGACCCTAGGACCAGCTGAAAAAACATTCAGTGTGCATTAGGCCTAAGACCCCTTTCACACTGAGGCAGTTTTTAGGCATTTTAACACTAGAAATAACCTCTAAATAACACCTGAAAACCGCCTCCCATTCATTTAAGTATGTCTTTTCACACTGGGGCGGTGCGCTTGCGGGATGTTAGGAAAAGCCTTGCAAGCAGCATCTTTGGGGTGGTTTGGGAGCACTCTATTTAGCTCTCCCAAAATGCCCTGCTCTTTGAAATGAATAAGCAGCGCTTGCAAACCCCCACTAGTGCTTCGGCCGCTAGTGGAGGTTAACAGCGCCCTGCTAGCGTCTGAAAAGCGCCGCTTAAACAGTGCTAAAGTGTCGCTAAAACGAGTGGCGCTTTAGTGCTAACGCAGCCGCGGCTCAGTGTGAAAGGGGTCTAAGAGTGTTGTACCACCTTAGCTGCTTGTATTAGCAAGAAAATGTAGAGTTAAGTTATACCTTTTGCTTTGGTTTGGATTTTTTTTATTGAGGATATTACTTCTGATGCCTTAGAAAAAGTATTGATTATTTACAGCGTATATAAGGAGAAACACACAAATAAATAGTGAGCACCTAGGACCATAAAGCTGCTAGCACACAAGGTGACCATACAAAGCCTTGTACATAAATATATTAAACACAAGTGTACCACCAAATATTGATGCAATAATAAAGCAAATTGTAGTTGAAAAATATCCATCACGTGCGGAAATGATGACGGGAGGCGTATCCCCTGAGGACGTGCGTAAGCACAAAACGCGCTGGAAAGGGCCTACATGCTGATGTTATGCCGCCACTTGTGGATCTCGGAGCGGTAACCATCTTTGTAAGCCTGGCCAGCTGATTGTTTGATTTTACCTATCGATAGATGTATGTTGCAGCGTTTTAGCAATACTTTTATACTTTAAACCCCATTAATAAAATAAAATAAAATACTACACTATATTGTACTTTCTGGGCTCTGTGTGGTGAGCTTTCTTATGCAGCCTTTGAAGTTATAAGAAGATCTCACTGCAAACCAGAGGAAGCTGAGTGCATTGTTTGTAATGGAGATCTTATAAAGGCGTTTATACCATATAAGTCTGGTGAGTGCATATTCAGTGGAAGTTTCACATTACTGGATATCTTGACACTTGGTGGAATATATCTTTGGTTCAAGACTATTTTAATATGCGTTTAAAATATTTAATTCTGGAGAGTGCATAATAAGACGGGGTTCTAGCACATGTCATTATTTTCGCACGTGGTGGATATTTTTCAACTACAATTTTCTTTACTAGTGCATCAATATTTGGACCTATTTCTATTTTCTTTGTCACTTATGTTTATATGTTTTTATGTAAGCGCTGCACTTGCATTTAATGTGTATAAGGAGAGGATGAATTTAGGCACATTTTATTACCTGATTTGTGTCTTTACAGCTCTTTTCACCAGATATTCTTTAGCTACCCTATAAAATGTGAATAGTTGGTCAGAGAATAATCAAAACTAACTATAAGCATATAAATGTTTGTGGATGAACATTGGGCAATATAAAAAAAAACTATAAAGGTAATAATCCAGGGGTTCTCAACTTTATAAAAATATGCAATCCTTTGTAAAACCATGGGTATACCTAATTTCAAAGTGTCATAGTCACCATTATTACCAATGCCCCCTAATTATGTAAACATTTTGTAAATTATCCTAAAATTGGTAATTGCAATGCATGGAAAGCACTGTCGCTAACTATGCTTTATTGGAAAATTCATAAGCTAAATGGTCTTTTCTTGTGGTCACATGAGCCTCCTATTCTCTCCCCTTTCTGTGCAAATAGTTGGGTAGATTCTTGGGGAATACTGGTGATGGGACCACATCTTCTGTAAATTCGAGCAACTTCATCTTGTAGTCCAGATGTGGGGGGTGATGTGAAGAGAGTGTGAGTTTTGCAGCAATATCAGCCCTCCATAGGAAATTAAATGGCTTTGAAAGAACTGGCAAAAACCATAGGAAAAAGTAAAAGTGGAACGTATCGAGCATAATATCAATGTGCACATAGAGTAATGAAAAATCTACTGTATATGCAAAGGGTAATATTATCGTCTTTGGAGGCACTCTAAATTACTACAAATCTTCACTGATTTTCGTTAATATGTAAAATGTATTATTTGCTTCAGCCTTATGTCCCGTACACATGGTCGGATTTTCCAACGGAAAATGTGTGATAGGACCTTGTTGTCAGAAATTCTGACCGTGTGTAGGCTCCATCACACATTTTCCATCGGATTTTCCGACACACAAAGTTTGAGAGCAGGCTATAAAATTTTCCGACAACAAAATCCGTTGTCGGAATTTCCGATCGTGTGTACACAAATCCGACACACAAAGTGCCACGCATGCTCAGAATAAATAAAGAGACGAAAGCTATTGGCTACTGCCCCGTTTATAGTCCCGACGTACGTGTTCTACGCCACCGCGTTCAGAACGATCGGATTTTCCAACAACTTTGTGTGACCGTGTGTATGCAAGACAAGTTTGAGCCAACATCCGTCGGAAAAAATCCTAGGATTTTGTTGTCGGAATGTCCAATCAATGTCCGACTGTGTGTACGGGGCATTAAGGTGTTAAAGTGTATGCATAGCAAAAACAAATGTACATATATAACTGGTCTTATGCTCATGTGTCATCCTATCTGTAAATGCACTTCCATTACTAAGACGACAATGCTCACTGCTTGGCCTGCAAAGCAGCAGTCACCCTTGTTAAGTGCTTATGCAGGCTGACCTGACTACACATAGGGGTTGATTTACTAAAAGCAAATAGACTGTGTACTTTGCAAAGTGCAGTTGCACTCTGCAAGAGCAGTTTCTCCAGAGCTTAGTAAATGCGCAGAAGCCCTGCTGACTTTGCCAAGTGCACAGTCTATTTGACTTTAGTAAATTAACCCCACAGTGTTGCCCTGTCCCATAATTTTGCCCAATCAGTGATAAAACACAGTGCCTGTTTGATAGTTTGATAGGCAGAGTGTGAGCAATGGGTTTGCCAACCGGTAAGGCTTCATTCACATGGTAGTAAAAAAATGCATATACAAGTGTTTTTTAAAGAATATGTTCACTTTTGTAAAAAATAAATAAAAAAATACACATCTTTTTGCAGTTAAAAAAATGTGCATTTAATGTTTCTTTTTGCTGGGAGCCTGCAAAGCATTGCACCAGCAATCAGCAGCTTGTGGGTGCAATGCAGGACACCTGCAGACTGTCTGTGTAAGATGTCTGCTCGTACCTTATATGGCCAGGCACAAGAAGTGTCAGTGAACTACCTAGAGTGCTCAATAGCACCCTGGTGATTCATTGAGAACTACAAGCCAACAGCCGCAAAGGACGTCGATACTTATAGTTCTCAAATTCACAGAACTCTGTGAATGAATGATGCGGATAAGAGGGCAAAGCCCTACACAGCCTTGGTTTTTTAAAATTCTGACCGCGAGTGCGGGTAGAAGATCCCTGCTTGCTGTCACAACAGGGGATCGGGGAGAAGAGGGGGTGCAGGGGCTAGTGCAACTGTAACACATAGCGCTCAACTGTCCCTAATTTCAAGGGACTGTCCCTGATTTGAAACAAAGTCCCTCTGTTCCTCTTTCCTCCTCATTTGTCCCTCATTTCGGTCTGATCTATATACTTGTATAGCTATATACTATATATAGCTATCAAAAAGTGTTTTAAAGTGCTAAACCTATCATCAAAGTTCAAAATTGCTGCATTTATAAATGATATATATATTATTAATTAATATTTATATTATTCTAAATTCCAAAAGACAATATAAAGGAATAGTAGTGGTAAAAAAGCACTTTTTTTTTTGTACAATTCATCTTTAAAGGGGGTGCGGCAGAAGGTGTGTCTTATGCCTACATACTTTTGCTAATAGGTGTGCCTCATTCCCATCTCAGAAAGTTGGGAGGTACGTGTAACATGTTACATGTTACACCTTGAATATGGGTATAACATGTTACTAAAGATGAACTTATCCTTTAATTACAGATCTGAAACAGCTGTATTGTTTTCAATGGAGCCATTCACACAGGTGCATAAGCATGAGCTGCTTTGAGATCCACAACACAGCATCCAAAAATCTGCATCTAAGAACATGCACTTTACGTGCTTACATGTATAAATGCATGCATACACACGTAAATTAAGTGTAGCCTCCCTGATGGTAATCCGGAGTGTGGCTCGGGGTTAAATTTCAGTCCCATTAGCGGTAACCCCGAGCCACACTTGGGATTACATTGCAGGATCCTGGTGCGGCGTTACTTACCTTGTCCCCAGGATCCTGCGATGTCCCCCGCTGTGTCTGTGGGCTCTGTCTCCTCCAAAGCCTCTCCGTGCCAGGCTCCGTTCCCTGCGAACGTCGCGACGCACGGGGCGGAGCCTGGTGGCAAATTCAAAAAAATGTACAAACCATAACACATACAGTACTGTAATCTTACAGATTACAGTACTGTATGAAATTATTTCACATGCCTTTTGTCCCCAGTGCTTTGTCCAATGCCCTGCATGCAGTTTTATGTTATATATACTGTTATTTCTGCCTGGAAACTGGAGATTGTCCATAGCAACCAAAAAGTGTCCCTTTATGTCAAAAGTGGCTTTAGACCAGCTAGAAAACAGCGATAGTAAATTAGAACACTTGTAGAATTGAGCGATAGTGAATCGTGGGGAAATTTATTTTATTATTATTATATTATTATTTTTTAAAATTATTTATATTTATTTATTATATTATAATTTATGTTTTTGTGTTTCAAACTTCATCATACCTGGGATATCTACTAGACTCTTGTTTGGACAGATTTAAGTGTGTTATTGTTAAGAATTACAGGCCTACAATATAAAACGCCAAATTTCCATGCAAAATAATTGTACCGCTTTCAGCACCTAAAATCCGAAATAATCATACCGCCAGGGAGGTTAAACAGAGGGGGAAAATAAGGTATCCTTATGTATGCTTATGTATCTTTAAGCGTTTATATGCATCTATATGCAAGTATTTTACTGATCATCATGCAGGAGCTTTTCTACTGGAAAACAAGTGTAATAATATCAGTACCATTTTTATGGCTGTGTGATTGAAGCCTTAGGGTTGCTTTATTAAATCAGTGAAAATGTTGTTCCACTTGACCATCTGTTTTTTTTTTCATATACTTTGCCTTTACATCTATTTTAAGATGAAATATCTGTATAAACAATCATTTTCCCTGAGCTCATCTGAAATAACTCTTGGGACACACATACCACTGGTTAAGAGCCAAAGGGAATAATCAGTCGGAGGATGCAGCGAAAGAAGAATTATTTGTTTTGCTTCTGGGAATAATGGTGATGTAATAATATGCATGCAGTAAAATTACCTTTTCTTTCAATAATCTTTTGGGGATTCAATTTTTTTTTAACAAAAACAACTTACAGGAACTACAAAATGGCTATTCAATTCTTAAAACTTTTTCTTAAAACAGCAAAACTTGTAATTTTTCCAGCTAGAGGTCTGATGTCACCCTTTTGCCTGTCAGAAGTGGGATCCATCAAATAATTCAGCATCAGAAAAAATTTGATATATATCCTAAATCTAATTTCCATGAATCTGTCAAGAACTTTAACCACTTCAGCCCCGGAAGGATTTACCCCCTTCCTGACCAGAGCATTTTTTGCGATACGGCACTAAGTTGCTTTAGCTGGCAATTGTGTGGTCGTGCGACGTTGTACTAAAACAAAATTGACGTCCTTTTTTCCCCACAAATAGAGCTTGCTTTTGGTGGTATTTAATCACCTCTGCGTTTTTTTTTTTTTTTGCGCTATAAACAAAAAAAGAGCGACAATTTTGAAAAAAAGCTATATTTTTTATTTTTTGCTATAATAAATATCCCCCAAAAATATATATAAAAAAAAATTTTCCTCAGTTTAGGCCGATATGTATTCTTCTACATATTTTTAGTAAAAAAAATCGCAATAAGCATATACTGATTGGTTTGCGCAAAAGTTATAGCGTCTACAAAATAGGGAATAGATTAATGGCATTTTTATTTATTTATTTTTTTTTTACTAGTAATGGAGGCAAATTCAAAGGGACGTACAGGTACGCTCATTTGCCTTTACAAGCTATTCTGCCAACGTATATGTGTGTGCGGAGGTCGGCAAGCGGTTAAGATATAATGTTTTATTTTATGCAATCAATTACATATACAAAACAGATAGAGATTGATCAGGGGTGGGTTTCATTTTACAGCCGTGCCACTTCTGAGCAGGACCATTTATGATTAAAGCTGCATAAAATCATAACCTGTCACGTCTACCCCAACGCAGGTAGTCAGACACTATAGCCGGCTACTGTGTGCTTCACCTATAGCAGCCCCCTTTCCCATAAGGCAAGCAGGCCTACTAGTACTCGGTTGCCCCCAGGTCTTATACACATTGCTATAATACCTGGCCACCACGCCAGGGCAGGCGCGAACTAAGCAAAGTAAACAGGTACTTGCGATTAGCAGACAGGTAGCGTGGTTCTATGACAGCCCAGGTAAAGGCAGGCTGAGTTCAGGAATAGTCCAAAATCTAGTCCAAGGTCATACACAGGTAAATCTAATCTAGCAGAGCAGGGCAGACAGACAGGAGGCTTGATCAGGAACAACACACTCTCTATCACAAGCATGAGACTGAGGGTTTGGCTGGCTTATGACTGGTGACTGACCACATCAATCATCTTGCAGGTGGACAAAGACAGGGAGAATGCAATAGCCCAAAAACCCAGATGCTGGAATGAGGAGTAGGAGCCTAGACACTCCTGACATAACCATTCCTCTTAGGTTATGCGCAGTTTAGTATTTTCTTTGACTTTAAAGTATACATGTACCTTGAGCAATATGAAGGCTGCCATTCCTGACCTCCTAAACATATTTGTTGCCTGGCTACCTTTAAATCAAAGCTTTTTGAGTTGCTGGCCTAGAACCAGCGTGCAGAATAGAAAGTCACATAAAAGTCAGAAAATGTCATCTATGTACTTGTTCTAGGGCAGTGCTTTGGAAAGTATGAAAGCCACTGGACCAACATGACTGTCTGGTAACTATGAGGTCAGCAATGGCAACTTCATTATTTTCTCAGTTTTCTTGAATGCTGAACTCCAGACAAACACTTAAATGCACAGGTGAAGTACATATAGGGAGGTGTTTTACTTGCCAAAGGGTTTGTATATCTGTCCAGATTGACACAGCTCTGCTACACAGCATAGACCTGTTTAGTGAGGCAAGAGACTTGTTTATACTCTGCTGCAGTTCAGTATCACTTATTGGTCTCTTTCCCACTTTCAAAAGGAGAAGTAGCAGGCCTATCAGCATGCACCTTGCACTGCAGCACAACAGATTGGCTCCTTTGTGCTGCTTCTCCTCCCCCCCAGTCTGAGCTCTTCTATACAGTGACTGCAAGAGATTGACACCAAGTCAAAATCAGGCATTTACACTGAGTACAGCAGCAAATAACTAGGGACTTTCTAGGATGGCACCCCCAAAAAATAAGTTCAGAACGTGAATATAAAAAAATATTTCCAGATTAATTAATCACATCATATAGAAGATGATATCAAAGTGATCACTTGTGGCATCATATGGTTACAGCAATACAAGGCTATAATTTTTCCACAGGTCAAAAGTTACTGGGTTACTTCTACTGTATATGGGAATAATGCTACATTCACACTTCTGCATTGCGTTTCCCATAACACACAAAAACTCACTGTCCTTTTGCAGGCGTGGAGCAGTGCCATTCATTTTTTTTTCAAATCTCTTATTATTTTTCAAGAAAATTATATGTTACTTATACTTTTTACTTCATCTATCTATACACTCTTGTAGGAGCTTCCACATAACTCTTATTTACAATACTTACATATCGCAATAAAAAAAGGAAAAAAGATAAAGAAAAATACACACGTTCTTCCCCTTTAACCTTGTGTCATGGTATGGTTTGTTGTGCCCCTTCGTTTTGTTACCTACATTTTGTTACTTTCTTCCTACATTTCTATATTTTCCTATTTCAGTCATTTAATCCTTAGATGGTGATCTCTTCTATCCAGCTTTGATATTTTCCTTGATGTCCTCTATTGTAATATGTTTCGCTATACAAAGGTAGATTATCATTTACTAAATGCTTCCAAAAAGCAATTGGGGAAGCCTTTGTTTTTTTCCAGTTCAATACTATTGCTTTTCTTGTGTAAAAAAGCAATAGGCTTATTTGTGTTCTAGAACAATAAAAATATTGTGCATGTAAATTGCACAAAAATGCATACACAAAAAAATTCACTGTGAAATAACGGGACAGCACATGATGTGCATATCCAACAAAAACATCATAGTCCAAAAGAAAGTGCCAGTAGTGAAAGGTCCACTTTCAAGGGTGATGAAATGACTGGGATTTCAAATGGTATGAATCGGATACATGAAGAAACTTAAAGAGCAATGGTCAATTGGAAAAGATGAAATACTCTTACCAGATGTGTTGGACGCACATACCATATGGCAGTGCGTCCAATGGGCTTTGAGCGCTGAACTCCTAGCGCTCTAGAAGGAGAGGCCGAGCGGGACCAAACGATGGATCCCTGAAATCCAAACCATGCGACCGAGTCGCATCAATGAGTCAAGGGTAGGTCAGAGATGAGTCACTCCAAACGATGACCGTAGGGATAAGTGTTCTCAACAGGAACCCAATATGCAAGAAAAAAGATGTAAAAAAGGGAAGCTCTCAATGGTGCAGGTCAATCAATGGGATTTATTAAGATCATACATCAAAGACAGATGCAGAGACGGTAAAAATTGTGATCACAAAAATGGGTATAAGAGCAATGTGGGAAGCATAAGATAAGCAAGCCCAAGCCCATTTTTTATAGAGCCATGTGTCTTATGATTTTATTACCTGAGAGCTGACTTTTGTGCCTTTTTTTGTGAATTCAGACTATCTGCACATTTGATATACTATATATTGGAGGAGTTATTGGGGGTTGTTTACTAAAGGAAAATCCACTTTGCACTGCAAGTGCACTTGAAAGTGCACTGAAAGTGCACTTGGAAGTAAAGTCACTGTAGATCCAAGGGGGATATGCAAGGAAAATAAAAAACAGCATTTTAGCTTGCACATGATTGGATGATAAAATCAGCAGAGCTTCCACTCATTTCAGATCTACTCCTTACATTTAGAGCGACTGCACTTCCAAGTGCACTTTCAGTACACTTTCAAGTGCATTTGCAGTGCAAAGTGGATTTGGCTTCTGTAAATAACCCCCACTGTGTCTACCTATTTACCCACTTGATAATACCTGGTAGTTCAGCCAGTGGCGTTACTAGGGTTGGTGTCACCTGATGCGGTAAAACATGGTGTCACCTCCCCCTCCAGCAGCCCAGCATTGGAGCTCGTTGGAACTCGTTGGCGCGTGTTGCTTCGGTCAATAGGGCCTAGAGGATAGCAGGTTAGGCACTTTCCAATGGCTCAGTCCCTAGGAGCAGTAATGGATAATGGCCAACAGGCCCTCTTACAAGACCAAGTGAAACTGCAGCAGTGATCCCTTCTGCTGGATGTTCGCTCACTTTGGGTTGCCTAGGCCAACTCTTGTCAATAGTGTAGCATGTCTGTACCCTGGCAGTGGCTCAGTCTTTCTCTGGTGGTGCTGGCAGCAGTGTGGCTCTCTCTCTGGTGGTGCTGGGCAGCAGCGTGGCTCTCTCTCTGGTGGTGCGGGTACTGTGTGGCTCTCTCTCTGGTGGAAAGTGACAGCAGTGTGGCTCCCTCTCTGATGGTTCGGGAACAGTGTCACCCCCCCTCTGGTGGTGCGGGTACAATGTGACTCCCTCTCTGGTGGTGCGGGTACAGCATGGCTCCCTCTCTGGTGGTGTGGGTGCAGTGTGGCTCCCTGTCGGGTGGTGTGGCTACAGCATGGCTCCCTCTCTGGTGGTGCAGGTACAGCGTGGCTCTCTCTCTGGTTGTGTGGGTACAGCATGGCTCCCTCTCTGGTGTTGTGGGTACAGTGTGGCTCCCAGTCAGGTGGTGTGGCTACAGGATGGCTTCCTCTCTGGTGGTGTGGGTACAGCGTGACTCCCTGTCGGGTGGTGTGGCTACAGCATGGCTCCCTCTCTGGTGGTGCAGGTACAGCATGGCTCTCTCCCTCTGGTGGAGTGGGTACAGCGTGGCTCCCTCTCTGGTGATGCAGGTACAACAAGGCTCTCTCTCTGGTGGTGATGGCAGCGTAGCTCCCTCTCTGGTGGTGCGGCTACAGCATAGCTCTCTGGTGGTACTGGGCAGCAGCGTGGCTCTCTCTCTGGTGGTGCGGATACAGCGTGGCTCTCTCTCTGGTGGTGCAAGTACTGCGTGGCTCTCTCTCTGGTGGTGCAAGTACTGCGTGGCTCTCTCTCTGGTGGTGCAAGTACTGCGTGTCTCTCTCTCTGGTGGTGCGGGTACAGCGTGGCTCTCTCTTCGGCTTCCCCAGCACAGTCCTCTCTTTTTTCTGTAGCAGTCACTCAGCTTCTTCCTGGGTTCCAGGCTCTCAATATTTCCCCCAGCAGAGTGCATGCTGGGGGCTGAAGTCTGCTGCCGGTAGACAACAATGGGGCTGCCAATCTTCTGGGGTTACATCTCCCATGATGCTCCCTTAGCTTCTTCTGATTGGCCCTCTGCTGTGGCCAATGGGGAGGAAAGCAAAATGGGCACCAAGCTGGGTGGTGAACCAGATGAGGGTGGCTCTCTTTTCTCCACCGCTGACAGGAGAAAGGGGGGGGGTCGAGCGGGGGAGATACGCTGATGCTCGCCTCTCCCCTGTCACAGTGCAGTCATTTGTGTTCCCTGGTGCACTGAGGAGGGAAAGGAGCTGGCTGTCAGCGCTTCACTGGCATCACCCCTCTGGTGGGTGTCACCCAGGTGTGGGCTGCACCCCCGCCCCCCATAGCGACGCCACTGAGTTCAGCCATTGTTAACTTAAGAGGTTTGGTATATATTTATGAATATTGTGTGTAGGTTATTATCATTAGTGGCCATGATGTGGTGGCCCCTTATCTTTCCCAATGCCACAATTGCACTTAGCCTGTGCTCCAGAGTGAAGTGCAGACAGTACTGATGGGAAGGGTACTTGCTCACTTCCTCCCTGTCCACCATTGGTCTCAGGTATGGAAGAAGTGAGGGGTATTTTGAGAGAGTTATAGGACAGGATGCCTGACTGTTTGGGCTTATTTCCATTCTATGGATCAGGAGTAGAGGAGGTCTTGTCCAATGCTACTATCTTGTGACAGGACAACATTATGTCATTGTAAGTGGCTGGATTATCTTTTTTCTTTTTTTCTAAGAGGACCTCTGGTCCAGGTTCTTGTCCCACTCCACCATGTACGATAGATTGCTTGGAGTACCAAGTAATAGCCCATAGATCATGGAAATACCTCCCCTTTGAGTATATATCTTGAGTACACCATATTTTATAAGGCTTGAGACATTGGGAATTGGGGATTTTGGCATGATCCGACCAGATCAAGCAGGTCTTTTTACATTTTTATGATGGGATTAATAAATCTGGAAATGTTTTTTATTCATTTGTTAAATAAACAGTACAAGGTGTGTTCAGAAGTAAAGCCAATGATATTTAAAAAATTATTTTATTGAAAAATTTTACAATTGAACATTGTCTCCTTCAAAGTATGCACCTTGTGATTGTACACAATGCTCCCAGTGAGTTTTCCATTCTTTATTGCATCCCTGGAAGTCTTCAAGTGGGATGGCGTTCAGACCCTGCGTAGTGGCTCTTTTGATGTTATCCACACTACCAAAATGGTGTCCTTTCAAACCCTTCTTCATCTTTGGTAATATGAAAAAGTTGCAAGGAGTCAAGTCGGGGCTGTAGAGTGGATGGGGAAGCACTGTAATGTGTTTTTCAGCCAAAAACTCGCTAACAGGCAAAGCACTGTGACTCTATGTGTTGTTGTGATGAAGGATTCAAGCAGAGCCGATCTCAGGACACAAACAAAAAACTCTTTGTCTCAAGTGACCAAGAACTTCCAGGTAAAATCTTTTATTCACAGTTTGACCAGTAGGCACACATTACATATGGACAATTTCATGTGAATCAAAAAAAATTATTGCCATTGATTTGACTTTTGATTGCTTTCTTGGGGTGAGGTGATGTGGGTGTGTACCATTCTGAACTTTGTTTCTTCATCTTGGGTTCCTACTCAAACACTCAGGATTCATCTCCTGTAACCACTTGACTCAAAAAATATCTTTCCAAATGGGCCAACAGGTCTTGGCAAATGAGTTGACGGTGTTCCTTCTGTTTAAGTGGCAAGTTTTTTTGGAACAAATTTTGCACCCCTTTTATTATGTTCAAATCCTGAGTCACAATTTCACGAACAATTGACTTGGTAATTCCCATTTCTTCTGCAATCATTCTGATAGTGAGCCAGACCTCACTGCATCCAAATTTAGTTTAGCTTTTGATGAAGAGGGATGTCCTGATCGTCGTTCGTCTTAACACCTTCTCGTGCTTCCTTGAAGGCCTTGTGCCATCGGTACACTTGTGCAGATGATAGTGAAGCTCTTCCATAAGCTGATGCACTTTCACCTAATTTTACAAATAATTTTATCTTGTACTGCTGTTCCAAACTCACTTACATTTTTCTTAATACAAGGCACTTGAACAGGGTGTCACAAAAAAGAATGTCTTGACTCTGACAGGGCTGGAATGCAACTGATTAGTGTTCTAACGTATACCTGGCACCCCACCCCAGGTGACCTTGGCCAGCTTCTTCCTTCACAGAGTCCTTCTCAAGCGTAGGAACTTCGTTCTCGTTTTATTTTGGATACACCTCATATGTCTTTGAGTACCATCCTATAAAGTTTCTAATATGATGTAAACATTTGCTTGATTGGTATGATGACATTCCAAGATTTTAGCCCAGTGTCTTACAGCTTCTCCTCCTTCTTTCTCTCTTTTCGTCTTGAAACCATTGCATACTTGCAGTGCTTTCAGTTGTATTTTTCTTATATCTGCCTCGAGTTCACTTTTAAGGGCAGACTTGATGGACCCCTTGCAGTGAGGGGAAAAAGGAGGAAGCTGCTTGGGGGCCCAGCCATTGTTGTGGGGCCCAAAGCAGCTGGGCTGCACCTTGAGTCCAGGCTGCTTGCAAATAATTGATAAGTGGATTTGGCTATCACTCAGGAGATGAGGATGGAATTGCATGTTGGGGCACTGGTGATTTGTAATGTTTGCAGCCTGTGTGGTGATTGGCCAGCTCGGTAAGGTAACCCTTGTCAAGAAAGAGTGTCTGTCATCCCCGGGCACAGTCACACTGATTCCCTCCCTCACCATGTCCGACAAGCCGCAGACCACGACCCACTGAAGAACTTCTTTGCCAGAGGAGGGGTGTGCCTGGTGTGTGCCTGACAACCTCTAGACACTAGCAAGGTAAGACTGCTAGAGGGTCGATGTAGGGGTTTGTGGAGGGAGGGGATGGGGTCCTGTGTAATGATGGGGGCAATATGGTAGAGGGGGTCCTGTGTAATTATGGGGGTAAGATGAGAGGTTCCTGTGTAATGATGGGGGTAGTATGGGGGGAGGGGGTCCTCTGTAATTAAGAGAGTAGCATGGGGGAGGGGCCCTGTGTAATGATGGATGAGGGGGGTCCTGTGTAATGATAGTTTTTTTTTAAATAAGTCTATGTGTGCATTTGTTTGTTTTTTGGGATGTTGGGGTGGAAAGCGAAATTGCATGGGGGAGGGGGAGCAATAAAATGTTTGCTTGGGGTCCAAACAATATTAAATACGGCCCTGACCCCTTGTTCCGCTTTTGTTTGTTTTTTGGGATGTTGGGGTGGAGCGAAAAATTGCATGGGGGAGGGGGAGCAAGAAAATGTTTGCTCGGGGTCCAAACAATATTAAAGACCGCCCTGACCCCTTGTTCTGCTTTTGCCATTAGTCTCTGTTTCTAATTCCCATGTGTTCTGGGCACCTGTCCTCAGGAGGGATGTGCTGGAACTGGAGAGAGTCCAGAGAAGGGCAACAAAGTTAATAAAGGGACTGGAGGACCTTAGTTATGAGGAAAGGCTATGAGCACTGAACTTATTCTCTCTGGAGAAGAGACACAAGAGGGGATATGATTTCAATGTACAAATACCGTACTGGTGACCCCTTAATAGGGATAAAACTTTTCCGCACAAGGGAATTCAAAAAGACACACGGCCATTCACTAAAATTAGAAGAGAAGCATTTAACCTTAAACTGCGTAGAGGGTTCTTTACTGTAAGAGCAGTAAGGATGTGAAACTCTCTTCCACAAGCAGTGGTTTCAGCGGAGAACATCGATAATTTCAAAAAACGATTACATAGGCAGCTAAATGACCACAACATACAGGGATATACAATGTAATACTAACATAAAAACACACACACAGGTTGGACTTGATGATGTCTTTTTTCAACCTCACCAACTGAGGTTATGTAACTATGTGCAAATACAATCTGTTGCTTTTTAAATACAGCAAATTTGGTAGAAGAAAACATTTTGCAGAACAACTGTGAACAAAACAATAACATTGGCAGAAAAGCAATAAATAGATATAATAAAGCTCTTTTTTTTATCTTTGCCTATGCTGCCACCACATGCTATTGATTGGTAGCAAACTTTAGGAGCTGAATCACACTTATTTGTTGGTGTGATGCGTTGCCATTTATTTTGAATGGCGCCCCAACACACTTTCCCCAATGCACTTGCATTGTTGTGTGCTGCAATGTACCGCAACACATGGTTTTGGACTCACTGGAGTGCATTGGCAGCCCATTCACAATGAGCAGCTTACCAGTCTTTAGCAGTGGTGGTTGCTTCCGTTTTTTCATTTTTTCAGATCAGATTTTTAAGATAATTTTTATCAGAAAGCAAAGAAAAGAGATGTTGCTCTTGCCAAAATGCAGTGTCATGCAGAAGTGGTATTTATTGGGCCTCAGATATGGACATCTTGAACTGTAATATATTTTTCCTTTAAATTGTATTAAAAACAAAATAAAAAAAAAAACAGGTTAAAGGAACTTGGTAAATTCTCATTGAATTAATTTAGCTCACCCCAGTTGAATTTGTTTCCCCATTTACAAGACATCATATTAATATGTTTTCTTTGTTTTTCCTTTGAGTGTTTTTTGGCACAGCTGTGTCTTTAGTATTTACATTCTCTTGAGATGGCTCATGTGCATTTACTGTAACTTATAAAATTTTGCCTTACATAATCCACATTTTATAGGATTATGTAAATGTGTGTTTGTCCTTTAAATATAAGTTGCCAGAAATTGAAACAGCTCAATGTACTATTATTATTTTAACAAATAATAAGGAAGACCATTTTTATTTTTCATCTGACGACAGGATAAAAATGAAATTATGATAAGCAAAAACTACAATAGTGTTGAATCGTTATATACTAAAGCTAACATTTTGTAATATTTAAAATGTCAGTATATTTGGTGAATTTATTTTTCTGAGTTTTTCTCCTTGTTATTGTTTAGTTGCTAGATTAAAATATTTTACTGAGCTTCTTAAAAAAAACATTCCGCTTTCTCTTTTTTAGAGGCTAAGTGTGTGTGTGTTTTTTTTTTTTTGGGGGGGGGGGGATTTAGCATCTTTCACTAAGGCCCCTTTCACACTGGGGCGGGGGGGGCATCTGCAGTAAAATGGCGCTATTTTAAGCGCTGCTTTACCGTCGTTTTAGCGGCAGTATTCGGCCACTAGAAGGGGCAGTTTTACCCCCCTGCTAGCGGCTGAGAAAGCGTTAAAACCACCACAAAGTGATGCTGCCCCATTGATTTCAATGGGAAGGAGCGGTAAAGGAGCCGTGTATACACGGCTCCTTCACCACTCCAAAGATGCTGCTAGCAGCACTTTTTTACCGTCCTGCCAGTTCACCGCTCCAGTGTGAAAGCCCTCAGGGCTTTCACATTGGAGACACAGCAGCAGCTCTTTCAGGGTGCTTTGCAGGCGTTATTTTTAGCGCTGTAGCGCCTGCAAAGCCCCCCAGTGTGAAAGGGGTGTAAGTTCCATATTTATAAAGCAGTGAATGTGTAAACCCTTACAACACACTTTTTGCTACAGGTAAGCATGTACGTGCCGTTGCTTCAGTGAGTGTGCTGTGCTGGAGTGACGTCATCGCGGCTCCGGCCAATCACAGCCCCGGAGCCCGCAATACCCAGAAGTAACTCCAGGAGTGATGTCGGCCGCTGGAGCGGTGTATGAGTACGGCTGCAGAGGCTTTGATCCCAGGTAAGTAATTCATAATGAGCTAGTATGCTATGCATACTAGCTCATTATGCCTTTGTCTTGCAGGTTTTTTTTTGTCCTAGGGTTTACAACAACTTTAACATGGTTAATATGTTTCAATTTACAGTAAATGATTGGCTAGCAGTATTTGTTTGCTGAGTGTGATGTTCACTGGTTTATAAATGTTAGTGTTCTTTGCTTTTTAATATTTGATCATTATTTGTGTACTGTCATTTTAAGGTTTCTTTGAAAAAAAAAATGCTCCTGAGAAAGCAGTTTTCAAAAGCCATAATAAGTGTAGAGCTGGTCATGGACTCTTTCTGTTCATTATGCTCTTTAAACATTAGCAACTAAGGTAATGGGTTGACCTGGGAGATAGTCACCTTCATTATGTAGCTAATTTGGTTTATTAAACCACTTTTTGTTAAGTCCTTTTATACTGTATACTATAAACTTCATTGCTTTGGACACTTTTGTTTCCACAATTTGTCTATATAGGTTACTTAGGTAGGCATATGTTTGTTTAGTCTTTATGTATGTCATAGAGAACATTAACAGTAAGAAACTTTATTGAAAGTTTTCACGTTACAATGTAACAAAGAGACAAAAGTTCATACCACAAATCAGATTCAGCATACAAAAAATAACTTGAAGATCAACTTAATATCTGTATAAACCTTTCATAGACCATATCTCTTGACATTATGCAAGCCAGTATTAACGGAGGAAGCACATCAGCAATCCAGATACTTTAAGCCCCAGAAACAAAAAGAGGGAGGAAAAAAGGGGGTGAAGAGGCGAAACGCAGGCAGAATCCATTCATGCAGATTAGATTTTGTCATATTTGGCTGAGCAGCTTTTGCTCATATATGTCAACTGGTACATAGGAAGTGAGGATCTAACAGCCAGGCACCAGTCATTATAGGATGGTGGCAGAGAGTTTCCACTTAAGAAGAATTTCTCTTCCAGCATAGTAAGATGTACTCTATAAGCAGTGGTGGCCCGTCCATAGGGGGCACCAGGGCGCCACCCCCCCAAAGCTAGTCATAAAGAAAATTAGCCCTTTAAGTGTGTACGGGCGCTGGACACAGCTGATCTTTGGGAAGCGTGATGTCTTCTCAATCATGTGATTGCGTCAGAGGCGCTTCATTGGCTTTTTTTGGAGTGTCTTCGGGGTGCAGAGCGATGAAACTTGAATACTCCCACTCTAGAATTATTCTGCCTGTGGGGTCTGTGATTAGTGCGGTCCGTAGTCACTTACGGTTTTTCACTGGCACTGGATGGAATGCAAGGCCTGAATGGCCGGCGGCGTGAATCACTAACTGGGAAGATGTGTGACCCCCCACCCTGTGATGTGAGACAGGGAGCGGGTTGCGGATCACTGATGAACATCACACTGATGAGGTGGATGGGTAAAGAGCTGGCAGTGCGGAGCCCGGCAGTCAGCGCAGTGTAGCCAGAGCCTGGACATGAGTGCGGGGATCAAAGTGCTGCCGGTCCAGCCGGGGGGATGGAGGCTTCCCTGGAGGTGGGTGGGGGGGGGCATTACACGGGGTCAAGAATAAAAATAATGTGCAGCAACCCTTTTTACTGCATGGCCAATGACAGATCCATACATTCGGTGGCTGGGAGAACTCGAAGCAACCAATGATGTGACTCTAGGCTGCTTGGGTGTAATGGGCACCATTGTACTCTTCAGATTTGGGAGACTCCCCCCCCAAAAAAAAGAAGTAGCCAACTCCCCCTCCACACCTCTCTATCATGTCCTTTCCCTCTGTCTGGTCTTCTCTATCTGCGGTGTTGGACTTCAAACAGGGCACTCACTGCTGAACTGCTGTCTTGTAAACTACTGGCTGTTGCTAGATGATGTCTGTGCAGAGAAGGAAAGAGTGGTTGCTTGGGAACTCATGTCATGTGTTAGCTGGTGGTGGACTTCAGACTGGGCACCAGTAGCGGCCAGTCACGCTGTCCCTGACTCCCAGTCCCTGTGTATTGCTGGTGCTGGCTGCACTGCATCACTGGGAACCCCTCATAATATGTACAGCAGGTGTACACACCCAGGAACTCAGCACAGGGATGGTGGGAACCCCTCATAATGGGCACAGCAGATGTATTGACCTGGGAACTCAGCACAGGGATTGTGGGAACCCCTCATAATGGGAACAGCAGGTGTACAGACCCGAAAACTCAGCACAGGGATAGTGGGAACCCCTCATAATGGGCACAGCAGGTGTACAGACCCGGGAACTCAACACGGAGATGGAGGGAACCTCTCATAATGGCCACAGTGAGGCTGCATTTATTGACATGCATAGCGAGGCTGCAATTGATGGGCACAGTGAGGCATTTTTAATATTTTATCCAGCAGTAATGATACATAATCACCTGATAAATGGCTATTTACAGTCCTGCATTAATAACTGTTTAATTTTCATTCTTTTTGCGCGCCCCCAAATATTTTGAGCACCAGCCGCCAGTGTGTATAAGTGTAAAGCAACAATAATTTAGAATGTTTTTGAATGGGAAGATTGTCATACATACCCAGTAATAGTACAAGTGGATCTAGTGTTATTGGTAGAATGATCTAAGAACCTGGGATCAAATCTATATTTGATCCCAGGTTCTAAGAGATATTTTTGAAGGTACCTGGGGGAATTGGGCCCTAATGGCATGCCTAAATATTTTTGGGGACTGATTCTACACTTTTTAACATAAATTATTCTCCTGCTGTCTTTTGCTTTCAGGAAGATGCTCACACAACAAGCTCTTTTTTGCATAGCAAGATGTATAAAAGAGCATTCATTTAGCAAGTTTTTGAATGGGAAGATCACCATAAATACCCAGCAATAGTACAAGTGGATCTAGTGTTATAGGTAGATTGAGTTCTTTAGACAGTCTGGTCACAATTTGATTCCAAATCAAGAACCTTGGGGTAACTCCACACCATGTAATGGAAGGTGCAAATGGCACACTGACATTTGTTGCAAAGTGAGGAGAGTGTTGGGTTAATGCGATGTAGCCTGTAAGGTGTATAATACTATATATCATATGTAAAAATTTCAACAGGACAACTTTGTCCTTGACAGAGATCATAAGTTTAGTATATTGAGTTATTGCATCCTCCCACACCTCCTCTGAAAGAATAGATATATAATTTTTCTGCTTTTGGAACAAAGAGAATATTGTAGGGCCATGATACATTATAAGATGAGTATAAACTGAGAAAAGGGATTTAATAAGATCAGGAGATCTCCCACCAGGAAAATATGATTAAGAGTCTGAAAGCCCGCTCATTTTCAGACAACAGGATTGGGGATAAGTGAGGGAGCATAGGATTGTCCCAGAGTGCAGCATTAAAGACTAGATCTTGGGAGTGCATGACCAATTAACTATTGTTAGCCAACCTTTTATTGTATTTTTCATCAGTTGAGCTACATCCAAGGATAACTGCGATCCTTTATATGCCAAGAATTGGAGTAGTTGAGGGGAGCTGACTATGTTTTACTTCCAGGTCTAGAGCAGGGTTACATAGTTACATAATTACATAGTAGGCGAAGCTGAAAAAAGACTCAAGTCCCATCAGGAAGAGTAAGCCACCAGTGTAGGGCAACTAAAAGAGTATGTCTGAATTGTTTATCATGTTTTAGGTACACTAGTGGTTCTTGGTTGGACCCACATACCCAAAGTACTCTTCCAATAAATTACTCTTTAAATCAGCACCTGTGCATTACATATATACTGTACATTCACATCAGTCCATGCCTTCAAGAGCTTACAATCTAAGGTCCCTAACTCACATCAATACATATACCAAGGCCAATTTAGAAAGTAGCCAATTAACCTACCAGCATGTCTTTGGAGTATGGGAGGAAACCCATGCAGGCACCAGGAGAGAGTCGCAAAGAGTCAAACTCCAGGCAGATAGTGCCTGGTTGGGATTTGAACTGATGACCCTAGTGCTGTGAGGCAGATGTGTTAACCCCTTAGCCACTGTAGTGCACTGCTGCGCACATATATTCATTACCCAGATCTAAATGTGTTTGTATTTTACAGAGTATTTTCATTAGATTGTATCCATTGTGCTTGTATTGTCATTCTATATAATGTCTTGAGGCTTTATTATAGGAAATTTGTCTTTATGTCTGTCTTTTATATGTTGTTATTGATTAGGGCTGTGCTTTTAATATATACTGTATTTATATATGGGGTTGTGTTTTTCAATATAATTCATTATTAATATTAATTATATTTAGTATTTTTTGAAGGGGATCTATTTGTAGAAGCATATAATAGCTTGTTTTTTTGGGTTTTTTTGAGTCAGCATGCAGCAATTCCTTTGGGTGGCATTTAAAGCTCTTTGTACCCTTAAACACCCCAAACACCTTAAATTCATCTTCCACGTTGCCTTCTATGCATTTCAACAAATCTCCCAGCTTGTACAGAGACTTTGGGGAAATACAAATGTTCAGTTTTGCTCATCCCTAGTAATAAAGAAGAAATATATGGAAAGAGCAGCAGAACAAAAAAAAATGACAAATTTAAGAGTGGTAAAAAATAAATTGAATTGAAAATAAATATTAAATATAAATTATATTAATAATAAGTCAAGTGGAATATCACATTATCAGACTTGGTTGCATGTTTACCATGTTAAAGTGGTTATAAACCCATATAAAAAAAAACCTGCAAGACAAAGGCATAGTGAGCTAGCTCATTATGAAATACTTACCTTAGATCAAAGCTGTTGCAGCGGTGCCCGTACACCGCCGTGACCGGCGACATGTCTCCCGGAGTTATTTCCGGGTTTGAGGGCTCCGACGCTGTGATTGGCCGGAGCCGCAATGACGTCACTCCCGCGCATGCATGCGGGAGCCGCTGGTCACGGCACAGGCCCTTTAGAAACGGCATGATCGAGCAGTTTCCTTAGTGCGCATGTCCTGATGACATATGGTAATTATCACCATGCAGGTTTAGGAGATAGTTACAGCACCTACAGGTAAGCCTTATTATAGGCTTATCTGTAGGTACAAGTGGTGTAACAGGATTTACAGCCACTTTAAGACATTATTCATTTTGTTTAATGTATTTCCTCTTATCTCTTAAAAACTGCAATACATTTTAAACAATGATTACTAAAGTAAATGTAAACTTTAAAATAACATTTAGCTTTCTAAAGCACTGTGTAAACTATTGCCATTTTTGTTTTATTACAAAATGCAGTTTTACTCTTTTCATCCCTTGTAGCATTCAAGCACTGCTAATCTTGTACATTCACTTCCTGTCTACTCCAGCAACCGCTGCATGTCATTTCTCAGAGCAAAATTTCTGAAGGCAACAACAATGCAATGAGATTGTAGTCTCCATTAGGAGAGGATGTTACAGGATGACAATTACTCTAATGAAAGCTGCAGAATTAAAAACATTGAAAATGACTTTTAAAATTACATTACATATTAAAGATTGTATAAGTGTTTAGTGATTGGGTTTACTTATAATCAAAGTTAATCTCATAACAAATATCAAAACGTGATAGAGGATACTTTGCATTGCAGTTTGATAATATAATTATAGTTAAGGTAAATCTCAAATAAATGTGAACATTATCACGGATTAGACACTAGTGCTGACATCCTGCAGCTGCTCGATCCCTTTTTATGTAAAGATTTTATGTCTTTTATAAATTTATAAGTGTATATACATCTAGATTATTTAATACTACACTATGAGGATTACTTCTGGCTCCTGGTGAGCTTTATTTATCAGCATAATCCTGAGCACTGTTGCTGGATCTGCTTACTGGGTACATTCATTGCTTGATGACAGATATATAACCAATGGGTGCATGCTACTGTAATGGCAGCCATCATTTCTGGTGAGTGTCCACTTCATTGGAATGTGGTGGCTATCTTCTGAGCACTCAATTTAAAAGCACTTCTTCACTTCAGCTGGTGTTGACATTTCTTTTGATTATTTTCATTGGAGTCCCAAATAAACTTTCATTGTTTTACTGGACTGTTTTCAATTGTTTTTTTCTCTCTATCACAAAGGACTCTTTTCAACTAAGGTCTTCTTTTTACTATATTTTTCGTTTTAACAATACTTTTTGGTGCTAC